>NC_135720.1:140425110-141042610 GCF_964656455.1 Halichoerus grypus
AGACTGCTTCTCACCTGGTTCAAGCAGGCCTCCAAAGGTCCGTCCGTTTGTAACACCCAGTGACAAAGCAGCTGTTGGCCTGGACTCAGAGCACAGGAAAGGGGTAGGCAAGGAACATACAGAGGAGTTGCCCGGGGCTGGTAGTGCCTACAAAAGGAATCACCTTCAGGCCTAGGGGCTCTGAGGCTGGTGTGGGAATGGACAGGGGTGACTTACTACTTGCTTACTATTTGGATAGCTTTACCTCTCTTTTCTATTCCGAGGACTGTAAAACTCCCATACAGATGTCAGAGACTCGGGCCTGACTGGTTTGCAAAATGAGCCTTCACTCGTCCCAACAGAGGGTACCTCGGCTCCCAGTCTGGTCCTCAAGCCACACCTCTGAGTGCAGGTAAGATTACTCAGCCAAGGAGAATTGTATCCAGTAACGGACATGCTATCTGTATAAAAATAAAAATACGCACATTTCTCTAAATCTTTACCAAAACTGAGTATAATCATTTAAATTTTTTCACTTGGATGGATATTTTAATTACACTACATCTGTAAAATGGAATAGTGTAGAACTGTTGACAATTTCATTTTCGAAAAACAATGACATGATCCCATACTCCCTGATATGGCTTCAAATGTGCTCCTGAAAAAGATGTGCTGAAGTCCTAACTCCCAGTACCTGTGAGTGTGATCTTATCCGGAAATAAGGTCAATTAAGGTGGGCCAGTCAATATTTTTTACCGTGTTTATTGGTCCCTGTACCTCCTTATGAGAACTATCTGCTCACACCCTTCCAGAAAAGGTAATTCTTGGGGTAGCTCCAGGGCTGACCATTTGGCCACCCCCCTGAGTCTCCTTCGCTCTACTCCGAGTAGGAACCTGATGCTTTGAAGGTTAAAATCTGATCCCCTCAGTTGCCCCTAAGTTCCCTTCCAAGGGTTGGTTTGGCCATTGACCTGAGCTTCCTCTTTGGCAGAAAACAGATTCACTGTAAAATTATTTAGCTTAAATTACTTCCAATGTTTCAAGCACATTTCCTGTTCCAGGACAGTAGAATTCATACAAGTACAATAGCTTAGGAACATTAGATATTGCATAATTGCCTGATTGGGGCTCTTACTATTGTCAAGCTCTTGACTGAGCATCCTTGGAATGTAAGATGGGCCCAACAGGACAGGATGTATCTTCCTTCCCTATGCCTTCCCTTCTTCATCCAAGCTGTCTATCCTCAAAACCCCAATACTATGAAGTAGGAATTCATAGGCATGAGAATCTGCAGCCTGCTCCCCCCCACACCCACCCCACCCCACCCCCGTCAGCCCTCCCTCTTCCCCATCAATAGCAAGCCACAGCCTCTGTCTCTCTCCAGAGGAAGCTGGCCAGAGAGCAAGGCTGTTGATGAGGGTAAGGCATGGTCATTTTACAGGAGACACATTATGGGGTCAGTTGCTTACTGGGTACTTTCAAACTATACACCCTTCTCATGTTTGGGGATTTCTAAATACAATCTGTAGTTGTAGTTTTTCACAAGTAATCTATTGTCTCAAACTAATGATTCTCCAGTTGGGAATACTTAAAGAAGTTATCAAGCATAAACCCTGATTCTATTATAACCCTTACCACTCTGTATTGTTTTAGGTACAGGTATGGATTTGCATACTAGACTATGAGCTCTTGAGTTCAGGGTCATGATTTATTTCTTTTTGTATTTTCCCACCTTGCATCCTACATGGTACATGCTCAATACAGTCAATGCTATTTTGAGGAAGATTTTGAAAGCTTGATCTGGCCTCTTCAGCCCAAGAGTGGGGCAGGATGGAGGGACACGTGGACAGAATTGGAGGAATTATCCACACACCCTTACAGTGTGGTAGTTGGAGCAGTTTAGAGAATGTCTCCCATATGAGGTGACCTTTCAGTTGGGCCAGGAACAATGACTATAATTTCACCAAATGGTAAGGGGTAATGATGGATGAGCCCAAGATAGTGTGCAAGCAAGTTTGTGTAATTAACTTGGTGTGACCAGAGCATAGGGTGGGCAGAAGGCCTGATGGAAACTTGCAAAAAGTTGCGAAATGTTTTTCCAGATTAAGCCTTCACCACTAACGAACATGGTCATTTTACGGTGGTCTGTTCCTGACTTTAAATCCAGCCTGACTTTCTCTCATTCAACAGGCATATTGAGTGTCTATAGGATTTAAGGCACTTTGTTAGGATTCGTATCTCAGTCCCACACCTACAGTGGGCCATCCATTGCTTTAGAAAGGTGATGTAGATAGCTCTGATCTTAAAGGATGAGCTATAGATTGCATCTTTAATCCTTTCATATCTTCCCACAAAATATACATAAATGTATTATAGATACTGGTTTTAATAAGTGCTTTTGAATTGAATTAAGCTATTCTCAAATATAAGGATAGCAGAAGGAAGAAGGATAACAGGTGGGAAGAATAGATGCAACAAAAGAACACCTAGAAAGGAAAATGTTAGTGCAAGGGAGGAAATAATTAGAACAGAGAATAAAGGAGGTTTAATGAGAAGACGTTAAAGAGCACAGAATCTTGGGTCTAAAGGGATGAATCTTGGATTTAGATGGGTTTCCAGAGGCCACCACTTAAGGACACCTCGATTAGGAAGGAAGGAGGACAGGACTCTAACATTCTCTAAAGTTCTAGGCAGCATACAGCAATGTTACTTTGACTCATATTTGACTAAGCAACCGTAGGACTATTTACATACACGCAAAGATATGGCCTTTAGGCCATGTGCTGATCCATCTGGCAAAAGGTGGGATGGCAGCTGAACTAACTCCTCAGGACTGGGTAAACTAGGTTGACAGAATTTCAAAGCATAAAAAAAAAAAAAAAATCACAATAACCTCTCTTCTCTAACTCCAAAATACAGTGTCCAAGTTTTGGGCCTGTGAAACCAGAGGACCCAACCTAGACTGCATTATGTATCCACATTCATTATTTCTGACAAGCCAAGTGAACAGCACTGTTTCTAACTTGTGCAAATCAAACTGCTCTTCAAATTTGCTCCTTCTAGATAGAGGAAATATTTCCCCAAAGTTCCATTTCCCCATTATGGTCTTGGTTGTCATACGGGCATCATAACAGTGACACATAACTCTCCTGTACTGTTTTTATTACAACAAGTTTCAGTGGACCTTGGGGAAAAGATGACTAATGACACCCCCTCCTTCTTCGGTGTGACACAAATAAATCAGACACCACACCAGGAAGCAGTGGAAATAGAACTAGCTTATGAATCAGGCTTTGTGGCTCTTAGGTAAGGTTCCGTCTCTAGCGATGAAATCTTGCAGATGTCTCTCTAGGCATCATTGATCACCTCCTTTTAAAAATGTGTCGCCATTAAACTTTAACATTCATGTCTCTCAACTCTTCTTCCAAAATCTAATTAAATTTCTATTTATTATGAAATAGGTTTTATATGTTCATTGTCTGAATATTTTGGAGGACAAAGTATTCTATCCAGGTATTTGGACACCTGCTGAATAACACCCAGCTTATGCATAAGATTTGTCTCCACAGAAGCAATTAAAGCAGAGGAATTCTTTGGCATTGATTCCTCCAGAATTTAGAGAAGCTACTTATACAAGGTCTGCCATTTTGTTAGATGGACTTTTTTAAGGCATGTGTATGCAGCCAGCAAAGCTGGAGCCCAGATGAGCTGAGAAAAAGAAGCTATAGCATACATTTCATTCCTCCTCCAAGAACTCAAGACTGTCAGGTCAATACTTTAAGACAGAACTTAGAATGCAAGAAATCTTTAGTTACTGGATCCCCAAAACGTAGGAACATTATCAAGCATTTCGAGCTATACCATTAGTAATGTAAAGTAGTAAATATGCTATTATTGATACTGATACTATTAAATTTGCCACAAAAAAGGTGGGGGAGTTGTCTACTTTTAACCCAAAATTTTTTCTCTGGTCCTATCGACTTTGTGGCCATTCCCTTCAATGCTCTCAGGCCCTTTCTTGACTAACAGATACAAAGAATTATCAACCACTCTTGGAGAATTTGATGGGAAAAAAAGCTACACACTAGAAGGAGGATACTTTGGAATATTTCTGAAATTAGGTAGAAGTTGGAGAAAGACTTTTTTGAGCAATGATCTTCCCTAGAGCCCCTGAAGTCAGAGTATTCCTACATGTCAGCCAATTTTGTGTCCTGTCACATAAAATGCCTTCCAGCAGGCATGATGCCAACCAGGCATCATTTTATGGATCACCAGCAACTTTTAACATGAACCAATTTCTTATAAGTAAGCTCAGGTCCTGCCAGCTTTTCTTAGGGTTCAAAACCGAACACCTAAGTCTGAAATGATTTTAGAAACTGCCTAAGGCTGTAAGAGTGAGCCTGAGAAATGTGTACCCAGCCCAGGCTGTCCTTCATAATAAACCAGAAGGTGGCCTGGTTCACAAAGTTTTAGAACGAAGGGAATCAACACTCTTCTTCCATCCACTAAGCAATGGTGAGTTGTATAGCCATGACCTACCAAGAAGGTAACTGAATGGGTTTTAGCTTTTTTGAGAAACAACCTACTTACAAAGCAGGGTCCTACTTACAAAGCGTCTTCTACATATCCATATCCACATGCTGCTATGCTTAATCTATCCATCTGCCTACCTACCCATCTATTAGTTTCCATCTCAAATAATAACCACATCCTTGACATTGAAGCCAGAGTAATGGTGACCTCTCTGTAGTGACCACAAAACATACATGAAATCAATCCCCATATTTAAAACCTTTAATCCTTGTGTTTAATATGTGTATATCGCGCACGCACACAGACACACACACGCGCGCTCCAGCCCGTTCTCACACCATACCAACTGGTTCCAAAACATTTTCCCTCCAAACATTAGCCTTGACTCAAGATTAAATCTTGACACGACTGTCTCTATTTTCATGAAGAACATAAAGCCTCAGAAGGCAGCTACCAGGACGAAGAATTAGAAATACTTTAAAAGCTTCAAATCTAATTGGGGGAGGTAGAGAAGAAACAGAATGAAAAAAGTAATAACCCAGAAGTAAAAATATGTCAGTTTCTAGAGCTACAGGGGTCCACACTGGGCATTTTTCCAGGCCCATCTCTGGATTTCCTCCTTGTAGTCACAAGTTTAAAAATTTCCCTTGTATTTTAAGATCCAGGTCATTGGACACACTTTTTTCAAAGCCTTTCAAAGCCTCCAATCTAAGATGTCCTTCATTTATCCCCAAATCAGAAGTAATTTCTTAATTCTTTCAACTCCCACAGCAGCTTATCTGTTTCTCTCCTGGGATACTTGTATCATAATTATTTATGTACATGATTTATTTCCAAGGCTAGATTAGATTAGAAACCTCTGGGGGACAGAATCTATGTATCTGTGAATCTCAATATAACTAGCACAAGGGGCTGGGGAGGCGGGGGGGGGGGGGTGGAATGAGGAGATGTTGGTCAAAAGTCAAAAACTTCCAGTGATCAGATGAGTAAATTCTGGGATCCAACGTACAGCATGATGCTTATTGTTTAATAATAATACTGTATTACACTGTATACATATACTGAAAGTTGCTGAGAGTAGAACTAAAATGTTCTCACCAGAAAAAGGAATGGTAATTACATGAAGTGATGAAAGTATTAACTAATGCTCTGGGGGTAATCATTTTGCAAGATGTAAGTGTACAAATCAACGTGTTGTATACCTTAAACTTACACAATAGTGCATGTCAATTATATCTCAATACAACTCTGGGAGGGAACACAGAAAAAAAAAACAAAACACTATGGAAATACACTGCTGAGATCCTGGGGCAGCTTTTCAGATTCTGAACCCATATTTCTAGTCCAGCCCTATGGTATTCCTTCTCCACCCCTAAAATCAACCTGTTACCAGAAATGATCGAATTGACTCTTTCACTAATCACTAGAGTAGCAGCTAATATATTGTCTCCCTCCAAAGATAAACTTATCAAAGAAATTATTTCAAATACCAAATATTCTCTTGTACCAATTGGCTTACAGGATCCACAAAAGCCCTAGTGTTACCTATTGTTGGGGGAAAAGGAATGCAGAAAAGCAAATATACTTAGGTAGAGACCATGCCCAGAATGCCCTCCAATCACCTGCTCCACCTGAGCAAGGCTGAGACCACTCCCACCCACTGCACCCTCAGTCCCTCTGAATCTGCAAAGCAAAGATTCCTGCAAAGGAGGCTGGGCCTCAGAACTGGGCTAAACAGGATTTCTCAGCCACGGCATCTCAGAAAATGTGAAATTGGATCTTGATCATTGGGAACCTGCCATCATCATTAAACAGAAAAAAGCAGACAGACATCTGTTCTGTCCGGGAACACAAGGAGCATACTAATCACAAGCTACTGCTCGGTACGGAACACTTCGGCCTCAGCCAGGCTGCAGTCACCCCGAGAGCAAGGGAGGCCAACCCCACGAGTCCTGCCTCTCATCTGTGAGTGAACAAATTATATGGAGCCCCTTCTCCATCACTGTCCTCTCCTCCCCTTAGAGATCCTGGATTCCGGGGACAAATCTGAGAACTGAGACTGCAGGCTGAATCTCAGGCTTTTCATTCCCTAACCCTGACATAATACTCTCTTCTCTCCTCCTTTTATCCCAATCTCATTCACCTGGCAAGGCTTATCCCCAGATCCACATCCTTCATTCACTGATTTATTCATTTACCAAAAACAAGTACTTACTTTATACCAAGTGATGTACTAGTCATTGTGCAGAATTCAAAGCGAATTGTGGGTAGATCCTTCCTTCACGATGTTTACAAGCCTGGAAAGCAAACAAATACATAAATAATGCCAATAGAAGGCCAAAAAAAAAAAAGTGGTGGTACCATAAGACACATAAGACAAGATGCTGTATGGGTTCAAAATAAAGAACAATGACCTCTATTCAAGTATATCAAAGAAGGCTTCATTGAAAAGATTTGGACTTGACGAATGAGCAGCACTTGGGGTCACAGATATGGAGGAAGAAGCACAAAGAACCACCAAAGGAAATAAAGGGAAGGAAGAACGTGCAAGCTATGTTTACTTAACACCAAATACATTCAGTGTGATGAGAAATGAACTTAGGATGGAATCAGGAAATATCTACATAGGCAGGTTAAGGTCTAATCATAGCATCCCTTCTGGAAAACAACTCGAGCATCGACGACCTCTCCTGACCCCTCTTCTCTGTGACTTTCCATAACACTTCTGTCCGCATCTCACCCTCTGTGCTCTGATTGGCAGCCATTCCATAAATGTGTGTTGAATAATGAATTAATAAGACATTCACTGGTAAATGTTTTTATGTAACATAACCCAGGGAAATTGTGAGTATATTCTAAGTGAAAACTTAGTTGCTTCAAAACGATCATCTTTGTTCCCTAAGGTTTGCAAAACTAATAAATAAAACCTATGGACCTGAGAAAGGCAAGATAATAGTGATAATTCACATTTAAGGGCATCTTGACATGTGTAAACCATTTACTTTATCTCAAGTTACTTCAGACAGAAGGAACGAAAGGGAGATGTTCTAAGGGACCTTGGAAGACCTGTGTTACCCCTGGCTCCTGGATAGGCATACCCCCAGCCCCCCAGCCCCCCTGACACCTCATCAGAAACATCCACTGAGAGGCCAGAAATAGCATGCGTTGAAAATAGACCTGGTGAAAGAGGAAATGAAGCAAATGGAGAATGCTTGGGGAACTGAGAAGACTTGAGACTCCCAGCTGAAAATATTTATAAGCTCCCAAAACATTCAGCTAAATCATCCCCACCACCATTATCAGCATCATCAATGCTGTAATTTACTGAGTACTTACTATGTACCAGACATTGTGATAAATGCTTTATAAATAGAATTTCATTTACTTCTCCTACCATATGAAGGAGATATTCCAATAACCATTTTATAGATGAGGAGAATGAGGTAATCGGAGGTCAGCCGTGCCCTTCCAAAGCCTAACCTCTGGTAGAAGTGTGACTGAGAGCTCCTGAATTTTTTGCATGTGTGCTGATTCTTCCTGTCTTTCAAGGATGAAAACACAACAGCGATGTCACAAGAATCAACAAATGTTCATCAGGTCCACTCACTGAATATGAGAAAAGCAAGCTAACAAGCAACGTGTCAAAACTCCTTAAAGATGTACATTTTGAAGACCGGGAAGGACCTACAGGTTTCAACGGTGTCGAAAAGTAGTGTTGAAACTTGGGGCAAGAGCTGAGAACCAGAAGAACCGAGAACACACAGCCATCCCTGTGGTTCCTTCCCCTCGAAGCATTTGCTCAGCATTTGCTTTGGTCTGTCCCCTGTTTAGTAAAACTGGAGTTGCTTCTCCGTGTTTTTCAGGCAAAGTATCCCTTTTACCCTAAGTCCTGTCCAGGAGATAAATCTATAGATTCCAGTCCTCCTCTCCCATGGAAGAGATGTGGGACCTGTGACAAGTCATTGTGAGCCTGTCATCGTGGGTGCAAGCCACTTCTCCCTACACCTCGGCCTCCTTGTAAACTGTAAAATTGGGATAATAAAGAATACCCCCTACACACACACAGAGCTGCTGTGAGGATTTAATATGTTTATAATTAATACATACATTAATGTGCCTAAAGCAGTGCCTGCCAGGCACATAGTAAGCACTAGGTAAACTGAGGTGCTGTTATCCTATGTGTAGAATGGCTGGGCAAATATTAACTATTTCAGCAATCATTTCCATTAAATGCCACTTACCAGGGGTCTGCAGAGTCTCCCGAAGCAGGGGTCACTGTATTTACACGCTAACCTGCCCACACCTACACACATTTTCTGAGACGTTTCACAGGTGATTTCTAGTGTGTTCTTGCTTTCACGCATCTGTGTGGGGGTTGTTTTGTGTTTTTTTTCTTGAATATCATCACTGAATTCACACTCTTCATCGTTCTTCCATCGCGCCCATGGGGAGTCCCTGACGTTGGGGTCGGGGGCGAGGTGAGGGACTCAAAGTGCCCAGTGGTGCCAAAGCCAGAAGGTTCTTTCAGCAGGGCCGCGCTCTGCCAGCCCAGCGGAGCTCCTCGCCTCGCGTGCCTCATCAAGGACAAAACTCAGGGTCCAGAGACACCTCTGCATACCCCAAATGTATCCCAAATGGGGGGTGTGTGTGCAAGAAGCACACCTCAGGTCGGCCTGCCTTCTCCACTTAAAAAATACCGTGTGGTGCACCTGCTGGGGCAGACACCGGGGGGGGGGGGGTGGGGAGGGGGGCAGGACCAGACACCAGGACTGCAGAAGGACAGAGCTGGCGCCCCCCCCAACGCGGACTGCCAGCAGCTTCCTCCCTCCCCGCCCCCCCTGGCGCGGCCAGGCCCGGAACGGGGTTGGCGCACGCGCCCGGCGGGGCCCCGCCCACGCACCGCCCGAGCGCGCCCCGCGGACGCACGTGGCGCTTCCGGCGGCCGCCCAGCTGTCAATCACGCGCGGGCTGAGCTCCGCAGGGCGGCGGGAGCGGCGGGAGCGGCGGGAGCGGCGGCGGCGATGGGACCCCGGCGAGAGATCTGCGGCTAGCTGGCTGCACTTGCTCCACGGGTCGGGGGATCGGAGGGGGCAGGTAAAGCCACGCGGAGCCCAGGCGAGGTTTTCTGAGCTCCATTTGTCTTTCTCCACTTCTCCCGCTCCTCCCTTCCTCTTTCCTCTCTCCTCACGCACACATATTCATGTTCTGTTTTTCTGTGTCTGTCACACACACACACACACACACACCTTACTCATTCACGTTTATTATAGGCGCTCAAATCTCTACAAAGATCATGCATATTAAAATCCGTGAACACATCCAAATTAGGGGTAGCCAACTCCATGCTTTGGTGGTTTGTGGTTTGTGTTACGTAAGAATTGGGGAGGTATACAGGGCAAACTTAAGAGTTTCTTTCCCGGGATCCAAGAAAAGTTATGTATTAGGCAAGAGTCAAATATACGTATTTGCAGTCTGCAAAGCTGGTTTGATTTGTTTTCCAAGCTGAATTAACCCCCCCCCTTTGCCCTCCCCATTCCTTTGCCATATTCAAAGATATGTGAGTGCTTTGATATAATCTCAGGACCTACTTCTTTGTGTTGTGAGAAAGAGGCGTTGGGAGGGGGTCAGAGCAAAGCTGAGGACCTCCAAGAAAACAGAGCTGGAGTTAAACTGCTGGTGTTTACTTAATTGGTTCCTGGCTCTGTAGCAGAAATCTTTTCAGCACGTTGGAGAGATCCCCGGGCTCCAGACCAGGCCCGCCTTTGGTGAAGGGCATGTGTGGAGTCATTTCCTTCAGAGAAAAGGGGCAAGGAGACAAACAAACAGAAGGGACATTTAACTGAGAGAGAGGCACAGATGGGGGTTGGGGGGAGACTTGTTTTTCCTTCGCTTATCCAGATCCAGGATCCTAATATAATTGGCTTCCCCCCCCCCCAAATCTGCTCACATACCACCAGCAAAATAAAATTTTAGGGCAAGGAAATGAGTCTTGAAGAAGGTTTGACTATGGCTCATATAGACTGAAACTGGAAAATACCGAAAACAGTCTGTCAGGCCTCAAGTGGGCTTGCTCACCTCAAGTCTTTGAGGTTTTCTTCCAAATGG
Organism: Halichoerus grypus; assembly: GCF_964656455.1. NCBI lineage: Eukaryota > Metazoa > Chordata > Mammalia > Carnivora > Phocidae > Halichoerus > Halichoerus grypus. The sequence continues at coordinate 140,435,728 of NC_135720.1, forward strand.
ATGGGGAACTGATCGTCAGCAAGAATTTTTAGTGACCTCTTGAAAAATATCGCCCAGCTATTCTTTTATTTCACATGAGTAGAGTAATGTAGGAAGCCAGGAGCTCTCTAACTGGCGGTGGGGTTTTAATTAAATCTTGCATGGGCACCTGCTTTTCTTAGGCAGATGGAAAGTGAAATGATCATGATAGGAAGAAATGGATACAGGAGTAAAAAATCAACCCAGTGAGTAAATCATCTAAAGAACCTTAATAAGTCTAAAATGCATGTAAACAGATCAGAAAATACAGTGGCTATAAGATTAATTTATTTTACAATATAATGGAACAGGCACCAAATAGATCAGTTCTGGAGTATCTAGGGAGCAAATAAACTTTTTATTTAGAATTTTTAAAATACAAATGTATTAGTCTAATTGTATTACTGACTGTGCAGAATATGATTATATCAAAATAAGAATAGCATTCGCATAGTGTGTTGTAGTTTACAAAGCCCATTCATTTATGTTGTCTCATTTACCCTATAAAGTCCCCTGAGAGACCATTAAAAAGTTATGAAATATGTGTACTTTTGTTAAAAACAAATATCTTCCTGCTCTTCAGCAAGAAGTCCTTTGTCAATGTTTTTGTCAACATTAAAATGACTTTTCACCGGTCATAAGAATGGCTTATGAAATTTTGATTTTTATCTGTATCACATTCTGCAGAGATTTTTTCTTTCCTTAAATAGGTTTGAAGGATGATGTGCCGTTAAAAAGAAAGGCCAAAGACTAAACAAAGAGAAGAGGAAGAGGAAGACTTCAAAGGTAAGACTCCATCCTTGTCACAAGCAAATTCATAAGCACCCTGTGGTTTGTACGTAGTTAAAGAAGAGGTTTAAAGAGAATATGAGTTCTTTTTCTCTTCTCATTTTGATTTTGGACTTTGTATACCTTACTTAAAAACACATCTTAAGGGGCGCCTGGGTGGCTCAGTCAGTTAAGCGTCTGCCTTCGGCTCAGGTCATGATCTCAGGGTCCCGGGATCGAGTCCCACATCGGGCTCCCTGCTCAGCGGAGAGTCTGCTTCTCCCTCTGCCTCTGCCCCTCCTCTCCTTGTACTCTCTCTTTCTCAAATAAATAAATAAAATCTTTAAAAAAAAAAAAGAAACCACACATCTTGAAGAAGTAATTAGGTAATTACATATCATTACCTCTTTTTTAAAAATTATAAAAGTGGGGGCACCTGGGTGGCACAGCTGGTTAAGCGGCCAACCCTTGGTTTTAGCTCGGGTCATGATCTCAGGGTTGTGAGATCAAGCTCTGCGTTCGGCTGCATGCTCGGCATGGAGTCCGCTTGAGATTCTCTCTCCTTCTCCCTCTGCCCCTCCCACTCGTGTCTGCACTCTCTCTCTCTCTCTCTAAAACAAATAAGTCTTTAAAAAAATTATAAAAGTGGCTGCATACCTTCTGACTTAGAAGGTATTAAAAAGCTCATAATATAGAGCCACAATCTCTACCACTGTTCCAAGAACATAAAATACCTCCGCAAAGATCTTTTGGCAGAAACACATTTTCAAGTTTTAAGGTCATGCTTATACAATTCTAGAATGCCTGATTTAAAAATGAAAGAGCTGTTAGCAGGCTTTCATGCCTTCCTGCATCCACGCTGAGACTGAGTCCTTTAAGCAAATTGACCTTTTGGTTTGGTGTTGGATAAATGGTCTAAAGCAGCTCCGGGCCTATACCTGAGCAGTGGCTCTGTAGAAAAGTGGCTCTCATTATCTCAGAAGGCTTTTATGGGAGAGAAAAGCAGTATGAAAAAATCGAATGATATTTCAACGAGAATAAATAGAACAGGGCCTGGTCTCACAACTGACTCACACATGAAGCCATGGGAAAACACTAATCTTTTTTGTGCCTCAATTTTCTGCCTCTCTTCTCTCAAGGAGACCATGAAGACAAATAATATAGAGTCTGTGATGTTCTTGAAGTTTCGTGAGGCATAAAGACTTATTTCTGTTTTCATGGCTATAAACGGTTTTTAAGTAAAATAAAAAATAATTGCATTTATTTGACTGAGGTTCAAATGTCCAACAAATTGATACTGTAGCATATTGGTACATGTAGAGATCATAATAGTACCTGTGTGGGTTTACTTGCTGAAAGAGGAATTGTTCAGGGAGAAAGGGAAGGAAAAATAAAATAAGACGGAATCAGAGAGGGAGACAAACCATAAGAGACTCTTAACTATAGGAAAACAAAGCTGGGGGCGGGGGATAGGGTAAATGGGTGATGGGCATTAAAGAGGACACGTAAGGGAATGAGAACTGGGTGTTATATGCAACTGATGAGTCACTTAATCCTACCCCTGAAACTAATAATACACTATATGTTAACTCAATTGAATTTAAAGAAAAAAATTTTTTAAAAAAGAGGAATTATTCGAAGGATTCTCAACATTTTCACTCCCTCAGCTACAAATACCTGGGTTTTTTGTTTTTTGTTTTTTTTTTAAGATTTACTTATTTTTATTTGAGAGAGCATGTACACGAGTGGGGAAAGGAGCAGAGAGAGACTCTCAAGCAGACTCCCCACTGAGCATGGAGCCTGAAATGGGGCCTGATCTCATGACCCTGAGATCATGACCTAAGCCAAAATCAAGAGTTGGACACTCAACCAACTGAGCCATCCTGGCGTCCCAGCAAATATCTGTTCTTGGTGCCCGTTTTGTTGCCCTTCTTGCTTCAGCAGTGTTTCTCTTTCTAATCTAAGTGCCCACTGAGAGCAGACTGTGCCCTGCTCATCTTTATTATCTCACATAATCCGGCACATAATTAGTGCTGTAAAAACAAGGAAAGGGGAAGAATGAAAAAGGAAGGATGACTCAGACCATCATCCACACCAACCCATGTACAGCTTTTTGCCAAGAAATTTCGAAGTGCTTGTCACCAGGACAGAAAGAGCCCTGCCCTCAGGAAACTTACAGTCCTTCATGTACATAGTCTGTCGGACCATGAACAAATAAACCACATAAGGAAGCATCAGATGGTAAAAAGCACTATCAAAAGAAACAAATTTGGACAAGAGAATAGAGAGGGATAGAGGGCTGGCACTGAACAAGCTAATTGTAGGGAGCCTCTCGGGAGGGTTTGGGAGGGGAGTTAAGACATGATTTTCTCCTCCTGTGGGTCATGGGACATGCCAGGTGTGCTGGGCTGCCAAGAGTTGAATATCCATTTAAATGTATAACCATGCATGCAATTGAGATAGATACCATAGACAGAGTATAAAAAGAAGAAAACCATGCACAGATCCCCACTAATTAGCACCTAGAATGTCCTTCAGGGAGAGTGAAAATAACTCCCTCTTCATAGATGACCAAACAGCCAGATGCTAATGTTGCTCGCACTCCATCATGATGGCCATGTGGGCAGCGAGGACACAAAATCAAACAGGAGCTAGGCTGTTTATAAAAGGAATACTCGCATGGACTCATTTAAGTGCAATACTGGAAAATATTTTCACTCGCTCCCCCACCCCCCCTTCGTGCACTTCCTGGGATGTTAAGGCTTTCTCTAAAGAAAAGTCATCTCCAGAATCCATCACTTAACAGGAGTCACAGATAGATCATTACTGTTTTTGCAACTGCTACTCTAGCTATAGCCATTCCAATACAAGCACCAGATTTCTCATGAAACCTTGCTCACTAAGTAAATGCTGAGCCAAGCTGAAAAGCCTTTGTACATACCTTCCATTTCTTCTCAGCCCTAGTTTATTGTATAATAATTGCCCAGCTTTTAAAGGGGGCTTTGTGAAGTGACATCATGTATCCTCTTTATGATACTGGAAGTGTCAATCAATCAAGTAGATTCTAAATAACTGTAACATTTTCTGTGTTGGGACAAAAAGTTACTGGCTTCCCTATGAGGAATTGTAACTCTGTTGCATTTTTGTAGGTGCAAAATTCTCACTGTAACCTGTTACATTTTAAAACTTCTTTCTAGCGATCATTCTCCTCTAAGAATGAATCCAGTAAGTTATATATCTGGAAAGATGTATGAAACCTCTAAGGTCCCCAGGGACTAAAGGCATACCTCATTTTATTGCACGTCACTTTACTGTGCATTGCAGATAATGTGTTTTTTACAAATTGAAGGTTTGTGGCGACCCTGCATCGAACAAGTCTACCAAGCACCATTTTTCCAACTGCATTTGTTCACTTCATGTCTCAGTGTCACAGTTTGGTAATTCCTGCAATATTTCAAACTTTTTCATTATTGCTGTATTTGTTTCAGCAATCTGTGATCAGCGATCTTTGATGTTACTATTGTGATGGTTTGGGGGCACCAGGAACTACGCCCATATGAGACAGCAAACCTAATCGATAAATGTGTGTGTTCCTATTTTTCTATCAACCAGCCGTTCCTCTGTCTCTCTCCCTCTCCTTGGGACCCCTGTTCCCTGAGACAGAGCAATATTGAAATTAGGGCAATTGATACCTCTACAGTGGCTATTAGGAGTTTAAGTAAAAGGAAGAATTAGTTGATATGGCAAACTTCATTGTTGTCTTATTTTAAGAAATTGCCACAGCCACCCCCACCTTTAAGCAACCACCACCCTGATCAGCCGTCAACACCAAGGGACAGACCCTCCACCAGCAAAAAGATTATGGCTTGCTGCAAGTTTAGATGATGGTTAGCATTTTCTAGCAATAAGGAATTTTTAAATTAATAGACATAATGCTATTACACCCTTAGTAGACTACAGTATAGTGTAAAAATAACACTTATATGCACTGGGGAACCAAAAAGTTCATTTGACTTGTTTTATATGATATTTGCTTTATTGTGGAGGTCTGGAACCAAACCTGCAATATCTGAGATACACTTGTACTATTTAGGAATGTACACAATCCAAGTAATTGACCTAACTAGTCACTTATATGCTCTTGTAAACCGAAGCTTCACGTATACTATAATGATAAAGAATTGGGGACAGTCAGACAATCAGTCAATGAGAGTATGGGAGGAAATGGGAAATCAGTAAACCAGTTGTTTATCCAACAAAAATAATTGACTCATTCCTTAAATTCATGGCCAGAGACTCCTGGAAAACTATATCTGGAAGGAATTCAAGGCTATCTGGCCCAACCATCTTATTTTAAGGACGATAAAACCGTAGGCCAGGGAGGTGAATGAGTTTACCTGCGATGTCATGACCAAAACGTTGTAGATCAAGAACTAGGATTAGAACCCATTCTCTGCCCTGTGTGGTTAGCACAGCACAGGCCGTGTTCTTGTGCTTCCTATGCCTGCAGAAGAAAGTAAGGCTCTTTGAGATTCGTTTCCTGGCACGGATCTAGCATCACTAAAAATCTGTTCTGACTTAGAGTAGAGCCATCCATCCCTCAGGCTCAAAAACCTTTGTTTAGGACACTTTCTATCTCTTTTATGATTTGAACCCATATTTTGTTTAACGAAGTTGGACTCCTGAGTTCCATCCTATAATGCAGAAACACTCGACCCCGTGTGCCAGAAACCAGCTGTGCGGGGAGGAGCTACATCATGTCACATGTCCAGTTCTGCATCAAACCTCCACCCCTGAGCAAGAGGGACTTCAGCATTGAAGAATAACCTCATCCTGTTGCTATGAGGAATTTCTTTGTGCTCCGGTCCTATCTATTTTTGTCCTTTCTCCATGTTAAAGTCTCTGATGTTTTATAGAAAACCTGAAAATACATATCTGGATGACTTGGTCTGCTTATGCAAGTACATGATTCAGTCCATACTCTTACTTTCCGTGTTGTCATCTTTCATCTGCTCCCTGACTCAGGGTGTCACCTTTAGCAGATGACTTTTTGGTGCCTCAGTTTCTTCAATGACAAAGCAGAATTAGTAAAGCACGAATCTGTTCTCCCCTTGATCAAAAATTTTTTATCAGTAATTACTTTCTTTTTTTAATTTAAGTTCAATTAGCCAACATAGAGTACATCATTAGTTTCAGATGTAATGTTCAGTGATTCATCAGTAGCATATAACACACAGTGCCCCTTGATCAAAATTTTATTAGAATGTCTTTTTTAAAATGTACCTTTAAAATTATTCTACTTATGGGGGCGCCTGGGTGGCTCAGTCAGTTAAGCATCTGCCTTTGGCTCAGGTCATGATCCCAGGGTCCGGGGATGGAGCCCCACATCAGGCTCCCTGCTCAGCGGGGAGTCTGCTTCTCCCTCTCCCACTCCCCCTGCGTGTACTCTTGTTCTCTCTCTCTCTAATGAATAAATTAAAGATCTTTTAAAAAATAAAATTACTCTACTTATGTATCATTACTAATAGACCTTTATTAATCATCTTCATTGTAAGGCATTAATTTAAAGGTACTAAAGAGATCATCCTAACACTTAAAATATGAAAACTAGGTTAACAAAAGAACTTGACCCATCACATTTTGCCACTCCAATCAGGCGAAGTACATTCTAAAATCTTTATATTTTATGAAATAATATCCTTCTGAAATGTTAAAAAGTAAAAAAAAGAAATTTTTGTATTGCCTTCCCTGCTCTCTCTTCCTAGGTCATCTCTCCTGGCTGCCATATCTGAAAAAGGGAGGAAGGCCCTGAATGTAATACTGACCGACACTTAAAAAGATGAGAGTATTGGTCACCATCAGTAGCACCAATTTGCATCATTTTTCTAAGATCAGGGCCATATTTTTTTTTCCTGAATTTGATGACATTTTCTAACCAGAATGCCTTTTTGGCTAAGAGCACACACTACAAGATAATTTTATGGATTCACTTTGTGGCCATGGGACAGGACAATGCTAACTATCCATGGCTTCAACCTTGATTTTAGCCCCTTAATTCTATCCAACCAAACTCAGTGTCTACACAGCGGCACTTGCTGGCAGCTTGGGTTAATTTTTTCCTTGTAGATAAACATCATGACATGGTTTCTGGATAAGGAATAGGAAACATTTTATATGTCTTCTGTTAGCCTGCATTACAGGACAAGTCCTGAGAGAATTTGGTTCAATGGGAAAATACCTTTCTACATAGCTTCTTGTTTTATCATCTTGAGACTGACTATGTCCACACAGGGAAAACCATCTGGAGGATAACTGGAAAATCTAAAAAAAAAAAAAAAAAAAAGTATTTCACGTTTCCAGCTACATATGTATCTGCCTGTATGGAGAAAAGAAAACCAAACACCAAACAGAGAATTACTAAAAATTTCCTTACCAAAATTGCTGTCCCTCAGCAATTCCTTCTTTTTTTTTTTTTTTTTTTACATGAATTAATAACCAAATGCTTCTCTCTAAGGGTACTGATTAGGTCAAATCAAGTGGAAATTTCCATCCTAAGAAGACCAAGTCCCAGACAACCCACCCGGAGCATAGTTCCATTTAACAATTCCCTGGCCTCTTGTGTAGAGTAGACACTTCATGCAACATGTTGAAAGGCTGGATCTACACTCTCCATTCTGCTCTATCATCCCGCATGGACAGATGGGTCCACAAATAATGACTGAAAGATCTAGTGTTAGAGTTGGTGAGGTGTAAAGTATTGGCTGAGCCATTCGTGATTAATAAAGCATGAAGCGTAAGTTGCTCAGCAGCCTTCAAACACAGCTTCTTTACAATGTGACAATTAGCTAAAATGTGAGAGCAAGATCCATGAGGTCTGCAAGCAAAATTGCAGACTGCTAAAGAGTAACACCATGTATTTTCCACCAGGGAACGTGGTTAAGCATCCGAGAGGACAATCCAAGAAAAATTCCATCTCTAGCAAGTGAGAGTACCCACCTAATTCTTTAACATGTAAGTGTAAAGACTACTGCTTTCTAAGAGATTAAGGATTTCTTGTCAAGACAATGAAAATCTCGGCTTCTCTGTTGCCATTTTTCATGTGCTTCATGCTTCCCTTTTTGCATAATTTAAGTGAGCTGTGCTGTTATGTCTCATTTCATTTATGGAGAGTCAGTTTCTAGTCATCGAGTGTTTGGGGGTATTTTTTGCATTGAGTCAAAAAGCAGAGCGGCTTATAAGAAAGAAAGGCAGGTCTTTAAAAAATGTCTTTTCTCTTAAGAAAAGAGCATTGTTCAAATAGACTAACAGTACTCAGCCCGGTTCTCACCTTTAATATGCCTTTTAATCCTGAAGCCAGAGCTCATGGGGCTGATGCCTGTGGATGTTGTCATTCCAGCTGGGAAGGATGAGTTCTTGCAGCAACATTTGTGGGTCCAAGCAGGCACAGGCTGCTACCGAGGGCAGGTACCAGCGCTACGGAGTCCGGTCCTACCTGCATCAGTTTTATGAGGACTGTACCACCTCGATCTGGGAGTATGAGGATGATTTCCAGATCCAGAGATCACCTAATAGGTGGAGCTCACTATTCTGGAAGGTAAGAACAGAACATGTTTGTAAGTCAAGAAATGGAAACGTTACTGAATATGGTAAATCCTGTAGCTAGGAAGAACTGAGAGGTCTGGGCCTCTCTGTGTGCATCCATCTTGATGATCATAAGTGCAGTCTTCTTCCCTTAGAAAAGGAGAATATACTGTTTTCCAGAGTGGCTGCACCAGCTTGCATTCCCACCAACATGTATCATATGACCTCACTGATATGAGGAATTCTTAATCTCAGGAAACAAACTGAGGGTTGCTGGAGTGGGGGGTGGGGTGGGAGGGATGGGGTGACTGGGTGATAGACACTGGGGAGGGTATGTGCTCTGGTAAGCGCTGTGAATTGTGCAAGACTGTTGAATCTCAGATCTGTACCTCTGAAACAAATAATGCAATATATGTTAAGAAAGAAAAAAAAAAAGAAGGTAGCAGGAGGGGAAGAATGAAGGGGGGGAAATTGGAGGGGGAGACAAACCATGAGAGACGATGGACTCTGAGAAACAAACTGAGGGTTCTAGAGGGGAGGGGGTGGGAGGATGGGTTAGCCTGGTGATGGGTATTGAGGAGGGCACGTTCTGCATGGAGCACTGGGTGTTATATGCAAACAATGAATCATGGAACACTACATCTAAAACTAATGATGTAATGTATGGGGATTAACATAACAATAAAAAAATTAAAAAAAAAGAAAAGGAGAATATAAACCTTGGGCTGAAGAAAGCCCCTGAACACAGCACAGTGGTTGATTTGCAGGTTAAACATAAATAGGTATAAATGTCATCATTAATTATTATTGTTGCTACTGTTATTGATGTGCCGCTAAATTCACCAGCTGTGAAGCCACCCATAGGCAAAACGTTATATGCTCCCAGCCTCCCCTATAGGCTTGGTAAGTATCATTTCACAAATTGCAACAAGTATTAAAAAGAAATCGTTGGGTATTGAGAGTTGATGCTGAGACATAATACAATGGTCGTGTGCCTCTGTACCTCTACCAGACGTGATCATGAGGCTCTGTGAGCTTCAGCTTCTTCTCATGAAAGCACCTCATTAGACAATGTACTCAGTCATTCAGCATATGGTTGTGTCGAGAAGTTGCAACGTGCTAGAAATTAAAGTGATGAGAAGGAAAAGCCCTCGCCCTCTTGGAACTTGCAACCTATCAGGGAAAACAGACCGTAAATGAATAAACCACATACTAGAAGGTCAGGTGATAACAAGTGCTGTGGAGAGAAATGAATCAGGACAAGACAGTAGGGAGTGATGGAGGCCTGGTATTTAGTATGCTGTTTGTAGACAGCCCTTCAGAGGAGACAACATTTGAGCAAGTACCAGGATGAGCTGAGGGAGCAGACCATAAGATGACCTGGCTGAACGTCCTTCTGGCTGGGAAAATAGCAAGTCCAAAGCTCTGAAATGGGAACCAATTTCGTGTGCTTGAAAAATAGCAAGAGTTCCAGTCTGGCTAGAGTGGAATGAGAGGAGAAAAAGGACAAGTGATGAATGCAGAAAAATAACAGGACACAGATGATTTGTGTGGCACCTTGTAGATGATAATGAGGACACTGGCTTTTACCTTGAGAGATATGGGAAGCCACTTGAACATTTTAAGCAGAGGAGTGACATGATCGGACTAATATTTCAACAGGATCGTGCTGACTACAGTTTGGAAAATAGATTATAGGAGGACAAGGGTAGAGGCATCCAGGTTATCTGGGAGGCTCTGACAGCACCCAGGCAAGAGATGATGATGGCTTGGAGTAGGGTGGTGTTGGTAGAGATGGTGAGAAGTAGTCTGAATTAGCATAAAGTTTGAAGACCAAGCTGTCAGGACGTGCTGATGAAGTAGACAAGAGAGAAAGAGTCAAGCACGGCTCGAAGGCTTGCAGCCTGAGCTATTTACTGAATGATGTTATAATTTTCTGGGAGGAAAACACTGGGAGAGCAGTGGGAATGGTGGGGAACCAAGAGTCTGAGTTTGGCCATGATATGCTGGAGATTGCCTATCAGACATGTGAGTGGGGATCTCTAGTGGTAATTGAAATGCAGCTCATGGATTGGGAGTCCCTGACATACAGAATACATAAGAGGCATCAGACTAGATAAAATGACCCAGGAAGAGAGTATGGACGTAGAAGAGGGCATCGAGATGTCTGAACATTTAGAGATCAAGAAAAGGGTGAGGATTTAGGGAGGGAGGCTGAGAAGGTACAACCTTAGGTGGGGCCTCAGCTCGGGGATCCCAATCGTCCCCAACCTTCTCCCAAAAGATCCCAGAATGTTTTACATTGATGTTGACATAAACTTAACAATTTATTGGCAATATAGTTTAACAAGAGGCAATGTCACATAATGCTTATGAGCATAGACTCTGTCCTCAGATTACACGGGTTCAAACCTCAGCTCTTACATTTAACAGCACTGTACCTTTGGGCAAGTTAATTGACCTTAGTGGGCCCCAGTGGTGATGCTTATCATACCTACCAGGTAAAGCTGTGAGAATTAAGTAAGATGTCTTGTATGCAATCAAGCATTCAGTGTATTAACTCCTACTATCAGAGGTCCTATGAAACACTGGATCCTGAAGTGGAAAGAAAATTTGAAATCTAGTTAATAAATAAAGTACTGGGCAACACAGTTGTTAACATGGATTACCCAAGACCTGTGTTAATTCAATATCTTACAAGTGTCAGGTACTCTGTATTAAAATTGATCGAGCCAGCGCCCTTGCCCTGTGGAAATGTCATCTCTGATGAATCCTTACTGGCTTGGACTGATGAAATACATAGCCAAGTTTGGCACATCTTGTATTTACCCAGTTAAGTGGGTGGCTGCTTCCTTATGTGTCAAAAAAACAAATATTTGCCTGACAGATCCGTTGTGCCAAGGGCCTGAAATACCACTGTCATGGAGAATATTGAAACCATTCCCACCGTTCCAAGGCACTACCAGTCAGGAGATTTGAGAAGCTATAAATCCATCAAATAATACGTAGGTATGGATTTAAAATAAAGAACTCACAGTAAATTACCAACCCCAGAATTCAGATTTCAGAATTCTCTCTTCTATTTTACACAAACAAGATTCAAAAGTATCTGTTCCCCATTGTGCTGGACCTACTTTAGGGACTAGAAACAGGCAAAAGTCCATGGCCTCACATAGAGATTATATTCCAGCAAAATCCAAATCCTAGACTCAGATCCTAATCACAAAACACAAGACTGGCATTCCGAAGCTTAGAGTCAACCTGAATCACCTAAGAAGTCACTGTCTTAGAGACCTCCCCTCTACCAAGGGAATAAACTAAATGTTCTTTGGTTTCCTTCTAGGAAGGACAAGTGAATCCGTCTCAGTGGGATTTATGAAATGCTTTGTATCAGTACAGAGAAAGACAATGATCGTGCACATGTTTCTAATCATGATTCGTTTTTGTGATTTTTTTTTCTTTCATTTCAAACTGCATCTGTGGGTGGTTCAAGTTATGGACTTCCCCTCTCCCCATTCCCAATAAAGTGGTGCTGAGGGATTGTTGGTTTCTTGCTAGAGGCTAGGATGCTGCACTGGGCCAGAAGCTTGGAGGGGCGTAATGAGAATGGAGACTGGAGTCTAATGAGCTTGAGGTAGAGTCTTTGCCCTGTCACGTGGGTCCATATGGCCTGGATCTCACAATGCTATTCATTCTTTCTTTCTACATATGCTTATATGTCCACTATGTGCACGGTTATGGGGCAGGCTCTGGGATTCATTTGTGAATAAGATGCTGTTCTTCACCTGTGACTTAGACACAGCCTTGACCTGAAGGAGTTCGCAAAGAGGGAAGGCGGATGTGTCCGCAGACAGTTACCATCCAGCATGATAAACACCACCCTAACACACACACACACACACACACACACACACACACACACACACACTCTGCCTCACAGGGTCTACCCCCGGCTGCCTCAGCCACACCTCCTTTATCCCAGTGCCTAAAACTCCTGCCACCTGCAAGTCTCTGTGACGTGCTCCCACCGACCCCTTGCCACGCACTGCCCAGGAATCAAACTGGCTGTGGTGGGACTTTTCTTCTTAGACTTGCACTCGACCTTGAGGAAAGCTGTTGCCACCTGATTGTGCAGCAAATCACCTCAGTGAGGGAGGTATAAACTAAGGAGAACAATCTCCTTACCCCATTCATGCTTTCCTCCCCTCAGAGTCACCCTCCTTCTTACCTTCTCCTCAAACCATCCTAGAAACCCCTCAGACGGTGTCCCCACAGCGATGTGCAGGTACGAGGTAAGGCCGCCTCCTCCACAGCCTCTCTGAACAGGAGACACACTGGCCTCTCTCTTTTCGCCCAAGACCCTCCTCCTATCTGTCCTGATCTCTAGTTTCCCCCCTGAGCTAAGTCAGAGTTTAAACTTCTGTGTTAGATTTTTCTTCAGAGTTTTGCTAGAGGTTGCAGAGTTGGTTTTATACTAGAAATGAGAGGGGCTCAGTGAATGGGTGGATGGCAGGAACACAGAGAAAGTAGGAAGGAAGGAATGAAGGGAAGGGAGGGAGGAAGAGAGGAAAGAAGGAAGGAAGGGGTGCCATTTTGAATATTTGGGGTTTGAGGAGCCTTTGGGACATTTTTGTGTAGATCTTCCCATTGGCTGCCAGAAATACAGGGCTAGAGCCCAGGAAGGAAGTCCAGGCTGGAGATGGGGATTGGAAGATGTTGGCATATAGGTAGGAGTTTAAACTACAGCCACACATTCAACCCTACAGAGATCATCTTGAACAAGAGTTGTGAATCAAGGGGGAAACCCTGGGGAACACCATTAATTTAATAAACATCTGGCAAAACAGGTTGAGAGTGCGTTGTTAAGGATGCAGATGTAGAAACAAGAGAGAGTTATGTCAGGTGAAGGTTTTTAAGAAGACGGAAGTGTCTAACATCACTGACTGCAGACTATTCGAAAGAGGTCACATGGGACTGGACAATTAGGAGGACTTTCGTGACCTCGGAGAAACCAATTTCAGTGAAATTGTGGGACTCAGCTTGAATATCAAGTGTTGGATGAGTTCAAGCTGTAGCTAGAGAGAGACACGGGGCTCTGGAATAGCTTTTGAAGATGGAAACAATTGAGTGCATTCCCATGCTGGAGGGACCGAGCCTCCATCAGGTGGGAGACCGAGCTCAGGGTACCAGGTATCATGCCTGGAGGGCGTGGGCTGGGACCCCAGCCGGGCATCAGTGGTTGCTCCGCGAAGCTCAGTGTCCCTACAAGATGAGTTGCATCTGCTGTCACTGCCCACAGGGGACACCCCTCCGAGCCCAGGTCCTGCTCAGGAGAGGTCAGAGTGGGGCTGATGAAGAAGACGGGCCACGCTTCCGTCTTGCTGTGCTTCCCCTGAGTGTTGCCTCGAAGCCAGATGGCTCCTTCCACCTTCCGCTGCCTCAGCTCCCCCACCGTCCTTCCCGCCACGCTGGTTCCCGCTTCCAGCGGTCATTACCACGTCCTCGGCCAGGACAGCTGGGAAGCTCCTGCTGCCAGCCCCGCTTTGTTGGAGCAAACGGAGGTGTGTTCGACCTTGTCAGCTCACACGGAGATGATGGTGGGGATGCTGGTCCGAGTCACGGCAGGTGCCGGCTGGCAGCTGATGGATTCTCACACACACCCCCACAGCCAGGACGGCCCTCAGAAGTCACTGTCCTTGCTGCTGTCTGTAAGGTCGGTCGCAGCGGGGAGAGGCCCTTCTCCCTCGGCACTGGGCCGGCCCACCCACCAGCTGCCCCGGGCTGCTCGGCCAGGCCCCGTGGCGTTCCAGCTCTCTGCATGGACCCCCACAGCGCTGTTTGCACTCTCAGATGCTTGGGGACCCCTGTGTTGCCTTTTGTAAACTCTATTTCATAGAGCCCCCTTTTCTCTTAGACCGAGGACCACTTCAACCTAGAGTTGTGTCCTGAGACTGTATTTATGGTTCTGTATGGCATCACTCCCCAAATCTTTATTCCTTCCGATCCTCCAAGATGGTACCAGGGTTAGGCAGATGCATCCCAGCATCCCTTATCACCTCTGTCCCACGCTCAGTTAAGACAGCATCCTTTATGTCCCAAGACTGCCCCTCCACACCCGCCTCCCAAACCTTCCCAGACAGGTTTTCACAATGTTTAGGGTCCTCTCTGGGCACATGTCTTGGAGGTCCTCTTTGGACTTGCGTGGAGGGCACCTTCTGGATCCTGGGACTTGGCTGTTCGCCACCATCGTGTTCCCCTCCACAGATGGCAGTCCTCTCTCGGGTACTCCGATTCAACGGGGAAAAGGGAGAAGGCTCAGTGAGGCCAGCCACTTTCTAGTTCTTGAAGTGAGCAGGGCTTCTGCCATCTGCGAGGTACAGTTTGCTTCTGAGTGAGAGTCCAAGAGTGGATTTTAATCTACGAAGCACTGCTCAGTCGAGGAGCAGGCTGCTCTGAGAATCAGTCACCTGGCTCCGCAGTCAGCAGTCTGGCCGTTTAAGTTAGTCAGTTAAGAATATTTATGGAGTGTAGGGCAGGAACGAGAGATGCGGAGAGCAAGACAGAAATAGAAGACACGGACCACTGGCCTCAGTCGCTCTTAAGAACCTCAGAAATACGATGGATACATTCTTACAGTCCTCAGTTTTTGAAGATGAGTGCCAATTCTTGAGGAAAAGGGGATTTAGTAACATATGAAGCATGTCACCATGGATATTAATGTTAATTTAGCTTATGCATTCCGAATTTTCCAATGTGACTCATTTTTTAAGTTACAAAGAATGGTTAGGCTTTGGAGGTTGAATTTGCCACTATTTTTAGAAAAATGTAGAAAGTCATCCAAAATGTTATATTTTACAAACCCAACTTTTCTTATAGTACTTAAGTCTTACATAGAAAACTTTCTATTCTTTTCAGAAGACATTATATTGAGTCTGTTTTTTTTTTTTTTTTAGTTTCTTTACAATATTACGTAATGGAAATTTGTCCCTATATAGTGACTAAAACTCTGTGGTAATTTAAAAAAATAATAATAGCAGATAATATACAAAATAGTAATTGGTGAAATACCATGGGAGAATAAAAGGGGAGTATGAGGCTTGGAGGTCACAGACCTGGGTTAGAGCCCAGTCACACCACCTGCTAGCTACAGGACCTTGAACTATGCTTCTTCCACCCCACTCACCTGGGTCTCTTACAGGAGAAATGGGAATAAAAATACCTCCTTTTCAGAAGATGCTGCTGAGGATCAAGTGAAAAATATATCAAACGCTATGCCTAGGTCATAAGAGATACTCAGTAATACTAGCTCTCTGATGGATTTGTGAATATGTTTTCCTTCTATTATCCAAACCTTCTTTATTAGTGTATTACCCTAAGATTTAATAAATAAGTTAAATATATATGCTTTAAATTCAAAGCTCAGGATAAAATGGTGTTGTGCGTTTGGTTTTTTCCCTACTTTGTCATGCTAACTAAAAACAATTAGGAACAGAAGGAAATGTATTTAAATGTATTTAAAAAATAACTATATTAGCTGTTCTTCAAGGGCTCAGATTGTTATAATGCTGTTCCAGTGTAGCATCATTTCACAAGAGGTGCATTTCCAAATAGATGTAATAATAGCCACTTATTACAATGTATCGCTTCACCAGGCAGGGGCTAAGTGCCTTCAAGGATGGCCTCACTTGGTCCTCACCACAGCTCCTATGATCATTTAGCATTTTATAGATGGGGAAATTAACGATGAAAGTGTTTAAATAACTTTCCTTGTATGATTGAAGTACTAGTTGGCAGTGCTGGAACCCAAGCCTGAATCTGTCCGTTGCAAACCTCCAAACCACCTGGTGGTAGGCAATCCTCTCCCGCTTCAGTGTGTTATATTGTATTCGAACTGGAGCTAATGCAGTTTCTCAGTGACCTGCTAGCTGTCATCCATCCTCGGGCCAGTGACCCACCCTCCTTGAGGTGACCTGTAAACTAGCAATTATGGTTCCTTCCCAGTAACTTGGGGGAAGAGGTGGTAGTTACACGGATTGCCAATGTCCTCCAACCAAATCACTGGGAAACATACCTGTACATTGGACAAGTTGAGTTGATCCCTCATCACAGTGAGAGAGGTGACACCAGAGGGTCTCCTGGGGTATCTCAGTAAGAATATGAGGAAGGATGTATTACAGGACGCTTTGGGTGGGCGGAGTGGAGTTCACTCTGGATTATCAGGGCCAATTCTAGGATTGGCCAATAAATAAATAAATAATAAATCTTACCACAGGGAGGGACAGACTAGGGTAAGACTAAAGCTGTAATGGGTAAAGAAGCAGCTGTTGTTCGTATTACTGGAGCGGGGGCGGGGCGGGGGGAAGGCTGTGGAAAGGCTGTGGATATTTTGTGCTTTGCACAATGACCCTGTTTTTGTCTGTTAGACAAAACGATGAGACGAGGGCGCCTGGGTGGCTCAGTCACTTAAGCAACTGCCTTCGGCTCAGGTCATGATCCCAGGGTCCTGGGATCGAGTCCCGCATCGGGCTCTCTGCTCAGCAGAGAGTCTGCTTCTCCCTCTGACCCTCCCCCCTCTCAGGCTCTCTCTCTCATTCTCTCTCTCTCTCAAATAAATAAATAAAATCTTTTTAAAAAGGCAAAAAAAACGATGGAGCGGACTTGTTTCGTGTCCGTCTGTGACGGGCATGGAATGAGCTTGTCCGACGTGGGTGTTCTGTGTCACAGATTACATCCGTAGGGGAACAGCTTCTGAGAGCTCCAGGACCTAGTGGATAGAGTGAGGTTCTTCCCGGGTATCGGGGCCGCTTTGCTCTTGCTCAGAGACTGAAGGAGACAGCCTAAACCAAAGGTGCCTTTGTCAGCTGCAAAGCTTTGTACGAAGAGAAAGCTCACAGGAAAAATCAAGGCAGTGCTGCCGTGTCTGGTTGGCGTTAAAATCAGAAAGGGCGTCCTTTCGCCTTCTTTTATCATTAGGAAATGATCACAAATTTGGGGTGCTCGGGAATACTAACTGCTCCCGGAAACCAAGTCCTGCTCTGGAGGGCTCAAGAGAGCCGAAGCGCTGAGCTTACCCTGTCTTGCCTCCCTGTGTCTTTCTCCAGGTCGGACTCATCTCCGGCACAGTCTTCGTGATTCTCGGACTGACCGTTCTGGCTGTGGGCTTTCTGGTGCCCCCCAAAATCGAAGCCTTTGGCGAAGCCGACTTCGTGGTGGTGGACACGCACGCTGTGCGGTTCAACGGAGCCCTTGACGTGTGCAAGCTGGCCGGGGCCGTTCTCCTCTGCCTCGGGGGCATGTCCATGGCGGGGTGCCTGCTGATGTCAGTGTTCGTGAAAAGCTACTCCAAAGAGGAAAAGCTCCTTCAGCAAAAGTTTAAAGAGCGCATCGCAGATATCAAGGGCCACACCCAGCCCATTACAAAAGCCCCGGGCCCCGGGGAAACAAAGATTCCCGTCACTCTGTCCAGGGTCCAGAATGTCCAGCCTGTTTCAGCAACCTGAGACACCTCCCACCCCAGGCCCCCTCTCTGATCACACACAGTGTTCATCCACAGGGAGCGGGGCTGGCTTTGGAGATGATGGGGCTAGGGTGTTGGCTGGCCCCAGGGCGAGGCTCGGCTGCGGGCAGCGCGGGGCGTGAGCTCATATCGGCTCGGTTCCGGAGGGGCTCCGGAGGAGGTGATGCCCGTGGAGACCCGTGCATATGCACCGAGCTGCTTCGGGGGTGCTCTGTGTGCCCACCGGGAGCCCCCGGGAGCTCCCCTCTCAAATATCGTGACTCCCTGTCATTTCCCCGCGTTACTGGAGAGCGCCCACCGGTTTAGACCAGATGACCAGCGGCTAACGTGGTGTGTTTTATTTTCTAATATCAGTTTCCTGGTGTGGTGCTGCTTCTATTCCTGTCTCACTACATGTAAGATACTGTTGTGTGTGTTCATAGAAAAATCGAGCTCCTTGATTTTGACCCAGACGTTCGTCTTTTAACTCAATCTTCACATGAGGTTACTGAGATTGGATACAAATTTATTGGAGTTCTCTGCCAATCTTCTTTTGGTTTTGTTTTGTTTTCTCCAGTGTTTTCACTTGAAAAGCTAAAATTGCCAACTTTAGAATCTTGGGGAAGAAATTAACATTAGGAGTATCTATGCAGTGTCCGAAAGCCGGAGAATGAGAAGCTACTACTACCTAGCTGTGTGACCCTGGGGGATCCGTTTAACCTCCCCGGGCCTCAGTTTCCATCCATAGGACAGAGATCCTGGACTGTGGTGTCTGAGATTCCTCTTTTGCTGCGTGTCATCGTGTCTCCCTGGGGCCATGTTTGCGATCTCCCCAGGGCTCTCACCTCAGTGGGACTGTTTGAGATCTGGACTCCCAGAAAAATCTCCGAATCAGCAGCTACTCACCTTTCAATATCCAACCCCAGCAGTTTATACAGTGCTGTCGTGTTTTTATAAAGACAAAAGTAAGCCATCCTCAAATAAGAAACCCGTGAGTAGATATTAACCTTAAAAAGGGTTTTCTTCCTCAAATAAGATGTTTTATTCTCCAGCAAGATGCTCATCTCACCCCTATGCACTTTTACTTAGTCTGTGGATTTAAGCTGGACTAAGGAACACGTGACCTTGGTATTCTCTCAGAAATTGTGCCACCTTCGAGTTCTGTCTCTCCTCTCTTTCTTCCTTCACCGGATAAATAAAATATGTGACCGAGCAGAACCTGAGTTGCACTGTCATTCCTTCACTGCGGCTGTTTTCTCTCCAAGGAGCGAGCCTCCATCCTGAGGCCGGGTGGGCGAGCTCTCATGTTTCCCTGGCGAAATGGAAGAACAAAGCAAGCGATCAGTGCTCTTGGTGCACACTGTTTGTTAGTCCCGGTCCAGCAGGGACTGGGGGCAGATCGGCATCCTCCACAAGGATCACGGGCCAGATAGGGCAGAAATCATTCCAGTTTCCTCAGGTTCTCACCTTGCTGTGGAAATAGCATTTTAATTGTGTTCTTTGAAGACTTGTGTAAGCCCCAAGCATCTGCTCCAGACAACATCATTTGAAGATTTCCATGCTTCCTTCTGTGTTGTGTACCAAGGAGTCTTGGAGGATGGGACTTGACTTTTAAAAGCCTCCAGAATGAAAAATAATGGCGGCAGGGTTGGGAACCTTCCGGTACAGGCACGATAGCAGCCATAAAGAAGCAGCTCTGTTCCCCCAAACACCTAAAGGAAACCAAAACAGAGAGAGGAGAAGCTGAGTCTGAAAAAGCAATTCAGCATGCCCCGTCTTTCCCGTCCTGCCCAGGCTCTGTGAGAGCAGGTGCTTGTGAGGACCCTCCTGGTGCCCTTGGGAGGGATTGTAGGAAAGCAGAAGAATAGGAAATACAGTTTGATCTTTGGAGACAGCGCGGACCACGGGTACTCATGGGAAGCAGCCCGTGAGGACTTTTTAAAGCTGAGTGGGCAGACAGCAGTGGTATGGCAGGCAGAATGGCCTCAGAGCCTTGATCTCATTCTGCCTGCTCTCAGGGAGTCCGTCCCTCCTCCCTGCTATGGAAATTCCCACAGGTGCATGGAAGTGCATGCCCACCGCCGGGGAGGGAGGCCGGGCACACTGTGCTCACACTGCAACTGGAGAAACAGAATGCCTTCAGGCTCGGAGATCATACAGGGGTAGCGTGGAGTTGGTACCACCCCTAGAGGATACCAGCCCAGCCACGTCAGCGTGGATCCCGCAAGTGTTGGGAGCTGCAGTGAGGGACCCCTGCTGCCTCCCTCCCGGGGCAAGCCCCTGCGTCTTCGTGGTTAGTAAGCTTACCCTCAGATCTTTCCAAAATCTGCCTTTCTAAACATTGGACCAAATCCTATCAAAGTTACCTGCAAGCTAACCCCGCTTACAATGGCCCACTCACCTCGCCACCCGCGTCCCAGCCTAGGAAGATTTTCATTCAGTTATTTCCTGTCCCCTTCCGCAGTGTCTTCTGCAGGGAGACACATCTGTGTGTTCTTACTGTTCCTACTTCATCTGTGCCACCTATGAAATGGGGTCCCTACCAGTTTTACCAGTCAGATCCCCTGACTTACTGTGTGCACAGCACCTCAAACCCGAAAACTGACAGCAGGGAGACTGTGAGGCAAACCCCTGACGAGGGTCCGAGGCCTCCCGAGATCTGATCCAGCTCCTTCCAGTCTTATTCTGACAGTCCCTCCAGAGCCCGGCATCCTGGCCACGCGCCACCACTCTCCTCCCTCAGCATGCCTTCACTCGCGGGGCTTATCTTCCCAGCGATAACCTCCTGCCCCTGCACTGGCCATTGAGCCATCATTCAAGGCCACATCAGGAAATAATAGCAATAATCATGGGACCTAGTATGTACTGAGTGGAGGCATTTTACATAAGTAATTCATCTAATTCTCACCAATAAACCCTGTGAGGTCAGAGCTACTGTCTTATGCCCACTTGACAGGGGAGGAAACAGACAAAGAGAGGACCACTTGCCCGAGAAGAACCAGGATTCAAATCTCAGCAACCTGGCTGCAGAGTCTGCAGGCTGCCTTTTCATCCAATGTGCTCTCTGCCACGTTTCCTCTCTCCCTCCCCCAACCCCTGGGACAGACTCGAGGTCTCTTCCTCAATACAGCCGGCATTTTGCACAAAGATGTTCTACCACACTTAACTGTCTCTGTTATAGTGATTGGTTTACACATCTGTTTCTTCCATTAGCAGCTAGACTATTAGCTATTTGGGTACAGGGACCACATCTTAATGAAGGTGAACCCTCAAAAGTGCGTATGGAAAACCTATGTGCTACTATTATATGGTCATTTAAAATAACTAGTGCAGCTTTACTTAGAGCCAGGCACTAGAGAAAACAGAGAGATAACTGATAGGGGCACTAAAATTTCTGCCCTAACGTGTGTGTGTGTGTGTGTGTGTGTGTGTGTGTGTGTGTGTGTGTGTGTAGGGGATTTCCTGGACAGAACTAAGACCAGAGTATGGATATGGGTGCCTCAAAGCAAAGCTCTCCTCAACCTAACATTTGGATTAGAGGAGCTCATTCTAGTGGCTAGCTTGCCATTATGACATCTAAAAGCAAAATCCTCCCACCAAGGAGCCCTGCTCACGGACACAGAGCTAGTGGGTGTACTTCTCATTCCTTGTGGGAGAGATGGATGGAAGACCCAGAATGGCCTGGTCGAGAGCAGAGTCATTGCCTCCAATGCTCCTAAGCCAACCATGTGGTCCTTCATCCTTAAATATGAAAGTATAGCCAGAATCATCAGACACCTGGGGAAAATCAGCACCTTGAAAGAGGTTACACAGAGAATAACAGAGTCCATGGGAAACGTAAGTATTTCAGAACTCATAGGAGAACTCTAAAAAAAATCTAATTAGCCTTCAAGAAGAAATGGCACCCATAAGACAAAAATAGAATACTATAAAAAAGGAACATCAAATAGTTTTAAAATAACAAATTACTACGTGAATAATTTGAAAGCCTTCCCCAAAAAGTAAAAATCCCCTCTCATAAAAATTTTAAAAAGAGATAAAAAAATAAAAAACACAGAGAATCTGTCAAAGATAAAAAGATAACAGGAGAAAAATTATCAATAAAATAATAGAAGAAAATTTCTCCTGGCTACAGAATACAGAAATCTTCAGATTGGATGTGTCTGCTGAATATTCAACACTGTGAGTGGTTAAAGAAAAGAGACACATTTTTGTGAAATTTTAGGACAAAAAAGAAAAAAGCATCCAAGAAGCTTCCAGAGAGAACAGACATCTACAAAATAATAGAAATCAGAGTGGGAAGAGAAAAGGGCTGTGATTTCAGGCAATAGATGGGAAGGTTACTTTTAGTCTACAGAAAGATACGTTGACTCTTATGAAGGAGAAAAAAAGACAAGCAATAGAAACCCCAAAGGACATTTAGAAATAGGGGCCCCTGGCTGGCTCAGTCGGTGGAGCAAGGGACTCTTGATCTCAGGGTTGTGAGTTCAACCCCCATGTTGGGCCTAGAGCTTTCTTAAAAATAAATAAATAAATAGAAGTTTAAAAAAGAGAGAGAGAGAAGGGAAATTTCAAAATAAAGTGCACAATGAAATCATGGTCCAAATTATTAAGCATGATTCTCTGATTAGAGTCTAAGATAAGAGAAGCCATGTGAAACCCGACCTTCCTTCCCACTGGCCACCCTATCGTTGGTGGGACAGGAGCTGGGACATGAACCCACAGACAGAGGACCAAACCCTGTGCCTCGAGGGGTCCTGCCACGACAAACACAAAGTCAAAATAGTGCAAACGGATTACTTGTTTTCAACCTTCAGAATCAAATGGTAGACAAACGAAATGCCTAAAATATGATTTTGAAACGGACTGCAAATGTGATCAATCTGATGCTGTAGCAATAAAGAGAGAGCTAGCAAGATGTGGAAAACAGAAGGGAAAGGATAAGGGAAAAGAAGGGTAGGAAGACTGATATCATCATCTGATCTAGTGAGAAATAAAGAGTAACTATCTAAAGGTCAGGGAAAGAAGAAATGCATGCAAATTTAAGAACTTAGTAACAAAGAAAAATTTAAGAAACACACTCTCTCTCAAAAAAAAAAGTAATTAATTAAATTTAATTTAAAAAGGGGCGCCTGGGTGGCTCAGTGGGTTAAGTCTCTGACTCTTGATTTCGGGTTGTGATCTCAGGGTCGTGAGATCGAGCCCCACATCAGGCTCTAGGTGTGAAGACTGCTTAGGGTTCTCTCCCCTGCACCCCTCCCCACCCCCATGCTCACCTCGCTTGCTCTCTCAATCAATCAATCAATAAAATAAAATGAATTGAAAAAAGAGATAATGGCTTAACTTTAAAATTTGTCGTTAAAAAGACAGCGCAATGAAAGAACTGAAAATGAAGCACAAACATTAGAAAGAGAGGGAGTAAAATGAGCTACAGAGAAGATAAAGGAAACCCTCATCTTCCCATGAGAGGAAATCACTCAATATTGTCTCAGTTAATAAATCAAGAAATCATAAATGTGTTATTTGCAGTTATGGAAGGAGCCACTAAGAAGAGCTTCAAACAGGAATTATTATTAAATTATTAAATTATTAAAAAGAGGTCGCCTCTCAGAGAGGCTGCGGGAAGGAGGCCAGAGCGGAGGCAGGACTATCTGAATTCACACCAGGAAGACCAAGACTGGCAGTGCTCCTGTCCCCATGGCCTCGACACAGACTTTAAGCAAATCGCTCGTGTTAGAGGCTACAAAAAAGGAGCATCCTGGGATCCTGTTGAAACAAAGGCATCCGTCCTAGATTAAGTTTCTGGGAAGACCTCCCTGAGGAAGTGTCCTGAAATATGAGAGGAAGTTGACCGGAGTGACCCTGGTCTAAGGAGGAATCTGTTTCTTTTTTGGGGGGGGGTGGACTTGGGACTTTGAAGGCTGAAGCAAGAGCACAAAGTGCCAGAGCCAAGAGTGAGCGCAGCACGTGGAAAGAACTGGATCAAGTGCGCTCCAGCTAAAGTAGCTCAGGACCCGGGGCGGGGGGAGGGCATCTGGGACAAGGCCACTAAGCTGCAGGACTCCAAAGTGCCCAGCACCCTCTACAGCCATGCAACACGCCAGACTGGAGGATGAGGCTGAGTAGAGGCAGAGGGCAATGTTTATCTGCAGAAGGCCAAGATGGGGCCAGAGGAGAGAGGGAAGCTTGAGGACCGCAGAGGGCAGCTCAGAGCAGCCATGCGGGGGAGAGCAGAGGACACGGATCAGACGTGAACACACTGACCAGGAGAGTGGACGCTCTGCGCCCCAATGCGTAAGGTGCCTTGGTTTTCTCTCAAGATCCCCGTCTCCAGCTCATCAACCCCCTCAGTCTGGTCCAGAGGAGCCGCTCCCTTGTTACTTCTCTTGCCTTCTGAGAACGAGAAACCATCAGCAAGAAACACTGAGCTTGTTACTCCCATGTCTTGCCTGGCCCAGTTTACTCTCGGCTCTGAGGAAAAAAGAAAGAGAGGAATGTACTTTTTGTTCTGCTAGAGAGTCTGTTCCAGAGGACTGCACGGTGAGATGGACCTCGGAAATGGAATCAAAATAGCTTGCACTTACTGAGCACGTTCTCTGTTGCCCACAGTGTGATAAACACTGTTCTGCCTTTTTTGCATTTAATTTATCCTGGAAAGAATTCCAAGGGTGACCTCCTTTATTTCCTCCATGTTACAGAGAAGGAAGTCTAGGCTCAGAGAGATGAAGTAAGTCTCCCAAAAACATATGGCCAGAAAGTGATCAAGCTGGCATTGATACCCAGGAGGCCTGACTCAGAGACTTCGCTCCCTTGGATAGATTCTGCTAGAAAGGACGAGAAAGTAGCTGCATCTCACCTCTCTTCAAAATGTCCCGGGTTAAACACGTCCTTTGTCACAGAGCTCTGCACTTGTATGGAGCCTAAAAACATGGGCAGGGACTACTATGTACGTATGTTACCATACGCGGGAATTTGGTCTAAACCAGTGCGAGCAATGAAGGCGAGTCCCCCTCGGAACTCAAGCGCTGAGTTTACAAAAGATCCATCCAGAATGCTATTTTTGTGTTTTCCCAGAAATCTTAGTAAGGGCAGACCTGCTCATCTTTGAGAGCCCTGATGGTCAATACCACGTCTGACTCATAGCTCTCCCCAACACCTAACATAGTTTCTAGTTCATGGCAGAAGCTCAAGAAATGTTTGCTGAATCAAGGTATGTTAGTTCAAAAAAGTGCAATAATTGTTATTACCAACCCAATCTCCCAGTGACCTCTACCAATCTGTATGATATTGGTGAGTGTGTTTTGACCTATCCTAAAATGCATTTGCTGGAATTCCTGGAAGGTAGTGGTGCCTCAAAACCCACAGGAGGCTGGTGTATTTTTAACTATGTGAACACAACCCAACCCCTGATGGAAGGAGATAGCAAAGACTAGTGTTCAAGCACACAGACTCTGAAATCAGACTCCATGCATTCAAATCTTGGCTCTATCACTTTGTAGACTGCGGGACCTTGGCCACGTCATTACAATTCTCTGTGCCTCAGTTTCCTTATCTATCAAGAATTATAACAGCAAGTACCTACTAGGGGTGCTTTTGGACATTAAATGCATTAATGCATCTAAACACTTGCAGCAATGACTTACACAGAGCCAGCACTCAATATAAATGCTAATGTCGTTAGCTGGGACATGGCTCGTTTACAATGCACCCAGTGAAGGCTCCAGTGGTCGGCCTAGGACCCCCCATGTCCTGTGCACACGTTTGCTTTCACCCCTACAGCCGCCCCTACTGTCAGGTCTGAAGTGATTTGGAGCCTGCCAGACAGGGCGCTGACCTTTTCAACATCAAGTTTAATTAAGGCTGGTGAGTAGCTAAAGTGTAATGTTTCATGTCTTTCCATGTAGTTCAGTAAGAAAGATTTATTAACTCATTAAAATGTCTTGTTAGTGAGCTACCCAGAATGACTGCTACTCATCCCAGAAAACACCAAGAATAGAATCCGATTTTATTGACTTCCTACGTGGCATTTGCGTCACTAGATCATGTTGCTCCAACATGAGGATAAAAAGCTTCAACAGGTGGGGTGGTTGATTAAAACTCACCTGCTTCTGGTGACATGCAAAAGGCTGACATGGTGAGGCCACATCAGGCTGGAACCATATCTTGCTTCTCCTCGCTATAGAGGGGAGCTGGCCGAGTGGACTGAGCAATCGAGTTCCAAGAAGCTGGGTCTCTGGGATATGCTGACCTTGCTTCCTGCAGACCAACCCCCTGAGCCCACCAACCTTGAGCTAATCTACTCCGCTCTCTATTTGGCCCATCAGACCATTTCCATTTCTAAAACATAATCTTTCGGGGCACCTGGGTGGCTCCGTCAGTTAAGCATCTGCCTTCAGCTCAGGTCATGATCCCAGGGTCCTGGGATTGAGCCCCACATTGGGCTCCTTGCTCAGCGGGGAGCTTGCTTCTCCCTCTCCCTCTGTCATTCCCTCTGCTCTTGTTCTCTCACTCTCTCTCTCTCTCAAATAAATAAATAAAATCTTTTAAAAAATAAAATAAAATGTAATCTTTCTTGTTCTCCACCTGCCTCTCCCATCCTTTCAATCAATTTACAAATACATAGTCTTCTTTTCAGAATCTCACTGTTTCGCAGAACAGGGCTTCACCTCAATATCCAATTCCTCAAATTCTCTTCTCACCCCCATCCTGCAAAATGTGCTAAACTCTAGCATGTGATAATAAATCCACATTTATATTTTTGGTCTACGTGTGCATTCTCTCTATTCTTTCTCATTTTTTTCCAATAGATTAGAAGCAGTAGAACACAGTGGTTAATGATGTGAGCTGGGAAGGGGTGAATCCAGACTCTTCTATTTACTAGTTGTGTGTCTTTGAGTAAATTATTGACTTTGTGTCTCAAGCACTTCATCAATATAATGGAAGTAATAACAGTCCCTTCCTCATATGGCTGTTGTAAGGACTACATTTTTTAAAAGCCAACTAAGGTTCTTAGACGAATGTCTATCAATAATTAAGTATCAAATTAATACTGTCATCTTGTTCTTGTGGTTCTTCGTTGTTTTTGTTGTTACAAGGTGCTAATGGGCAGGGGCCCAATCACCCATAGTGCCAAGCAGAGATCGATATTTAATAAAGTTCTTTTGATAATGGGCTATTGATGAGAATAGGAATGAGGGGGGAAACGCCAAATAAGGTCTAGGTTTTTAATAAATTAAAGTAGGCAACAGTGATTTCCCTAGCAACCAGATTTCTCAACACATTTCCACCATCATCTCAAGCTTCCCATTTATTATGACAATTTCCTGCTTTCAAATATTGAACACTAAACAGGAAATTAGTTTGAGGATGAT
This sequence comes from Halichoerus grypus, assembly GCF_964656455.1. Lineage (NCBI taxonomy): Eukaryota > Metazoa > Chordata > Mammalia > Carnivora > Phocidae > Halichoerus > Halichoerus grypus. Next base: position 140,462,962 of record NC_135720.1, read on the forward strand.
GGTCTCCATCCAGAAAGGAAAGCAATTTCCGCATCAAGTAACCAGACACTCTTCCTAGGAAATTTCCTTCAGAAAATGGATATGATGAATATGGACCTTGAAATAATCTCAGTAGACTTAAAAATTTCACTCCTAGAAACGAAGGACACATTGCACTTCTGGTCTGTAGCCCAAATCATCAACACGATTTTGTTTTATTTTCTAACTGGAGACTGTCTTCCGGAAATGCACAGAGGGATCTGACTCCAAAATTGAAAATGGGTGACTATCTGGTGACTCCCTCCCTCCTTGTACTGGGGTCGCGTCCATGGATGGGACCAGAGACGCTGGGATGCAGAGTTGGGAGGCACAGTGCTGTACATGATGGGAGCTCCATAAACCTTTCATTAATGATGAAGATGTTTATGTTTAAAACTTATACTAGTGTGATGTCCAAACAGGGGCCTGGTTACCCACTAGTATTTCAAAGGAAGCCTAATGCTGACCACATCACAGATGGCATAATAGGCACTTTCCAGTATAACATTCAAATCACCTCTGATATTCTGTTTGGGCTACATGGGTTAGAATCAACAGTAATTAAGGCTCTAAGGTAGATATGAAGACAAAACCCGTGGATCTACATGTAAACAGTCTGTGTGTTCAATGTGGCAAAGCTTAGTAAAACTAATGTCAAGATAATGACACATAAAACAATATGTCTGACATGGGGCGCCTGGGTGGCTCAGTCAGTTAGGCATCGACTCTTGGTTTCGGCTCAGATCATGATCTCAGGGTCATGAGATTGAGCCCTGTGTTGGGCTCTGTGCTCAGTGCAGAGTCTGCTTAGGGTTCTCCCTCACCCTCTCCCTCTGCCCCTTCCCCTCTCAAATAAATAAATAAAATCTTTAAAATATACACACACAATATGGCTGACCCATCCCTACTCTCATATAGACACATACTCAGACACCACCAATACCATCTCCCTCTTTTTATATGGGACACCCTGAAAATTAATCAGCAGCTTTAGTGAGAGACAGAAGTCATGAACTTAGTAGGTCCAAGATAATAAAGGTATAGCAAGACCAAAAGTGGTGCTTTGGGGAGTATTTTTGTCAATAATGGAAAAGCAACAATTTAAAAAAAAATTGATTCTGGCTTAAACATAGATAATAAAGAAGCAGTAAGAAGTCAGGGGAAGTTGGCAGGAGTTTCAGAAGAAGATGCCAAAAACCAAGTCAAAGCTAATAATCATGACATCTAACAGCTGCAGAGCACACTTGCCCTCTGCGGAGCACTGTCCATGTATGCTCTCCATAAATCCTCACAAGTCAACAAATTACTGTTATTTTCTCCTTTGCATAAATGAGAAAGCTGAGACTCAGAGAGGTTGAAAAAGTTGCCTAAGTCACACCGTTAAGTGCTGAGTGCCAAAACTCAAACCAGGTCTGCCTAATGCTGAAGCCAGTGTACTTAAGCACCAGAGACAGTGAGAATGACCCAAAATAAAAGTGGGAGAGAGTAGAGGAGGCAGCGAGCCCTGAATATGTTGTTATAGCAGCCTGAACAGACCAAGACAGGAACCCCCAAACAACAGTCAGTTTATGAACGAGCAATTAGAAAAATTCTGCTCATAGGCTCCTAGAAATAGCATGGACCTTTTGCTGTCCATACAACCTTCTTGATAGGAAAAAAATTCATATACACGTAAAATTAAAATCCAGCCTTCCAATATTCATGGGGTCCCAAATTTATACTCTGCCAGTACTGTGGGACTCCTCAATCAAACAATGAAACAGAAGACCATGAAACCTCTAGGGCAATGGCAAAAGGAAATGTGAAGCCTTTCCAGAGACATTTCCAGAACCCAGAGTATACTTGTCTCATGCAAAATAAAGAACAAAGATGAGCTCATGGTAACAAGGTGTAAGCCGTGCAAGGGAAAGACCTCGGGAGGTCAAGTCAGCAGACTCGGCAAACGGGGAAATGGACACCCAAGGAGGCACAAACAGTAGCTTTTAAAGTCTTATGGGTCTATAATTAAATATTTAAATTTAAGTATGTTCAAAATTATTAAATTTGGAAAAGGGCTTTGAGACATAATAAAACAACAGAACCTCCAAACAGACAAAAAACCAATTTGAAAAACTAAGTAGAGCTTCTACAAAAGAACCAGCCATTTTTTCCCAGATTTACTGAGGTATAATTGAACAATGAAAATTTATATATATATATATAATATATAAATATATATATTTTTATATATATATAATATATAAATATATATATTTTTATATTATATATATACATATTTACGGGGTACAACATGATTTGATATACATATACACTGTGAAATGATTGCCACAATCAAGCTAATTAACACCTCCGTCACCTCCCATAGTTATCTTTTTGTGTGTGGGTGTGGTAAGAACCCTCAAAACCTACTCTCTTGGCAATATAAAATTGTGAACTCTAGTCACCATGTTGTATATTTAATCTCCAGAACTTACTCATCTTATAACTAATGAAAAGTTTATACCCCATGACCGACATCTCATTTCCCCTACCCCCAGCCCCTGGTAACCACCATCTTACTCTCTGCTTTTGAGACTCCACATACAAGTGAGATCATACTATTTGCCATTCTTTGTCTGGTTTATTTCACTTGGCCTCATGTCCTCTAGGTCCATCCATGTTGGCACAAATGGCAGGATTTCCTTCTTTCTCGTGACTGAACTATGTTCCATTATATTTAGGTACTACATTTTCTTTATCCATTTGTCTATTGACAGACACTTAAGTTTTTTTCCATGTCTTGGCTAATGTGAATAATGCTGCAGTGAACACGGGAGTGCATGTATCTGAGATACTTCATTTTCTCTGGATGTACAATTGCTGGATCATAGGGTAGTACTATTTTAAATCTTTTGAGGAGGCTCCATACTGTTTTCCATAATGGCTGCACCCATTTACATTCCCATCAACACTGTGCAAGGGACACATCCTCACCAACATGTGTTATCTCTCGTCTTTTTGATAACAGCCATCCTAACAGATTTAAGGGGCTATCTTACGGTAGTTTTGCCATTTCCCTGATTCTTAGTGATATTGAGCATCTTTTCATATACCTGTCAGCCATTTGTGTATGTTCTTGGAGAAAATGTCTATTCAGTTCCTTTGCACATTTTTAGAAAAGGTTATTAGGGTTTTTTGCTATTTAGTTTTATGAGTTCCTTATGTATTTTGGATATTAACCTCATGTCAGATAGATGGCTTGCAAATATTTTCTCCAGTTCTGTAGCCTGCCTTTTCATTTTGTTCATTGTTTCTTTTGCTGTGCAGAAGCTTTTTAACTTGTAGTCCACTTGTTTTTTGCTTTTATTGCCTGTGCTTTTGGTGTCAAATCCAAAAAATTAGTGTCATGTCAATGTCAAGGAGCTTTTTCTTCTAGGCATTCTTCTAAGGGTTTATGGTTTTAGGTCTTACATTTAAGTCTTTAATCCATTCCGGGTTAACTTTTGTGAGTGTCATAAGATAAGGGCCCAATTTCATTCTTCTGCATGTGGATATCCAGTTTTTCCAGCACCATTTATTAAAGAGGTCATCTTTTCTCTTTGAGTATTCCTGATGTCTTTGTAAAGATTAGTTGACCCTACATGCATAGGTCTATTTCTGGGCTCTCTATTCTATCCCACTGGCCAATATGTCTATTTTTATGCCAGCTCTTTTGATTACTACAACTTTGTAATATAGTTTGAAACCAGGAAGTGTAATGCCTCCAACTTTATTCTTCTTTCAACATTTTAGCTATTCAGAGTCTTTTGTGGTTCTATACAAATCTTAGGATTCTTTTATCTATTTCTATGGGGGAAAATGCCATTAGAATTTTGATAGGGATTGCACTGAATCTGTAGATTGCTTTGGGTAGGATTGACATTTAAACTATTAATTTTATCCTATCTATGAATACAGGATAGCTTTCCACTTGTGTTTTCTTTGATTTCTTTCTTATAGTTTCATAGTCTTATAGTTTTCATTGTATAGATCTTTCACCTCCTTGGTTAAATTGATTCCTATGTAGTTTATTCTTTTGATGCTATTATAAGTGGAATTATTTTCTTAATTTCTTTTCTAGATAGTTTGTTGTTTATGTTTATAAACACAACTGATTTTTATATGTTGGCTCTGTATCCTGCAACTTTACTGAATTTATTAATTCTAACAGTGTTTTGGGGGAGCCTTTAGGATTTTCAGTTATGATATGTTATCTGCAAACAGTGACAATTTTACTTCTTCCTCTCTGATATGGATGCCTATTTTTTTTTCTTGCTTAATTGCTCTAAGAATTCTAGTACCATGTTGAATAGTAGTGGTAAGTAAACACCCTTGTCTCACTGCTAATCTTACAGGAAGAACTTTCAGCTTTTCACCATTAGGATGTTAGCTTTGGGCTTGTCACAGATGGCCTTTATTATGTTGAGGTGCATTCCTTCTACACATAATTTGTTGAAGTTGTTACTATAAAAGGATGTTGAATTTTGTCAAATGTGTTTTATGTATCTATTGACATGTTCATATGGTTTTTACCCTTCATTCTGTTAATGTGGTGTGTGTTTGTTGATTTGCAGATGTTGAACTATCCTTACATCACAAGGATGAATCCTACTCGATCAGGTGTGTGATCCTTTTAATGTATTGTTGAATTCAGTTTCCTGCTATTTTGTTGAGGATTTTTGCATATATGTTCACCAGACATTATTGGCCTACAATTTTCTTTTCTTGTATTGTCCTTATTTTGCTTTTGTATGAGAGTAATGCTAGCTTCATAAAATGAGTTTGGGAGTGTTCCCTCTTCTTCAATGTTTTGGAGGAGTTTGAGAAGGATTAGCATTAATTCTTCCTTAAATATTTAGTAGAATTCACCACTGAAGCCATCTGGTCCTCAGCTTTTCTTTGCTGAGAGAGTTTTGATTACTGCTTTAATCTCCTTAGTCATTATTTATCTATTCAAATTTTCCATTTCTTCATGATTCAGTCTTGATAGATTATATGTGTCTAGGATTATATTTATTTCTTCCAAGTAATCCAATTTGTTGACATATAACCGTGGGATACCAATTGTAATATCTCCACTTTTACCACCTTATTTGAGTTTCTCCTTTTCTCTTGGTTAGTTTGGTTAAAGGTTTGTCAATTTTGTTTATATTTTCAAAAACAGCTCTTAGTTTCATTGATCTTCCTATTGTCTTTCTAGTGTATTTCATTTATTTCTGCCCTAACCTTAATTATTTCCTTTCTTCTTGCTAACTTTGGCTTATTTTGTTGTTCTTTTCCTAGTTCCTTGATGTGGAGGCTAGGTTGTTTGAGATCTTTCTTTTCTCTTAATGTAAGCATTTATCATTGTAAAATTCCCTCAGGACTACTTTTGCGGCCTCCCGTAAGTTTTGGTATGTTGTGTTTCCATTTTGTTTGTCTCAGGATACTTTTTGACTTCCCTTTTGATTATTTGATGCATTGGCTGTTTAGCAGTGCTGCTTCATTTCTACATACATTTGCACTTTCCAACTTTTCCTCCTAATTTCTAGTTTTGTACCATTGTAGTCAGAAAAGATTCTTGATGTGATTTCAACCTTCTTAAATTTGTTAAGACTTGTTTTGTGGCCTACATATCATCTATTCTGAGAAGGATCCATGCACACTTGAGAAGAATGTGATTTCTGCTTCTCTTGGATGGAATGTTCTGTGTATGTCTGTTAGCTCCATTTGGTTCAAAGTATGGTTCATAGCTGCTGTTTTCTTGTTGATTTTCTGGCTGGATGATCTATCTGTTGTTGAGACTGGGTTATTAAAGTCCCCTACTGTTATTTTATTGCTGCCTATTTCTCCTTCAGTCTGTTAATATTTGCTTTATATATTTATATGCTATGTTGAGTGCATGTAGATTAATAAATGTTATAACCATAGTCATTAATCTTAAAAAAAGTCCAGTAGGTTAGATGCTGCTAAAGAAAGATGTGGGGAGGGGCAGCTGGGTGGTTCATTGGTTAAGCCTATGCCTTCAGCTCAGGTCATGATCCTGGGGTCCTGGGATCGAGCCCGAGTCAGGCTCCCTGCTCAGCAGGCTGTCTGCTTCTCCCTCTCCCTCTGCTCCTCCCCCTGGTCATGCTCTCTCTCTCTCTCAAATAAATAAATAAAATCTTTTAAAAAAGGGAAAGATTTGGGGAACTGAAGAAATATCTGAAGTAATTACCCATAAACCAGCATAAAACATAAATGGGTAAAAATATAAAGAAAGATCATGACTTGGAAAATGAATTAAATGCCCAATACATATCTAAGGAAAGTTATAGGACAGAAAATATAGAATGGAACTAAGGTATTATTTAAAATGGTAAAACTGAGAATTTTCCAGAAATTCTTTGAGAATTTTCTAGAATTAGGAAACAAAGTAAATATGAAAAATAGATATATCAAAATGAGATCATACAATGAAGTAAAAATATATGTAAAGGAAGTAAATTCCCTTTTTAAGCACAAAATTCATAGATTGAATTTTTAAAAATCCATTTACATGCCATTGACAAAAGATACTTTTATAATGGCACAGAGAGGTTGAAAGTAAAAGAATGAAATAAGATACAGCCACCACTCACCAAAAAAGAGCTATAACAGTGGTATGGATATCCAAAGAAATAACATAGCCTTTTAGTAAGACCACGAATGTTTACTCTTGACCAGCCCATAGACATGCAGATTGATTCTCCTTCTTACTGGGTATTGAAAAGGACACATATGCCTGATCAATACAGGTACATACCATGTACCAGAGGCTGTGTTAATCTTTTCTAATAAAGATACTACATCTGACACAAGCTTTTGGAATTGGGGCTATTTGTTACATGGTGGTAGTGTATTATTGCTACTATTTGCAGTGGCCAGGCCTAGTTAATTAAATGGGGATATAATGGGGCTACCACCCTTGCATCCTTTAAATTTTTAAGAATAGCACTGATCTCTGTCATTCTCTCAACATGTGATATTTATTCTCTTGGCCTGGAGGGAAAGTTTCTTGGCCTTTCCCTCTGTAATAACTCCTATTCTACAGGTCATAGGAATCAAGGTGAGGGTTGGGAACGGTCACTCTAATTATTTATTTGGGACTGAGGAAATGACCCTGGGTGGGTCTGTGTACCTAGTGGACCCACTGTGATATGGACCTTGGCTGGAACTCCATGTATGATCTGACACCTCTATGTCTCTACAATGATAGAGGAGGCCAGGATATCACTTTGGGTCCCCAAAAATCAGTGCCAACTTGGAACCTGTATCCAACAGTGCTCAAAGTACTGGGCATATCCCTTTCTTCCACGTATGGTTATCCAAGTACACGTCTATAGTTCTTTTTGGGGAAGGAGTGAGGAAATTACCAAACTGCCCATGTCATGGTGTTTCAGGGTCCTTCTCCATGAGGACCTAGCCTCTGTAGTTAATTGGTTCTGGGACTAAAAAAATAGCACAGACTGAAAACCAGGCAAAGGATTGTGGCCATTTACTGGGGCAACTAACTTCAGCCTTCTGCTCATTCTTTACTCCATTTGGTCATATATATTAAGCAACATCCTTGTTAGCTGTCCATCTATCTTGCCTTTAGGAACACCTATCGTATTGACCATTCTTGTGGATTCTGCAAGGCAGGGTCCTGTGGATGCCAATCCAGTACTGCTGTCCACAACAGTAATTCCTCCAGCTTTGCTTTGGTTAAGTGCTATTCTGGGATCCCATCATCTTTATGGTTGCTACAAAGCCCAGTTCTGTAACAGCACCTCTACCATCCATTCTAGCCTACAAAATATAGCTACTGCTGAGCTTCTAAAAAATGCTGGTGCTCACCAGCACATTCATCACCTTAATAAGTGGCCTATCTTCCAAGCTCTCCTAACACTTCCATGTCTTGCGTAGGAGACTTACTCTAGCACGCTCACATCGAGGTATGTTTTTATTTCTTCCTCCATAGCCCGCCAGGACTGCCCGACACCTAGACTTCATTTACTTGGAACCAGTGCTTTCTCCAGTCTTCTGAGCGCGATCCCAGTAGCATATCAGTGCTGTGTCCCAGGGCCTGTGCTGGGGAATTCAGTCTTGTGTCGCCAGGGCATGCCTCCAAGTCGGCAAGCCCTCCATCGTGCTGTATATTCTTCCCGACTTGACCCAACACCCCAGGCTCCATGCAGCCATGTTATCCCAGTTCTTGCAAGATGGGAAGCACAATCTAGTAAATGCTCTGTCCTTGAATGAGACCTCTGCATAGTATTCAAGCAAAGGGGGACTCTAATTTCCAATGAGAGGGAGTAATTTCTTCAGATCCAGAGGGTTCAGGAGAAACTAGAGTAGGTTCAAGGTTCTCAACTGCATCTACCCTGATGGTCCCACACCAGGTCTTGGGTTCCCAGTCCTTCCCCATTTAAGGACCTGGCAATGCCATACAGGACACTTGTCTAGGCTGACAACTCAGCCTTCTTTGACTTCTTCTCTCATTATGTCCTGGGTTTGGTCTTCAGCTCTATCTGCCTCTGAACATAGTAGGAAAGAATTCTTTTAAATGCTGCCAATGAGGCCCTTGGAATTTCACACTCTGCTTTAAATTGCTGATTAACAGACCTGAACATGTCATTTCCTTTCTTCAGTGTTCAAAGAGCGCTTAGCAAGAGCAACCTAATTCCAGCCTTCCTCCTTAGTGTAACCACTTCCCCCATGTACCTCTCAAATCCCAGAGACACTGCACCAGCCAGTACACCCCTTCCACCTACATGCCCTCCAACCTTACCACAGATGACCCAGTACACCAGAGACTATCAGAACTCCACCTACCTCCAGTCATGGGACACCCATTACTGTCTGACTCCTGAGTGCTCCTCCTCCAAAATTCCACCCGAAAAATCTATTTCCCAAGCCCATGCTATTCTGGTACCCCTGTCTTAGGTCGTATCTTCTAGATGCAGAAACTGAGATGAGGATTCTTGTATGATCGGTAGAAGGAGGGAGAAGAAGAGTAAGAGAAAGAGGAGAGGGCAGAGGGGAAAGTAAAGACATTAGCCCCGCAGAAAAGTAGCCCGATCCCACGGGGAGGTCTGGAGCACAAACTGTACCATCGAGTTGGTGTCATCTTGAGACGGGGGGGCTCACATTATTTCCTCCCACATCAGTCGGTCATTGGCTGCAAGCCGTCACTGTGAGAATGGGACCTTCTGGGCAAGACAGCTTCTGTTTGACTTCTTCAGAGGAAGTCAACTCTCACAGCACTCGGTGGATGGGTACACTGGCCAAGTAAAATAAGATCTGGATGGGGTGCCAATAGCATCCCCTGCCCATGCCCACTGACCCAGGAGTCAGTGCGGAAAATAGAGAAACTTACAAAAACTATTTAGAGCCAAATGACAATAAAAAAAATAACTTATATTGGAACTTGTGGTTATAGGGAATATGGCACGTATTGGTAAATGGACAGCCTCAAAAGCACACATTAGAAATGAATCAAGCCTAAAATATGATTAGCAAGGCATTCGACCTAAGGAGTTACGGAAAACACACAGAAAACAGAGGGAAGGAAATATGAGGGATAAGAATCGAGAGCAATAATGAAACCGAAAAAGAGTATAGAGAATCAGAAAATTGGGTATTTTTTTTTTAAAGATTTTATTTTTATTTATTTGAGAGAGAGAGAGAGAGAGCACATGAGAGGGGGAGGGTCAGAGGGAGAGGCAGACTCCCTGCTGAACAGGGAGCCCGATGCGGGACTCGATCCCGGGACTCCAGGATCATGACCTGAGCCGAAGGCAGTCGCTTAACCAACTGAGCCACCCAGGCGCCCAGAAAATTGGGTATTTTTAAAAAACATTAATAAAAACAAATATCTGGTGATACTGAACAAGGAAGAAAAAGGAGATATAAACAATCCTAGAAATGGAAAAAAGAGAGAACATGACAACATTTAGACAAGAGTTTTAAAATGTTTTAAAAGAATACTATAAATAGCTTTGGCAAACAAACTTGAAACATGAAGGAAATGAACAATTTTCTAGCTAAATATAAATTGCCAACTTGACTCAATAAACAGAAAATCTATTAGGCATGTAACCACTAAAGAAATTAAATTAAAAAACAAAACAAAACAACTTCAAACACCCACACACACAATAGGAGGCGTGGGCAGTTCTAAAAGCAATCAAGCCCTCAAGAAAGAGATGACCCACAACTGCAAAATGTTTAGTGAACCAGAAAAGGAGGGAAATCCCTCCTCCTTATTTTAGGAAGGAATTATATCTTTGAGAGGAAAACCAGAAAAAGGTCATCTGAGATTCAATCGAAAGAGCTCAATTCCATGTACAAACATAGACATACAAATCCTAAGTATTAGCAAATCAAGTCCCTCAACGTATAAAAATGCATGTACCTATTACCAGTTACTATTTGTCCTAAGAAGGTAGTAACATGGGACGCCTGGGTGGCTCAGATGGTTAAGCGTCTGCCTTCAGCTCAGGTCATGATCTCAGGGTCCTGGGATTGAGCCCCACGTCGGGGTCCTGGCTCAGCGGGGATCCTGCTTCTCCCTCTCCCTCTCCCCCTGCTCATGCTCTCTCTCTCTCTGTATCTCTGTGTCTCAAATGAATAAATAAAAAATATATATATTAAAAAAAAAAGAAGGTAGTAACAGCTTAACATTAGTAAAAAAACTAAGGTAATTCACAACATTGAAAAAAAACTAAAGGGAAAAAATAATGAAAATCTTAACAGATGCAGAGTTTTATAAAAATCACTCATAGCTCATCCTTTCGGAGTTCGCAAATAAAACAACTTCTTAGGAAACTACAAGTGAAAGAGAAATTTAACTTGGTACCTACCAAAAATATAAACAAATGTTACATTTAATGTTAAATACCGGAAGCATTCCCTTAATATCAGGGAAAGACAAAAATATCCACTATTGTCCCTTCCATTCAAGATGTGATGGAGGCTCTAGCTAGTTCAATAAGAATAGGAAAGAAAAAAATATTTTAGGATTGGAACAGAAAAAGAATAAGTGTTAGTTTTGCACACAGCATGATAGTCTTCATTAAAAATCCCACAGAAACTTACAAATTACTTTTAATAAGGGAGTTCAGCAAGGTACTAAATAAAAAATCAATTTACAGAAATCAATGGCATCCCTCAATATCATAAATATATCATTGGAAAACATAACTTTAAAAAATTATTCAATTCCCAATAGCCACAGAACTATAAACTCTCTGGGAATAAATATATTAAAAGATGTTCGTGATCTTTCAGTAAAAAGTATGCAAGTTTTTGGATTTTTTTAAAAGTCCTGGATAAATGAAAGCTTCAAATTTATAGCTATCTCAATATTATAAAGATCTATGCAGTTTTTTTATTATGTTATGTTAATCACCATACATTACATCATTAGTTTTTGATGTAGTGTTCCATGATTCATTGTTTGTGTATAACACCCAGTGCTCCATGCAGTATGTGCCCTCTTTAATACCCATCACCCTATGCAGTTTTAATGAAAATCTCAACAGAGCTTTTCATGGATCCTGACAAGTTTAGCCTATAAATGTCTATGAAACAGTAAAGAGCCAAGATAGTTTTGAATGGAGTTGGGGGTTCATGCAACCAAACATCCCTTCTTATTATAAAGCTATATTATTTAAAAATGAAGTTTCAGCATAAGGAGTTCAACAGAACAGAGGGGAAGCAGAACATGAGGCCAGACAATCTATGGACAGATCCTCCTCTATAAATAGACAAATAGGCTATTTGTCACAAACATGCTTCCTTCACCTATGAACACAAGAATTTAATACATGATCACAAGAAGAGCTAGGTACCTCCAAGACTTGGACCCAAGAGATTCCTGTCCCAAGAGATTACATATTAAAAAAAAAAAATGAGAGAGAGAGAGATCGTATCTAAAAGTTTTAGGAAAGGGAAGGCTTTAAGCATGGAGTACCACATGCCTTTTTAATTAGCACATTGTCATGACCATTTTTGCATGCTTGCTCTTTTTTTTTTTTTTTTAATTAGAGAGGAACCCTGCCTTTCAGTACCTTAGATGAGACATGTTTTCCATTGCATCCCACTCTTGTCAACCATCCTGGATATAAAAGAAAAGAATAGTCACCACATGGGTGGAGAAGCAGCATCCAGACTCTCTGTGGGGAGCTTGACCCTGGGCAGAGCCTCCTTGGATCCACGTCTCCACTGAGGCAGCCTCTCACACTCTTCTAAGGAAGGGGGCTCATTAGCAGGAGCCTAGAAAACAAATGTGGATAATATAGGATACAAAATTAATGTTGAGTATAAAGAGAATTTGTTGAAAATAAAAGTTCTAAACTAGTATTTTCTCCTGTATATTCACTGACCAAAAAAAAAAAAAAATCCTATTACATAATTCAGGACCCAGCAAGAAGGGATCTGTGTTCTTCTGTTTGGTTGCCATAACAAGACACCACGGATGGGGTGGCTTCAACAACAGACACTTATTTTCTCGCCGTTCTGGAGGTAGAAGTCCTTAACCAAGGTGCTGGCGGATCTGGTTTCTGGAGAGGCAAATGGAGGGCTGGCTTGTAGAGAACTGCCTTCTCGCTGTGTCCTCACTTGTCCCTTCATCTGTGTGTGCAAGCCGGGAGCAGAAACTCGCGTCTCTTCTCTTCTTGTAAGGACACCTGTCCTGCAGGTTTAGGCCCCACCCTTATGACCTCCTCCATGAGGACCCTATCTCCAAATACAGTCACATTGGGGTCGGAGATTTCCACATACAAATTCGGGGCGGGGGGAAGATAATTCAGTCCATAATAGGATTCTCCTCCAATCTTGACCCAAGAATGTCCCTAAAACACATGGGAACTTGGTATCGTTCCCACTACCAATCGATGGGGGAAAAGACAGCATGTTCAATAAACGGTGCTAATGGGATGTAAAGTAAAGCATAGGGAATACAGTCAATAATACTGTTATAACTTTGTACGGTGACAGAGAGTAACTACACTTACTGCGGTGGGCATGTCGTAATGTATACCAATGTCAAATCAATATGTTGTACAGCTGAAACTAATACAACACTGAATGTTAATATCCTGGAATTAAAATAAAAACTTAAAAGAGAAAGAAACATGTTGGTTCTGCTTCCCTGCCCTGCTGGTCACTCGCAGGAACAATAAAAAAAATTAAAAATAAATATATTTTCAAGAAAATGGAACGTTTGGGTTTGAGGCAACTATGGGGTATCCAACTGAGAGTTGTATGCCCAGGTCTGGAGCTCCCATGCAGAAGACACCTGCCCTGGAGACCCAGATCTGGGAGTCACAAGTACAGAGGTGACTGTTAAGATCATGACTGCGTGTGAGGTTGCTCAGGGAAACCACAAAGATTCAAAGAGAAGGAAGACAAACCAATAAATTAGCAGCCAGAGTCAGGGGAGAACCACAGTAATCCTCACGCTTCTCTGTATCCACAAAGAACAAATACAGTAAAACCAAGGGGCATCGCCTCGAGTCTTAAACCTGATGTGTATTGTTTTTGTTTTGCATTTTAAAATCATTTTTGTTATTATGAAACCAATAACAAATGGAAAGAGAAGTGCAGGATGTCTCTGCATCATCTGTCTCTTTAATGGAAGATTGAGTTTGTGAGGGCATTTGAGAGATCCTAACAAACATTCAAGAGATTAAGGTCCCATTGGGGTGGGGGGGGAAACACTTGGAAACCTGCAGAAAAGCTGTATGTTTATTCTCATAAATAAGAATTTTATAAGCAGTGCATGGCTACTTGCTTTACAATACCTTGTAGAAATGACAATCATTGTTGGTTGTAGGAAGTGTGTAAGATTTGACTTCGGCAATCCAGATGCCTTCTTTATTGGTGAGGTTTCCTTTTTTACTCTCATAGAGTAACAAAGATACTTGGGTCAACTGCTCAAGAGGTATTATCCTCAGCTGTGTACCTCAACCCACATATTTTGTTATTACGTATCAAGAGGGCAAAATGCTCGTACTTAAGGACCTTTGTTTCTCAGACATGAAGGGAAAGCATAAAATGACTTTAATTCAGTATAATGAAAGCAGTTGACTCGCCCACAATCGGAAGCCGAATTTTAGCTAAACTCTTTGTAAAACTGTAAGTTTAAAAACCAATTGTAAGTTTATTCCCATATCCATATCTACACAAAATATGTGTTAAGTTGGGCAATTTGTTCTGTTTTTAAAGATATCTTTATTTATCACATAACAAAAACTTTGGACCTGTGTTTCCCTAATACCATTTCATAAAAGAAAAAACAATGTTTTTTAATATACCTGAAAATTTCATCAACTAAACAACATGTATATGAAGATGTAAACAACTTTTCTTTACATAATGAAACTTAATATCCATGCCAAATAGAAATAGAAGTATTGTTTGGTGTGTTGAATTTCCACATGGTTTAAATCAAAAAGTTTCTACTGCATTTGTGAAAAACATCATGCAGAGAATTGGTAAATGAAATATAACCACACAACATCGTAAACAAACAATAAAACAGCCAGACACATTTTAGTTAAATAAAACAAAGATCTATTTACTCAAGAGACAGTAAACTTTCATATTTCAGAATGAGCACTGATACAGAAATTAAAAAAAAAAACTAATGCTCATAGTTTGATCAAAGCACAAATAATTTTCCTTACAAAGAGAAGCTCTAAACATAAATCACATAAAAATGATAAGCACAACTTAACTTTTACTTACATCAATAATCATCACCCATTATCATTGTACGTAGTAAGGATTTAAGGCACAAAAGCAGCAGCGAAGCAAAAACCAGGGTGAGTTTTCTCCAAACTTCTTCGGATACGGACTCTGGTCATTCCCTCCTCCCATTTGCCATGACATTTGCGGCAATAACTCAGTCACTCAATTAGACTGTGTGGTTTAAACTGATCAACTACAGAGAAACTACAGAGAATTCATGTGGTCCCATTTGTAGACTGAAGCTAAGTCTGTTGTTGGCTCAAGTCAACGGAGCTCCATTACTCACCTCCTGATTTTACAAATGCTTTACGGTTATCCAGACATTTTAAAATCCCTTCTTAATTCCCCATATTTTACAGGATGTCATGCCTCTTCCAAAGCGAGTTTTCCTTCTTCGTCGACATGTGGGGACACACTTTCATGCTCTCTCCGAGTCACTTAGACTTCATGGTAGGAAATACGCAAATTTTATGTGGTAAGAACAAAAATCAGACCCATTTCCATACTGGGATAATTTCTGGAAAGCAAGAATCTTAGAGTATTTACAAGATTGATATTTAATAACAAAGAACTGCATGTGCTTGTCACCTTAGAAAAACAGACTAACCTTAAAAAAAAGGAAAAAGAAAACAAGAAAGTGTTGCCACTCCAGGATACGACAGTCGCTCAAGGACACTACAAAGCTTCTGCACTGAATTAGAACATTATAGATAAAGTGGTAAAATAGTAAGTCAGCCTTGTATTCTATTTGTAGTGCACCTCGCTACTTGGTACCAAAGAGAGTCCTCTATGCATTGCTGTAAATCACGTACATATATTCACCAACAGTGATAACCTTTTGACAGAGTCTCTGTTGGTGTGACATATTCTGCACCTAACGCATATGGTAGTTAAGTCTGGTAACAAAGAACTAAGAGACTGTACTCTGTCGTTAGGTCAGGAAAACATGATGACCGATCTATCTGCAATCACCCCTTCATAGAATGAGTTTTTCATTAGAATTCCGGTAGCTTTCTTACTTTGAAAATTTTAAATCTTTTAAATCCTACAGGAAACAATTTTTAAAGCACCATGATATAGATCATTTCTTAGCGTTTCCTCTCTTTACACATTGCTTCTCTCAAAAAGAGTCTTATTCTATTAATAACGCAGGGCCTGAGGAGGCCCATTCAATAAAGTGTGTGAGTGCATCTGTAGAAGTATTTGATATGTATATGTGAATATCTATATATTCTCTTTCTGTTCAGATTGGCAACAGTTCACATGGGATGCTTTCTCTTTAGTAATTTAATCTGCTTTTAAAAATTTTGCGTTGCTACTTATTGAGCAAAAGTGAAAGGACAGAGCTAATTCTTTAGGAGAGTCAGTTAATAACACAAAGAAGCCTTCCTGATGTTCTGTGGCCACAATTCTGAATACACAGATGTTTCCTAGGTGAATGAACTTTATTCTTTGTGTGTAAGATAGGTCATTTACCGAAATTTTCCAGGATGTTGGTTTATGAGCTATACGCTGGAAAAGCTAGCATGAATCAGTTCACATTAGTATGGCTTCAAAACTGTGAGCCCGCAGAGCTACCTAATGGACTCTGAGCCACACGGAGATAGGATGGTTCTGTCTTTACAGACCATAGCAGGAACCAACCAACTCAGATTAAAACGGGAGGCATGAGAGTATCATGTTCTTCCTGTGAGTCTGGCATTTGAATATTCCCCAGGACACATAAGGGGAAAAGCAACATCTTAATAAGTGGAAAGTCCTTCTCTGGCTATAGAGAAAAACAATGAGTAAAAAGTTATCACATGGCCATAATATCATGCTGTGTAACTAGAAATCCATGGATGCTCAACAGATATTGAACAGAAGCTACTGAGCGAGATGATGTCCTTAGCATGAAAATGACGTTAGCTAAAAATCTGTATTTTGCTCTGCAAAACTCTAATGTTCCAATTCAACTAAGAAACCAGTTGTTTACGAATGTCTTACAACCCAATTAAGCTTGAGAAACGAGTTCCATAAAACTAGAACGAGGGGGTCTGTCCCCACAGCCTCACCAAGAGCTGACATGGAGAAGCATTCCACTGGCTTGCACATCAGAGCTCCGTGAGTTTGTCACAGCATCCTCTCTGCTGGAAACAATACTTGCAGCCTGACCAAGATCTCTTCTGCTCACTCACATAAATGCTCCCCAGATCTGTCCATGAGTCCAGCTTAACTGGTGCAGCTAGCCTGCCACGGAGACCACGACTCCCACAGAGAACACGTCCACACATGGGGGGTGAATCAGCTTTCCTTCTTCGTGCTGATGTCATCCTCAAAATGATGTTCACGCTTCCCATTCTCTGTGAAGGATGTTTTCCTTGGTTAGACAACATATTTCATTTTTTTTTTTAGTAGTATGTGTTTACAAACAGTTTTAAGGTGATGAGTTGTTGTTCATCCCCTCAAGATAGGTCATAACATATCTTGTCAACAGGTGGTAAAAATGCACATCCAAGAGAAGAATTATATCCTGATTTTTTCCATTTTTTGCTAGAGTTAACTGTGGCCTGTCATCTTCCTGAAGTGTTTGTATATTTTGTTGTTCATGTAAAACAACACTGGAATTACTGAGATGACTCTTAAAAAGGTCCTGAAAACCTAAGCTTTATAGTATAATGAGGAACAGAAGAAAAAAAAAAAATACAAGATCTCTTTTAAAGAAGGAAAAAAGAGAAACTCATTAAAGGAAGAAAAGTGAAAGAATCACCTTGATAATTAGTTATAATTTCTTGCATTTAATTCCTGATTTCTATAAACTATTGAACATCATTAACCCCAGGCCCAGTAATGGCATGGGAATTTAACATCAAAAAACCAGCTAGCCTATCTCCCTAGCAACACAAGATTGTTGCTTGTAGTTTACAGCGTTTCATATTGTCCCCTTTGAAAAAAATAAGCCTACCTGTAATAAGCACATTCTAGATTTTATACCAGAAATATAGAACACCCATTCACAATTCATCCTCCCAGATCAATATACCCTTATATCACCATCTCGTTCCAATACTGTTACGTTGTAGTCTCCATTTATGTTTCCTATTTGTAAAAAATATTAAAATAGCTGCTAGGAAAAAAAATACATTCATTTTCTGTAGTATTATTAAGTGCTTGATATAACTACCTTTATTCCAAATGGCTGGTTATGAAACCTGGAGGGGAAGAAAATCTTTTAACCTTATGATGAATAATGAATTCTACAAAAGCACTAGAAGTTTCCTTTCAAATTTATAACATCTACATAATTAACAAAAATATTCTTCAATACGAGAAAAATATATTATTTCTATATTTAAGGAAGACCTGCATCATCTCTTAAAAACTCAGAAAACTAATACAATTATGTTTTCCCCATATATACCCAACAAGGCCGTTGTGAGTTCATTTAATTAGCCCACAAAACTGTAATAAGAAACTGGTTTCATCATGACAATTTAAACATTTTTCAACAGTTTCTATCAGAGGGCTTCTAATTATATAGGGAGGAATCTGCTTGAAAGTCTAAATATAACTGCCCATTAAAATAGACATTTGCTGATATCCCTAGGGGCAAAAATATGACAAGGCTAATCCTAATAGAAATAAGGCAAAAAACAAGTCAAATGCAGTCTTGGGTTTTTTGTTGTTGTTGTTCTTTTATAAAAATCTGGAGAGAATTCAGTCTTTAGACTAGCCAATATTGAGTTTTCTAACAGAGTAACATGATGGAGAAGAGATGGGTATTATTGGTGACGGTAGACTAGATCCATGAAAGTCCAGAGGATATCAGAACTTGCAAACTCTCCAGCCAGGCTCAGTGACTATCATTGGGTGTTCCATGGTAAAATTCCTTCCTGAGCATGTCATTGAAGCCATGAGGATGAAAACCTGAAGCACTTGAGGGACAGGGGGGTTCCCAGATGAATCACTAACACACTGAATGGAGACTTCCTCCTTCCAAAATGTGCTCTTTTTAATTTAATTTAATGGATTTGGGATAAGGAGGAAGAAAGGAAAGAATATCAACAAGTCAAGGAAACATTTCAATCTACTGCCATCTCTGAAACTAAATTACAATTTGTTTATTCAAGAGTTTATTGCTTTAAAAAAAAAGTACATGCTTTCCTATTATCATCTCTTTAAAATTCTATGCCTTCCTAGATAAGTGCTTTAGAATAAGCTCCCATTTAATAACCCCACTTCTAAATTTATGGACAAGGATATAATAGGTGTGGTCCTATCCTTTTTCATCGCTTACCAAGACAAGTGGCCAATTGTCATCCTGTGCAACTGTCCCTCTATCCCTCTTACTTAATTTTTCTAAATGACTTTTACAAATACATCCCATGAAAAGAAGCCACTCTCCTTTAGTAGCTACTCAAAATTATCTAGTCTTTCCATTAAGCCTCTAATCTTAGAATTCCATAGGTAGTATTCAATATTGTCACATTATGTTCAGCAGTAACTACATCCTTATTATTCAAGTATTATAACCCTTCATTTTCCTGATAATCAATACACTCTCTTTTTTAAAAATTATCTATGCTACCACAGCATAGTCCTTGTTTTGTTCGTTGTTCTCATTTTCTTGCGGACTCGTGATTTTTACTTCTGGTCTTGGTGGTCTTTGAGGGTCTAAGTCAGCCTGGAAGAAAAGATACCAAAACAAAGATATTTAGCTCTTTAGTCCCAAAGGTCATAAAATTCACAAGGAAAAGAAATGACTCCGTATTTCAGGTAATCATATAAATATTCAACTAAAAATAGTTCCCTGGGCCCGTCCCTTTTGTGTTCTGGTTGATCATGACCCAGTGGACATGTCATCCTCAATGCCTTACTTGCACAAAAGCCCTACCTGGGACCATAAGAGCACAGACTCATTGCTTGTGCTGCAGGCTTTATTTTTCTCAATTTTTTTTCTTTCTTCTTTTTAAAGATGTTATTTATTTAATTGTCAGAGAGAGAGAAAGGAGAGAGAGCACAAGCAGGGGAAGAAGCAGAGGGAGAAGCAAGCTCCCATGTGGGACTCAATCCCAGGACCCCGGGATCATGACCTGAGCTGAAGGCAGATGCTTAACCGACTGAGCCACCCAGGCGCCCCTCAATTTTTTTTTCTTGATTTCACTTTAAGTTTTTCTTTTCAACAGCATATTTATACTTTTCATTTCAACATTTTCAGAGAAAAGTACAACAATTCTACCTCATGTCACATTAACCCAGCCCCATACCAGTTGTTTTTCTGTTAGTTAGAGCTCACAAATTCCTTGTGAATATGGTACCAAGTACCCTCAAGTATCAGACAGATAAGGGCAGGAAGGAAACCAAGTACAGAGGCAGGATTTCTCCAATGGCATGTACATCCCTGTGCTTGGACTTCTTTTATGGTATTAAGGATCTTGTCTCATTTACAACGAGTCCTTCTCCCACTAGACTGAAATCCAAGGGGATGGGATTAGAATTCACTGGTTTTCAAACTCTGCTCCATGGAAGGCTGGAGGCTCCATGGCCCTCGTAAGGGCCACCAGAGTGGGGACAGGAGGACTAGCTCCAAGGCCCCTGCCCCTACAGCCATAATTTATGCTCTAAAAATGAAAAAAAAAAAATACTGGGACTCTTATTTCACATTGTTATCTCAGGAAGTGTCTCAAATAGAGCACGAGCTCAATCAATGTCCGTCGCTTGTGGTGCGTTTCTCCCATGCTCCCTGCTGTCTTCCTGTCATCCCAGCACCCTGTGCCTAAGAACGGCTACAGGGCACAAAATGTTTCATGACAAACTGAACGCTTAGTCATTCTAGAAGTAAACAATCCTTTTGAAAAAGTTAATTTTTAATGTATAATTTAGGATTCCTATGGATCTTGTTTTTCGCATATTTGATACGCTTCAAATGTCCCTGAATGAGCAACGGAGGGAGAATGAAAACAAGATGCCTTGCCATTAGAAGAGAGATTAGTCAAGTAAGATTCAGTCTCTCTGTGGGTGACCGCTCTGCTTCAGCATTTGCAGGGTTAACATCCCTAACTCATCACATAGCAGGTACTTGTTCATTTGCAACCCCACAAGTTTAGACTCACCGTCAGTACATCCCCAGAAGACCTGTACTTCACATTATATGACCTTGATCTTGACTGAGAGCCGATTCTTATAAGAGGCCTATTTTTAAAAGTTAAATTTACAGAATGGAAAGATAGGCAATCCCTTCATTTCTGTACAACTGTTTCAGGTTATAAAACTGCAGTAAAACCTAGAGCACTGAAAGAGTACATACTTTGATCTTATGACCGGGGTCCCACATAGGATCTGCACTTTGATTTCATGCTGTAGACATTCATCAAAGGCAACGATAACGAAGGGTTTCATGAAGCCGACTCTTGTAGTTACCATATCATGACAACGAGGACACTGTCCTCTACATTACTGTGCTTTCCAGATGATACCCCCAGATAAACCATTTTGCTTCCCTTGAGAAAGTGTATGTGTGTGTGTGTTCCTTGAGAAGTTCATTTTGTTTCCTTATTGAGGGAAAGGGAATCATGTAATGGACTGATTTCTAATTTAGCTACAAACTTCAAGATATGAATTTTCGCTCAATTTCAGTAACTATGTAGAATGGCATATGGGGAATTTCTGGCTGACTACAACTGTGATTCCCTCACCTTGAGGAAAGATGAAACGGGAGACACACTGAGTGTTTTCACTTAGATGTTGAGAATGTTTTCATATAAACCAGACAACAGATTACAGACAACTCTGCTGGTTATTAAAACCTGGCCACAAGAAGGTTTTGCTATTTTACCATTACTAAATTTGATCCCCCCTAAGCAAAATAAAACAGATGAGTCAATAATAAATCATCAAGAAAACCACACTCATGACACTGGGTGTCAGGAATGAAGACAGCAAGGCCCACTTGAGAGGTTACAGCCTGAGGGAGGTGGACCCTGACCAGAGGGATAGACAGGAAGGCTTCATTCTCAAGGACGGGAAGAAGGCTGTGGCTACCTCTTACACTATGACGTTGAACTTGAGCCTATTCATCAGTCTCTAGTTTAACCATCCATCCTCTGGAAGAATGCCTGCACGTGAGACTATCCTGCTGCAGGGCCCCTGGTGGGAAAACAGGCTAGAAGGAGGCTTTACCATGTAATTCCTTACCCTCTCTGTATAACAAATAAAACCATATCTTATTAAGTGCCTGGTGCATCGAATGCTTAATTCAGTTAATCCATTTAATGTGGACTAAACAAGTGAAACTTTAACATCTCCAGAGTACAAAGAAGTCACCCATGACAGAGGGGATGTTCTTTCTTTCATGTCTAGATCTCATGGCCTTGATGTTCATTTCTTGTCTGTACCTTCCCTGATATTAAATTATTTTTATTTGTGTATATTTGTTATATACATTCTCAGGAGCCTCTGCAAACTCTGTAGAATGAGATAAGGGATGGATGGATGGATGGATGGATGGATGGATGGATGGGTGGGTGGATGAGTGGGTAGATGGGTGAAATGGGTAGATGAGTGGGTGGATGTGTGGATGAGTGGGTGCATGGGTGGGTGGGGAATGAGTGGATGGGTGGATGGCTGGGTGGGGAATGAGTGGATGGGTGGATGGCTGGGTAGGTGAGTGGGTAGATGGGTGGGTGGGTGGGTGGGTGGATGGGTGGGTAGATGGATGGATGAATGGACAGATGGATGGATGGCTGGGTGATTAGTGGGTAGATGGGTGGGTGATACTGGGTGGATGGGTGGACGGATGGATGGGTGTGTGGATGGGTGGATGACAGGACAATGCGTGGATTCTCTGACAGGTGGATGACCATACTTTTAAGTGCCTGAAATAATATAGTCAAGTAAATGGTATTGAGTCCTTCCCTGCTCAACAGTAAGTGGTTTCAACACAACTCTTAAGTGCTTGAATAATTCCCTAAGTGCATGGGCGTGTGCACCACACACACATTCACACATGAACACAAGTGAGCAAAAGCAGTAGAAATACCTCATCTTGTCCACTGCCAGCTCCTTGCGACTTTACTTCCTCATCCACTGCCTCCTGAGGCTCAGTATTAACCTGATCCAGCTCCTCGCCATTTTCTTCATCGGTGCCTCCATTAACGCGGGTGGGAGCCGCCTGCTCCTCGCTGTGATCCGGGACCCCCTCGATTTGCTCGGAGGCATCTGTAGCCTCCTTCTCTCCTCTGTCTTCAACTTCACCATTCATTCCCGAAAAATCTTCTTTCTGCTCTGCATTCTTGTTTGCTTTTTCTCCGTCTTCTTCCTCATCTACTATTTCCGCTGGTCTCTGGTGGGTCAGAATGAATAACAGATAAAAGTAAGCAGGGCAACAGAGATTTTCCACTGCACGTTATAACGACGCGATGAGGATTATACTGCAGTCACGTAAAACTTCCTCACACGTGTGTAGTGCTCTGCAGCAGATAATGTGCTAACCTTTCCTGAGTACCTACTGAATGCCACTCTTCACAGGGATTTTTCCTCATTTGCTCCTCACAACAATCCCGTGAGGTTGGTATTATTCCCCTTTTACAGGTGAGAAAACTAAGGTACAAAGAGACCAAATATCTAGCCCAAGATCCCGCTGTATGGAAGTGGACAGCCAGGCCTGGACCGAGGCGTGTGACTCCAGGACCAGTGCTCATAAGCCCCGCGGCAGAGACGAGGCCAGACTGCAGGGCCTTTGGCCAATACAGAGCGGAGCGTCCGGCCCAGAGGAGGAGGTTAAAAAAAAGTCTCTGTGGAGAAGTCATCCTCCTCATCGTGACTGCCTGGTGTGTATTTAGATCTCTAAATAGAGAAAGAGGGCAATGGTGGTGGTACCAGGACGTGAAGCCAGACTTTCTAGCACCAAATGTGGACCTCTGCCCACACAATGCCTGGGGCCTCACAGTGTATCTCAGAACACAAACACAGTTGTGCAGGTCCAAGGCCAAGAAACCCTACGTCCTTTCTATAAAAATGAGAAGTGCTCAAGAATTTATGAGCTCAAATTAGTCGTTTTCCAAGTTATTTGGATACATGTAAATCTGATTTAAAAGACAGCAGGAGGCCGACTTCCAGAGCCAAGACTTTGGAGAATAGCCCGGCTTCAAGCCCTGGCCAGGCACTTACTGGCTGTCACCTCACTGCTTGTAACATGAGAAGAGTCCCCACTTGTAACATGAGAATATAATAAAACATCCGGGGGGAATGAAGGAGAGAAGTGACATGCAGTGCCCACCACCGTATCTGGTACATCACATCCTAAGAAAACACTAGAGTCGCTTCCCATTTGTAGGACACGCTCTGTCTTGGAGCCCTTAGATTCTTCACTGCCTGCAATAAAATAACAGCTTTTCTTTTAAAGTATAGTATAGAAAGAACACAGGATTTATTCTAAGTTAGGACCCTAGACCTGCCTCTTTCTGGTTGACACTGGACAGGTCACATGGTCCTCCAGCACCTGTAAAATGAAGGTCTGAGATGCAATTCACCCTGACCGCCCCCACTTCCAGCTCTGGACGTCCATTCTCCTCAAACTGCTCAGATGCCTGTTATGAGGTCTTAATGGTCTTCTTGTAAGAGTTAATGTAATACTCTCCATTTTTGGAAGTAAAGAAAAAAGAAAAAAAAAAAAAAACGAAACAGAGTGGAACCAAAAGTTCAGGGCAAAACTCCACACAACATTATTTTGAAGAGGAAAAGAGTTGAACCATGAAGTCTTATATTCTGCCCAAAATAGAGTCTCAGTTTTGACCGCATGGTATCAAAGATACACTTTTAAAAAAATGAAAGAAAAAAAATTAGTTGTTCTTAAGATATTCCAATAACCATGGCGTTTGCCATCATGCAGCTTAAATCATTGTACAAGCGAGGCTGGGTCTTCCACATTTCCATTCGGATGCTTAATGTCAAACAGTGTGGGGCCCCTGCAATCCCTAAGCTTGCTGCCCAGGGTGAGGCCCTTGGGAAGGCTGAATGCTGGACAGAAATGGGCATGTAGGGGGGTGGATCTGCCAGATGGTGCCAAGAGAAAAGACAAAGATTTATGAATTGGAACCTATAATGCTTGGGAAGGATGTATAAGACTGAAATGAATGAAGGTGAGAAAAACCTCCAATTTCCAAGAGGCAAAACAGTATGCTCACATGCCCACACCCTGTCCCACTCTGTCTACAGAGAACACTCATAAGCCAAGGAAGAGTCTGCTGAGCAAGAAGATGGGCGCTGTCATCATGAAAGCAGGGGAGAGGAAATGTCCGGGGCCAAAGGTGGTGTGGATGCACCCCTGAGCAGCAAGAGCTTTGAGGGGGCTTCCTCAATTGGACCCTAGGGCAGAGAGGGGACCGCAGATGGGAAAGAGCTAGAACAAGGAGCCGACTCAGAATCACTGTGGGCAGCTTCCTACTCACATGTCATGAGAGGCCAAGAAAAGGCCGGGGGGTCTCAAGCCCAGAGACCACAAGCTCCTTTCTTAGGGACTCTGAAGGATGTGGGGGAGACTCACTGTGTGACCCTAAAAGACATCTGGAAGGCTCGGTCACCGTGATTCATGAATGGGCCTGGAGTACCCATCTGTGCTGAGCAGGACTCTGGATGCTGGGCATTCAGAGACAAATAGGACAGGAATCAAGGAACTCAGACCTAGGCAGTCACAGGGCACATTGTAACATGGCCCGAGGAGAGAAGTGCCCAGCATGTGGGTCAGGAAGGGGACCTTTCGTGGTGGGCATGGCAGCCTGCCACCCGGTCTCGGTCATGGCAACCGATGCAAGCCTGCGGGAATGCTGTGTGCAGGTGGGGTCCATCCACGGAGCCCCTGGCTCCCATCGGTGCTGAGTGTCATGCTCTGTGCTTACGTGCTCATCATTTCGTGAAACCCTCCCAACAACCCTGCAAAGTACACCTCTTATGTCCTGCACACACATCTGGAAAAGGAGAAACCATGCACCACCTTCAGCATCATGCGGCGGCGACCACGCAAGGCGAGGATTTGAACCCCAGGCGAGAGTTTGCCCCCAAGCCCTGGTGTCCTTCCTTAAAGAAATACCATGAGAGGCTTCTACTTCACACTCGAGTGTCCTTCCAACGGCCAGGAGGTGTGACCCCGCAATATGCAGCATTGCTTTTAACATTGAAAGAATTACCGACCTGAGAACAAAACATTTCTGGATTTCTACTAAAGACTTCTGGTGTGACCCAGCGAGGGAACGTTATAAAGACGGCTAGGCAGAGTCCCCGAAGCATTACATAACAGAACTCCGGAAACACTACAGCACTGACGGCCACCAGGAGCGGAGTTCTTTTTAGACTATTTCTGAGAATTGGATGATTGTGTATCACCCTGCTAGAAACTGTTAAGTGCACCTAACTCGCCCTATTCGGAGCAACATCTGGTTTTGGTTTTAAAGAGAAGTTATACAGAATTTTATAATAAAAAACACTGAATGATAATAACAGAGAAAACCCCAAATTTACCGTGATCATTTAGGAATGTAGACCTGTTTCTTGTCTCTCTGAGAACCTATTACGAGAACGTACTGACGTCTGGTAAGGTGACTACTTCTGCGCCACAGAAGTCTGTCTTCCCTTCCTGAAATCTGGACGTATGCCGAAATGTGGCAAAACGGGTATGAGTTGGCTCTTAGTTTTTAGTTTTGTGCTTCTCATCGTACCCTTTTTCTTCACTCCCAATTCCCAAACACATATACATTTTTGTTCTTCTTTTCAGGCAGGCAGCTGGGAGACACCCTAACCTCTCTCCAAGGAAGGAGTCGCCCCGCCCTGAACGCAGGTTCTGTTCTCCCCCCCACTGTGGGCGCCGCCGCGAACACGCAGTATTACTCTTGCATCCCATTGGGTCTGTTGTGCTTTCCCATCATGGTTACCTCACCGTCATCACAGGAAGCCGCGTCGGGTTAGCTCAGCTTTACGAAATGCAAGATTAAGGTGCTATGCTACCAACTGGATCAATTTAAATAAGACAGTAACAGGAGTTTAAAGGTTTATAATGCTTTAAAATACCCACAGTGTAGAACACAATTTATTATTACTACGACACTACAACTCAGGCCAAAAAAAAAAAAAAAAAAAGATTCTGCTATGACGGATCTGTAATGAATAAATGAAAAGCAATGTGCTTTTGGTGTAATCTCCTTTGAAGTAGGCATTAAATTATTAAAGATGTTTCCAGTGCATACATCAATCAAATCATCCCAGGAAGGAACACTGGGTTTCACACCCATATACACACACACACACACACACACACATAAAATCTATACCATGGTGAGGACCTGCAGAGAAGCAAAAGAACACCCCTTCCACAAGACAGTGGGGGTCCATGGTGGGAGGAAGACAGGAGGGAGATTCAGCAAGCTGCACACTCCCTCAGTCCTTGCCCTCCTTCTCTTGCTGCAGAGAGACTCTCCGGGAGGAGGCCGGTGCCCCTCACACACGCTGACCTGACGTTCGGCCCAGGCAGCGGGACGCCCACAGAGCAGAGTCCACTCAGATGAATGCCGTTCTTAGAGGGCCTTGGGATCTCCCCTCACAGCCAGAACAGCTCTTCCCTGGGGGGCAGGCTGTGAGTTAGCTCCACGTAAAGCCAGACACAGAAAGTCACTTACTGTATGATTTCATTTCCACAAAACATTCAGAATAGGTCAAACTATAAAGACAGAAAGCAGATTCGTGGTTGCCAGGCTTGAGGAGAAGGGAGAATGGGGAAAGGCTGCTTAACAGGCAGGAGGTTTCGGGGTGCCTGGGTGGCTCAGTCGGTTGAGTGTCTGACTCCTGGGTTTCAGATCAGGTCATGATCTTGGGGTCCTGGGATTGAGCCCCGTGTCAGGCTCCTTGCTCAGCCAGGAGCATGCTTCTCCCTCTCCCTCTGCCTCTGTCCCTGCTCGTGCGCTCGCTCTCTCGCTCTCTCTCAAATAAATAAATAAATCTTAAAAAAAAATAGGCATGGGGTTTCCTTTTGGGGAGATGGAAAATGCCCTGAAATTAGGAGTAACAGTGGAACAACACTGTGAATGTTCTAAGGGCCACAGATCTGTATATCTAAGAATCGTTAACGGTTAGTTGTATGTTAGGAGAATCTTCAATTTA
Organism: Halichoerus grypus; assembly: GCF_964656455.1. Classification (NCBI taxonomy): domain Eukaryota; kingdom Metazoa; phylum Chordata; class Mammalia; order Carnivora; family Phocidae; genus Halichoerus; species Halichoerus grypus. The sequence goes on from NC_135720.1 coordinate 140,490,859, forward strand.
TTCTCTTCTCTTTCTTTTTTTTTTTTTTTTTTGAGAGAGAAAGAGAAAGGGAGTGCAAGCACGAGCAGGAGGGGAGGGCCAAAGGGAGAGGGAAGGGAGAATCTTAAGCAGGCTCCACGCCCAGCACAGAGCCCATCGCAGAGCTCGATCCCAGGACCCTGTGATCATGACCTGAGCCAGAATCAAGAGTCAGACGCCTGACCAACCAAGCCACCCAGGTGCCCCTCTGCTTCAACTTTTTTTTTCTTTTTCTTTTTTTTTTAAATTTTTTTTATTGTTATGTTAATCCCCATACATTACATCATTAGTTTTAGATATAGTGTTCCATGATTCATTGTTTGTGCATAACACCCAGTGCTCCATGCAGAACGTGCCCTCCTCAATACCCATCACCAGGCTAACCCATCCTCCCACCCCTCAGTTTGTTTTTCAGAGTCCATCGTCTCTCATGGTTCGTCTACCCCTCTGATTTCCCCCCCTTCATTCTTCCCCTCCTGCTACATTCTTCTTCTTCTTTTTTTTTTTCTTTCTTAACATATATTACATTATTTGTTTCAGAGGTACAGATCTGAGATTCAACAGTCTTGCACAGTTCACAGCGCTTACCAGAGCACATACCCTCCCCATTGTCCATCACCCAGTCACCCCATCCCTACCACCCCACCCCCCACCCCAGCAACCCTCAGTTTGTTTCCTGAGATTAAGAATTCCTCATATCAGTGAGGTCATATGATACATGTCTTTCTCTGTTTGACTTATTTCGCTCAGCATAATACCCTCCAGTTCTATCCATGTCGTTGCAAATGGCAAGATCTCATTCCTTTTGATGGCTGCATAATATTCCATTGTATATATATACCACATCTTCTTTATCCATTCATCTGTCGATGGACATCTTGGCTCTTTCCACAGTTTGGCTATTGTGGACATTGCTGCTATAAACATCGGGGTGCATGTACCCTTTCAGATCCCTACCTTTGTATCTTTGGGGTAAATACCCAGTAGTGCAATTGCTGGATCATATGGTTCTGCTTCAACTTTTAAGGAAACTGTATGCCCCAGCCCCTGACCACCAGGTAGAGCTATGTGGCCACCTCTCTGTATCTGCTAAGACGCCCACGGAATGTGCCGCCTAACTGAGGAACCAACCTCTGGCTATCGCCCTGCTTTATTCTGCAATTATACTTCAGCCAGTCGCCTCCTGGTAGGAAGTCACTGGTGGTGCCCAATGACTGAGAGAGCTGAGTGAATGAACTAACAAATAGAGCTGAGACGAGCAGCTTACTTAGAATTAAAATACAGAGGGGCACCTGGGGGGCTCAGTCCGTTAAGCGTCTGCCTTTGGTTGAGGTCATGATCCCGGGGTCCTGGGATCGAGCCCCGCATCGGGCTCCCTGCTCAGCGGGAAGCCTGCTTCTCCCTCTCCCACTCCCCCTGCTTGTGTTCCCTCTCTCACTAACTCTCTCTCTGTCAAATAAATAGAGAAAATCTTTAAAAAGAAAAAATTGATTCTATTAAAAAAAAGAATTAAAAAACAGAAAGTGCTAGAAAAATATTCCTAGTCCCCCTGCCAAAATCTTTACAACTACGTAATTTCCTCAAAATCCCCAAGCAGTTCTCAGGCTCTGTGCATTTAGCGGGACCTGCCCTATGGCCGGGTGCGGGAACAGCCGCAGCCAGCCAGGCACCCCGTCAAGTCAGGGAGCAAGGCTCGGGCGCACAGAGTCCACGTTCTGCTCCCACCTCAGAGAACCCTGGGAAGATCCTGATAACGTTAATAATTTAGGGAGAGAGGGGTAGACACAAAGCCAAAGGGAGGGGCTGGGGGGTTTGGGGAGGAAGGAGCAGGGATCCCAAAGGAAAAGGTAAGACTAAGGAAGGGCAATTCATCTTGAGGGAGGTGAGGGAGGAGGAAGAGAAACGGAAAGGAAAAAAAAGTCCTTTTCGCCAGGTCCAATCACAGGGTCCCTCCTGCAGATAAGGAAGCGGAGCTGGCATGCGAGACCTCGCCCCTCCGCCTGGCAGAAGCCAGTTCGCAGGTGGTCCCGAGAAACCGTGTGCCCACCGGAGCAAGAGGGACTCCTGCACGAGATCTAAGACTGCCGATTGCTGCGGGGGGGCATCGACGGCCAACGTCAAGTACACACTGTGCGGGGGGGGGGGGCAGCTGTGATTCTGCTCCAGGCCAGCGACATCCCCGCACACGACCCCGCGTCCCGGCAACGTCACCGCACCCCGCCCCGCGTCCCGGCGACGTCACCGCACCCCGCCCCGAGTCCCGGCGACATCACCGTCCCGAGTCCCAACGACGTCACCGCACCCCGCCCCGCGTCCCGGCGACGTCACCGCACCCCGCCCCGCGTCCCGGCGACATACCGCACCCCGCCCCGCGTCCCGGCGACGTCACCGCACCCCCACCCGAGTCCCGGCGACATACCGCACCCCGCCCCGCGTCCCGGTGACGTCACCGCACCCCGCCCCGCGTCCCGGCGACATACCGCACCCCGCCCCGCGTCCCGGCGACGTCACCGCACCCCGCCCCGCGTCCCGGCGACGTCACCGCACCCCGCCCCGCGTCCCGGCGACGTCACCGCACCCGGCCCCGCGTCCCGGCGACGTCACCGCACCCGGCCCCGCGTCCCGGCGACGTCACCGCACCCGGCCCCGAGTCCCGGCGACGTCACCGCCCTTGGCCTGATTCCCCGCGAAGTCACCACACCTGGCCCGAGTTCCCTTTGGAATTTGAGGGTGATCGCAACGACCTCACAGGATTGTAGGAGGGAACAAATAGGACCGTGCACATAAAAGACCACCGTAAACTTAACGAGCCATATACGTGTTTATTACTGTTAGCTCACCACTGAGTGGACGGAGTCCAGAGGTTGTCCGACGGAAGGCTCAAGCACAGGGTCTGCACTAATGAAACTGCTCTGGCGGGCCACTTCACGAGATGTCCCTTCTAAATCTCATTCACATGAAAACAAACAAAAAATCCTATCAGGACACTCAGCTACCGTCTTCCCCTTATGGGTTAATACAGTTAATTGCAGGCTGAAGTTGGGGCGCCTGGGTGGCTCAGTCGGTTAAGTGGCCGACTCTTGATTTCAGCTGGGGTCTTGGGATGGAGCCCCACCTCAGGGACGGCACTTAGCGGGGAGTCTATTTGAGATTCTCTTTCTCCCTCTGCCCCTCCACCCACCTGTGTGCTCGTGCTCTCTCTCTCAAATAAATAAATACATCTTTTTAAAAAAAATGCATACTGACATTTAAACTTCTGGTCTATTGAGACTGTTAGGCATGATTTGCATAGACCATCATCTTTGATCTTGGCTACGCAGGTCAGGGTTCGCCTGGCATGTGTTTTTCACAACCAATTTGCCATCCAAGCTTCGTTTGTTTCTGAACTGCTATACACTCTCAGAAGTAATACAAACACGCCAGCAAGAGGCACCAACAAGGCTGGTGCACGTGAATGAGGATGTACATTTGGGTCACGCCTTCGTCTTCAGTTGGGGGGGGCAGGCCGGCGGTAGCCAATTAGGGGGATGATAATGACAGAACTGTAGGTAGCACATTAAGCTTCTCAAAGTACCTTCACAAATATTTTCTCATTTTTCCCGAGCAGTAGGCGGGCAGAGTTATCCCCATTATCCAGAGTGGGAAACTGAGCCTGAGGAAAAGTCAAGCAACTTGCCAAGGGTTACGTGACCAGTGGGTGATATCTTTCATATGCATTAAAAAAAAATAATAAAGATTCTAGTTGAGGGACGCCAGTCCCAGTAGTTTATAAACTGGTCACCATGGTAACCAGGCACCCGCCCAGCCCCACTCTTCCCATGGGACAGACTGAAAGACAGAGGGACTGGCTGGCTGAGCTGGGTTCTACCCCTCTGCCTCTCCTCTCTCTACTCGCCACCAAGCACCTGTCTGACAGACACAAGACTTCAAAAGCTGACTCGTCCAGTGAAAATTAGCCTTTTGATTTGCCTGGTAGACAAATCCCACTTTCTCACTCTTTGGGGCTGAACTGTGTCCCCTCAAAATTAACATGCTGGAGTCCGAACCCCCAGTACCTCACAAGGTGACTCTATGTGGAGTTGGAGCCGTTAAAGATGTAATGAAGTTAAAATGAGGTTCGCAGGGTGGGCTGTGACCCAATATGACTGACGTCCTCATAAGAGATTATACATACAGAGTAAAGACTATGTGAAGACACAGAGAGAAGACATCTATCTACCAGCTGAAGAGAGAGCGCTCAGAAGAAACCAAGCTGCCGACACCCCAATCTCACGATCCCAGGCTCCGGAGCTGTGGGACGGTCAGTGTCTCCTGTTGACGTCACCCAGTTGGTGGTACTTTGTTCCGGCGGCTGAGCAGACCACGACGCTCACCAGGTTCCACCTTACCTCCCTTTCCCTCCTCAGCCCCACACATAGTCATGTCCATATTCATAGTCTTTCCTCTCTCTCCCTCTTTCTCCTTTCCCCCGTTTCCCTAAAAAGCCCTTCAGCACAAACTAGGGAAGTGGGCTCCTCATGAAGGGAAGAGGGCTGACTCGATGTGGTGGGGTGGGGAGGGCAAATCCAGTCCTTCCCAGACATGAGTACTGGGGGCTGGAGAACGTCCTCCATGGAAGAGGCTGAAAGGAGCCCTGTCCCCTGCACCACGCCATGAACTCATTCTGTTCCCTCTACCTTCACCCGGAATGCTCCTTCTTCCCCTGTTAGACCCACCTTCTCTTCAAGCCTTCCTGGCTCCCTCAAGCAGCCGGCACGCCTTACCTGTGCCCTCATGAGACCTGTCAGATCTCCTCAGTACACTGTACCCACGGTGTGCGATTATTCGCTATTTATGTGATACGAAAATAGTGGGCAAAGATGCCTCGAATGATATTTGGAATGATTGTGGAAAAATGGGGCTCTACAGAGGCCCTCTGGAAGGTTCTAGAAGCAAGAGCTCTTTCTTATTCATCTTTGTATCCATCACCACATTTACCATGGTATTATATAGTCCTTGTCTTGACTTAAACACAAATACGCATCCTACAGGCAAAAGCCAGTGCAATATGTGCCTTTGGGAAGGGACAGATGACGGTGACAAGGCTCGCATTTCCTGGGCATTCTCCAGGTACCTGGTCACGATATGGTCAGAAATACACCACTTTGGGAAGGCATTTTCGGTTAAAATTTCTAATTGTAAATAGTACCTTGAAATAGTACCTCTTTTTTATTTTTAATTTAAATTCAATTAGCCAACATATAGTACATCATTGGTTTTTGGTGTAGTGTTCAATGATTCATTGGTTGCATGTAATAGTGCCTTTTTAAGTGAAAATGGTATTTTTTTATGTTAAAAAATACCAATTTTATTGAAAGCTGGGAGAAAATAGGATTGACTGTCGACAGAATGTTGTTTAGCCATAAAGACAATCCTACAAGATTTATTCTAATTATGGCACCCTGCCATTCTTTATTAAGAGTCGTGTTACAGAAAGGAGACACAGCATAGCAAAGAAAACAAATCGGGAAGATGCTTTTACCTATGCTTCAAGTCTTCTCCCCTGAAGAAGGGGATTTACCTTCTTCCTTACATTTACCTCAAATTTTAGCCAGCTTGTGACTAAAATTTTAAGAGAACCAGTTTTCGGGTAGGAATCGTTTCTCCAAAGAAACACACCCATCCTAAAATCCTAAAATCTCAGGACTAGCTGATGCCCATGAGGAGCTGTGGAATCCTATGTCCTGTGTAACACACGATTCCTATGCTTCGCTGGAGTCAAGAAAGGGCATTCATTAGACCTTCTCCATGACACTCACTAAACCGATGCATGTTAATAGAACAACAAGGATCGCAGAAGTCACTCAAACGATTCCAGCCTCACGGCCTCTCTGACATCAGGAACATCCCCAGCAAGGCTAGAGTAACAGACATGTTGCACATATATGTACAATTACAGACAATATGTACCCTTAAACATACAAGTTTTTGTGAGAAAGCTGAGAACTTTTTTACCTTTCAAAAAGCACGTTACTTAGGGGCACCTGGGTGGCTCAGTCAGTTGAGCATCTGACTCTTGGTTATGGCTCAGGTCATGATCCCAGGGTTGTGAGATCGAGCCCCTGCATCGGGCTCCACGTTCAGTGGGGAGTCTGCTTAAGATTCTCTCTCTCACTCTGCCCCTCCCCACTCTCCCTCTTAAAAAAAAAAAGCACATTATTTATCACAAGAAATTTGCTCTTACAAAGTTCCACTAGAAAAGTTCCACATTTCTCCTTAATATAACACCAGTGTTGGTATTCCAAGTGCCTTCTGCCTGCATTCGCTTATATGCATATCTTACTATTTATTTCGTAACAGACAGTCTGAGATAATGGTTGATTTGTATGGCAAGTCAGGAAAGGTCTGGTAGTTATTAGCGCTGCCTGCGTCCTAGCGGGGACGGCTCTAAGTATTCAGGATTCCTAGAGAGTGTGCATGCGGTGACTAAGGTTAACTCGGGATTCCTGAGTGGTGAGAGGAAAGGAGATGGAATATGGAAATCATATGGAAATGAGTCACAAAATGTCGAAGGCATCAATTACTTGGATGGTATTCACGGACAGCTGGGGCTGCTCGAAGGACTTGCACTTTAAACTCACATCACCCCTTTGACAGTCACAGCAGCACCCAAAATTAGAAACGGGAAAGGCATCGAAACAGAGACCAGAGCTGATGTCCCGCCCCCTTTAGCAGTAAACGTGGATTTGTCTTATATTTACGTTGAAGTTCCCTGAGGAATATATGTTAAGGTTTAAGACCCTGGCTATCTGAGAGAATGGCGCAAGTTAGAACTTTCTAGTCAAGGGACCCTCCCTGACCACCACGTCTCCTCCCCAACCCCCCCTGTCACTTCCTCCTCCCCGAAACCCACTCCACCAGGAAGCGGAGATCAGCACCAACAAGGAACAAAACGACAAACCTGATGTCCGCTTCTCATGTAACATTTACTACATTCGTGCTTCGGGAAAGAGGGAGGGTTTGTTTCAGGCTCTGGGTGGAAGGCGTTTCTGTGGAGTTCGGGCATTGGTGCTGCAGACGCCGAAGTCACCCTACTTGTTTTTATTTCTGTTGCCACGGAAACTAAAAGTCATCTCCTACGCAAGTTGAATGAGGTGTTTGGAAATAATCAGTTTCAATTTTTCATGATAGCAAAGTACCGCTTTCTGTTTTCAGCTTTCACAGAGGGGGAAAGAAAAATAAATAAATAAAAAGGTTCAAATGTGGTTTGAAGTACCGTGACCTACAAAAAAAGGGGGGTTTATGTTCACAGGTGCGACCCTGCAAGGACACAGTAGGGTGAGGCTCTGGCCAGCCACCTGCTGAGACCTGGCTCACCTGAGCCCACAAAGCTCCCCCACGCTCCTGAGACATCCAGGAAGACAGAATACACTGAAACTTATATTTAGATAGCATGAGAACATTTTAGTCACCATTAGAAAAAAAAAATCCCCATTAAGTTCTCTCGCTTTAGAAGTAAATGTTGATTTTCTCTCACATCAGAAATCCCCGAGGGCTACATTTTAATTTAACACCATTTCCATCAAGTAAACAGAAATCTAGAAACGGGATGTCACAAAGAGCCTTGCTGAGGATGCACGGGGAAATGAGGAAGCCAGGTCACCCGTATCTCAACTCCTGCAGAGGTGCACGAGGCTTGCAGCAGCAAACGTGAGCACGATTCACAGAGAGGATAGGACTTGAAAGAATGGTGGAGGTATTGTTTGTTGGAGATATTGTTCCATGACGGCAGTGACAGCCGAGGAGCCCTCCACACAGATGGGATGTGTTGCTGTTTGTGGGAAAACTACAAGTCCCTAAGCTCCCCCATTGCCCTTCCTCGAGGTGTTTGGAGAGAACCTCTTCAACAGGCTGCGGCTCTGTGGGAATGCAGGGCTTTGTGTCTTCGATGGCAAAATAAGGAGTTTGCACCCACATCCCTTCTGGTTTTAAACATCTTATAATTCTTATTTTCACAAATCCATTCCATGGAAGTAGACCTACGGGTCTGGTCAGAAAAACCAGCCCCCTTTACCTTTCTGTGTCTTTTATTACACGTGAAAAAGTAATGCAGAGAAGCTCTCCATCTAGCTTGCCTTTCCTAGCAGAAACTGCAAGTGGCGGCCGATTCCCCATAAGCAGCAGGTCGGGTAAGTGGTGGGACCACGTGAGGGCACGGAGAATAGGACTGTGTCAATGGGCATCTTGGGATTTCAAACCTCTTGTTTCTGGTTAGACTACAGATTTTTTTTTTTTAAGATTTTATTTATTTATTTGACAGAGAAAGCACCAGCAGGGGGAGGAGCAGAGGGAGAGGGAGAAGCAGACTCCCCGCTGAGCAAGGAGCCCGATGCGGGGCTCGATCCCAGGACCCTGAGATCATGACCAGAGCCGAAGGCAGATGCTCAAATGACTGAGTCACCCAGGTGCCCCGACTACAGATTTTTTTTTTTAGTGGCATTATGTTCTATATGTGTAGACAAATAATCACAAGCTCAAATGCCCCTGGGAGCTGGGCAAATGACAGAAGTGTGTAATCCAGGAGCGGTGTTAGTGACACGGCGTGCTGGGGTCTGGGGTGCACTGAAGAGTACCCGGGCTACTAAGGAGATTCTGTAAGCCCTGTGCCAGCCAAGGAAGAATCTCTTGTAGGAGATTTGGTCACAGGCTGCCAGTTTCTCATCATTAATGGAGATTCTATAAAAACAGTTTATTTCCCCTGTGATGAATTAGTGTGGAAGTGATTTCTGGTTAAATACAGCAAGTTGAACAAATGTGAGGGTTTTTTTTTTCACTTAGCTCCCTTCTGACGTCCCTCCAAATTGTCAGTAAAGGCAATTTTTAAAAAAAGGTGAACCTGTAAGGGCACAGAGGCCTGGAAAGGAAATAACAGCCACAAAATTTGGGAAACAGTAAAACCAATGGATATGGGGCCAGTAAGAGCAGAACTGATGCTGCTAAAATTTGCTCCTGTGGGAGGAGAAGCCAAGAAGCAGACCTCTGCCTGCTGAAGGACCTACAGAAAGCCGAGGGACTGGTGGCACCATCTATCTCTGGAAGACGGGGTGTAGGTATAACTAAAAATAGGGGAACTGGCTTAGAGTCTTTAAAAGAAGCGCAAAGATTCCCAAGATCCCCTCCCTACCCTTAAGAAATACAGGAGGTTTCTTCTCTAAAGATGTTGAACTACAGGGGTGCTGACTCAGCACAGCTGAGAACAAGAGCACCATGGGCACCATACTGAAACCAAGAAGAATAAATCTCTTTACCTAACAGCAAGATCCTCAAGCCCCCGTCCCATAGTCAGATCCCCAAATGCTCACAGTCAGGCTGACACCCAAAAGATTCCATTCAAAGGAAACAGACCAACCCAAAAGAACAAAGAAAAATGGAGATCTGCCAATGAAATGGCAAAAACCAATCACGTATTTGCGGGAATGAAACTCCCGCAACCCGAGGAGCTGAGCCTATGCATACAGAATTTCCCTAACGTTTCACCCTAAAATCTAACCAGACATACACCTTAAATTTATACAATGCGATATGTCAGATATATGTCAATTAAAAAAAAAAAAATCTAACCAGACAGCCAAAGAACACCTCTAACATGGAGACAGAGATCAAAACCTAGAAAGAAACAGAGAAACTCAGAAGAAACAAGAGATATTGCAGGAAAAGAAAGTTTAAAATAATAGATGAATCCTTGGATATAAAGGAAGATATCACATCCGTAAAACAAGAATAGGAGGCTACAAAAATGAACATTCAGAGAATATGAAAGAGCTCTTAGAAATTAAAAATATGATGACAAGAGAAAAATCAATAGATGGAAGATAAATGCTGAGGCTTTTTGATTTTAAAAGATGTAGTGTATGGTGATTAACATAACATAATAAAAAAAAAGATGTTGAGAAAATAGTAAAAGATTTATAGAGATGGAACATAGGAGAGATAAGTGGAAGGTCAGTCTAAGAAGGCCTATATCCAAATACTTGGAGTTCCAGAAAGAGAGAAGTAGGGAAAAGGAAACTGTCAAAGAGATAGTTCAATAATTTTTTTCCAGAACTGTGAAATAAACATTTCCAAAATTAAAAAGCCCATTGAGAGGGGTGCCTGGGTGGCTCAGTCAGTTAGACATCTGACTTTGGTTCAGGTCATGATCTTGGGGTCCTGGATTGGGCCCTGCATTGGGCTCCCCACTCAGAGGGGAGTTTGCTTGTCCCTCTGCCCCTGCCCCCACTCCTGTTCTCTCTCTTTCTCTCTCTCTCTAATAAATAAAATCTTTAAAAAAAAAAAAAAAAAAGCCCACTGAGTACCCAGTCCAGTAAGCAAAAAGAGCTGCACCAAGGCACATAACTGGAAATTTTCAGAACACCAGACACGAAGAAAAGACCCTAAAAACTTCCAAAAAGGGAAAAAAGATTATTTACAAAGGTTCAGGAAACAGAATGGCATCAAACTTCCCAACTGCCCTTCTGGATGGAAAGGACAACTGAGGAGTGGCTTCAAATTCTCAGAGATATCATTATCTCACCTCAAATTTTATACTTAGCCATACCTATGATCAAGTTTGAGTAGAAAAAAAAAAAGACATGTGCAGACATGTAAAGTCTCAAACACAGTGTGCTTCCCAGAAGGCCACTCGGGGTGAATTCCACAACAAAGGAAGGCGTGACCAAGAAAGAGGAAGATGTGGAATCCAAGGGAGAGGAGATCCATACCCTGAAGAAGTGAAGGAAATTCCCAAGATAATGGTCAAGAAAAATCCCAGGATAACTCTAAAAAGCAGATCCAGAGAACACCTAACCAGCTTGAGGCCGATGACTGATGTGTCCGAGAAAAAGCTGAAGGTGAAATGTCGTCACTGCACACGCTTGTGCACACCAAGAGGAAACCCACCGCCTGGCAGAGTTTAGAGATGGCTTGGTAAAAGCTACACAGAAAGCTAAGCCAATGAATAAAAAAAGGCAATTACTGAAATAGGAAGGAGGAAAAGAGTGTTATGCAAGAAAGGAAATGTAATCGCAGTCCACTCTGTGGCTCAACTAACAATAAGGCTGATGTAGTAAAAATAACGTAGAGATTAAATCCTGACTCGGCCAAAAATCATCATAAAATGAGGGTGGAACGAAAGAAGAAGAGGGTCGTGCATGTCTGTGTTTGTGTGCGTGTGGCCTTATTGGGGGGTGGGGGAGGAGAGTCGGTAAGAGATTTAACCAGCCATCTTGCACAGTCATTAGAGATAAAGTTAATCGTATCTAAACCTGAAAACTAAAATCAAGAAAGTTATTTTATCAAATTTGAAATGTCACCTATTTAAAAGGATCTCCATTAGTTTATGTACCTCTCAGAATTAAAAAAAAAAAAAAAGCCAATTAAACTATGACATGCAATCACTCGTAAGACCCAAAGATTTCAGAGGCATTAAAATGGAAGGGAGGGAAAGGATGTATGGTTTAGAAATACAGTGGTGTCTTCTATGAGAAAGAGCTGAACTGGTTCAAACGGGTTATCTCTGTGGTCCAGGAATCCAGGTGGGGAGGGGTGAGGCACGTGGTTGCTACTTTTGTTGTAATCTTCGTTAAACCTTAAAAAATATTGTATGTGTCACTTTATTAATGGTTAATTAAGTTTTAAACAAACAAGGAAGAAGAGTATATAGCACAACCTCCAATTAAAAAAAGCTTTCTCTGCTCCAGTGTTCATGACACAGCTTAAAAGCTATTTAATGAAACTACTTAGCATAAAAACATCTTGTAATTCTCATTATTTTACTATTCAAAATCAACTACAAATGGATGAAGAGAGCTATAAAATAATCCGAAACCCTCGGAAGTTACTATCCCCATCTTCTGCCCTCTTCTCTCCAATGGAACAAAATCCAAATATAACTTCTTTTTTGCCTATTTTATAGGTATTTGTTTGCTTGGGCTTCTGAGATGGTGGGTTCTCCTGCCTGATCCTTACTTACTAGAGGCACTTTACTTTTACATAACTTTCTTGCCTCCTTAGCTTGGAAAAGCATCACTTTATAAGTGATACATGAGTCACCCGTGCCGAAGTGTAACCACAGTACTGGCTAATCACAACTTGTTCTCCTGCTTATGAGAAACCAGACTGATTTGGAGTGTGCATGCAAAAAAAACCCCAAAAAACAAAAAAAAAACCCTAATTTTTAAAAGAATACTTTATTCTTGTTAGACTTAAACTCTCTCCTGAGAAAAGATATTTATTCTCCCCAAATACATTTTAAAAAACATGCCATTCCTCAGTTTCCCCGGGGGGTTGGAAGTAGTCTTAGATCCAGGATTGTCTAAAAAAAAAAAAATGACAAGAGTCTGAACGTTGGGACAGAGTTCAGCCATGTTCTTGGCTGGAATGAGTCCGCATTTACATACTTAAACACACCAACACCGTGCAGTAGAGGCAAGGACTCTGGAAGGTCTGAAATTTTACCCTACTTACAAGCTTACTCATTAGCCTGCTGTGATTTCAGAGACGTGGCAGAAGACATGAGACTCCTGGGTGAGAGACAAAGAACTTCATTGCTCACGACAATAGCGGAAGCCAGAGTATCACCAGGGGCACCCACTCCCCGAGGCCCCGTTCCCACAGGGCAATGGGAAGGGGGGCCAGGAGATACAAATAGCAGCTTACAATCCAGGGAAAGAACCCAATCTTCTTTTTCCGAATACTTTTCTTGTGCTAAATACACATAACATTTACAATTTTGACTAATTTCTTTTTTGTATTTGTTCATTTATTTTAGAGGGAGAGAATGCATGCGTGCAGGGGTGAGAAGGGCAGAGGGAGGAGGAGAGAGTCTTAAGCAGACTCCACGAGCCTGACACAGGGCTCGATCCCCCGACCCTGAGATCACGACCGGAGCAGACACCAAGAGTTGGACACTTAACCGACTGCGCCACCCAGGCGCCCCCAATTTTGACTGGTTTTGAGCATACAGCTTGATGGCACCGTATCTTTTATAACGGATACTAAACCTCGCTGGCCCTGCACCACAGGAAGACATTATCCTTATGACACTGGACAATAAACAAACCCGGCCTCTTCTCCATGCCAAGGGTTCTCATCTCAGTCCTATTAACATTTTGGGCTGAACAACTTTTTGCTGCGAGGGCTATCGTTGCATTACCAGATATTCTGTAGCATGCCTGGCCGCTTCCCACCAGCCGCCAGGAGTACTCCCTCAGTTATAACAATCACAGAATGTCCCCAGAAATGGCCAAACATCCCTCAGAGGCAAGGCTGCCTCGAGTTGAGAATGATTGTTCCGGAGGAAGTCACTAGGTCTGTCTTCCGAGCTTATTCAAAAGATAGTCCAAAGCAAAAAAAAAAAAAAAAAAAAACAGAAAAGAAAAGACAAGATAGTCCAGAACAAAGGCAATCTGTCCTTCTGCTCATAAGATATGCAGAAACACAAGAGATCCATGGAGAATTGGCTCCCGGCAATTTTTACTTCTAAAACTTGATCTGCTATTCAGGCATGGATACATTACTTGGCCGATTACACATGATATTTGCACACACACACACACACACACATGCCCTTGCCCGTGGCCCTTTGACTAAAATTATAACATGAGCCATTTAGATGATAGGGAATCAGTCCAAAGAAATTAACTAGGTATGGCCCGAAAGGGAGTGTACGTAAGTGTCGTTCATAGCTGAGCCAAGTAGTATATGATGACTACATTTCCTTTCCTGTGCAGGAATTTTTTTCCTTCCTTAAGCTAATAATTGGCTTTTTGGGGCTTGGGGTTTTTGTTTTTATTTTTTGCATTTAATACTCTTTCCGCAGATCACTCATACAATTTGGAATTGGACAGACTCGCATTCAAATACAAACTTCTCTATATAATGGTACAAGCTTGGACAAGCAAGTCCACCTACGTGAGCTCAATTTCTTTCTCTACATAATGCAGGGGTGATAAGACCTGTGTTTCAGGGCTGTCATCACAACTATATGAGATAAAAGTACCTAGTAAGGTGCCTGGCACTTGGGAGGTACTTAGTAAACAGTACCTACTGCTTCATGAAGAACACCACGAGAGTACATCCACGGAGCTGTTCCTAACTATCATGGAGCTTTACGCTAACTTCTCCACACCCTCACTTGGTTCTTCACCGTATGGATAACACAGCTGCTGAGGATAGGGAGGATAGGGAGCAGAAGGTCAGGAGGCCACAGAGAGAATGACTCTGACACCGGACCCCGTAAGCATCTCTCGCCAACCACGTGCACCAGCCAATTCCTGCCCTATTACCAACGGGGGCAAAGAAGAAAGGCGTTCTGACCTTTTGTTACCGGGTTTCATTTCCTTCGAAGTGACATCAGTGTGTTGACATTGCCCAGCTTTCGCCAGTCTGTTTACCCAGAGTCTCTGCACGCTCGCATGTTAATAAGCTAACCCTCTCCAGTCAAATGAGAAATGGAGCTCGGCAAACACTCAGCCAAGGCTGTTCAGGTCGCGTCAGAGACCAGCTCCTTCCTTCTATCAGCTCCCCTTCCTGTGACACAAAACTTACAAGTAACGAAACCCCTATCACAGGTTTTGAAACTTGTTAAGTGATTAACAAAGAGATTTCTCTTTTGGCAATCGCGGTCTGATTCTGTCCTGATATCATCTGGCCTTCTGACTCTGGAATAAATTCGTCTTGTGTTGGGCAGCTCTTCGGGGCTGTACATCCATGATGATTACTCTTCTTTGTCTTCAAATATAACATTTAATTACAGCTTTCACAGAAGACTTAAAATTCCATTTTCCCTCAGGAAAAAAAAATACCTATAACTGGAGTTTATGAAAAATTATTAGTTGTGGCTAATCCTGGGTAATAAATTGGATTTTTGAAATCTGTGGGATTTTTAACACATGAGGCTTTTCATCAGGAAGGCGATGCTTATGGGAAATGCCTGTAGAATAATCAAGCAGCAATTTCACTGCCACACTGTTAAGGACAAATACAACTGAGAAGATCATCCATGGAACTTGCTGGATTGTGAAATTTGCTTTCTGTAAGGGAAATCTCACATAATAGAGGACAAGTGACAATGCCTAGTGACTTCTCATTCCCTTGAGCCTGAGGTTACGACATCCTCCTCCCCACCTCGATGCCAATCCTCCATCTAGAAATATAAGAAATCCGGCTGAGCTGTATTAAAAAGCCTAACTGACTTATTTCTTGCATCATTTAACCAACCCTAACACTACTTCATCCCTTCTATAAGCACATGGACACACACACACATACTCACACACTCACTCTCATTCTCTCTCTCCTACAAGTACCGTGTTCTGTTGGCCAAAAAAGAAAATCAATACACACACAGCAAATAACGTGCATTGTACTTGTATAAGCAATTCTTCTATGAAAAATAAATTCCAACCACACCAATTTCAAGGACCCTAAAGGATAGAATATCACAGCTTTTAAAAAAAAAAAAATGCTTTTCTGAATGGAGGACTTTTTTTCTAGATAAAAACCCCCAGCCAATATACTTTTTCTGTATCAAACTTTCTCCCTCTTTGCATCTCACGGCTTACCCAATCCACCTTATTCTTCAATGCTATTTATTAAAGTTACATCAACATTATTAAAAAAATTAAAATTAAAAAAAGACAACTCAACTGGCTATTCTTTGTAGGACTACTAGGAAGACCTGAGGGTGTGTTGTGGGCCATTCGACCACCCAGCACCTGAGAGGGTCTAACCAGCCTACTCGTAGGAATAGCCTAGAGCAGATAACACAAAACTTGAAAGAAAAAAGGGGTCATTAGTTTATGCATATTTTTAAAAACATGGCAACTACCTGGTCAACTGGGATCTCAACTTGAGTGTCTTCATCTTCTTGGACTTCTGCTGCCCCCCGTGTCTCAGACCTCTCTGCTCCAGCTTTGAAAACGCCTTCATCTGTTATTGGAGACAAATGCACAGTGAAAATCAAAATCCAATGGTGACATCATGTGGCTGAACATTGAAACTGCAATCAAATACCTAATGAAGATAATGCTTCTTAATAGGTACTTTGCCTCCCTTTGTACTGATAGGGTTTTTGCAGCCCTCCACCCCCCCCACCCCCCCGCAACACACACACACACTTCTGCATTTTCACAGGGAAGAGGGTCAGTGGTGAAGACAAGGCTGACCCAGCAGAGCAGAGCTGTGTCCCAGACTCCTCCTCACCCTCTGGCTGCTGATCTAATACCCTGTACGGGTATTTAGATAGAAAGGACCTCACACCTGTTATCTGCTCCCCACTCCTATCCACAAAACAGTGATGATGCCTGTTGCCTAAAAATACTAGTTTTAGAGGTTCTTCTTTCCCACGAGAATGCCGGGCACTGAATATAGCGTGTTGGCATAATTCTCTCTATTTGGAGCAATAATAAAAAATATTTTTTTTTCCTGCAATAGAATCACTGATTCTGGGTCTCACACAAATCAATCTTTTAGTTTGCAGATTTCCACAGGATTTTCACAACCTAGGTCTCAAAAATCCTTAACCGTAAAATGTAACCTAAATCTCTAAGGCTTTAGGTTAAGCTCCCGTGACTTGTTTTCCCACGGAAAGCAACGATAGCTGTTTTCCGTATCCAAAGAAGTTTTCCTGTTTCCCCTCAGTCTTCTCTCCTCCAGGCCAAGTCATCAAAGCATCACAGAATCGTTTGTCATTCTGTGTGCCCCAAAATAGGCTTAAGGCTTCCGTCCTTCTCACAGATGTTTCCTCTGCCCAATTTTTAAGGATCTCCAGGGATGGAGATTTCACCTCCTTCTCTGGTAATCTATTACAGGACTCCCCCTGCAGTCTAGAAAATATGGTTTCATCTTTTATCTTAAAACCTCCTCTATTTCTCCACTGGAAGCTTGTTTCCCAGAGCACAATTATCAGACATGTGTCACATAATAACACTTCATATTGTTAAAGTTATAAAAGTCACTCGTTATTTATGATTAAATGGAAAACATCCCTTTACATTCGTGGAGGATCGAGTACATGTAAGGCGCCATGTGAGTCAATGTGGCCACCGAAGACATACATGAGATGTCGCTCAGGTTGCTTACAGACCAATGAGTGTATATTTGGAGATGTATACACACCCCCAGTAAGGTATTCCCCTGGAGGAAATGCTAGAACAGGTAAGGGCTGGAGCAGAGCGCCATGGGCACTCAGAAGATATAGCCAAGTGAAAAAGGGAGGGAAGGAGAGAAGGAGGGAGGAAATATAACCAAACTCAAGCCCTTCTTGTTTCTCCTAGAGAAACCATTTTCCTTTTTAATTACTTTTTTGTAACTTGACTGGATATTAGCTTCTCTATTCTCCTTTTTAAAAAGCAGGGACAACAGAGCTGCCCTCAAAGCTGATTATACACGTTAGATTAATTCACATGGATTAACTCATTTTGAGGATTATCTACAGCAATCATTTAATCCCAGACTGGTTCTTCCTATCACCCAACAAAGTCTTTCCACCCAATGACCCCTTCTTTCCTTCAGCTCTTGTATGCTTAAGCAATCCAGAGTAATTTTTCATTCACTAGAGTTTTCTCAGTTAAATCATCTTACATGTATATCAAAACTGAAAATATACAGAGGGAATCCCTACAAAATCATCACCAAATGAGCATGTCAGCATTGGCAACTATTTTGGATTATCACTAGCACTAATCCTCCCCAAAGACATGGCCCATGCAGCATTTCCAAGGATTATGTCCTGACTTGGTCTTGTCTTACAACTGAGGACATGAATCCACAATGAAATCTCAGCCAAAACCTCAGCAACATCAGAAGAAAGAATACAGAAAGCGAAATAGAAAATGTGCTGACGGCCTCATGGATGTAGAAAGAAATACACAGTGTTTTGGTTACGCACTCAACAAAGCCATCTTTGACCTAGCAAGAGTGCAGGGAAGGCCACTTCAAGGGGCTAGGAAAATGGCTCACAATTATTCTGTCATAAAGCAGGAAAAGTGAAAGGGAGTAATCAAGTCTACAAAATTGGGAGTCAACAGATATACGGTAAGCTCTTGGTCTCTCCATCAAACTCTGGGGAACTTGGAACTCAAGAAAACAATGGCAGAAACTATACAAATAAATTCTGCCTTAGTCACATGTGGAGTTCATAACCTTGAGAACATGCAGAGGCAAATTTCAAAAAAAGGCTACACAATTTATCAAATGTTATCTCCAGTGTAGTTTTAAAAGGAAAATTAAGCGTGTTTGACATTCATTGCTACCTTCCGGATTACCTTAGAAGACAGTAATCATACTCGTCCCCAAAATGTCCCTTGAGTCAACCTTCAGTGAAAGATGTTGCGCTCTAGTTATGACCTGAGTACATGACATTTTCGGATGACATTTGGGCATCCAAGTGTTACACTTGCTTTCAAAGACACTACCAAGAGAAACCTACAGATACGAAAGGAATACATTCTTAAATACTCACATCCAATGGAATGCTTAACTTGATCCAACCAGAGCTATGAATGACTTGCAGATGTGTTTTAGAATAAACATTTCACAGGAAAAGAAAAATAAAACCAATAATAACAAACAAAATAAGATTGAAAGGGCACTGGCATGGAAAATGGCAGCCATAGGATATAAAAGGCAAAGGGACACATCAACAAAACTCAACGTTGTGTACGGCGACAGAGAGAACGGCGAGATGAACGTGTCTGTCTGTAGTGTGGGTGGAGAGTCTTGTCCATCAGTGAACTGATGTGGGAGCCATCTCCTTCAGGGGCACGGGGCAAGAAGGGAAGGTCAGAAGGGAATTCACAGGAATAAATGGTGGGAAAAAAAAAAAAAAAAAGGGACGAACAGCCAGGAAATTACTCTGTGATGGGAGAAAGCCCACTAGGATTTTAATGTTTATTATACATGTCATAAAATTAAAAATAGAGAAATACGAATTTCTAGAGGAAAAATATTTTTACACAGCATGTATTGATGATACATTGTTTATATAATACGTATGCATTTTAGAAAGCTTGGAAAATGAAGAAAACAAACATCCTTCTAACCTCATGACCCAGAGATAACCACCACTAATAATTTGACAACAGACTCCCTCTCCCTGCCTTTTTCTTTTTCTCCCTCTCTTTCTCCCTTACACACACAAACACACACACACACTCATAAAAGTGGGATCTTATTGTATATATAATTTTTAAGTGTTTTTTGACTTTAAAATCACTTCCTGAGCATTTCCCATATCATGAAATGTTACCTGAACACACAGTAAGTTGCTGGGTGTGGTCGTACCACATTGTAATTAATGACGATACTGAACAATGAAGGATTGTCTTTTTTTTAATTATGTTATGTTAATCACCATACATTACATCATTAGTTTTTGATGTAGTGTTCCATGATTCATTGTTTGCATATAACACCCAGTGCTCCATTCAATACGTGCCCTCTTTAATACCCATCACCGGGCTAACCCATCCCCCCACCGCCCTCCCCTCTACAACCCTCAGTTTGTTTCTCAGAGTCCATAGTCTCTCGTGGTTCATCTCCCGAAGCATTGTTTTTAAATGAATAGGTAGATTTCATTCATTTGATTGATGGGTAAATATGTATCAAGATCCACCATATAAAAAATCACTCTGGAAAACCTGAAAGGGTTACTCTTGACAACCTTAGCAGCTTCTGGAAAACTCACAGACACTTGGGCTATTTATCTTTCCACGTCCCTGCCCTGTAGCTCCTTTCCTGCCCTGTGGGTCCTTGTTTCCCAAGAATAAGCACAGTGCACTCCCCACAGTAAGTCCTCAATAAATGCTCATTGAAATTTAAGTGGAAAGACAAGTTCGTGGTTTCATCTCTTCCTGCTCCGCGCCCCTCCCACCCTGCCCCTGTGCACTCCGCCAAGTATTGAATTTGCTCTTCCAAAACTTCCCCTGAGCCTACGGACATCCCGGTTTTGATACAACTTTCACTGATATGATTAATCTCCTATAAATCCTCAGTCTCTCCTCTGAGTGTCTCATTTTGCAGGAAGCCTCGCCCATCTGTCCCTCTCCATCCTGTATCCACCACCTGAGTAGTTGCAGTAGCCAGGCGATGAGCCATTCCACACCGTGGCCTGAGTACTGCAGCATCTCAATGCCACGGACAACACCAACTCCACTTTAGCACACATCCCCTTCATCCTGTGCAGGCACTTCCGTCACAGCCCACCTGCAGAGTCCACGGTGCTCGCTCCCATCTCATGCCTGCGTCCTCAACCTCTGGTTTACTCCTTTCCCCCTCGTCCCCATGCGGCTGCCTGCTGGAGTCCGCCTATAGATCAGTCCATCTGTAGCTCTCCATTTCTCCGTTCAGCTCTCCACGCTCTGGCCCCACCACCGGCCGCTGCCTCCCTGGCCAACCCAAGCTCCTCTTGTTCACCTTCTAGGTGCTGGACCACCCGGAGCTGCATCGTGGGTCTACTTCTCTCCTTGGATGGTCTCATCAAGATCATGGTTTGCACACCAGCCATATGCCAATGACTCTCTAACCTAGATCAGCCTCCTCAGAGATCCCAAAACTTATATAACCAGTTGTCTAACTTGACATCTCACCTTTGATATCAAATGGGCATCTCAACCTTAATATGGTCAAAACAGAAATCTGGTCCTCCCCCCACCACCACCACCAACTGCTCATCATCTCTCTTCCCCACCCCAGGAAATGGCAGTACCCCTTAATCCCCAAATCTGGGAATTATCCTCACTTCCATATTGCTCTCACTCCTTGCATCCATTCCATTGTTGTGTTGTCAATTCAATTTCCTTTTAAATATATGCCAAATCTGGCAATATAATTTCTGTCTCCACTATCAACTTGGTCTAATCACCATTCTCTGCAGGATGGGCCATTGCAAAGCTTACACGTCAGTGTCTCTCTTCTTCACTCTTGCTATCCTGTAATTCATCCTCCACAAAACAGCCAAGTGATCTCAATAAATGAGAAAGACTATTTAGAAACTCTCTAATGTCTTTCCCTCATGCAAAGAACCCAAGGTCTGTACCATGGCTTACAAGGGTGTGATCAGGCACTTACCCCCCTCTTGGCACACACTTCATACCACTCTCCCTTTGCCCATTACACTCCAGCCACATTCTGTTTCTCCAACAGAAAACTCATTCCTGCCTTTGTACTTCTTATGCCCTCTGCCTGGAATATCCTTTCCCCTTTTTTCACATGATTGGCTGCTCCTTGCCATTCAGATCTCAGAAACCTTCCTCCTCCCTATTCCAGTAGCCACCCCGTCATTCATACTGCTGTTTTTAATCCTCTGCCTAGCATTTATTATGAGCTGATACTCTTCCTATTTATTTGGTGTTTCAGTGTTTGTCAGTCTCCACCAAACCATAAGCTCCAAGAGCACAGGTAGCATGCCCATATTGTTCAATGCTTATCCCCAGCACGTAATAGAGCTCAGCACGTAGGTGTTCAAAAGGTATTTGTTGAGAGAATGAAGAGCAGGCACTCAGAAACGTCTGCTGCACAGAGATGAAATAGAAGGAGCGTACCACTTAAAAGCCACTAGCCCAGCCCATTAATTCTTCGTGCTGTTACGGGGTTGATGCCCCATCAGGCCCTACGCCGCACTATAGCCTCGGATGAGGAGGGGGATATGGAGGTTGAAGAGAAAGAAGGTTGGAGTACCACCTACACAGGGATCAACTGTGTACACTATACTGTGGTAGCTAAAATAATAACCCCCCGAAGATGTCCACGTCCTAACCTCAGAAACCGTGAATATGTTGCATTGCATGGCAGAGGTGAATTAAGGTTGAAGATGGAATTACCATTGCTAATCAGCTGACCCTGAGATGATCCTGGATTAGCCTTGTGGACCCAGTGTAATCACACAGGTCATCATAACTGAAAGAGAGAGGCAGGAGAATCAGGGGCCCCGTGACACAGTGTGAGAAAGACTTGCCTGGTCATTGCTGGCTTTGAAGAGGGAGGGGACCGTAAGCCAGGGAATTGCGGACAACCTTAGAAAACTGAAAATGGCAAGGATGCAAATTTCCCCCCTTAGGGACTCAAGAAGGAACAAAGCCCTGCCAACACTCCGCTTACAACCCAGTGAGGACCATGTCGGGAAAGACATTAGAGAGCCAGTGAGGACCATGTCGGGATTCTGACCTCCAGGACCGTGCCGTAATGAATTTGTACGTTGTTTCAAGCTGCCCCGTTTGTGGTAAGTTGTTACCACAGTAATAGGAAATTAATACACCATGCGTCTGCCATTCAGGCCGTGGTCCGTAAAAGCCGTGCAAGTCCGCCGGCTTTTGTTTTCTTCCTCTGTTGTTACTTCTCCTTCTCACTCCCTTACGAGGTGCAGAAACCAACCACCACCGCCCCCAGACACCACCCCCCATCTGCCAGCAGGAAAGGGATTCCATTTTTTTAACGTCTCCCCCTACCCCGAAACCTTTGTAATAAAAGCCATTTGCTAACAAACTAAAGAGCAGGGATAAATTTGATGCACAAAACTGCTCTCATTCAATTATTCTACTAATTCAATGCTTGGATGCACATCCACCCAAATGCAGCTCTAATCTTTCTTGTCTGACTCGTGAGTAGACACTTTAGGGTATATTACGCCGTAAAGCAATAGCAAACATGCTAGTAAAAATAAAAATGCTCCTCAATTATTTTTCGCTTACCCCTTATGAATTTTATTGCCTAAAAAAAAAAAAATGAAAGCAGAGCTGCTGAGGTGGAGTGCTCGCAGCATTACTGTGGAGTTTCTCATAAATAGGAATCTGTTTCCCCGCAGAAAGGGAAAACAGACGCTCGTGCTTGTTTAGCCTCTTCAGCTAGAGGGGCGGAAACGAAAGGGTTCCCAGTCTTGGGGCATCCATAGCTCAGTCTAGTAATGTCACAGGACTCGGACGTTCTCGAGTAAGAAAAGTTACCAGATAATGAATGGCAGGTGCATGGAATTGGTGATAATTAACATTAAAGCCCAACCACCTCGTTGAAAGCATACCTCCTCACTACAATTATTAACAATCGTTTTTAAATAGTATTGTAAGCCATATTTTGATGAGTTCCATGTTTTGAAATCAGTGGGAACTTATCAGGACAAATAAGAAGAAAAATCACAGGACAATGCCCAGTTCTGAGTACTCTCTGGAAATATGAGATATCTATTAAGTGGAAGCTCCACATGTAAGCAAGAAAAGTTTAATGTGACTATAAACATTTTACTATGATTTACTACCGAGACTGCCTCATAAAGAAATGGTAAATTAGAAACAAAATGTTAATTTTAAAATATAGCTCATTAAACCCAGTAGAGAAAAAAATGTGGGGAAACAAGGAGTTTATAGCTCTCAGTGTATAAAATAATATTCTAGGAAGAAAAAATATATATATAGGTCTATTTGCAAGAAAAACTATGCACCCTATCTATGTGTCACATCAGTCACCAGAGACAGAATTAAAATTAAAATGGGTAAGAAGGTGACATAAAAATTATTTTCATTAGCTAATGTTAATGGGAATACATTCGCATGTGAAATATATCCAATTTCTAATACATAACTCTCCGTAGATATAGATTACCGTCATCACATCTTATTGAAATTTAAAGGAAGCACTCCCAAAAGCTGACCCCATGTGAGGCAGCCCCCATAACGTTCAGCAAGCAGGGAGGCAGGGCGTCAGAAGGCATCCACATGTAATAACGCTTCCTTATGAGAGGATATTGGCCGACCCTCCCCTGATCCTTGTACGACTTACACAATATCCTCCTCACACCGCTCCTCGGTGTTGAAGGATATTATCGTTAGGAAGAATCAGAGCACGTGACAGCGAATACTCTGAGCGTGTCTGAGGCAGTACAGAAATAAAACCAAATGTTTTTTAATCACTGATCTTCTCCATGTGTTTCATTATGTCCCACAAGCCCAAATGGAAACTCTTTCCAGAAACGGGAATATCACAAGTGATATTTTTCTTTGGCAATTTAGAATATTACAGGGAAACACCTTTATCCATATGCTTCTATAGGCTGAGTTTTCTCGGCCGTGGTTTATGTGTGGTTTCTTTCTATTCCCTGACTCCCACTGCAGGGTATTAAATATCACCTGTGACACAACTGAGGTTTAAATCTGACTGTGAAGCCTGCATAGACTTGATCTTAACCGCGATGGTTATTTTACCTTGACTTGAAATGGGTGCGACGAAATTTTCCAAGTGTAGACAGAACTTAGAAGTAGGATGATTATCACTGATTTGCCCAGATCACGGGCAATTTTGTTCTTATCCCTGCATTCCTTTTTTAATCTTTTTTTTTTGGATACAGATGTTTTATGATTTTCATCAAACTCAGAAATATTCAGAGGACAAAGAATGAAGCACACATTTACAATACGTAGAATTCATGACTCTTAACCATTTTGTAACCTATATAGACTAAAATCGGTATCAGATACACGGGACTAAGAATAATAAAGCACCTCCGATTAGGTTTGCCTAAGTCAATAAGAATATAGGGCTTTACTTTTTCCTTTCTAATTTTGTTACCTTATAAAAACTCCACTGCAAATTAGTTTTAGTTTATCAGAATAATTGAGTTGTTCCTCTTTATACCCCAGTGACTTGAAGTTACTTAATAAGTGGCCTAAAATTCTCAGTTCCTGTTCTTAATTCTGGCTGGTCCAACGACCTTCAAACGACCTGTGTGTTCCAGTCTGTAACAGAGCCAGCCCTCCTCAGACTACTACTCTACTCTAGGAATTTTCTTGTGGTAACAAACAGAGTACTTGCACATAATAGAAATACAGGGTTCTCTTAAATTCCTCAACTTTTTGTTCATTCATTCGTTCGTTCATTCATTTTGCCAATGTCCACCGAGCCTCCTCGTGCTCAGGCACGTGCTGGATGCCAGCCGTAGAAAGATGACCAAGATGCTCTCTGTCTGCTGGGGAATCGAAGGAGAACATCAACGGCACAGAGTAAGCGTAGTGAGGGCTGCACAGGCTGTCTGGAGAGAGCGCACAGGAAAGGGGGAACAGACAGGGGGACAGCCAAAGCTTCTGAGAGACAGAAGCTACAAATCCAAAGACAAATGGAACTCGTCCCTGGGGAGCAGAGGAAGGGCATCCAGACAGAAAGATCAGTGTGTGCAAAGCCCGAGAGGCAGGGACTGCAGTTGGTTGGGCTGCAGGGCTGGGGAGGGTGGGGGGTGGGGAAGGATTCAGAAAAACTTGTCTGATAGAACAGACTCTGAACTTGGTCTTACAGATGATGAAGAGCAACCTGAGGGGCTGGGGTGGGGGGGTTGCCCGGTGGGAGGTATCGGGTCAGAGTGAGAAGGCTAGCTGAGACTGTAGGAAGGGAAGCCCGGAATGTGGGTCAGACGGAAGCAACAAGAGGCTTGAATGGGATGGGAAGTAAAGCCTGAAAGGCTGGGTCCCCCACATCCATTGTGACAGCAGGACAGGCCCTGCTCAGGGGGACCATGATCTGCACCAGACTTGTAGCTCCCACGTGAAGGCAGTGGGAGTGGGATGGGCAGAGGGACACCAGGGACACAAAGCTATACTCCCAGGGCTCCAGGACCCCCCAGATGGGGGAGGGGAGAGGTGAAAGAGCCACAGGGGACTCTCAGGTTTCCGGCCCCGGGGGGGTCTCCATGGTTAGTAGAGCTATTTACCAAGATGAGGGACAGAAGGGAGATGATGAGTTCTGAATTGGATGTCCCGGTTAGAGTCCCCGGGGAAGCAACTCAACAGATGTGTCAGGTAAGTGGTTAGAGATACAGATCTGTTTACTAGGGTAATGTTCTAGGATGAGGACATAGATTTGGGGAGTATGTGAATGCAGCTGGTAAAGAAAGTCATGGGTCTGGACAATAACTTGCAATGAGAATAGAAGATGACCGGGGACAAAATTCTAGGAAGCAATGTTTAAGGGATGGGCAGAAGAGGAACTCACA
Organism: Halichoerus grypus; assembly: GCF_964656455.1. Lineage (NCBI taxonomy): Eukaryota > Metazoa > Chordata > Mammalia > Carnivora > Phocidae > Halichoerus > Halichoerus grypus. The sequence goes on from NC_135720.1 coordinate 140,516,864, forward strand.
AAGATTGAAAACAAATAATGACAGCTATGAGAAAAAAATCAGAGAGCGAGCTGTCTGGGAAGCCCAAGGAAAGGAGAAAGCAATGACAAAGGAGCAATCAGTATTAAAAAGTATCCTCCAATAGGCAAACAATGACTCATGGATCACTAGATCAAAAACTAATGATGTATTGTATGGTAACTAACATAACATAATTAAATTAAATTAAATTTTAAAAATAAATAAATAAAATAAAATAAAAAGTGTCCTCCAGGGGCACCTGGGTGGCTCAGTCGGTTCAGCGTCTGCCCTCGGCTCAGGTCATGATCTCGGGGTCCTGGGATCGAGCCCCGCATTGGGCTCCCTGCTCACTGGGGAGCCTGCTTCTCCTTCTCCCTCTGCCCCTCCCCCTACTCGTGCTCACTCTCTCTCTCAAATTAGTAAATAAAATCTTCAAAAAAAAAAAAAAGTGCCCTCCAGTTTGGCATCCCAATGATCTGGTCAACGAGGTGAGAGCAATGTCAGTAGAGCATGAAGATCAGATTATATCGGGGTGTGGTTTGAAACAGTGGTGAGGACGTGAAGACAGGAGTGTGGACCAGTCTTCCAAGATGATTCGCTGTGAAGCTGAGAAAACTTGTAAGACTGAACTCAGAGGCCTGAGGCCATGAAGGTAGGGAGGGCTGAACGGGCCGAAGGGGGGGTGGGCAGGTGTCAAACCCCATCTTTTCTAACTCCCGGCTTCCAATGAACTCGTCACAGATGTCTGCACCATAAAGCTGTAGCTAAACCTACGTCCCCCGTGCACAAGCATGTCTAATGAAATCCAAGCATTCTTGCAAAAACTCAAACTGCTCCCCCAGCCACTCGTGACCGAGTTAAACCAAAGCAGACCATCTTCATCTTGATAACACAAATGTTACTAGAACTGTATGTCATGAAAATACCAATTGTTCTTGCTATGCAGACATGTCTTGGAGTTTAAACCTTAGCTAAAATGTCTAAATGGTAATCTGTCTGCGGGGAGTCGGGGTTAGGGGGAGGCCGGGCAGCACCCATCCCAGGAAACAAGGCACCTTCAATCTGCAGGCCTAACTGATTTGGTCATTAACAATCATCTCAGACACAAAGAAATGGAAAAACGTTCCATGCTCATGGATTGGAAGAACAAATATTGTGAAGATGTCAATGCTACCTAGAGCAATCTACACATTCAATGCAATCCCTATCAAAATACCATCCACTTTCTTCAAAGAAATGGAACAAATAATCCTAAAATTTGTATGGAACCAGAAAAGACCCCACATAGCCAGAGGAATGTTGAAAAAGAAAAGCAAAGCTGGCGGCATCACAATTCCAGACTTCCAGCTCTACTACAAAGCTGTCATCATCAAGACAGTATGGTACTGGCACAAAAACAGGCACATAGATCAATGGAACAGAATAGAGAGCCCAGAAATGGACCCTCAACTATATGGTCAACTAATCTTTGACAAAGCAGGAAAGAATGTCCAATGGAAAAAAGACAGTCTCTTCAACAAATGGTGTTGGGAAAATTGGACAGCCACACGCAGAAGAATGAAACTGGACCATTTCCTTACACCACACACAAAAATAGACTCCAAATGGTTGAAAGACCTCAATGTGAGACAGGAGTCCATCAGAATCCTAAAGGAGAACACAGGCAGCAACCTCTTCGACCTCAGCCGCAGCAACTTCTTCCTAGAAACATCGCCAAAGGCAAGGGAAGCAAGGGCAAAAATGAACTATTGGGACTTCATCAAGATAAAAAGCTTTTGCAAAGCAAAGGAAACAGTCAACAAAACCAAAAGACAACCGACAGAATGGGAGAAGATATTTGCAAATGACATATCAGATAAAGGGCCAGTATCCAAAATCTATAAAGAACTCATCAAACTCAACACCAAAAGAACAAAGAATCCAATCAAGAAATGGGCAGAAGACATGAACAGACATTTTTCCAAAGAAGACATCCAAACGGCCAACAGACACATGAAAAAGTGTTCAATATCGCTCGGCATCAGGGAAATCCAAATCAAAACCTCAATGAGATACCACCTCACACCAGTCAGAATGGCTAAAATTAACAAGTCAGGAAATGACAGATGTTGGCGGGGATGTGGAGAAAGGGGAACCCTCCTCCACTGTTGGTGGGAATGCAAGCTGGTGCAGCCACTCTGGAAAACAGTATGGAGGTTCCTCAAAAAGTTGAAAATAAGAGCTACCATATGATCCAGCAATTGCACTCCTGGGTATTTACCCCAAAGATACAAAAGTAGGGACCCGAAAGGGTACGTGCACCCCGATGTTTATAGCAGCAATGTCCACAATAGCCAAACTGTGGAAAGAGCCAAGCTGTCCATCGACAGATGAATGGATAAAGAAGATGTGGTATATATATACAATGGAATATTATGCAGCCATCAAAAGGAATGAGATCTTGCCATTTGCAACGACGTGGATGGAACTGGAGGGTATTATGCTGAGCGAAATAAGTCAAACAGAGAAAGACATGTATCATATGACCTCACTGATATGAGGAATTCTTAATCTCAGGAAACAAACTGAGGGTTGCTGGAGTGGGGGGTGGGGTGGGAGGGATGGGGTGACTGGGTGATGGACACTGGGGAGGGTATGTGCTCTGGTAAGCGCTGTGAATTGTGCAAGACTGTTGAATCTCAGATCTGTACCTCTGAAACAAATAATGCAATATATGTTAAGAAAGAAAAAAAGAAGAAGAAGAATGTAGCAGGAGGGGAAGAATGAAGGGGGGGAAATCGGAGGGGGAGAAGAACCATGAGAGACGATGGACTCTGAAAAACAAACTGAGGGTTCTAGAGGGGAGGGGGGTGGGAGGATGGGTTAGCCTGGTGATGGGTATTGAGGAGGGCACGTCCTGCATGGAGCACTGGGTGTTATGCACAAACAATGAATCATGGAACACTATATCTAAAACTAATGATGTAATGTATGGGGATTAACATAACAATAAAAAAATTTAAAAAAAAAAAAAAAACAATCATCTCAGAGAAATAAAAGACTCCTTAACTCCAGAAAACTATTAAGAATTCATTCAAGGAATCTCAAGACCCAAAGACAGGAAAAACCAGGATTTAAAATTTTCTAACTCTATCTGCAGTCCATAAAACTTGAGATGGAAGACTGAAACATTTCTCTACATATTTGTTTCCAAATTACATACACGGCATATACTTACGGGATTAAATACCTAGCTCAAACATGAAAATAGAGACTGCGTTTTCAAAAGTTGGTTATTAATCCCAATTATTACTAAATTACTCCTTTGAGAATCTAAGACTCCAACGTACGCTTTCAACAACTAGCAATGATATGCTTTTTAAAATAATATGCTCAACAATGCCAATACTACTGGAAGAATAAAGCCAGAATCACCACTTTTAAAATGAGTCTAATCCTGAGACCGGGGCTGGAGATTCTGTCAACCGCGGTCCTCACTCAGGGGAAGGGGACCCGCAGGGCAAGTGAGCACACTGGCACAAACCAGTCATTCTGAATAAAGGGACTGGATAATTTCTCATCTCATCTACTTGGTGTACGTAATATGCCTCAATTGTTCATTAAATCGGAGTGGGAGCATTTCAGTTTAACTGTTTTGGCATTTTACAGATAGCATGCTTCTATTTGCTTGAGACAACCAAAGTGAGGTTTCTTGAACACTTAGCATAGCAGGTGTTGATATTCGCTCCACAGTAATTTCTGGAGAGGACGATAAATTTTTGTCAGAACTGATGGCCTGCTAAAGCTGTAACTTCGCTTTGGTTAACAGACAATGGGAAGTTACAATATACTCAATTCACCATATCTCTATTAAACTCTATAATTCAAGGAACTGTTGTCAATAAATAGTAGACAGAAACAAATTTTTGCACGAGATATTCTTCTCTGCAATATGTATCATGTTCCAAATCTGTTTTATTTAAAACAGCCTGAGATAAATCCACTTAAGTGAGTCAACTGAATTCCATCGTAAGATGGCTATATAACCAGAAATATGTCCACATATCGGCAGCTGATATAGACATTCAGATATAAAGTGACTATATATTGACTTAGTACAAAATTTGAGAGAATAAGGGAAACAAAAAAACGTCAAACCATCAATGGGAGAAGTGACCCCAATAGCTTCAATTAACGATGGGAAATATGCAGATTAGCTACAAAATAGTACTATTTATTATGAAACTCTTAAGGATGAAGACAGGTCAAAACAAATCAGTCCGCACTTTGCTCGTTCAGACTTAACGTTGATCCAACACATATTCACCGGGCACCCACCAGAATCTGCACTCTTTCATTTAGAGATTTAGTCTGTATTATAAGAAAAATCTATGGATGCTGTACTTTTGCAAAGATAGAAAACATTCTCCTCTAGCATTTTTGCCTATGATTGAAGTTCATCATCTAATAGTTTCCTTCCAAAAGGAATAACTCTGGCTCCTAAAGCTCAGGGAATGGTGTATGTCAATTATCCTTGCTTCTTTCTTACCTGATAATTGAGAAATACCAATAATCTACTGGTGGGGTTTGTTTTGTTTTGTTTTGTTTTTAAGAGAGAGAGCGCACGTGCATGTGCGCACGAGCATGAGGAGGAGGGACAGACATAGAGAGAGAGAGAGAGGGAATCTTAAGCAGACTCCATGCCCAGGGTGGAGCCCAACACATGTCTTGAACTCACGACCCTGAGATCAGGACCTGAGCTGAAATCAAGACTCGGATACTTAACTGACTGATCCACCCAGGTGCTTCCCAATAATCTACTTCTTTTCATCTTGGGGAGGGGGAAACAGAAATAAAGTGATCTTTCATTAACCTATAATTTTTAAGTATTCCCACTGCATTAAGTAGGTAAGAATTAACTTTTATTTCATCATATGTTTTCACATACTTGTAGTAAAGATAAAACACAAAGATTGGTAAACCTAAGAAAATATCTCTTTTAGAATAGGGTAGAAATGCTTATCATCTGGTCAGGAAACATTTTTTCTCTTCAGTATTTACCTAGAGCAAGGTAGTAATAATAGTGACAATATTAATAACGATGATGATTAGCTAATAGTTATTGGATGCTTATTATATGACAGGCATTATTCTAAGCACATTACATGTGAAACTCATTTGACGCCCAAAACAACTTTATAAAGTAATTGCTGACACTACCTGTATTTTATGTACAGACAACAAAGGTACGCTGAAGTTCCCGGTGGCAAGTGTTGGAAGCAAGATTCAGATACAGCGATTAAAACTAGACGGCTTGACCGCGCTTTTTTTTTTTTAATGTTATGTTAATCACCACACATTACATCATTAGTTTTTGATGTAGTGTTCCATGATTCATTGTTTTCGTATAACACCCAGTGCTCCATGCAGAACGTGCCCTCCTTAATACCCATCACCAGGCTAACCCATCCCCCCACCCCCCTCCCCTCTAGAACCCTCAGTTTGTTTCTCAGAGTCCATAGTCTCTCATGGTTCATCTCCCCCTCTGATTTCCCCCCCTTCATTTTTCCCTTCCTTCTCCTAATGTCCTCCATGTTATTCCTTATGTTCCACAAATAAGTGAAACCATATGATAATTGACTTTCTCTGCTTTACTTATTTCATTTAGCATGATCTCCTCCAGTCCCGTCCATGTTGATGTAAAAGTTGGGTATTCATCCCTTCTGATGGCTGAGTAATATTCCATTGTATATATGGACCACATCTTCTTTATCCATTCTTGACCGCGCTTTTAAGGCAGGCTTTCTGATGTGCCAGTCATGACCCATTAGTGGATTGTGACATCAATTTAAGGAGTTGTAAGTAGTGGTTTTGAAGTAAAATAGAAGAAACCAGAAAAATGGATTGTGACACCAGGGTCAGCTTCATGGGCGTGGGAGCCAAGACTTTGCACGGGGCCGAGGGGTGGGGGTGGGGGAGTCTGTCTGTCGAGACTCAGAGTGAGTACAAGGGAAGCGTGTTATGCCTGCAACCGAGTCGGGGGCAGTGGGGTCACTGATGGTCCCTCAAGGCCACGCATGCCATGAAAACCAGAACTTCCTCCCAAGGAGGAAAGAATCCGGTGGCGCTCTAGGAAATACGAAAGACCAAGGATAGTCCTGGCTTGCTCTCTCTTACTTGTGTGACTTCCCTGGAGAAGTTGAGCATTCTGCTCGTAATGAGAACACAGCATGGAAAGGAAATAGGTGGTGACACCGGGCCTCCTTTCTTTTCAGTCCTTCCTCACTCACCAGCATGCCGTCGGTCGGGAGTGTTGGTAGAATGTGTGCAGGTGAAGGAGTGCGGTGAGCAGCTGAGTGAGTTGTAGGACGGTATTTCCACTTGTCTGGTGAGAGCAGAATGCACACGCAGGTACGAGCTAAGAAATGCAAACTGTGTCATTGTGCGGACATGCGCAAGGTCAATGCTCTACGTCTCGCATGTAAGACTGGCCTTGCACAATAGAAAGATGAAGGGCAAAGTTCATCCTAGTTACCATTCTTAATTTAATTTTCCTTTCTTTAGAATGACAGTAACAGCAAATAAAAAAACATCATGGAGAAAGAGGAAGACTGTGGAAGCAAGGGAAAAGTATATGTTTAGAGACCTTGACTAGCACTTTTCTCCTGCTTTTGGAACAAAAGGCGCCACATCCTCATGGTACACTGGACCCTGCAAACTACACCAGCCACTCTGTGCAGTCCCCGTAGTAACTACTGTTCCACACATCTTTTACTTCATGACACAGATATAGAGAAGCACGTGTGTGTACATGACATTGTACTTTTTTTCATAGTGGGTTACAGAAAATTTAAAAAGTCCTTCACTACACTGGAGAAAATAAAAGGCATAAAGACTCTCTCTCCTTGCCACCCTGAAAGACAAGCCACTCAATCAGGACAACACAGTTTCTGGCAGTCCTGCTCCCCATTATGTTCTAAACCCCTCTGCCCAATGTCTAAAGACCGCCATAATTTGGCCCAGCTTGGACTTTCCAACAACATGTCCCACAGCTCTGCCACTAGGCCCTTGCCCCCACCCCTAGAAGAACCACAGTGCCTCTGGGCCGCCTGTCCTCTCCTCCCCTGTCCCCCTTCAAGTGGGCCATCTCCCCCTTAGCTCGGCACCTCTACTCACACCATCTCCAAATGGCCACACCCATCAAGATGCAACTCAAGGGCCACCTCCTAGAAGTCTTCCATCTCTCTGAACTTTTCGACACTTTCACTCCGTACCCTAATAGTACCACGTGGTAGACAATTAGACACTGCCGCACAGAGGATATGAGATTGTTTCAACTCACTTCACGTCTCCCAACACCCCTGACGTCCAAGACAGTTGGGCTACACACAGCGCTCACCATGGAGCCAGGACAGGGAGAAAGGGGCCAGCTTCTCTGAAAGCCTAATATGTATGCAGAGCACATTCCTCACAACCACCCTGTGAAGGAGGTACTTTTATCCTACTTCATGGATAAGGAATCTGAGGTTTCAATAACTTGCCCAAGGTTGCACAGAGCCAGGCCCAAGGCCCAGGTGTCTCCCGCCACAGTGCCATCTACATGACACCCACCTTGGAAGACGCATCCCCACCAGGAAGGCCAGCAACTGCAAATTACACCTGCTGGACCAAACCCGAACAGATGTTTTAAGAGTCACAGGGGAGAGCTATTTTACCTTTTTTTTTTTTTTTTTTTAAGATTTAATTTATTTGACAGAGAGACACAGCGAGAGAGGGAACACAAGCAGGGGGAGTGGGAGAGGGAGAAGCAGGCTTCCCGCCAAGCAGGGAGCCCGATGCGAGGCTCGATCCCAGGACCCTGGGACCATGACCCGAGCCGAAGGCAGATGCTTAACAACTGAGCCACCCAGGTGATCCCGAGAGCTATTTTACTTTTGAAGTTCTGGGCTGCCTTCTAAGTTATGGAGGAAGAGAAGTAAACTCAAAAGCGAAGAATGGAGATCACAGGCCCGGGTGGGGAAGGTAAAAGGGCACACGGTGGAAGGTCGTTCTAGGGAAACAAATGAGAAAGAGAGAGAATATTCTTGACAATAAATCAAAACTGGAGGAAAGTGTAAGAAATGAAACTTTTCAGGAACAACAGGGAGCAGAGAGGTGTCAGTTTAAAAATGTTGGCGGGCTCCTGGGTGGCTCAGTCAGTTAAGTGTCCAACTCTTGATCTCAGCTCAGGTCTTGGTCTCAGGGTTGTGAGTTCAAGCCCCAGCCCCATGTTGGGCGCTACACTGGGCAAAGAGCCTACGTAAAAAATAAAAAATAAAAATTTTAAATGTTGACAACTCAGGCATAGAACTCAAATAATGAGTTTTTAAAAATTAATTATTGTATTTATGATTGATTATGACCTGAGCCAAAGGCAGACGCCTAACTGACTGAGCCACCCAGGTGCCCCTCAAAGTATGAGTTTGAGTCTGGTGTGTGCCCTGGAGGGAGTCTGGAGAAAGAAAGAAGTTTTGTCTGCTTTAGGCTTCGTGGATAGATAGCTGAAGACTCTATCCGTGAGCTTTTCTGTAAAAATCTCAACCTATGATTGAATCCCTTAACCATCATTCAAGATAATTCTTCCATGTGAAGTAAAACTATTGCTTTTCCTGACTTAGAGTTTAACTGTTGGAACCCTTCCATCAAAGGCATGATTGCCAAAATAACCACAGGGTTTAATACCTGCATGCATCAGAAATGCCGGCGGCGATAAAAACGTGAATGTGGGATAGGAGCGTAACAGACAGTGATACGGTACGAGAACATCCACAACAATTTCATTCCCAGCTCCCCAGTGAAAAGCATGAGCTTTCATTTCAGAGTAAAGAAACTCTGAAAAACCATCTCTTTCCCTCAGATGTTCCTAAGCTGATATATATTGTCTTTTTCATTGAGAGGCGAGTTAAAAATAAGGTGGGAGGAACGTGTTACGCTCCAGAGAGAATGGTATGCCTGTCAGGCGGCAGAATAAAGCAGACGAGATAAAAACAATCAGAATAGTGAATGCCTCTTCCAACAGTGAAGTCCCAAAGTTCCATCACAATCAAAACTATTTTTATTTCCAATCACATTCACTTCTTGGAAAATATTTTCCTTTTTGGGGACAGAAGCTGAACTAATTTTATGGGGAAAAAAAAAGGTAATGAGGCAAGTGTGTATTTTCATTGGAGTACTATGTATGAATAAAAAAAAATCAATATATTCCTTTTCGAAAAGTCAGTGGCCAGGTGAGTTTAGCACACATGAATGAATCCCACAGCTGGGTATACATGGAATCTAGCAAACCTCTATTAGAAGACTTTGGAAAAAAGCTTTTAAATAAAGAGGGAGCTCTTAATATTGAAACTGTGTCTCTAACTGGATTGACTTCATTCTGAATGCTATTCAAAAGAGTTCAATAGTCCAACCTTACATTTAAGTGTATTCCACGTTGTTCTTAAATACAACCTAACAAGCACATTTTTAAAGCCAGAAGATGAAACCCCACACCAGGGTGGCCGCGAGCAAAGCAGGGCAGGCGGGCAGACGAACCCTTAGTGCGCACACCGGCAGGGGTGACACGACGCCCGCAGAGGGCCCTTCACTGCTGCCGCTTCGCTCGGCTCACCCTCTCCTTCCCAACTACGTCCCCTACAAAATTCATGCAGGTCACGGCAATTGTACCTTAACTCCGGAAAGGTTGTTGAATTGTCAGAGATGGTACGTGCTGGCAAATTAAAAACTAAAGAAAGAAATGCATAAAGAAAGAAATGTTTACACTAAATAAACAACCTGCGTAAACCTGTTGCACGTCTGACATACTTCCCTGGATTTACTGGCTTGCAAAAGGAAGCTGTAAGTTGCACTGCCCGGGGACCGTGCCACGCAGGCTTCTTCAAAATTATCCTGTGCCTAAGGATTTGTGGCCCGCGGTACCGATCACACGTGCTTATGTAACCGTCACGCCCGCACTCACCAAGGAAGGCAAAATGGACAGAGAGAAAACTGTTCGGACTGCTATTCGTCTGAAAGAGTTTAAGAGTAAGAACTGTTCTTAAACGTCACTGTACTGAGCTTTCCCACCAGGGGAACATGAAAGTGAGAACTGGCTTTTGTCTGACACATCAAATGACCTTGACCTCGCCCCTGACCTTCCCCTTGTCACAGAGGATTGGGACAATCTGGATCATCAGTGATGCACACACAGAGGAAGAGTGTGGGAAGGTCTCTCCCTGAAGGGTAGAGGCAGTGAGGAATCCGCATAGCCAGAGTGCACTGGGAACGGTCTCCAGATCTGGCGTTATGGTTTATAAGCCCCCCCCCCCGGCCCCCCCCACCGGGGCCGTCCATTCATTCGTTCGTTCGCTGTCTGAACTGTGTACCAACCAATCAGAGAAGAAGACAACCCTTGCCCCGACATACGCAGACCACGCACTGAGGGCTCTGGAGGTCCGATGGACATCTATGTGGGGTACAATGGGGCACCGGGCACAGAGTCATCAAACACCCGAGGAGACGGGCACGGAGGAAAGGGTGTTGAAGCTGGTGCGGAAGGAAGAGCGCAAGGCCATGCGAGTGAGTTACGGAGCCCAGTGGCTCAGGTTCATCTGAGGAGCTGTGCAGGACGCCTCTGGGTGACCGACTGGACATGGAGAGAGAGAAATCCTGCAGGGTCAGCTGAAGCCCCTGGCGGAAGGAGTCCTGTAAGCCAGGAAAAGGGGCTTTGGTCCTGGAAAGGGGGGCCTCTGGCAGGGTTTTTAGCAGATGAGGAACACTCCGAGGTCTGAGCTTTAGATAGAGCACTCTGGAAGCAGGTGAGGGACGAGCTGCACGCTGGGGGAAAGTGGGAGGCGGGAGAGTCCGCGGGGGTGGATCACAGCATGTCCACCTGGGACGTCAGGTGACAAACCTGGAGACTCTAACATTGAAGGGGAGGCAGAGAAAGTAAGAGGAGTCAACGAAGAAGGCAGACAGACAGGCAGGAGGGGAACCAAAGAAGGCTGTCAAAGTTAGAGATGGCTTTAAAACAAAGCGATCAGAAGAGTTAAACAGCACTGTGCATACTGGGTATTTACCCCAAAGATACAAAAGTAGGGACCCGAAAGGGTACGTGCACCCCGATGTTTATAGCAGCAATGTCCACAATAGCCAAACTGTGGAAAGAGCCAAGATGTCCATCGACAGATGAATGGATAAAGAAGATGTGGTATATATATACAATGGAATATTATGCAGCCATCAAAAGGAATGAGATCTTGCCATTTGCAACGACGTGGATGGAACTGGAGGGTATTATGCTGAGCGAAATAAGTCAAACAGAGAAAGACATGTATCATATGACCTCACTGATATGAGGAATTCTTAATCTCAGGAAACAAACTGAGGGTTGCTGGAGTGGGGGGTGGGGTGGGAGGGATGGGGTGACTGGGTGATGGACACTGGGGAGGGTATGTGCTCTGGTAAGCGCTGTGAATTGTGCAAGACTGTTGAATCTCAGATCTGTACCTCTGAAACAAATAATGCAATATATGTTAAGAAAGAAAAAAAGAAGAAGAAGAATGTAGCAGGAGGGGAAGAATGAAGGGGGGGAAATCGGAGGGGGAGAAGAACCATGAGAGACGATGGACTCTGAAAAACAAACTGAGGGTTCTAGAGGGGAGGGGGGTGGGAGGATGGGTTAGCCTGGTGATGGGTATTGAGGAGGGCACGTCCTGCATGGAGCACTGGGTGTTATGCACAAACAATGAATCATGGAACACTATATCTAAAACTAATGATGTAATGTATGGGGATTAACATAACAATAAAAAAATTTAAAAAAAAAAAAACAGCACTGTGCAGCCCTGGCTTTGTGCCAGGCACTCGGCATCTATTAACTCAGTGGATACAAGGCTGTGTTAATAATAATACTATTGTCATCTCATTTTATACTAGAGAAAATCGAGGCAGAGGGCATCTGAGGAACACGTCCAAGGTCACATGCGTGTGAAGTGACACAGGAGGGGCCAAGAGGCCAAGTGGGACGAAGCTGGATGCAACCTTCCGGAGGTCAAGGGCAGCGTGTGCCCCTGAAAGTTGAAAACTGAAGAAAGTTTCCGCTAGGTTGAAGCACGACTTGCAGGCGAGCAATTAGGTCGCGGGTGGAGCGCTCTTCTACGGAAGCCAGAGACACCTGAGGCTTTACTTATATGATCTGCTCCGTTCTCCGTAGCCGAAGCACTTGGCGGGTGTGTGTGTAAGCATGTGCACACGTGTGTGCCCACCCACACGTGCGGTGTGTGCTGATGCTTGAAAATGAGAAGGGAGAAAGCCACCAGAAGGCAAGGATCTCGTAAGCCCCTCTCGGGGGCGAAGGATGTAGTCCTGAGGATGGGCAGGGAGCCACTCACGACCACCTGACTCCCCACACTTCCCTGAGTCTTCCCTCGTCCCAGCCCCTGGGTCTGGTTTTAGCTATTCCTCTTCTGCAATCCCACGGCCCCGTGGACCCGCCTGTCACAGGGAGCACCCACCATCCAGACTGTAAAGGCTAATGCACCTGACTGTGAAGGCCCTGCGGGAAGGGACCACATCTTACTCATCTTTGGATCCTTAGCATCTAACAGGGCCATGAAATCAATCAATAAAAAAATAAACGTGCGGGTATGTGTTTCTGGCAGATACGTGTTTTAGAAATACTCCTCTTGGAGCCATGTCCAAGATGGCCTGGAGAGCCCTGGGGGTAAAGACCTTTCTTCTAAGTCATAAACACGTTTTCTGCTCTCAGGTTTTCCTCCTCCAATTCAGGGGTTCCTACGACACCCACATTTTTGTAAGTGGCTGATGAATCTATGCCCCAACAAAAACTTGTAAATGCATCACTGCTGTGGGACTCCAGGTGCTTCTTAAAAATGTTAAAGTGGAACAAAATGTTTGCTCCATTTCAATGAGATGTACAAAGATGATGAGGCTGTCAGTAAGTCATTCTCGAGTATCTGCTGTGCGTTGAACAACTTGTTACGCGTGATCGATCTAGAACAGGCAAGTAGACACGAGTAAATGAACAAGTCTGTCCCTGGTGTGGAAACGCATGCAGCTTAACTGCATAAACATACACGCACACAAATGAGTGTGCACACGTACATCTAGGCACGCGTATCTGTGTTTACAGACAGATGCAACCAGCATGCCACACCACTCAGACTGTTCAGGTCTTCACTTAACTGGTAAAGAACTTCTAATGCTGGCAAGCCCGTGATTTGCTGATGTTCTATACGTTACATAAAGAGAGCCTTCGATGGGAAATTTTGCCTACACGATCACACACACACACACACACACACACACACACACACGGATATGCATGTTTTGAGACTACAGCTCTTTGGTTAAGTCTGAAACTCCTTTTTCTTTTTTAATTTGACTACCTAATTCAACCTAAATAAAAATTCCTCCAAAATCCTGGCAATTAACTTCCCACTTTAAATACATGTGCCCCCATTAATGTCAGAGCAGTAAAAAACAAAAAACAAAAAAAACAGTGCATCACACCAAATCATAACACAGCAGGACTCGGTACTCTAGCACACGTCAGTGAAACATCTGCATCTGATCTTTCAACTATACACCTGTCTCCTGCGGTGCTATTCCCTCTTGCTTAAAGTCTTTTTTTAAAATAAGATTTTATTTATTTATTTAAGAGAGTGAGCGCCTGAGTAAAGTGGTGGGGGGGGTGGCAAGGGGGGACAAGCAGACGCCGTGCTCAGCAAGGAGGCCAACACAGGGCTCGATCCCACAACCCTGAGATCATGGCCTGAGCCGAAATCAAGAGTTGGACGCCCAACCGACTGAGCCACCCAGGCGCCCCTTGCTTACAGTCTTAATCACAAATTAGTCAACAAGTATTTATTCTTTGTCACATGTATGTTCGGCATTGTATAAGGATTTTTTAGAAGTTTAACACATAATATTTGTCCAGTGGTGGATTTGTGTTTTCATTGGAAATGAACATCCACTGATTGAGAGACTTTTATTGAGACCCACTCCCACCCTCCGTGATCCAGGCAGGTATCGTCCTAGCATTCAGGACACAAAGATGAACAAAAGATGTGCACCCTGGCCTCAGATAGATCATGTTAATAAATAAAAACACATTCTATGTAATCAATACCATAATGAGGGGGTGCAAAGAGCTAATGGTACCCTGAAAAAAAAAGAGTGATTGTTTCTGACTGAAGGCCTACTGAAGATTTCACAGAGACACTGAAATTTTAGCTGCGTCCTGCAAGGCATTCACAAGCCCGGTGGCGGGACCATCCACTGCACGAGCATGAGCAGTGAAGACAGGGCAGACCCGCCACGACCCACAAGCGACACACAAGAGACGGGCCTGGCTCTGGTGAGCAAGATGCCACCGACATTTCCAGGAGGGAGTCACGATCCCATCTGTGTTTCAGACAATAACGTGCAGCTATCAGGAATAAAGGGGAAGAAGGCTGGGGGCTGAGAACACCTGAGCTAGGGCTGCCCACGGGTAGAGAGAATAGGACCCAGGGCGATGGCGGTGGGGAGCACAGATGACTCTAGAATATGCTGGAAAGGGACCAAACAGCACCCTGCGGGATGTAGCCAGGAAGAAACACAGCTGAAGGGGGACGCTGAGGGTTCTCACGTAGGCGTCTCAGTAAGATACATAAGGAAGATGTGTCTGGAGGGAGACACAAAGCATGGTTTGATTCAGGGTCTTCTAGGCTTGAAAATCCAGTGGCATCAGTGAAGAGATACCACAGGTAGGTGGGATGCAGGACTGGTGCTCCAGGGAGACATGGAGGCTAGAGATGCAGAACCCAAGGGGGGCCTCTGACCTCGCCAAGGGGACACCACACTTGAAGACAGAGAGGCAGGCTGGTCTTTCTTCTCAGCCTGAGGGGGAACAGGAAGGTAGAAGGGAAGACAGCAGACAGGAACATCACCAAAACCAAGACAAGAGGTTTGAGATGATGGCAGGGTACCCACAAAACTGCAGCACGATGTACTGACTTCATTAAGCGGTAAGTAACACAGACACCTTTTTGGAAAACGAGCCTCCGTACCAGATGCCTGTTTGTGAGTCAGTACGTAGATGCTAAAGGTTCAGGTCAGTGAGCATGAGACTCTGAAGAAGAGAAGCCGAGCACTGGGACATTCCAGGCAGGAATTACAAGCAAGAACGGAGCACTGCCGGAGCAGGGGTAACCAAGGGACCTAAGGAAAGGGACCTGTCTCCCGGGATCCTACTGAGGGGTGGTGGGGGATAGAGCTGGACCCGCTGAAGGGCTACCGAAGAGCCCTGGCAATCCAGCGGAGACGCGGGGACCCTCCCGGACCATGGCCACGCCCCCGGGTCCCATCTGCTCTGTGCCAAAACCTGACCATGACTGCCCCAGATGATTCCTGGCAACTCTCTCCACACCAGCCCGCCCTAACAAGAGGCTGGGCAGGGGGACAGAATGACAGAACCAGCCCACTGCTTTTCTACCAGCACAGGCTACCGCCCATTCTTCCGCTGACCTCGCCAGCCCCAGGTGCACAGCTGACCGTGCCCCGATTGATCCGGTAAACCCGAGGGGGCATGTCAAAGATGCCCAGCGCCCTTAGCCCTGGGAAATTCTCATTAACCTGACTATCAGGGTGGGAAGGAAGAGATAAAAGACCCGGACTTGCTCGCTGCTTAACAATTGTTCAAAGATAGTGATTCTCACACCTGCTGATGCCATCTTAAAAGACCCTTTCGAGGCAAAAAAAAAAAAAAAAAAAAGAACACTGTTCACTTTTTCTCTCTCATCCTCTTCCTTCTCTTCTGCGGTTTGTGCAAAAACACCCGTTGCAGTTCATAGGTAGAACACCGGCCGGTTTCTTAATCTCGATGAAACACACATAGCAGTGGATTATCCCGGGATTATCAGTGACTTACATAACGGAACCTGAGGAACAGAAAGGGGTTTCGCTCTTAAATAATTAGGGGAAAATCCGTTCTGGCTTCTTTTTGGAATCTGGAAGCCTCTTCCTACTGCAGACAGGATCAAAAGGTTACAGTAAAGTTTGAAGAAAGGTCTGCACTCAGCTTGGAGAAATTTACACATTGGCTTTTTAAATGAAGGCACTTTTTATAGCATTAATTGGGAGACTTCGAGCAGCAGGGGGTGAGAATTCATTTTTATTTTGTAAGGAAAATTCTAACCTCTGTCAAATGGCCTGGGTAGAAGTGAATTATTTTGAGTTTTTTCTCAAACTCTCAGAAATGGAGCTTTTACTGCCTGCCGTGTAATGGCCTTCTTTTGCCATGGAAATGTGGGATCAATCCAGCTTTAAGCAGAAAGATTTTTCTAATGCGTTTTTGGTATTTTTCAAGCTGTGATACAGCTGATAAGAGTTCTTATAAAATGCGAATTACAGGAAATTCATATTTATAAGCTTCTGCGAGTAATTTTGGAGCGCTGACTTTTAAACATCTGCTAATGAAGATCTCCAAGAGCAGCCCTGCGTGCTGACTTTCCACATTCCCCACGTGGGCCCCTCCATGTGGCCCAGGGCTGGGGGAGCGGCCACGGCTTGCGGTCTTTCCCGGGGCAGGGCCCACTCTGTGAGCTTCTGGGTGCTGTCCCTGAGCCGCAGTGGAGGAGAGAGGGGCTGGACCGCGATCCTTGGGCGAGGTCCCCAGTGGCCACCTGCCAGGCGTGGCAGCCACAGGCCCCTCAGGTGCTTTGTGGTTCTGTGCGTAGCTTTTCATCTTCCCTGGAACACTGGAAATCAAGACACTGTGAAGGAGACACATGGTGGAAAGATGCGGAGGCAGGTTTGTGGCCCCTGCTCGCCCTGTCCTGGTTTCTGATTGTGGCAGTAACAAACTGAAACCACACACATTTATTATCTCACAGATCAGGCGGTCAGAGTCTGAGATGCGTCTCACGGAGCTAAAATCCAGGGGTCAGCAGCACTGCCTTCCTTCCTGGAGGCTCTGCGGGAGAATCGGTCTTCCTGATGTCTCCAGCTTCCAGAGGTCACCGTCGTTCCAGGCTCGTGGCCCCCGTCCATCCTCAAGGCCGGCAAGGGCCTACCTACCGTTGAGTTTCTTACAATGGCAACTCTTCTGCCTCCTCTCCCCCGTTTAAAGGACCCCTATGACCCACCAACATAATTTGGGACCACTCCCTGTTTTAAGGTCATTTGATCAGCATCCTTAATCCCCCCCCCCCCCTTGCCTCATAACATAACACATTCACGGATCCTGGGCATGAAGATGTGGCTCCTTGGGGGCCATTATACTGCGATTGCATTCCCACTAAATCTTTCGAGAGAAGGTTTTCAAGTCATTTTTACAGTAAATCAGCTAGTCAAATAGAAAAGCTGGTTTCCTCACAACACTGACATTCTAGTATGATTTCTTTTAAGTCCCAACACTTATGACCATGTCTTCAAACAACCAGTAAATGAAGATGAATCGTTAAGTATCTCTCGGTTACATTATTTTATACATGTGCCTTCAAAACCAACCAACCAGAGAGGCGAGCTCCCATGTCCACACTTAACAGTCACTAATCTTGGAGGGACTGCAGGAAAAGCCAGGGGGTGCTGAGCCCACACCCCACCGCTGGGCAGCTCCCAGTCACACCATTTTCCCTGCCCGACCCGGGCGGCTGCCCGGACCACATTCCCCTCCTCCCTGGACCAGAAAAGGATTAGCACTTCTGAACTATCCCCTAAGTCCCAAAAGCAAACAGCCCTTTTGAGATTTTTTAAAAAGAGGTACATTTGAGAAATCCTTTCTTTAACATTTCGTGAATTCAACAATTTTTATTAGGCACCTAGTACTCTGTGTCAGGCCTGGTCCTAAGTACAAGGAATGCAGAGTGCGAACAAAAGCAGAGATCTTTGGCCTCATGGAGCTTGGAGGGAGGAGGGACAAAGGAGAGAGAGACAAAAACACAACAAAGAAAAGTATGACATCATCCAAGAGCTATGAAGTACCTGCCAGAGGATGCAATTTCAGCAGACTACCAGAGTAGCCCTCACTGAAAAAAATAACACTTTAAGGAAGACCTGCGAAGCACGAGGAATGGGTGTCTGAGGGGAAAATATTCCAGGCAGAGGGAATGGCTGGTGCAAAGGTCCTGAGGTGGGAGCAAACAAAGAAAAAGTTACCAAGTATTAGGAGGGTATAGACTTTTCACTACAAAAGCTACCCCTAAATTTCATTTATATGCAAAAAGACTAGATCAAATCTTTTAGAAAAAAATTCTCCTCTACAACCATCTTCATTGTTTTTAAATCTTAAGACTGTCTAGTTATTCTTTTCATCAGCAGATACTCTGCATGGGCCATGTGGTCGGGGCCAGCACCAGGGACCCAGGAGAAACTGGGAGAAGTCACCACGGAGGGGCAAAGTGACACAGAAAGGGGGAGCTTACGAGACACACGCTTTGCCTGACCCACGACTGGTCCTCCGTTCAGATGATTCCAGACAAGCGAGGGGAACATGGAGAACACATACCCCCAGGGCACAGCGCCCCATCCTGCTGCGTTTCCTTCCTGGCATCACTGTTCCCTGCCCCGTCCGGTCTCTGCACCTGTTTCCCGCTTTGTTACCTGTCTCCTTCACTAGAGTGTTCACCCCCTAAGAGCAAACATCTTGCCTGACTTGCTCGCCGCCCCCCACACCGTACCACCACCCCCCCACCGTACCACCCCCCCAAGAGTGTGGCCCAGGGTCGCCTTCAGTATCATCATATGTGGGGTGTTCTTTCTGAGGTGCAGGCCAGGGGCCTGGTTGCAGAAGCAGGTAACCCGAAAAAGGAAAAGATACCAGGCCAGAAGCGATTCTTTCTCTGCACAAACACTGCCATTTCTCCATGCAAGCAGTTTACTTTTAAAAGAACTTGCTGCTGCTTCCTGAAACACTTCTTTCCACCCAGCTCAGACCTGGGTCTCGTTGAGGTGAGTACCTACCTTCTGTCACTACCTGGGGAAACCTTCATCTGAGTAGAGAGTGCTGTTCTCCACACTCCAATGGAAAGCAGTGGAGAGCTGGAGGGAAGTTATGGCAGGAGGCGTTAAAAAAAAAAAAAACAGAACTGTAATTATTTATATGATGAAAAGGTTGTTCTCAGGATGCTGTGCAGAGCACGATGTGGTGGAAGTATTCCCATCACATTAATAATAATAATAAAAAGGCCTTCACCTCCCATGACAAGAAGCTGCAAATCTAAATAATTTTTATCTTCTCCTCTATTTCCCAGGATTCAACAGTAGCTCTCAGGCAGAGAGAAATTATTCACTGAGAACATTAAAATACTCCCTTTCAAAAATGACTTTGAGATAATATTTGTTATGTGACTTTGGAAATTATATAGATGTATATATATAAGATTATAATGTATATAATTATATACGCACACTCATATAAATTTCTTTTACTTAAATGCTCAATTTTGTTGATGGAACGGTTTAAACTTTATCCAGCAATTTCATCTGCAGCCGCATATATGAAAAGACTATGTCCGAGACACCAGTAATATCCAGGTACTCAAGCACTGCATTTAAAAACATATTAATATGAAATGCCATAAAATCAAAGCACTGCATCTCAATTAACCAGGCTCAGAAATATTTTAACTGTTCTCCCACAGCATAATATTAACTCGTCCCGTGTTCCACCACCCGACCCGTGAACGTTTACAGCTCCCCTACACGCAGGATATTTCCTCGTTTACGTGAGCACAATTGTCACCGCATCTCAGAACTTGGTCTCCTACGCCGGTTCGCAAAGTCAACTCAATCAGCATGCTCAGGCACTAAACCAACTCACAAACACTAAAGTGTGAGCCAGAAGGCCATCAGAATTAATTAGATCGTTATATTTTAGAGCCTCAAAGGACTGTCGAAAGCAAACGGTTCAACCCTTTCATTTTCCAGTCGAGAGCAGAATTGTTGAATAATTTGCCTAAGGCATGACTAGACCCACATTTCTCACCTACGCAGGCAATGCTCCTTAATCTACAGTATGCTATATCTGGCTAATAGGCAAAATATTATTGGGGGGGCGGGGGGGGAGTCAACGTGAATTATCAATTCATATTGTTACTTTAGCGATCACGGAACAGTCTCTAGAGCTCAACAGAGTGCCGTCCAGAGAGTCACTGCTCAATAAATAGTTCCTAAAGGTGAATGAATGAATGAATGAATAAATGAATGAATGGAGTTCTTGAAAAAGTATATCTGTTTCAGATTATACTTCCTTCTGGCCATAGGAAAACCTAGCAAACTTTCTGTTCTGTGTCTGCCTAGGATCAACACAGGGACTGGAGTTCCCAGACTCAACTAAGAACAGCATGACTATGCCGGGCAGCACTCTATGGCTTTTTCTGTGTTGAATTCTTTTTGGTTTTTTTCCCCTAGATCTAACGTGTTTTCAACCAGCACAAACTCAGGAGGCGAGGTGTTCTATCTGATGACAATGGCTCTCTGACTTCATCAGAAAGTTCTGATAAAATCGTCTGCCACTATTCCGAAAAGTTACATCATTTTTACATAGAGGCGTGTGGTTATGTGCATTTCTACAATCACCCTCGTAGCCTCACAATTAGCTCAACACGAAATCAAGGGAGGGTCTGCGTCCTGGACCTATGCCTGATTCCCTTCGGAACGAATATGATACTTCTTCCCTGGAGTCTCTGCCCATTTGTCACGTGGCGTGGTTGTCTGCTTGCTTTTTGTTTGCTTAAGTCACTGCTATTTTGTAAAAATGCCAGAGGCTTATCGTCTGTGCCATGTGTTTTGATCCTTGACCACTTGCTGGATTTACTGTTACCTGTTTCGTATTTATGCCGCCTTCTCTCAATGAGATTATAAAGTGCTTAGTGTTAGGAGGCGCATCTTACAGCATCACAGAGAGCAGTCAATAAATCCACGCTATTTTACCCCGGGCTTGATTGTCGGAGGCTACTGGAAAGAAAGAACCACGGAAAAAGAGCTCTCCACTCAGGCAGTTTAATTAGAAGCACATTCTTTCCAGAATTGTCTGTGGGCGTTTAAGAAAAGACGCAGCAATGGAAAAAGGTCCAAAATAAGTTCACTTAGCCTATCAGTAATGAGAAAACTTCTTTCCCGTTTCACCAGGTTGCTAGTTAGATAGATGAAGAAAATATCAAACAGAGTATTTGCATCTCAACATATTAGTTAATGGATTCACTTAGTCCAGAGCTTTGTGTATACGATGGTAAAATTTGGGATGGGAAATAAAATGATTATATGAATTTAAGTAGGTTTATTTATCCATTACTTTGCTCAACAAATATTTACTGAGTATCTATTAAAAACCAGATGAGGGGTGCCTGGGTGGCTCAGTCGGTTAAGTGTCTGCCTTCGGCTCAGGTCATGATCTCAGGGTCCTCCAGAAGGAAGGATACCTGTTAGGAGGAGGTTACTCCTGCCTGTGGAGAGCAAAGCAGAAGCTGAACAAGCATTGTGGTAGAGAGATGAAAATCAGGGCACCTTCCCAACAGTGAGCAAGGAAAATCAGCAGAACATGGCCAACAACCGGGAACATGTGCTAAGGGGAAGGAAGGAATTGAGACTGTGCCTGGATTTCGGGCACAGGTAGGTGTACAAGTGATGACACTGATCCAGATGGAAAGTTCTGGGGCAAAAGATGGTTGGTTTAGTTCAGGAATGTCTTTGAACTCTCTCCCCTCCCCCAAAATGCTCACCAGTGTCTGGGTGTCAAATTTGAAGAACAGGTGCTCTCATTGGCCCCTATCTGTTTCAATAAACTTATCAAAATAATTGGATACCATATAGATAGCCCATTGTCAAATATCCAGATCATGGTAAGATGGAAAAGATAGCAAATAAATAAATAAATGAATAACAAATTCAAGACCCAAAATGATCATGACAGGCCAAGATACAGATCAACAAAATTAAATCTAATAGGAAAACATGGGGAGTCCTGCATTATGGGATCGGAAGATGTGACCTGACAGCTATTCATGTGAAGATAAATGGAAATTTCAGAAGCACTTAAACTTAATATAACCTATACTATGTCTGCAAACTCGGACTCCATAAAAACATGTAACACATTTTCTAACAATACATTTTTCGGGTTGAGGTGGACCACCAAACCCTCAGAGTCCCACCAAATGTTTCAGTGGCCACCACCATATATGAGGAGGGAAAACACAGACAGGGGTCCAGAAAACTCCCCTCAACCAGAAAAAGATCCCCTTTCTTTATTATACAACGTGGACTTTGTGTAAAGTTCCCTTATGAAAGCGTTCCCCTTCTAAAGCCACTGATTATCATCCTAGGGTACAATCATCCCATAGTAAATTCTGCACAAGTCAAATCACATCTTGGGTGTCTGCACTCTGTTCCAGGCATCACATCTGAAGGTGGCCACGGACACACCCAAAAGTTTATAGGGAGCATGTAACCAGGATGGGGGGGAATCCAGAAATCCTGCTCACTGAGGAATGGCTGGAAAATCAAGGATGTGTTCTCTGGAGAAAGGCCAAGATGAAGGGCAACATCTATCTCCAAATACCTAAAGGGTTATCAAACGGAAGAGGCCTTCTGACGGGTCCATCGGAAGCAACGGGTGGAGATCACAAGGGAGTGGATGATGCGTCCACCCAGGAAGGGACACTAACAGATATGGTTGCCCTGTTGAGGCCTCAAGCTCCCCGAAGGTGTGCAGGCCATTCTATCTACCAGACAACAAAGTTTATCAGCTTTAACAGCTTTGTGTTGCAACTGGATAATAAAAGACACATGTCATCCAAAGATATTCTCCGCTTCAACTCCGCTAGACTCTACTTTCTAAGTTTATTCATTTAGCAAGTATCAGGCATTCATGTCCGAACATGAATATCTTCAAACGTGACCAGGCATGGTCGCGACCCTCAAAGAGTCCCCAGCCCAGTGGAGACGGCGGGCTGGTGAAGAAATTATTATGCTACATTGTGTTATGTACGGCCGAGGCAAGGACAAGCCACAGTACCCCTCTGAACACTGAGGGGGGTCATAAATCATTACTCCCCCGCCACGATACTCCTGAGGGGTGGACACATGACATGAAGCCAGGCCAACGAGCATCCTTTCTGTGACTTCATTTTGCAATCTCAGGTTAAAAGGTAAAGCTCTCTTCGCTTTGATGTTTGTTCCTGGACAATCCGGGAGCTGCCTGCAGACACGTTCCCGTCATGTGAAGGAAGTCTGTGCCCAAGAAGGGAGAATGCAGCTGAGGGGTAGAGGACAGCTGAATGATGCAACAAGGATGTTGTGGGCGTCAGTGCTCCTGGTTCCCGCCCCTGAGGTCCCTCGCTTTGCCCTAGTCTTGAGAATTCTTTTTTTTTTTCAATTCTGTTGAACATTCTATATTGAAATCACCTCTTTCAATATTCAATGTCACTTTCAACAAAAACATGCATACAATGAAATTATTCTATAAAACTTGCAAAAATTTATTTTCCAAGTCCAAGCTGGTGGAATGTACAAAAAGTAGAAACAAAAGACGTTGAGATTATGTGTTTCCATTTGTTCAACCAAGAACACTGTTGAGCACTAACAGGGTGACAGGCAGTGGGTAAGGGCTGGGCAGAGAACAGAGCGAACAGGTATGCAAAACAGCAAGTATCGGTGTAGACAACAATATAAGGGCGTACAGATTTGGGTACAGATGGAATGTAGTTAGGATACACATAAAGATCATGGGGCGCCTGGGTGGCTCAGTCAGTTGAGTGTCTACCTGTTGGTTTCGGCTCAGGTCATGATCTCAGGGTCCCGGGATCCAGCCCCGTATGGGGCTCAAGGGTGGAGTCGGCTTGTCCCTCTCCCTCCCCCTCTGCTCCTCCCCTCACTCACGCTCTCTCTCTCTCAAATAAATAAATAAAATCTTTTTTGAAAAAATACACATAAAAATCATGCATGGCATTATTTGCAAGTTAAAAAGTCAAAGTATTTTAGAACAAATGAACAGTGGCACGGACTAGCTAGAAAATCACAAACAACCAGTGTGGGTTTTGACCATAATGCTGAGTACCAGCTAAAAATCAGCCCTGATTATAGTCAGAATACTTCTTTTTTAATTCACCCTAAAAATTAATTATCATCCTTGAATCCTCAGTGGCTTTAAGGGGATACATCAGGAAGTAGGAAGAGGTTAGAGGTAGTAATTGAACATTGAGTTTATGCCAGTTTTTCTGATTACAGGCATCATGCAATTTATCTGCTGCTAATTGAACTGTAAAGTTTTTTCCACGGGGGCTTGGGGCTAAATTTGAAAGTGGTGGACTTTTATGAAATTATTTGGTCAACAAGGTTAAGAATAGGCCTGTTCAGCCACATTGCTTGCCTAGCAATTTCCATGAGCTAAATTCACATAGCAGGCCTACGTAGTGGAAAATCATTAATGCTATTATTTTGATGACCCTTTTGGAATAAATGACTTACGGACTAGGGAACCAGTCAATTTCAAAATCAAAGGGATCCGGAGAGGCGAATCAGTGCTCCGCCGTCACACGCGGGCTGGATTGATAGAAGACGGCTAATAGCATCAAGCTGCAGACAGAAACAAGAGACAGCCCACAGGAGGAGTACCAGATAAAGCTGGGAACACAAAGAATCAATCCCTTGTGCAGCCGAGAGTTTAAAATATTCATAAAGCTTCCACTGCCCAAAAGCATCGGGGGCAGCTTCATTTCAATTAAGAGAATGGGAAGAAAATTGAATATTACAACAAGATAATGGGCTCCTACATGGGCACAACTATTCACGTAAAGTCAAAATGTCTGCTCACCAAGCGCCTGATACCGCTATCAAGACGACCGTTAACGATGGAAGTCGTTGGTAAACGCTTCCTTGGGCAAAATCATGTTTTGCTGTGGGATTCGGGTACCTGTCAACTCCTATAACAGAGTACAGGCTGAAGTTTTACCGTTGGATTATAAGACCCATGACCCTCAGCCAGCAGGGGCTGGACACGGAGTTAAATAACCCATTACAGCTGTGCATACGGTATGATCAACCAACATACGCATTTAAAGGAGAAAAAAAATGGTTCTTGGGCTTTATACCTTGTAGGCCCTTCCAAACTATGACCAAGTAGAATAAGAAGAACCGTGAGCCCCAAACCTTTATAATGCTAGAGTTTTCTACATGGAGCATCCTGGAGGACAGCACAGTTTACATAAATATATTTCACATCCTCTTACCCTAAACCTTGACTGTGTCTGGAGAACAGGTTTCATTTATAGGTCACCATAAAAGGTACAATCACCCAGGGCGCCTGGGTGGCTCAGTCGGTTGGATGGCCAACTCTTAATTTAGGCTCAGGTCATGATCTCAGGGTCCTGAGATTGAGCCCCCCATCCAGCTCCACGCTTGGCAGGGTGTCTGCTTGGGATTCTTTCCCTCCCCCTCTTCCCCTACCCCCGCCCCCTGATTGCTTGCGTTCAATCTCTCTCTCTCTCTCTAAAATAAGGAAATAAATCTTAAAAAAGAGAAAAGGTACAATCACCAACTTCCCTTGCATTTATGTGGGTAAGTTTCAAGGGAGAAGTGAAAATTAAAAGATTTGGAGAAAAAATAAGCAGTGGACCATATTTTTAAAATACATATATTTCCTGGGGTTTTAAAATAATTTCTCAAATATTCCCTAAATGCAAAAGCTCTACAGCAAACAAAAAAAAAAAACCTGCTCCTCCATACTCATGAGAAGTTCACTAGGGAGAGTATTTAAATATCTTCTGGCAGTGTTTTTAAAGACCAACAAAGCACTCAGAGAGGAATCTCAAAAGAGCGAGTTTAAAAAGGCCACCCTCCCCAAAGTTCTTCAAACCTGTGACTGTTTACTTTATGTCTTTCTATATCTTCATGCCTTATTCCTAAAGGAGAGTAGGATATATGGGTACACTTCCTGTTTTACTAGCTGTACAAACGGAGAATACAATTTCCTCAAAGAGAAATGACCCAAATAGCAGACTCCTAGTTTGTTATTATTTCTTGGCACCTGTAACAGCGACAAAACAAAATCTGGTGTCCTTAGCCAGCTCCCCAGGGCCCTTTGAATCCTAGGCCTGGGCTCCCTTCCCCATTCCGGGTCATTCGACCCCCCAGCGTGCGTTTTACTGGCCTGCCCCCAGCTCACCACGG
This sequence comes from Halichoerus grypus, assembly GCF_964656455.1. NCBI lineage: Eukaryota > Metazoa > Chordata > Mammalia > Carnivora > Phocidae > Halichoerus > Halichoerus grypus. The sequence continues at coordinate 140,543,030 of NC_135720.1, forward strand.
TCACCCTCACCTCAGAGCCTGGGCACATGCTGGTTCTCTGCCTGGAACAACTTTCCCCGTTTGTCTACCTGGAGGAGGTTTACTGCAGCCTCTGTCCCAGAGTCTTCCCCAACGTCTCCCCATCCTCCCCCCGGCCTCGCTCACCCCAGGAAGAGTCTAATCTGGATGACAGCCCAGAAACCACATCTAACTCCTCACAGCAGACTCTGAGCTCCCCGAAGACAAACACTGCACTTTGTCTGCCCAGCATGGAGCCTGATGGAGGGAGACCGTTGATCATGCCGAATGAATGAATGAATGAATGAATGAAAACTCCCCACCAGGAAGGCACAGGACCCTCCCAGTCAAGACAGCCTGGTAGTCTATTTTCTGGGGTTTCTCCTCCGTCCAAACACAATTTGCAATGAGGGAAAACAGAAGAGAAACATTACAAAGACATAGCCAGATTCGGAAACAAGCTAAACCTCTCAGCCATCGTGGAGAAGCAGAGTGGTGAGTACGGCGGAAAGCCCAGCCCCCGGGTTCCTTGCCTGGAAGAAGGGAGAAGGGCGGGCAGCTCCACCTGCAGGGTAGCCAAGTGACAGGGACCGGCACCAGGCCGCACGTGAGGCCATGCATCTCTGGAGAGTGAGACACACTGCATCTAATCCAGGCCCTTCCTCCACCAGGGAGCTGTGTGATTCTGGGTGTCTTACTGAGCCCACCTCTGTTCCCTCATCTGTCAGATGAGGCTAGTAAGAGTCCCAGCTCACCGGGTTGTTGGCACTTGGCTAGTGTGGGCTGTTGTATTATTATAATTATTATTATCACGATTGTTGTTAAGAGGACGACAAAACCCCTCTTTTTCTACTGCTTCCAGGGGCTGCAGATGACATGGGGCTGAGGGCTCGTTTGGAAGGAAGACCCAGGCTGGACCCATGGCTCCCATGACTGATTCTGCATGCACTGGAGACCCCATGTGGCCAGGACCCTGACTTCTGAGGTGAGTCTGGTCTGGCCTGCAGGATCAGCTAAGCAGAGAGAGGCAGCCCAGAAGCCACGGGGAGGGGAGAGTTGGCGGGGGGGGGGGGGGTTGCTGCTGAGCAGGCCGCGAAGAGACGGCAGGAGAGAGACGGACCAACAAGAGTCTAAAGATAAAAGTCAGTATGTGCTCCCCACCCGCTTCGTCACTTGGGTTAATACTTAAGTTCCACTCACACTCCTGTTTCATTTCAGGATTCACCCTATGATGAGCATTCATAAGGCTGACGGTATGACCTCCTAGGAAAGAGAGCTCACCTCTGATCAACATCGACAGTAGCCTCCAACGGATGTCGGAACAGACAGCCAAAGCTTCTGCTTCAGAAGCAGTTGCCATAAGCAGAACATTGCAACCCAGAAAGTAAAATCTAGAAGACTGCAGAAGGAATAGCTCCTGCTACTGCTAACAATCAAAATGTCCTTCTGTTCCTAACGTCACTAAAGGAAAATTCAGGAATGGGGACCCCCTACCTTTGCTTCTAACAGTCCCAATGGAAAAGGTGCAGAATGATTTGGAATCGAGAAGCCTTGTCATAAGACTGCTCTTAAAAAAAAAAGAAGAAGAAGTACGTGAGGTTGGTTTAAAAATGAAGCAGGGTGGTGGGAAAAGGAGCAAGCTTACACCATAAAAATCACACGAGATGAGCAGAAATCACCCTGACCTTTCAGCACGTGACTGCTTTTGCCGCCTTAGATTCTCCTTCGTTTGATCTGGCTGAGTCAATGTCACCAGCTCAGTGAGAACTGATTTGTGGAACATAAGGAATAGCATGGAGGACATTAGGAGAAGGAAGGGAAAAATGAAGGTGGGGAAATCGGAGGGGGAGACGAACCATGAGAGACTATGGACTCTGAGAAACAAACTGAGGGTTTCAGAGGGGAGGGGGTGGGGGGATGGGTTAGCCCAGTGATGGGTATGAAGGAGGGCACGTACTGCATGGAGCACTGGATGTTCTACGCAAACAATGAGTCATGGAACACTGAATCAAAAACTAATGATGTACTGTACGGGGACTAACATAAAAAAAAAAAAAGAAAAAAGAACTGCGAATTATGCATCTGCAGGGCCAAGGCAGGGTTGCCCCTAAGCAAGAACAGGAAGCTGCTCTCCCCTGCCTTCCAGTCTCCGTTTCTGTGCCCTCGCCCACTTTTCCTCTCTGGTCTGCACCCAGAAGACCGATGCAGCTTGTCCTCCTCCCCCAGCTCCTCTCGGTCCCCCCTGGGTGCCCAGCCGCCCCCCTCCACTGGGGGTGCTCCATGTCCCAAGTCAGTCTTTCATCCATCTGCAAACTCAGACAAAATCCCTCAGTGCAAACTTATGTGGCTGGAACTTAAAGTAATGTGATGCGGGGGGCGGGGGGGGAGGGAAGCAGGCTCACTCCTGCTACAAACACAGGAAACCGCAGACAACACGTGACTTGGAAGTTTTCATCATAACTGAGCTCCGAAGAAAGGGCAGTCCCTTTACTGTCAGTAAAGAAGGCCGTCTCTGCGCTTCAAGGGAGATGGACAGAGAGGTCAGCTCTAGTGGTCGGGAACTAGGAGCTTAACATCCACAAGGCGGAGGGCTGGAATGGAGACTGCAACACCAAACGGGGAACATGCCAGGGACTCCCCGTCTCTGAGAAGTGGGATTTAAACCGTGCACTAGACCAGAGAGCAGCAAGAAAGCCAGGCATCCTCCCAGGGTCCTTGAGAAATCGAAACTCCAACCATGGACTATGCAAAAGGCTACAAGATCTAAAGTTATACTATTCAAGTAGTGAAGAAATCTCCAGCCAAGAAATTAACCATAAAACGGGTCCAAAACCAGGACAGTGTCCATGGCCTCTGCAAAAGCAAATGCAGAACACAAAACACTGTCAAGGGAGGCCTCCTCAATCCCAGGCACATGGGACGGTCCTAGCAGAACAAACTTCCCATTGAATATCAACCCACCACGAAAGTGTACAAACCAAAATTGACAAACTAACCACCATGAAGGAGACTCAATAGACACAACAAGCAGAGAGAGTTGGCATTCCCAAGGGCAGGAGAAAATAGGGCAATTATAAAAGAGAGTATTTAGAAGCACATGTACCATCTTTTGCCATCTCCAACATACTCAACAAGATATCCTTGAACATCGATCTTTGGGCACATGTGCTAATTTATGAATAGAATCAGTTTGCAGAAGTTAGGATGACTAGGCCAAATGGTATATCCTCTTTTAATAATGATGTTTTCTAAAGCACCTTAAAATGATTAAAGAAATAAAGAGAATGGAAACAATGCTAAAAGTATACACAAAAACTGGCAGATCTGGAAAAGGATCAAATAGAACTTCTAGAAATGAAAAACGATGTCATTGAAATGAACAACTCAATGGATAGACTGAATACCCAATAGACCAACCAGGTTTTCTCAGCTTAAGACAGCATTAGTGATCTGGAAGATGGGTCTAAAGAAATCACCGCAATCCAACACAGACGAAAAGAGTAAAAATCATGAGAGACCAAATTCCACCAAGAGAGCAAGCTGAGTATTTTCCCATAAGGCAGTTTTGTCAGGAAATGATATGCTTATATCTCCAAAGCTTATTTCCATTTCTTTAAAAATGTATTATTCCAAATGACTAGATGTTTACTGGTGAAATTTTAGAGAAAATAAACTCCCTACCCCATTGAAATTACCTGCCATCTTACAGGAATTCACTTAATGGACCCGATGATAAGCTCTGTCTTAGACAAGCGAGAAGTCTTAACTTGGTAAAATGGGAGAGAGCCAGTTTTGGAGTTCTGCTTTATTTTGTTTTTTAACTAACTCTTACCTTTCCTGTGTCCATATGTGTGCTTCCTTTTGCATCATGATGAAGGTAATGGGAACTACCACGAAATCGGTCCCATTCTCTCACCGGCTTCCATTATAAAATCAGAAGTGTCCCCACAGAAAAAGATAACCCCAAAGGGGATGAAAACATCTAGTCAAACAACTGGTCTTAATATATGTAAAGAGAGTCAACTACTGTTACGTTCTGAAGAATCCCAAGAAAACCAAATGAAAAATCCGTTTCCAGCCAGGAAAATAACCCTGCAAACTGCCCATAACTCTGGGAAGAGCCAAATATTAAGGCACTATCACTTTGTAACTTGCTGCAAAGGAGCTTACTGTGGTCTTTACAACACGTAATTTTATTGGGGAGGAAGAAACAAGAGATGCATCGGAGGCTCTAGTCACCCAAAGATGAGGTACAGGAAAGATGGGATGCTGAAGAATGGGAACAGATCCTGGAAAGAGGAAGGAGAAAGCTCTGAACTTCCCAAATAAAACCACTTAGTCACTCAGAGATATGCGGGACTGTCTCCAATTCAAATAAGGACTGGCTACGTTCAGTAGGACGCACGCGAAGAGAAACCGGTTTCAACGGGGACAGCTGGGAATACAGTATACGTATAGCAATGGGCTTCAGAGGCAGAGTGATCTGTTCTGAAACTCAGCTGTGCCCCTTAAGAGCTGTGTGATCTTAAGTATGTTCGTGAACTTTTCTCCAGCTCAGTTTCTCCATCGGTAGGTTGGGGACATTCAAGGAAAATACGTTGTTGAAAGTGCTTCGTATATACAATGGAATATTACTCAACCATCAGAAAGGATGAATATCTACCATTTACATCGATGTGGATGGAACTGGAGGGGATTATGCTAAATGAAATAGGTCAATCAGAGAAAGACAATTATCATATGGTTTCACTCATATGTGGAACATAAGGAATAGCACAGAGCATCATAGGGGAATGGAGGGAAAACTGAATGCGAAGAAATCAGAGAGGGAGACAAACCATGAAAAAAACTCTGGACGCTGGGGACCAAACTGAGGGTTGCAGAAAGAGAGGTGGGTGGGAGGATGGGGTAACTGGGTGATGGGCACTGGGGAGAGCATGTGATATGATCATGAGCACTGGGTATTATATGCAACTAATGAATCATTGAACACTACATCAAAAACTAATGATGTACTATATGTCGGATAATTGAATTTAAATTTAAAAAAAGAAAAAAGAAAGTGCTTCATCAAATGCCAGCACGAAGTAGCTGATAAAGAAACGTAGCCATCCTTAGTCCCGCAAGACAGGTATCACTCTGGGGAGCAGGCCATTGGATTCAAACACCAACCCCTTCACTCCCCAGATCTAGAGCTTCATACACAAGTTATGTGTTCTGAACTCCACCAAGCCTTAGATTTCTCCTCTGTAAAACTGAGAGAGTAGCTGTCTCATGGCACTGTTAGGAAAATTAAATTATACAACATGCATGAAGAACTTAGTATAGTGTCGGGTACATAGGAAACCCTTAACCCATGGTAGGCATTATTATTTTCAAGCACAATTCCCTAAAACTAGTTTAACTGGCAGGAAAGGTGTGATTAAGCAAAGGCCACTGTGTGACCTTTGGAATATTAAGACACTAAGGGTAAATTTTAATTTGTAGTTCTCCCATGCCATCCAAGGCAGAAGCGTCTGTCAACTACGTGCCAGATCCTCCACATGTGGATAACTCACGCATACAGAGAGAGAGTCCGAGCCACTTCGCAGAAAAGACGCAACAAATAAAAATCATGATAAACATTTTCAAACTACAAACTTCTGCAGAAATGTTAAATTAAGACAGAAGTTCACCAGGGAATAACTCGTAAGATGTTTGAAAATATAAAGCATCTGTCTTCACATTATGCCAATTAACCTAATGCCCTAATCCCTTTAAACCTGCAAATGCCAATTACCAGCCTCCTGCCCAGTGAACAGCTTCAGTTTTTTGTTGGCATTAAATCATTTTAGGTATTTGTTCTCAGAAAGGAAATAGAAAGGTGTAAAATGAAGTGACAAAAATCTCAAAGGTCCTTGCTACTTTGATTTCTGTTACTCTTCCTCAATAGGGTAAAACTCTATCCTACAATGAGCCATTCACTCTAAAGTGACTCACTTAAGAATACTTGGTGACCCCCTACACAAAGGAATTAGCAGAGTGAAAGGCTCTGCTTTATGATTCTATTTAAAGGAAAGTTCATGTGAGCAGATTGCTTTCAATGCCTCCATAATTAAAAATATATACTACAATCACAGCTCCGTGGAGATGTTTGACTTGCTAAAACCTATTTAACTAGTATAAATTGCTAAAATCCTACTTAAGGGATCTGATAGTTTGAGTTTCATGTCGGAAGACAATTCTTTATTCACCACGACACTTTTCCTTACTCAACTGAGAAATTTAATACAGCTTCTCTTCTAAAATTTTCCAACAGTGAAACCCAACTTTGCTCACAGCTATGCTGCTGAGACACACAGTAATGGAGCCTCTCCTGGAGGAATAATCTCAAAGTCTCAAGAGAAGGTGTCAACGTGCTTGTTGCAAAATGCCTGTATTTTAGGTTTCTATCACCGTATCCCTGGTGTGTCTTTTATCCAAATCTAAATAAGCCCAACCAAAAGTGTTAAACTAAAAAAAACAAAAATGTTAAGGGCTGCAGAGTGAAGACAACCTTTATTGTAATTTACTGACTCTTCTGAAGACCCCATTCCTCGGGAATATCATACCCCTTGCTCACTGTTGGAGAGTAAATATCCCACGTGGACTTGTTGAATGAGTGACTCTAGTCCCTCCCCAACCCCACTGCCCTTTCTTTACTTACACATTTAGGTTGCAATATTCTTTGAATTGTAAATTTAAGAATTAAAGGTCTTCTTTTCTGTCTCATAATGGAATCACTGATTACAGTCTAACAGGATGAAATATGTTATGTAGAAGAGGAAAAATAACTTTTGTTCCACCCTCTAAGGTTGAGTGATGCGGGTGTGTGAATTAAACTGACAAAAGATTAACAGGAGAAAAACTCCATTCCACATGCGCACAGGGGCCTCAGAGAAGAGAAGCGAAAACCCCCAAAAAAGTGGTTAGGCGTGGGGGCTTTCATACCATTTTAACAAAGAGTGACAATTTGTGGAAAAGTGGGCAGACATAGGAAAAGCAGGGGTGGTAAACTGTGGGAAGGTAAAAATATGGGGAAAACGAATGGAAGATACGGGTTATTTGAGCAAGGTTCATTTATGCAGTCTCAGGTCAGTGTCCTCTCTAACAATTAAGAGCTGTCCTCTCCCTGGTATGAGATGAAGAGACACTTTCACAAATGGAAATGTACACTCTGCTTTTAGGCAGAAGGGTAAAGGGCAATGAGTTCCTCTGGCATCTAATGTCTCTCAATTGCCTTTCGCTTGAATGGTGGCGTATTTTGAGGTGGGATATTCTGATCCTCTTCACTCACTTCGAGAATGGCCATATGAGGCGATGAGAGCGAAGACAGTAGTGGGCTTGTTCGTTCACCCCCGATGATGGCAGTGGTCTGTGCTCTGAGCACAGTGTAATACGAGAGGTCAAGTCCTTTGTGATTTGTCAGGTTTTCACCCCTGTTCCTGAGTAGCCTCCACCCCCATCCTTGACCTTACCTCCCTGATAATCTCTCACTTGAGGCAGTAAGAGGTGAGGGGTGAGTGGGGGAAGACACTTACTGGTAAGAAGAACCTCCAGGCAGGTTGGAATTCATTAAGTCATGGGTGAGTGCAGACCGGTCACCAAAAGCAAAGAAGCCAAAGTCAGATCATCAAGTCCAGGTTACAGGGCCAAAGGAAAGAACAGGGCAGAGGGTAAGCAGAGGGTGGTCTGAACCACAAGCCCTTGTCAATTGCCAGTAATTATAAGGTACAGATCCAGGGTGGCCCCACTCTACTTAAAGGACTAGGACCAAAGGGACCCTACAGAGGTCACAATTTTGCAAATATTACATGCTCCCTCCTCAGGGCAATAAAAAAACATGTCCTGAACATGCATATATTCTATGCATTCAATTTCTGAAAGCATATTGCACCTTCTAGTGCTGGAAGGCAAGAGCTATTGGTGGTACAATCTTAACATGCACAATTTGCATACACTAAATATGTAAAATATGTGAACAACTCTTAAAAAACAGACTGCATTAGAAGAACAGAAATAATACACTGTATTCTGGAAAATGTCATTTCCCAACTTACATCCCGATCCTTACACCCATCCTATTAATTCGGTACTAAGAAAAAAAAAAAAAAAACCAGAAAATATAAATCATACCCCTAAAGCGCTAATGCATCAGGTACCAAAATTACATAGCATGATGATGCATAATTATGGCACTTTCAAACAGCATTTGAGAACATGTCACAAGCGATGAAAAATGTAATTTATTTCTACTGACAGATATTAATTGCTCTGTGTTAGAAAATTTTTGAACCATTACTGATAAGCAGAAATGGTCACATAAATGCCTGAGAAACAACTGCAAGGAAAGAAGTATAGTTCTAATCATAAAAACTCCCATAGCATAAGGAAAGGCAATTTCTCGAAGAGGACATCTATTATTAAAATTTGTAAATTGTTGCTGTGATATACAGGAAGAGGCTCAAATGTGAAGTCGCTTCCAGCAGGTCTAAAGTGTTATTAATCTCTGATAGCACTGGCTAATTGGAATTTAGGATTTTGCCTTGTTTCCTCAGCAAACTGTCTTTATTATGGCAGAAGTGGAACCTTCAGGATGGGAGGATACATGCAGAATAGATTCTTTCTTTAACACAGAACCCCAAATGGTCACAAACGAAATTCACTTGTGGTTTAGGAGGGCTGTGCTTTTCCCTCATTACTATTATTTATTACTATTACTTTTTTCCCTTACTACTTATTGCTACCATTCCTGCTAACTGGTTTCAGTCTGTTACTTCAGAGATTGTGGAATGTGGACAGCAGTATTGGGTTACGTTGGCTTCCATAGCTTGTGTGGCTAAACACAAAGTCATCACAGACCTCGCGAGACTCTACTATCTTCAAGGGAAGTCTAGGGGAGGTCCTTCCATCCACCATCTTCACTACCTCTCAACACCTGTGTCAACACCCACACTCTGCACTCTGAGGGCCCACCTAAGCCAATCTTCCTTGTACAACACTGCTTCTGACTCTTTGGTCTTGGGCACCATCTTTGTGTCTAAATTCTGCTCCACATCCTTTGGTCCCTATTTTTGTCAATAGCACCTCTGGTCTCTTAAAAACCTAGGCTGGATTTCTTGAATTATCATTAAATCCACCTTATCCCTTGCCCTAAGTCTCCTTATTAATCTTGCTACGCACATTATCATCTCAAATCAAATCATTTTTCCAGGGTCTTTATCAACTCCTTCCAAATTCATTCTGTCATGACGATCAGAGCATTCTCCCTAAAAACATGACTTTCCCCACATCAGACCACTGTACACATATCACAATCTCCAACGCCATCCCTGCATACCTGCGGGATAATGTCTAAATGCATCAGCTTGACATTTAAGGCCCTCTGCGCTCTGACCTCAATCTACCTCTGTGGACCAGGTACCTGTAATTCTGCTGACTGATACTGTCCCCTCTAACTAGTGTGATCTATGAAATACAAACAGAGAGTAGTGAAGTTTTCCTGCCTCTAGATTTTCACTCAGGCCAACTCCCTGTGGTTCACATCCCTGTGTCTTCCCATTTTTAAATTTCAGAACAAATTCCAGGCTCTCTATAAATCCATTCCAGCTCATAATGACTGCCTTCTTCCTACTACACTCACATCATTTTTATTAAATACATTCTGGTATTTGTTGTATGTGGGGGTCCTGATTCCAGCCGGATCACAAGCCCTTGAGGGCATGGACTATGTCAAATATTTCTGAAATCCCATAACCTATGCTCCATGAATGCCTGCTGACAGCTGTCTGATCAGCATCTTTAACATGCAGAATCTAAAGGAAGGGGAGAGTGCATGCTGGCCTACTGAACAAAGCCACAGGACCAAAGTGATAAAGGGCAGTAGTAGAAACAAGAATCCTAAGCAGAAGATAGGTCGGAGCCAAAAGAAACCATGTGAAAACAAATGTGAATTCAAATATAGCTAGGCCAAAAGAGGAAGTCATGGTGAAAGCAAACAAGAGAGCAAAGGGATTTAAGGAGCAAAAAAGGGACAAGCAAATGGTAAAGGGAGGAAGAGTCTGGAGCCATTCCAAAGCCACAATGCAAAATTAAGAAACTTGACCTAACTGCAAACACAGGACACGGCACTCAACAATGATGGTACACAAACATTTTCAAGTACCTCTGCAATTGTTAACAAGTTTAACTACCCTGCAAAGCCACAAAGCATGTCTCAACAATTTAAAGAGGGTAATTTAAGTTACTTAAGTATGTTCTTTTGCCACAAAGGAATTAAGCCCAAAATCAAAATAAGATAACTGGAAAATCAAAAAAATGCGGTTTTGAAATTAAGTCATACCACTTTAAATAACCCCATATCAAAGAAAAAATGGCAATGGAAGTCTGAAAATAACTGGTGTAAGTAATGAAAATAAGACAAATCAAACCCGTATACAGCTAAAGCTGTGGTTAGAGGGAAATTTATAGGTTTGCATGTATATATTAGAAAAAAGAAAGACGGAAAATCTATGTTCTAAATACCCTTCTCAAGAAGTTAGAAAAAGAGTAACAAGCTATGTTCAAAGAAAGCCAAAGAGGGGAAATAATAAATATAAGGGCAGAAATTCAGTGAAAAATAAAACAAGTTATACAGAAAGATCAATAAAGTAAAAATTAGTTATTTTGAAAGACCAACAAAATTGATGGATAAAAAAAAAAAAAACTGATGGACCACTAATTAGCAAAACTGATAATGAAAAAAAAGAAGTAAAATTACCAACATGGGGAAATGAAAAATAGTACATTAATATAGAACGTATAGACCTTTTTGAAGAGGATATAAGGAACAGTTTTGCACTAATAAATTTTAAGTTTTAAGTGAAGTGAATTTTTAAAACACAACTTACCAAAATTGACACTGGAAAAGATAAAAAAAATAAATAAATATCCCTAGAGCTATGAAAGAAATCAAGCCTGAAATTTAAAACCTTCACCTAAAGAAAACTCCAGGTCTAAGTGACTACAGCAGTGAGATATCAGAAGGATAAAATATCATGGCCAATTTGGATTTAATCCAGAAATGCCAATTAAGTTTGATATCCAAAAATCAATGTAATTCACCACATTATAAAAAACAAAAGGGGGAAATCATAAAAACCCTTTCAACAGAAACAGAAAAGTCATTTGATATGATTTAAAACCCATTCCAATTTTTTAAAAAATCTTAGCAAACAAAAAAGGAAACTTCCCCTAATAAATCTGATAGAATGTACAAAAACTTAGACCAGACATCATTCTTCGTGGTGAATTACTGAAGAGTTCCCTCCTGGGGTCAAGGATGAGACACAGATGTCTGCTCTCACTGATTCTATTCGATTTTGTAATGGAAGTACAAAAAAGTAAGGAAAAGGCTATATGAGTGAAAAGAAGGATGTAAAGGACTTTTCTGAGGTCTGTGAGTTGTTCTAGCAAATTATCAAATGGGGGTGAGGCAAGTTTCAAAGTCCCTGACTTTGTAGCCAAGCAGGACAGAGGTGAGGTCGACTGACACCTGCAACTGGCATCCTAACGGAGGGCCGTCTTGTGGAGCAGAGCCCTTAAACCTATGGGGTCAGCGTAGTGTCGGAATTGGACCGGACTGTGGGACACCTAGCTGGTGCTGGAGAGACGGTGTTGGAAAAGACACCAGGTATTCGGTGTCAAGAAGAAAAGAAAACCTCACACTGGCAAAGCTCTATTTCTTGATCCACCTGCTGGCCACACAGGTCTGGTCAACTTGTAAAGATTCATCAAGATGTGTGCTTGTGATCTGAGCGCTCTGCCGTATGTATACACGAATGAAAAGTTTATTTAAAAAAAAAAATGTGCCCACGTCGTATGTGTGTGTCTGTGCAGCCCCTTGCCCCACTGGCAGGTAGTTGGATGCCCAGGTGAAGAGAAGAATCTCCAAAATATCGGGCTATTTCTTTTTTTTTTTTTTTTAAAGATTTTATTTATTTATTTGAGAGAGAATGAGAGAGAGAGAGAGAGCACATGAGAGGGGGGAGGGTCAGAGGGAGAAGCAGACTCCCCGCCGAGCAGGGAGCCCGATGCGGGACTCGATCCTGGGACTCCAGGATCATGACCTGAGCCGAAGGCAGTCACTTAACCAACTGAGCCACCCAGGCGCCCTATCGGGCTATTTCTGCTAGTTAAAGTCTAAGAGAATAGAGCCCAAGAAAAACCAAATGAATAGAGCAGAGTGAGTGGCCTGAGCCTGCGTGGGACCAGGAGAGGGGTTCCTCAAGAGGCTGAGCATGCAGCCTTCGTACAGTTTGGTTTGCGGGGGGCCACGATTCAAAGTTATGCTCCATCATTTAATGTGAGAAATTAGAAGTGTAAATAATCTTTAGTCCAAAGGGGCTTTTAAATCCTCTAGTAATGGAAAATCCAATAGTATGTGGACAGCACTACACAAAGAATAATTTCACATTATAAATTGAGGAAAATTCATCAACTCTGGTTTTAATAGCCTCCGTTTTTTCTAGTGGCGTCTTTTTCAAGCTGATATCTTAGCAGCACAGTGTACCAATACGGGGGCCATTCAACTACGTTGTGGTGGTTTTTTTATTATTATTCTTGTTAAATTATAACAAGATACATTTTTCAGTTTTCCCCACACAGAGCCATATATTGCACTTGAGCACTAATATTGATTTCTTAAGTCAAGTAAGTGGTCTTGTCTCTAACCTATTACTTTGCCTTGAATTTGAATAAAATGCATCTATTCCCCTGGCTATACATCTACTTCGCCTCTCCGGGGGTGGCAGGTGCAGGCAGACCCTGTTTACCTCTACCACTATGAGATTAGCAATCTGATTTCATCAAGCGAACCTTGAGTAAGAAATATCATTAATAACTGCAATGCCCCAATTCAAATAAAAGCACAGCCCCCCCAAAAAAAAAAATCATACAATGTTCGGAAAGTTCATTCTCTCATCGACCTTTACAGGGAGCTCACTACATGTTTGAAATCGAGCTGGATGATGAGCTCTCCGGGATGAATAAGGCAATAATGAAGAGGATCCTGGCTCTCAAATTGTTCACAGACCGGATTTTATAGAAACGATGATAGCACAGGGAGTCTTCGGGAGAACAAAGCTGATGGGAACTGGGAGGGTATTCAAGGCACACACAAAGGGACATGGAAAAGGTTCACGGAATCAAGAAACTCTAAAAAGTTCTTTATGTCCACCATGCATAGGGTAGGCTGGTGGAAGATGAGGTTGGAAGAGAGGCCAGGAAAGTGATAAGCTTTCTGATAAGCTGATAAGCTTCTGAAGGAATCTCATCAGAAGGGTTTTTGCAGTTTAAGGGCAAGCGGCAGGCAGGATTGTGAAGGACCGACAAGGAAGGAGCTCAGGAGACCATCTAGAAGGCTGCGGTAGTCCGTGTGGAAAATAAGGAGCTTCAATCAGGAATGGTGAGGAAGGCGAGTTTCAAGAGATTTTGAGAAGGTAGAATCAATGTCAATGGGTCGTCACTGGGTATGGAGAATGAGGAGCATAGAAAAATCTAGGCTGACTCCAAAGTTAACAGGATTACAATGATGGAAAGGGTGACGTGAAGGGGATTCGAAAGGAATGGGCAGTGTAGGAAGCAGGCAAACACCGTCTTGGACAAATCGCCATGGTGACCACTCTGTGACCTGAAGCCCTCCTGAGCACCGCCCCCTACACATTCCAACCACACCCTCAAGCACACCCTTGGGGCACAACGCCCCCCATCTGCACGCTGGAGATCTCAGGACTCTGAGTCTCCAACAGCTCCTCCAGGCGGTCCCCCCACCCCACCATGTGTGCTCCCAGCCTCTAAGGCTACAAAAAGCAGGTCTTAGAGGAGGTGGGGTCACCCAAGACACGCTTCTGTCCCTAAGTCCCCGGAGTAAACCATTTCTCTTCGAACTGGACCTGTCAGACTTTTCCTTTGGTCTTCGGGCTCCCTGGGCTTTCGGAGGCTATTTTGCATAGACCTCCCTTCCACGGGACAGGCAGGGACTGCTCATGTCCTGAATCATCACTGCAAGCTGACGGAAACTGTAAACGCTCCCGCGGACCCCCGTCCACACACATGGATTACCCCAGGGTTCTGGCTTGATGGTACCCTGAGCCAGGGACTCTGTGAGGAAAATTAAGCAAATAAAGGCAATGCAGGCTTTGGATGATATTTTGTGTAACACCTGCCGGTGGGGTGCTTGTGGGAAATCAAGGTAGAAATTTCAAGTACCGTTGATCCTTGCACAATGTGGGTTTGAACTGCGCAGGTCCAGTGACAGGCAGACTTTTTTCCCCGATAAATACAATACAGTACTGTAACTATTTTCTCTTCCTTATGATTTTAATACAATTTTCCTTTCTCAGGCTTACTTTACTGTAGGAATACAGTATGTAACACATATACAAAACATGTGTTCGTTGACCATTCATGTTATCGGTAAGGTTTCCAGTCAACAGGAGGCTATTAGTTTGGTTTTACTCGTATTTTCAACGGCGCAGGGGTAGGCACCCTTTGCCCCCCGCATTGTTCAAGGGTCCACTGCAGTCAGAAATATGGGCCTTCACCTAAGAAAAGTGGTTGAGCCTGCAAGCAAGTTCCAATGTCTCGTCCAAAAGGCGGCTGTTGAGAATGTGCCAAGGGCTTTTTAGTGAGGGATTCATGAGAATGAAAACTTAAAGCCTCCTAGTCACTTTAAGGAAAAGTCCCAATTTTCGTTGTTTTGGGAGCAATGGCTTTAGCATAAACAGTGATGTTAGCTGCCACTATTATGATTTTTAAGAAAAGTACATGGGAACTTTTGAGCTAATCCGAGAAAGGTTATAAAAATAACATTATAAGATTAAACCATCAAGGAAAAGCTCCCCCACCGCCAAACAAACAAAATTACAGCAATTCTCCACCGTCCAATAAACAAATTCCTGAACAATCCCTCCCCTTACCTGCTCATCTTAAATTCAATTACTATTCTAATTTGGAAGATTAATTAACATTTAACTACTCTGGCTTTAAAATGCATTAGAGATTTAAATGCCGAACTTAGTCCTCGCTTTGCTATTCTTTTCCACCCCCATCCCCACCCCAGATTCTATGCCCAGAACTTCGTCTCTCAAATAAATACCACATCCCAACCTCGGTAATCAGAGTCAACCCCCCTCCCCTGTTCTCAAAGCCTTTCACACGGATTCTGTCCTGCCACCTGCCATGTCCTACCATAACCTAGACACACTTCTGAGTCTCCAACCCTATGTTAATCTTCATGAGAAGAAAACCACGTTTTCCCCCATTATGATGCTTCTCCTCCCAGGAGAGCACTCACGCCACTGACTGTATAATGGGGCAGAGCTTAGGTAGAGCGAGGTTAACCCAGAAACTAACTGGAGTGAGAGAGAATGAATGCCGAATGCCGTATTTTTAGAGTTTAAAAAAAAAAAATTATTAGAAAAAGTGACGTTGTCTGCCCGGCTAACCTTTTCCTTCTGTCTCCTCCTAAGCCTTTCTGATCCTGCTGACCTTCACCCGTTAAACACTTACTTCAGCTTTGGGCCTTGGACTGGAGCAGCAACTGAGTCTGGGAGGGGAGAGGGGGGAGAAGCAACAAGGCAGCTCCCTGGGGCAGTGTGAGTGAATGATGGGGCTCCCCGGCCCCCCACCTCCAGGCTCCCTGATTCCAAGTACTCAAGGTCCTCATTTCTGCAGGAACATTTTGGAGACCAGTCCAGACGAATTCATGGCTCCTTACACACACCCTGCAATCAACCAATAGCCTCTTTAGGCACTTGCCACTTTTTATAAAAGTGCTCTCCCGTTCATTTTCATTAACGCTCCATCATTATAAAAATGCTAAATAACCACAACTGCGCTTCTAAATTATAACCTCAGGGTCAACCTGGGAATAAGGTCTAAAGAGAAATTTGATTGTTCTTCCAAAGTAATTTCTAAAAAATTAAACAGGAAACCAGGCTCACAAATGATAAACTGCCTTATATCCATCTAGCTACCAAAGAAACTTCATTCCTTTGTCCCTTCTGTCCGAGAAAATAAAAATCCGTAAGGGATGAGTTTGTCCATCTAAACGTTACTGAGCGCTGGACTAATTAGATCTGGAAGTCTGTTTTAGTTAGCACACCTTACCAAATGGAAAATGCAATAAATCTCAAATGCGCTAAGGCAGAAAGCACCAGAAAAAAACAGGGAGCCCGTCGGTCAGCGATGGTTTGTTTCTGCCCTGGGTGGCTCTTCTTCTTGTCATGCAGGGCAATGACAGCCCACAGCACGCAAGCCAACATCAGACGGAATCATTGGGAACTCGGGTCCCAGGGAGGCGCAAATGGTGGCATTCTTCTTTCAGTTGAGAAAAACAGCCATCGTTCCCTTGGGCCCCTAATACATTCTTGGGCTGGTCTGACATGGGGACTTTCCAGCTGGATCTTTCTGGTAGTTCTGCAGTAAGAGAGGAATAGTCCTTCATATTCAGATTGCAGCGTGTTCACCTCTTACTAAAAACAATTTCAGGATTCTGAACTATCATTTCCTTCATATCCCTCATTAAGTACAGTCCGAATCAATTTTCTTGCTATTACTTTTCGGTGTTCAATTACTGCGCATAATGAGTCTGTCTCTGTTTTCGATCTGAGACGTCAACGCTTTCTCACTCGTTGCGTACAGGTTAATAACTCCACGCAGGCTACGCCGTACCAAGCTGCTCAGTGATATAGGCATAGGGCTTAGCACCTTCTGTCTGGTCTTAGCTTCCCAGAAAATAGATCCAGAATCTCTCCGACACATTTGGGCTCTACACAACTACAAAGTCTGATTAGGGCCACTGCGATCATGGAAAAACTCTAAACCTGAGGGCAGCGGACCTTCGCTCACATGCCGGGACACCTTGGCAATAAATGTCATTTGTTACACGCTTTCTGGCTCGCTGCAGACTGCAGGATACTAAATCTTCCTATACGCTAGTCTTCAGATCTGTAGAGTGGAAATTAGGATTTCCATCTATGAACGACACCTACCCCGCAGTGTTTGCGCCCTAAGATGAGCGAGGTAATTAGAGGTGTAAGGGCTGTACAGATGTTTTTTCATGCCTACTTCTCCACGTCCTCCTTCTGAACTTGCTCTAAGAGTCGGGGGTTGCCCCTTCTCCTCTAGGTCTATGGGTCCTCCCTGGGGCATCTTCTCCTGCACTTGACTTCGATGCTCACCCATCAGCTGATGACCTCAGGAGGTACCTCTGCAAGAGGAGTCTTTCCATTTCCAGCTGGTCCATGTACACCTGTACTGAGTGCCAGACAGGTCGCTCTGTCTGCACGCATAAGTCTTCCCCTTCTCATGGATGCATCCCCCGAAAGTTAATGACACAACCATCTACTCAGGCCCCTCGGGTCCCACTTACTCTCTCACACCGTCCCACGTGACCTCAGGTCACATTCATTCTGTCTCCTACATATTTCTCAAATCCGCCCTCTCTCCTCTATCCACCGTCAAAGATTGTCAAGTCCAACATTTTCCCTGTCCCGGGCCACAGCAGGCCACCTCCACACCCTGCCCTCATCCTCTCGGCCCAACCCAGAAGTCTACTGCACTTCAAGTTCCTGACTTTGCCCAAGGCCTTTCTCTGGCCACAGACGTGGACAGGCCAGAGCACCAGGGAGTTACTGTTCCAAGAACCACCCTCAACCAACGAAGGACAGGATTTAGCAGACAGATGTCTCGGTGTCCTCACCCCTGCCTGCACTGGACAGTTTTGAGGTATGTTTCATATACTCTCTCAGAAGGCTCCAGCAGCAAGACTCCCCAGTTGCCCACAGAGGACCCCCTTGAGAGTAACCCCCCTCCCCCTTCTAAGCTCTCCTCTCTTCTACGTCAGACCTGCCCATGCTTCTGGAATCACCTCCCAAATGAACTACTTGCACTCAAGTCCTTTTCTGAGATCCTCACCTATCAAGTGAAGTTTTGGGGAAACCCATTCAGATAAGCAGGAGTGTGAATGGCATCGGATTTCTTAACAGCAACAATGAAGTAATACATTCAGAACACTCAGTGAAAAGTATTCCCAACCAAGAATTCTAGGTCTGTCCAAACTAAAAATTAAACATGAGAGCATGATGAAGACATTCTCAGACACGCTGAATGGGATAGCATCATAGAGTAAGAAATACATTTTGGCCTGGTCCGGGGTTCCTGGAGCAGAGCTCCTAACATGTTTGTAATTTCCTAAGTGATAAAAAGGAATGTGAGCATCTTTCAATATTTAATCTTTTGTCCTCAAATAACTCCAGTTCCTCAAACAATTCCAGAGCAGAGGTGGAAAAGCGTCTTGCTATTTATAACAAGCTCTTTCAACCACATCTGACTTTAAGCGAATGAGGTGACTTCCAGAGAACTCCTAAGGATGGGGGCCGGTGGCCAGGAGAACCAACCACGTGATTGGGGGTGGCAAACTTCCGGTCCCATCGCCCGCTCCCACACCTCCAGGGAGGGCCGAGGGGCCGGAGGAGGAGTCCATCACTCATGGCACTGATTTAATCGGTCATGCCTACATAATGAAACCTCTATTTACAAAACCCTACACAAAGGGGTTTGGAGAGCTCCCAGATTGGCTGAGGCATGGAGCCGGCTAGAAGGGCCCAGAAGCCTCACGTCCCTGCGCCCACACCTTGCCCCGAGCGTCTCTTCCATCTGGCTGCTCCTGAGTTGTATCCTTTACAACAAACCAGTGAGCTGGTGGGTCAACGGTCTTACTGAGTTCTGCGGGCTGAGCCAGCAAACTGTCGGATCCATGGAGGGGCCACAGGAACCTCCAATTTAGAGCTGGCCGGTCAGACGGACAGGAGACAACCTGGACTTGTGGTTGGCGTGGGATTTCCTCACTCTGACCCTGGGTCCCCCATCTCCCACTGCCGTGACATCTCCTTAAAGACCCTCGTAGCCAGTAAGGGAACCGAACACGGTGAGGCAGAGTGCGCTAGAATTCTTAGATCTGTCTGAACCTGAGTGCTCTCAAAAGCATGCCGTCGATTTTATTTGGCCATCACTAATAAACATGACTACTGGTCCCCATATGCACACACAGGCCGTTGTGACTTCCCACTGTCACCCTGCCTACTGATGGCGACACTCCGGGGCTTCGCTGCCCGGATGCGAGCGAGGCCATGCAGGCCCCCAGACAGCATCCTACGACAGACGGAAACCATGGGTCTGAGCCTCCTGCTGGCTGCTTGTTTGGCCAAACGCAAACTTCTTAACCCTTCAGCGTTGTGGTTCCTTTATCAGTTAAATGAGGATGATGCTAACAGTAATGACGCCTGAGTCCTAGGGCTGATCAGAAGGTTTAATGAGACCGTAAACCTACAGTGCTCAGTCCGGTCCCTGGCGCAGTGAATGCTCGGAAAAGGTGAGCTGCTTCCATGAGCTTTTGCTCTGAGCAGAAGCACACGAAGAGACGGTGTCTCAGTGAATCCCCGTCAGAAATCCTCCCATGCCTTGCAACCTGCAAGGAAGCGGCGCTGTATGGCTACCCAGCCCAGCGCCCCCCACGCTGTGCCCTGCACAACTGTCTTCCCGCCAACCCGCTTCCACAACGGGGATCCAGAGTCTGAAGAAGTAGGGGACACTTCCACGTGAAAGGCTCTGCGGACTCTGCAGCAAAGATGATGGCTGAACTCGGTATAACCCAACATTTCCCAAACTTCTGTTTGAGCTTGGCGCTCTTACTACAAGAAACATCTATTCAGAGCATGCAAAACTGCTGTTCCACGGAACCCACTTTAGGAAGCGACCGTAAGTTCCCTGGGTGAGAGCCGGTGCAGAGCGCCGGGCAGCCTCACCAAGGTCGCAGGAATTGTCCTCAGTGACCTGGGCGGAGGACGCCTGTTTCTTACCGTGGCACAGGGAAGACTCCTCCGTAAAACGACTACCCCTTTGCATTGGCGCCCTTTCCATTAGCACCACAAAGCCCGGGAGAAAGCCAGCTCCAATCAGTCCAAAGATGACGGACGTGTGCTCTGAACTTGGGCAGGGGCAGAAGGGGCCTGTCAGCTTCGCTCCCCGTGAAATGTGTCTTTCAGTGCAGACGGCATTTTCTTTTCTTTTTTTTTTAATGTATTTTTTTTAAGATTTTACTTATTTATTTGACAGAGAGAGAGAGCACAAGCAGGGGGAGTGGGAGAAGCAGGCTCTCTGCTGAGCAGGGAGCCCGATGCGGGGCTTGATCCCAGGACCCTGGGATCATGACCTGAGCCGAAGGCAGACACTTAACGACTGAGCCACCCAGACATCCCGACGGATGGCATTTTCAGGGGAATGATATGTTGCCCAATTTGGTATTATCATCCAGGTGTATAAAATAAGAATAAACAGATAGCTTTAAACCTACAAAACTCAAAAGTACTTTGCAGATATTTTCTCCTTATCTTTACCCTCATGGTGGTGGCACGCTACGTGGTGATTTGCAACACAGGTTATATCTTATTTCGAAAACAACGAGGGTTCCTGAGAAGAATAAAAATAGCGTTCATATATAAAATAGACCCCGGGGTACAAAAGCGTCCCGGTGTCTCATATGAGCGGGGAAAGACCCCTGCCCTGTCTTGCACATGGACAAAAGGGACACAGAGGTGTATCAGCAAGAAGGAAAAACAGGTCTAGCACATAGACACACTTCAGCATTTACGAGTGGTAAATGGAGTTGGGTCATGAAAAAGGAGAAGGGAATTGCTTCTACTTTATCGAGGACGACTTCTTGGTCAAGGTATAATGATGGCTTCCGGAAGAAACTCTGCTAGTGCTGAGCAGGGAGCACAAAAGAGAGGGAACGGAGGCATCCTGCTGATTACAAAATGTGTGGTACACTGGAAGCACTCACTGAAGACATGAACGCGATGGTCTTCGAAAGGGGGCGGGGCTCCTAAGTCCACGATTCATGAAATATGGAGAAGGAAACTCAGATGCTCAGAAGGGCTTGGGTTGCAAGAGGTGAAGTCCTAGAATGTAACTAAAAATCGTCTCAAAAAAATAAGATTGGACCATTTGATAAATAAACTAGAGGTCAGCCTCAAAAGTATTCACCTGTTCCAGGCTCCCAAACTCTGAAGACGTGGGTCTGAACACAGCGGAAGGCCTGGACTCAGGTCCGAGGGTAGAGAAAACCCACCATCACACCACATTGCTGAAGAGGAAAATCTCGTTGGTGATAACTCATTCCTCCCACCTACAGAACGGAAAGGGCTCAAATCCATCACCCCTGTTTACAAAGGGAAGATGAAACATTGAAGAATGGAAGAGAAGAAAGGTGGGAACTCCTCGCAATCTCTCAGATAAGCTTCAGGGTCAACTGTGATATGTCAACACTCTCACCACCAAACCGAAGGGAGACGGCTCAGAGCTTCCCCCCACCGAAGCCTCCCTCACTCTCTCCCCCCTCCACTCACGGGCATCTGTGCCCCACGGATAACCCCATGGGGACATCTGCCTCTCAGTCCGCAATGGGTCAGCATGGCAATTTCCAGAAATCTCTCGACACTGATAGACCATTTGACTCTGGGAAATTGGGTTTCTCCTCTTTTTCTCTCCCATTTGTAAACCTAGGGAAATGCTGTTTCTCTAATTCTGAGGATTGGTAGATGGAGTTTATAAAATATCAGATTAAAACCCACAATGGAGATGTTCTGGAGCCTGGGTATCAGAATTGTGCCATTCATCAGGGTTTGCAATTTGGAGGCTTTAATAGTTAACACAAACGTAGACATAATGGACCTATACACACACACTCTCACTTACTCAACTAACGCTAAGTGCTACTCCAAGCAGGATTTTCGGGGGGCTTGTCTGTGTCTCATGAGAGAGTGACAGCTGAGGAGTTGCCAACCCTCGAAAGGACCCACCCCCCTGTCCTGGTTTTACCTCACCCCTGCTAGCAGAAGAGAGGGAGCTGGGAAGAGACCTGGCTCTTTCTTCTTCCTCCCTGCACCACGTCAGCCCCATGATCAGCATCTCGCAGCCGTCCCTGACATGAGACCCGCCCCAAGCCAGCCTCAGTCCGAGCCCCACCTCAGACCCCAGGATGAAAGGCCCCGCTGGGGATAACCCAGTTTCAGCTTCTCCCTGAAAAGCAGATGAGCCACACTCAAGTTCCTTGAGTCTCTGGTGTGCCAGGAACTCACCATGGGTACAAATTTCGTTTTCTCTAGAGTACGCTAGAGAAAAGTTCACAGCTAACTCTGGAGGCAGCAGGATCAAAGAAATAATTGCGAATTTGTTGGGGTCTTTGAGGGGTCAAGAAGTAATGAGGCCCTGTCTACAAGTAATGGGCAGCATCAATGAAAAGGGAAGCTGATGCGCCAAAGCCTAAAGCTAGGGGAAAAAATAAAGATGAGACAATCCCAACATTCTCCTCTTGCAGAGGATCAAATAATAAAAGAACCTCATCCCAGACCTCAGTGTCCCCCCAACCCCTGCCAAGCCCCATAATGCCAGGTCTGGCCCCCCAACCTCTGCATTCTTCCTCAGACCCAAACCCAGTCAGTTGGATCCCTGACCTCAGCCTCTTTGGCCTACACCAGAAATTTGACTGAGGGCAGCAGGGCACCACGGTCCTCAGCATTCCAAAATGGAACTTTCAAAAGCTCACTTTCCCACTAGACACACTAGAGTGGGCATGGCAGGGAACGTGCACGGCATGTGTGTGTATGGGGTGAGAATTAAAATGCATTATGGGTTACACAGAACTTTGTGGGCTACTCGTAGGGAAAATGGGAGGTTAGTACTAAAATACCTACAGAGAGTGAATTTCTGGGATAAAAATCTTCCAAAGGTTTGGAAACAGCTAATGTAATTCAACAGCTCCCTAACTCTGCCTTGTGAAAACAAAAAAGTATCTTCCCACCCCAACCCTGGGCTACATTAAAAAAAAAGCAGCCCTCCAAACGAAATTTCCTACAGAGGTCTCAATCCTACCTCCGCTGTAAAAAGAATGGTTTTCTCAGAGTAATTCTCCATCTGGGGTACGAAGTGTGTAAGAAAGCAGGATACAAACAGATTCTCTTTTGAAAAGGTTCTCCTCTCAAAAAAGATAAACATCTTCCTGGTAAGTCAGCCAGCCTCTAATTTTTCAACCTCCCGGAGCTGAAGTGAACAGCAAAGTAGACATTCCTAAACTAATTTTTAGTAAAAGAACTGGAATACCATAATAAACCTTCAAGAAATACTAAAATCCTTTATGTACTAGAATCCCGTCGGACAATAGGTCATTCCAACAAGGATCCCTGAGGTATGGGGGAATGCTTGCTTTATAAATTTTTATCGCCCTGGGACTTGATGTAGTAAAACGTGACCCATATCCCACAGTCCACACTGCTTCGGAGCTAAGTCACCGTCGACGCGGGAATGAAAAGCCTGCATTTCTCCGCCCAAAGGTGAGGGGGCGGCACCAGACACCAAGGAATCCTAAATCTTAGCGCGGAGTCTTAAACAAAACCAGTGCCCTGTTTTGTGAACTCATCCTGGTGCCTTCTGATAGACTTTCTTCCCGTACCTGAGCCCCCCTCAGAGGGTGAGGCCTGGGGGAGCCCATTGGAAACGTGCTTCTTGTTCTATTTTCAGAGCCTCCTGTGACCGGGGAACCACACAAGTAAGTGCCTGAGCTGGTTCATGGGCTGAACTGAAGCAGCTCAAGTTTCAACGCCCCGCGATCTGACTGCGAGGACGGATGGCAGTAATGCTCCTTCCCGGGGGAACGCAGCAAAGCATGAGCAGAGTGTAGCTGTTAGAAAGTTTAGGAGCGTGACCGCTCAAGGGCACTCACCCAGCAAGGTCGTAATATTTAGACATCCCTTCCTGATGCTGCACCTGCTCCCCATCATTCATCAGGAATCTAAACATGTCAAGTTCCTTAGGAACTATCACAGAACTGATGCTGGGAATAAGCCAGGAACTTATCAAGTAGGATACTAGTCTGTGTGTGTGTGTGTGTGTGTGTGTGTGTGTGTGCGCGCGCACTTGCACGCTCACGCACACGCTCACACCCGCAAACAGAAAGAGAATCAAACATCCTTCAAAAGAAAACAAGTCTTGTTTTTGCTTACGTTTTAAAACTCTGCTTTATGAACATAATAAAAATATAAAAATATAGGCAAAAAAAAGCAAAAACAAAAAAACACTGCTTTAAAAAAAGTGTTTTTAATGATCAATACCACGTAAGCTGCAGCAACACAGCCCTGCCTATTTTCTCTGCAGCCTTTCCAATATTTCTAAGGAGCCCTAAAATTCACTGCACTTCCTGGGTTCCGAGGGTTCTAAAGACACTAATTTTTTTTCACATAGAAAATATTTAAAATATCAATGAAAACAATCAATCCCAAGATACTATTTCAAGACAATCATCATTACACTTTGCTCGTGGTGGAAAGGGTAGCTAGTTAACAGCCTCTAAAACGTATCTCAAGGCACCACAAATCAAGTGGAAAGTGTATGGAAAACAGGCTGGCCAGTTAAGCTGGTATTTAAATGCAGCTCTAAAAATGCATTTCACACCCAACTTCATCAATCACCAACCAATCTTACTTTGCATCTTGGCTACCAAAAGAAAATGGGATTTGTTTCCCTGAAGAAATATGTCACAGCTCTGCTTGAATTATTAAGCTTTACTATTACGGAAAGAAACAGAGTCGGAAAGAAAAAAAAAAAAAAAAGGAAAAGAAAAGCAAAAGAAAAAAATAAAATTAGAGCCAGGTTGCCATCTACAGACAGATATCAGCACTGCTCATTCATATAGCACTAGACACCCAAATATCAGTAAATATCAACAGTAGAAGAAAGACAACAGGTATGACTACAGCCTACATTATAATAAAAATCAAGATAGCCTACACAGTCTCTTTCTTCTCATTAACATTAGAACAGTATATAGGTAACAAACACTGGACCAAAAATTTGCACAATTTATCATACGTTATGAGATGATCTAGATATTCATCCTAACTCTAAAATTTAACACTTTGAAAGAAAATTAAATCAACCACTTAATCCCAAATGTAAAATATTGGTAAGTAGAAAAAACTATGTTTCATCTCTAACATCAAATTCTTGCATTTTTTATTCGATATTTGTATATATTACAAAACGATCACCACAGTAAGTCTAGTTAACATCTGTTACCATACACGGTTACAAAAACAACAACAACAACAACAAACTTTTCCTTGTGATGAGAACTTTTAATACCTACTCTCTTAGCAACTTTCAAATATACAATACAGTATTAAATTCTTGCATTTTTTACTCATTATCTTGACTCACCACACACCTTCCCTTTCATTTTGCTTACAGTCCTATTGCTTTTACTTTTCTAGACAATAAGAGCACTCTTGAGATATGACTATCCAAAAGCACACACTTGGTTCTAATTACTAGAATAGAGGACATTAAAGTAAAAAACAATTGTGAGAATAAATTAATATGAAGCTGAATTAAGGAGTGAGAAAAGGAGAGATCTGATACTATAACCTGAAAAATTTCTATAGCCAAAGACATCTGGAGGGAGAGCTGATGGGGGAAATAGCTCAATTTTCAAAACTATGGACTTAAGCTAATATCCTTAAATTTGTCAAGTGATGATTTAATCTAGTGAACAAAATCCTTTTTTTTTTTTTCATTTTCCCTGGAAAAAAAATTGTTTTTGGAAGCCAAGATTCATCTTCCAGGTTGTATGTTCTTTCTATCGAGAGGAAAAGATGCAAAATGCGTCATCTCAACTCTTATGTACACTTCTGGATCACCTAAGTTTCTTACTGGGCCGGGAGGGGGGAGGGCGGGGGGGAGGTTCCACTCCCCCAAACTGTCCCTTGAAAGACACCAGCAGGGGGTGCCTAGGTGGCTCAGTTGGTGAAGCGTCTGCGTTTGGCTCAGGTCATGATCTCAGGGTCCTGAGATCAAGCCCCACACTGGGCTCCCTGCTCAGTGAGGAGTCTGCTTCTCCCTCTCCCTCTGCTCCTCACCCCTTGCTCTCTCTGACAAATAAATAAATCTTTAAAAACAAAAAATAAAAGACACCAGAGGTCCAGCAGTTAGAAGCCTACATTCCGCTCATTATAAAACGACACTGGAGAATAGACACTTAACATGGGCAATAATCTAAAACAATTGCCAGGCTCTCCAAAGACAAGGGGTTGAACAGCAACGGCCTTCCACCTTTTCCAAGCACTTTAAAAAATAATAATAACTTGCCTCAACGCTCAACATGTTTCTTATTTTCAACCCCAAAGGTACCATTGCTGAAAACTGAGAATTTCTACGAAAGCAAAAGTACTGATCATTTAGCTGTTCCGTAAAGGTTCCTTTCCAGTGCAAGAGGAAACTGTGGGTGTAACCTCATCCTACGTAATTTCTGCAAATGAGAATGACAAGGTGAAGGTCCCCTTTCTCCTGAGAAGCAACTGCTGAAACTGAAGACTTTAAAATATACAAACTAGGAGGAGGAATTGGGATTTTTCACATGCTAAGATGAGCCTCACAGAAAATAAGCCACATTTTACAAAAGCCTTTAATGAAAAATATTCGTGAAGAGTTTCAAAGTATTACAGCGACCTGTCTATGTTGTGTTCTATGTTCCAGCGCTCGTTTGCCAATATTTATTAAGGGTCTCGTATCTATCAGACCCGTGCCAGTTATTGCGAATAAAAACATAACAACTAGGAAGACCCAGCCCAGGGCCTTGGGGGCTTCACAATCTGGTATACTGATTAAAATAAAGCCTCTATGATTTTAAATCCTCAAGGTATGGCATATTCTTCCAGGCTAGCTTCTTTCCTTTGGTGCCTGCCGTAAAATATGCATTCAATAAACATTCGTTGGCCACATTTGACCCTGGCTTCCCCTGTTTCATCGTCATCTGTGAGGGATGATACAGACTTAACGATAAGCAAACATTCAAGCTCAATCTTAATATGAGCCCACATTTTGCAGAGAGCTGATGTGGCCCCCCAAAGTTAAGTGGCTTGCCCAAGGTCTAGAGCAGAGCTGCAAGGAGAATCCAGGACCCCCCAGCCCCAGCTGGTCTCCATCACTGAAATGATGCAAAGCCCCCTCTGCCCTTCCCCAGCTGGTCTCCATCACCGAAATGATGCAAAGCCCCCTCTGCCCTTCCCCAGCTGGTCTCCGTCACCGAAATGATGCAAAGCCCCCTCCGTTCTATCTCCTCTTTGTAACTGGCTCGTCATGCAGGCTGTTTCTCTCACTTAGTCTCACGCAGCTTTCCGACGACTCCTTCATCGCCTGCCTCATCCTCTGAGCCCCCACGAGTTCATGTGTCCCCTTCGTTGTGAGGCCCACAGTAGCTGTCATTCTAATGTGACTCTTCACATCAACTTCAAAAGAAGCTGAAGCTCCCAAGTGGAAGACAGAGAGCTGGCCATGAATCCGCAATAACAGCCCATTCATCCTCCTCCCTCCCGCCCAGCATGTTCCCCAGCAGGTGTGTGAGGGGATCCCAGGGTGAAGGAGAAGCTTTCCCTGCACGGGGCTGTGGCCCGGCCAGCCCTCCACCCCTCCACCCCTGCAGGTTCGTCCCACTGACACCATGCTTGGAATGAAACCAAAAAGAGCCTGTCTTCCCAAAAGTTCCCATGAAAAGTCTTCCCATGAAAGTTCACAATTCTGACTGCACAAATCTCATACTGATGAAAATGTTTAAAAACTTAGTTTATGGCATCTCTTACCTGGTGATGCAAGATACAGAACTAATTTGGGGACACGTCCTACTGGCAATGTTCTCTGGGTGTGTCGTATTCTCTTGGATATCAGTAAAATTAGGAAAACATCTTTTTGGAGAAAGGGATCTGTGACTAAAAGTAACTTGTGATCAATGTGAACAAGGGTTGTAGACACACAAGTAAGAGAGACCAATGTCAACAGTAGTTGGTAAACATGTTAATCAAGCCCTTTCAATAGAGGAAAAGGATGACAAGATTCACCTTTTTTTATACGAGACCACCACAAGAAATATTTTACCTCAAAGCATGTGTTCTTGTACACAACCTCTAATTACAAACAGAAATTTTGGCAGGAGAAACAGAAGAATCTTTCCTACACAAAAATCTTCTTTGAAAACTCTCCTATAGGACGATAAGGAGCATCTTCCATGGGTCCAAAGAAACAAACAGATCTATTTAAGAATTAAAATCATATCAAAGCCTTAAGATGATAATCCATAAAAACAATATAATAATAACAAGGACAAACTTACCACTGTTTGGACTTATTTGTGGTGAGTCCTTTAACTTTACGTTTTGTTTCCCTTTCTTGGGTTTTTCCAAATTCACCTCCTCTTTTTTCCCTTTCCTCTTTGGGGGCTGAGGGGAAGCGTGGTCGCTGGATCCAACTGTTGACTTGGATTGACGATCATTTCCCTGAGTGGCAGAAGATTAGACCCTTACCATGGGCTAATGAAATCCCAAAGTAACTCCTAGTCAATGTCAGTCATTAACCGGCGGTAAACAGGGCAGGGGCGGGAGTGGACATATTCTGCTGATTCCCCGTTCTCTGTTTTAATATGTACATTAACTTTTCCTGGTCCCAGGAGAAGGGTCTAGCAGAAGCACGAGAATTAAAATATAGCTAAAAAGTATTGAACACTTAATATGTACCAGACATTCTATAAAATTATTTCAATCCTCACAACCCTGAGGCAGGCACTGTTTTCGCCCATTGCAGAGAGGAAGAAATGAGTCTTGCCCAAGGTCACGGAGCCAGCAAGGTCATTGCCTTAACCGTCCTCTCCCTCCAGAAAAATCTACTGGACGAGGAAAAGTGACAGCCCTCAGTTTGACCACTTAATCTAGAAATACCTTCTTAACTAGTGGTCACTGTGAATACGCGGGTATCATCACACAAGGAGACACTGTGCTTGTAGAAATCCTCAAATACGTACTCATCTGCTGGTGACTGCCATGCTCCCTGAGAATCGCAAATCCAGAGCCACATGGACCCGAGCAGCTCAAGATCACGCCCCTGCAAGGCAACCACCAATGATCATACATTCAGTGGTTGCCTGTGGTCTCCACGTGCCTCTGGGAACGAAGACCTTGCCTCTGCAAAGGAGGCTCTTCAGCGTAAAGGCGAGGATGAGTTTCCCTGGCCCCAGTACAGCTCCCGGGGAGCCACATAACAGCCACCACAATGGTGACCACTGTGAGCTCCCAAAGAACAGGTGCGCTCAGACTGGGTCTTGCTGCTTGGCCATTGCTACAGCAAGAACCTCCCTCCTAACAAGACACCCTGGTTCTCGGATGCTCAGGTGCTAAACCCACTTGAGTGTCTTGAGTGTATAAGGTGTGAGGCTGCAGGAAGTAGAAAGAATGCAAGTTTTAGAGACCAAAATACGTGGCTCAGAGCCACTGCGCTGCCACTAACCGCCAGTGGGACCTCCGGCTACCTCCTGCCTTCTTTGGCCGTGGCCTTCTCAGTTGAGTGGGGCTAACGCACCTGCCTTTAGGTCTATCGTGACGAGGAAATGGTAACATTTATAAAATTACTAGTACGGTGCCTGTCGGGCAGTATTTGCTTGAAGAGTAGCAAAGTGCTTTCTCCAAGAGCAGAGTTAGTATGTCTTTCCTTAAAAATCAGATCCAACTCACACCATATTGGGTGAAATCTTTATGCAACATCTGTACTATGCTAGGATCTGAAAATAAATGTAGTAATATTAAATAAACAAATCTGCCTAGAAACCTATTATAACTGCTCATTTTAAACATTTATATATTCAGTCATCCAGAAGCACTGAAATGGTTTTAGCCATCACCCAATTAAGAATAGAAAAACTCACAGCCTTACAAATGAAGTTATTTATGCTATTTTGTCATAGCCTACAAGAAAATGAATTATGCATAGATTTATTAACAGTATGAAAATTTGTCCAAATCTCTAACACTCCTTTGCATAATTTAATTTCCCATTCCAACTGCAATTTAAACATACGCTTCCATTTAATTATTGCATTAACTGCAACCAGAGTTGTTGCTTATTTTCCTTCCTTTTCTCCAGTGATTCTTTCTCACAAGGCCCGTGGACTGCCTGGCAGAAGAAACAGATCATGCGATTATAGTGGGGATTCCACACCCATCCGCCAGGTCTCATGTTCCAGCCTGTTTTCCATAGCATCTGTTCGTCCCACGATTTTGAAACTTCAAAAGCCTTGGATGAGCGGAGTCACCCTTCCAGCAAGCCTACTGGAAGGTTCAGAGATGCTGTGGAACTTTCGAGAACTAATATGAAGCTGAGTGAGTGAGAGCCCCTGGATCTGGGCAGGATGGTCCCTCACAGCTCTCTGGGAAAAGGCATTTTCTGCAAATGGTGTGTGACCAGGGAGAAGCGGAATTGTGCCCGGGATTCACGCAACTTTAAAAGTCAACTCTCTTGTTGACTCTACGGGAAGTTCTGATTTGCTCCATTTCTGATAAGGACGCTCCAAAGGGTTTATTTTGGAGCATCGAGAAAGCCTGGTGGATTCCAATAACGCTACATAGCATGGCTTTGGTAATGGACCCCACGCATGCAATTATTGAATCAATGACTGATTGTTGGGCGCTTTGTGAGGACTACACTAAACTAAAACAAAGGGAAGGATTTGTTTTGTAACTAGAAGCCTGGAAACAATTTAAATGCCTGTCTTTTTTTAACAAAGAAAAAAATGTTGATTCATCTAAAGTGCTAGCAATATAAATATATAATAATTATGCACAAACATATAAACTATATAATATAAATTAATACAATTATATTTATATAATTTATATTATATAAATTTATATTTAAGTTTATATATATTATATATTTATATTTATATTAAATATAAATTTAAAAATATATTAAATATAAATATATTAAATATATTAAATTTAAATATATAAAATATATTAAATTTAAATTTATATGTATTAAATATATAATACATAATATTAAATATATAATATATTATTCATATTCATATTTACTATATATTATTATATATTCATATTTATATTATATATTCATATATTATATATTATATTATATTACATATTCATATTTATATATTATATATTCATATTTATTCACATAGTTAATTATATAAATTATAGGTGATCTACAAATAAATTAGAGAGGGCGGGGGGGGACAGAGGAATGGAGAGGGGGATTTTTCCTTCCCTTTTTGAGACTTCCGCATGTGACTCATAACCTGGATACATAAATGGAGAGTTGTGGCTATCTGGGGGGCATAGGAAATAAAGGAGTTTTGCCATTCTCATACAGCTCTGCCGGTTCATGAAACAGTACTAACGAGTACTTCTTACGTGCTGAATACCCGTTTAACACAAATATGGTATTATCGTCACCATTTTGCCAATACAGGGGATTAACTTTCTCAAGGCTCCCCAGGTCTGATTTTTCTGCTACACGGAAGCTTCCTGATGCCACGGCACTGCAAATATTTATTATATGGCATGATTCCCCGAGAAGGCCACCGGGAAGTGACAAACTGTGGCTTCGCGCCGAAGGGAAGACAACGAAGCAGGGGCCTGATTTTGCAGCGTGTCCCACGCGGGAACCGGACCCCCGGGACCTGGACCACTGCCCTGCCTCCCGCCTGCCACACAGCAGTGCATCTGACAGCTCTGAAAGGTGCCCTTCGAGCTCCCCGACTTTACTGAAACTCGGGGTTCATCTTTCAGAGAAAGAGAGATAGCAAGAGCAGGAACACAAGCAAGGGGAGCGGGAGAGGGAGAAGCAGGCCTCCCACCGAGCAGGGAGCCCGATGCGGGGCTCGATCCCAGGACCCTGGGATCATGACCCGAGCTGAAGGCAGACGCTTAACGACTGAGCCACCCAGGCGCCCCGAAACTTGGGTTTTTTTAGTAGCTCCCTAGGCTCTTTCCAACACGAGCCACTCAAGTCAGGTGTCTTTCTTTACAACAGGAAACGCGGCCCCAGCCCCCATGGACACGTGCCGGAAAACATCGAGTTTAAGCTAATGCTGGGAGGGCCTTGCCTCCGCCTCGGCGTGTTTCGGAGACGCACCCAGGAGGGAGACTCCTGACCAGGAAGCCGGACCCAAACTCAGGCTGGTATTTCTCTCGCTGATGTATCTGGTGATGGCAAGTGGCGAAAAGCCCCTTTCTCCATACCGGACTCGGTTTCCCAAAAGGCAAAATGGAGCTTTGGGAGCATCTGGAATTTATCTTGCTTCACAGTGACCTTGTGATACACGGATAATCGTGTTGGTTTTGTTGTTGTTGTTGTTTTTCACCAGAACGTTAGCAATGACGATATTTGAGTCTGTAAACTACTGATCACAGGCTACATCGGCCACGTGGTAGGAAGAACAAGGACTCAGGCTTTACCTTTCAACCATCTCCGAGTTTACACGTCTTCCACTAGGGGCCGCCTTGATCCTGCGTGGTGTGCCCCGGGGAAGCCTCCCGATCAGGGGGTGGTTCTTCTCACTTAATAGGATTTAACACAATTCCCTTCTATCTTCCTTTTGTTTTCAAGGCCAGAACCGCAGGTTAAATTACTCTCAGTTTGCTCATGTCTGTGATCCCCCAGCGCTGGGAGTCTGTGTAGGGAATGGCTTTCTGGTCTCGTTCCTTAGCTGCTCTGGAAGGGTCTGCCTGAGCCCAGAAGCCCCCTCATCACCCGCACTCCCTACCACAAGGGTGGGTGCTGCGGACCCACCAGCAGGGGCCCCTCTGCAGACTCCTGCAGCTTCTCCTTTTTCCCCACTAAGTTCTATCAGGCCCCCACCCACACTCCCCTTCCTTATGCACCAGAGCGATTCCTAGAAAGCCCTGCGAGAAATGAAATCCTAAAAATCCAGCTCTGCATCCCCTTCGACTTGTATCACCAGTTTGGGGGATGCCTTTCCTGCTGCCTCGGGGGTGGTCCCTGCAGTCCCGAGCTAGGTCTCCCCCAGCCCCCTCACGCACACCCCCACTCAGTGCCAAGCAGTTAACGATCTTTAAAAACATGTACATTCTCCAGGGACCCAATTAATTAAAGGTCAGGAGTAAAATAATCCTTCAGTTAAAAAACCAAGGTCTGTGACTTTGGAATTGCCGACGGAGATGGTCCTTCCGTGCGGCTCACTGCCGGGCACCACACCCCCACTGCACAGGGTTAGTGAGCCCCTGCCGTGTGCCAGGCGGGTTCTGCCCCTCTGCTCGAATATAACCTCCTGAAAGAGGCCTGCCCTGACCACCCAGATGATACAGCCCCCTCTCACTTCCTCTTCCCATACCCTGATGTGTTTTTCTTCAAGCTTATCCCCGATTAACACCAAGGGTGTTGTGTATTTGTCTTTCTCCTCCCCTAGAACGCACGTTCCATATCCTCAGGGCTTTCTCTAGACTCGCTGCCTCCCTCCTCCCATAAGCTCTACGACAGTGCCCAGGACATAGCATGCACTCAGTAAATGCCTGTCGGTTGAATGCACCGCTCAGAGACGACAGTTAGAAGATACTCGAGGAGGACTCGTCATAGGCGCCCAGGTCACCTGCGTCACGTGCCTGGGTCCAGCGCCCCTCCGCCTCCTGCTTAGGTTCTCCCCCTGACCCGCTTCTCTGTGGACACCACAGCCGGAGTGATCCCTCAGAAATGTAAGACCAACAACATCCCTCTTCTTCTCGTCTTCTAACCCTCAGATGGTGTCCCATCAAGGAATAAAATCCAAACTCCTAGCACGGTGTCTACAGACCTGGCCCTACATGCCTCTCCAGTCTCATCTCAGACCACTCTGGCCTTCTTCCTGCCCTCCTCACATGCCAAGATGCCACGCTCCTCACCAAGGGCCTTTGTGACCCTTGCCTCTGCCATAGAGGCTCTTTCCGGTCCTGCCCCGCCTTGCAGGACTGGCTTCTTTAGGTCATTAAGATCTCAGAGAATTTTCTATCAATTCGTGCCTTGCTACATTTTATTTTCCTCCTAGTGCTTAGCACCATGTGAAATTATGTGTACATTTGTTTAGAGGTTGATAGTCTGTCTACCCCCATTCTCCCGCTTCACCCCCACCCCCCCGGCTCCACACACACACACAAGCACTAAAAGGAAAGTTCCGTGAGGTCTGAAACCTGATCTGTTGGCCCCTGTGAGCCGGTCCTTTAGAGTGGCTCCTGGCACGTTAGTAACTGCTTGATAAGTCTGTGTCGAATGGCTAACTGAACGAGCAGATGGACAGATGGATGAATAGACAGAATGTTTTTGGAGTGTTATGGAAAGAGGCAAACTCTACCGTCATTTTATTCTTCTAAGTTGGAGCACGGACATGTAATTTTGAGTCTTTGCTTTCTAGGAGATGGAAACATGACATGATGTTGAGTCTTTCCTCCAAGGTCACTTCCCCAGGGAAGACCAGTCCTGACCTGCCTACCTAAATAGGTTCTCCTTCCATTGTCTCATATTCTCTGTACCTTTCTTTCATTCCTACCGCACCTTGTAATTATATATTGATTTCTGGAATTGTTAGTTTAACCTTGTTCTCCCCCAAGTGTACCTTGAGCTCAGAGCACCATGTCTTTTTTGCTCATCTCCATCTCCCTGGGGCTCTGTTCCGTGCCAGATACACAGGAAACTCCATTTACTTTTAGAGGAAGCAGCATTCACAACACAGATTCTAAATAACTTCCAAACAAGCAAGCAAGATGGATGTGCCTCTTGCACATGAATTTTAAAGCAGGAAACACATTGCGCATTTTTAATAAAAAATTTAGACCATTCCAAACTTCAGAATAATAAGCCCGTAATTCCAAAGTCTGGTAACTGTGAATGCAAAGAGTTGAGTTATGGTCTTGGTTCTGACACCAACTTTCCCGGCTGATCTACGGGCACTTACGAAGTCCACTGGGTCTCTCTGTTCTACCACCACTCTTGCAGCGGCATCCTGGGAATCGATGAGCCCACTCATGCCTGGGGTAGACAAGGAGATTCTGCCCCCAAAGTCCTGAAGAAGAGCAAGAGGACAAAATGTCCAAACCCTACATTCATGGGTTCTATTTAGTTTTGGTAGCAGCTAAAACCTATGTTTGAGCCACTGGAACATTCTCTCTCCTCCTCCTCTGCAGGCCCGTGCTGTCTGCCTGCCTCGGGGCTGGGTCCTCAGCAGTCTGTGTGCACTCTCTCCAGGGTCGCGCTCGACAGCAGGGAGGGCCGCCCCGCGCCGGGCTGGGCCGGGTGCCAGGAAGGAACAGCAGAGTGATGGGTCTGCTCCCCAGCTCTGACTGCTACGCGGATGAACTTGCCATCTGCGCCCCGGGTCCTCGTCAGGCCTCGGTCTCCACCAGTTACAGCTGCTTGCTGAACACTTGCAACTAGATTCCGGGACGACACCTCCAACTCAGCATGTTTGAAATCAGGCAGGTCATTATTTCCTCCGAGTGCCCTCTTCTTAGCCAGGGTCGCACTATTTCCTGGGTGATCCATGCTCAAGAACCTGCGGTTATCTCCGGCTCCGACCTCTCCATTAACCCCTGTGTCCCATCACCAAGGAAGTCTTCCATCTCTTCAAGAGCAATAGGCACCTTCCTAGCCTAGCTCTTTCCACCTGATGCCAAGGCTCCTGCTTGCAATGGCCACGTAACAGACGTCTCTCATCCGTGGCCTCTCACCACGTTAAGTCTTTCCCCACAAAAAAGATCTGACCTTCCTAGAACAGACAGGTTCACATTCCCACTTCTCGGAAGCCTTCGTGAGCTGCCCTCTACTCCAGGATAAGGACCAGACTCTTGGGTCTGACATTCAAGGCCATCTGAAACTGCTACCACCTACCACTCCAGGCGAACCAGCCTGCACACACGAAGGATCCCCTGCTCCAGTCAGCCTGAGGGACTCCCCGTGCCCCGGGGTCATGAGCGTGAGCTCCCTCCAGACGGGCCCTGCGGACTCAATGGGAGCCTTTGGATGTGCTCCTTCTACTGCCTGTGCAGAATTCCCCTTCCGTGTCTAAGTGCAGATCACAGCCTGCATGACTGCCCCTCGGAGGGCACATCTTCGCTCCTTTCTCACACCATCCTTTCCATCTGAAACCCCTTCCCCTCATCGACCTTCACCCGTCGCAAACAACCCTCAAAGGCATGGCTCACATTCAACTTCCTTCGTGTACTTTGGCGAACAAACCTTTGACTCCCTCTGTCTTGCGTTTACCAATCTCACCGCAAACTCGCTGTTCAGCGTTAGCTCGTCAGTTACCTTTTCAGGCTCGGTTCTCCACTTCAACTGGACTGTCCGTTTCCTGAGGGCCAAAGCTTGGTCATAAACAGTGTAAGAGCCTCAGCTAACGAACGGGTGATAAATATCTGTTGTTTGTTATGCTGAGGTCTGCACTACATCGCACAAAATGATTTCTCTTTTTTTTTTTCCAAAGAATTTTGCATGATATACAAAAAGGTTGGGGGCGGGGTGGACTAAAGCATCATCAGGAGACATAGCATCACCCAGCAGTTGCTTATGTCACAAAACACCAACGGAAGAATTCTGCTTAGTTAAATAGGGGGCAGCGTGCAGACTGGGGGGAAATGTCAAACCAATTCTGATCACTGCTGGTCAGGCAGCTCAGTGAAAAGGGCAGAGAGAGAAGCCTCAGCCAGAAAAACCTGTCAAAGTGGCCCTCCAAGCCTGGCATCACACCCCTCCCTGCGAAGGGGTACGGACCAAAAATACAAACAGGTTATGAAGTCACCTACGAAGCGCCTGCCACAGTTCCCCCAGGAGAGGTACTGAACGGACATTCGCTGAGTTAACAAATGCATGGACCAATCACGGATGGAAAAAATTCTGATAGGGAACGACGTAGTGATTCTCAGTCTTTGAAAGGAAGATAACTTGATGATTGCCCTTTTTTTTTTTTTTACAAAAACATCCTTTTTTTAGTCTTTGTCAGAGATACAAAACCAGACTGAGCAGACCACTAATGTGACCTAATCCAAACTTTCCTCTACTTGTATGCATCATTGCCCAGATTTCAACTGTATATACACAAGGAAAAAGACACCTATTTTGGAACCTCTATTTTAAAAGTGTTAGTTCATTTTGAAGACCTTAACCGTAACGTTAATGTTCTAGCGTTGTTTCACATAATTGCTCATATACCACAAGACAGCTAAGTTTTATCTCTTCAAATTTAATTGAAACCCAAAGGACAGTCTCTCTGTATCGTATAGAAATAGAGAATATTTAATGAGTAAAGCATGTGATACTTACACTCCCTTTAGACTTTCTGGATCCTACAATAGGAGGTAGTGAAGAAGCTTTCTGACTGTGGAAACAAATCGCAATTTAGAAATCTGAATGTTATTGACAAATAATACATAATGCAAGATAACTGTCATCCCAACTTATCACCCCAACCTGCAAGTCATCTGCTTAAGGGACACAGGTGTTTCACAAAAAGTACCACATACTTTCCCGATTTCACAAAGACCACCATAAAATCATTAAAATCCAGTCCCAAAGACCTTTAATGTTCAACATTAAATGATTTTCACTGATGCTCCCTATAAACTTTTAGTACCACCTTAAATTTTTTTCGTAGCATTTTTATTCAAATCCCCAAACTTTCTGGATGCATTTCAAAAAGTCACTTCCTGGGGCACCTGGGTGGCTCAGTTGTTAAGCGTCTGCCTTCGGCTCAGGTCACGATCCCAGGGTCCTGGGATCGAGCCCCACATCGGGCTCCCTGCTCGGCGGGAAGCCTGCTTCTCCCTCTCCCACTCCCCCTTCTTGTGTTCCCCCTCTCGCTGTCTCTCTCTGTCAAATAAATAAATAAAATCTTTAAAAAAAAAAAAATCACTTCCTAAGCTGAGTGATGGTTTTGCCAGACTGAGTCAAAAACAATAAACGTCCATTGTTTTCAAAGTGTCTGCAGTGTCTATGTCAGAAGCTCAGAATGGCAAAACACCGGCGTTTATATTCAGTGAGCTTCTAGACCGGTCATTCTCAATAAAAAATAAAAGTTCTCTTTGGCTGTAGAATGTTGTTCCACAGATGGTAGGAAGAGACCTATCTTGGAACCCACTGACCCCTCTGGAAAGAAGACCACACACGGATGAAGGTGTGTCTAACTAATCTGTCAGAGAGAGGCCACCACGAGACACAGACTTCTCATCGCCCTTGAGAACACACTGTAGCCCACAGCAGGTGAACCCAGTGTTGCTCAGCAGAGATCGTGAAGGATCTGACGTCATGGACGGCCAAGGACAGTCGTCAAGAAGTCTGCTGGAAAATAATTCTAAAGCGCTGGAAAACCTTGTGCTCCTGCCCACTCCAAACACCGCCCCGAAAGTCCATTTCATCCCTTACTTATTTGGAAACCCTCGGCCAGCCTCTCCATCAGGCTTCACAAACTCCAAATTAATGGAGAACAAATTGGTGACCTTCTGCTATCTCTGTGCAAGTAACCCACACCCCAGCAGAAGACAGCCATGAAAAGTCAGGTTCTGAGAGCTAAGTGGCCACGGAATGTGTGGAAAAAGCAGCACAGGTGGTAAAAAAAAAAAACCCCACCATGAGCAAGCCAGGGGGTGTCTGCA
Organism: Halichoerus grypus; assembly: GCF_964656455.1. Lineage (NCBI taxonomy): Eukaryota > Metazoa > Chordata > Mammalia > Carnivora > Phocidae > Halichoerus > Halichoerus grypus. Next base: position 140,581,615 of record NC_135720.1, read on the forward strand.
TCTGCCGGGGGGGGGGGGGGGCAGGGTTCTGCGTGCATGCCTCCGCCAGCCCTCTGCTCAGCGGAAATAAGGCACCTTTCACAAATACATGACATTTCCTAGAGAAAAGGGGTCACAATGCACTGTGTGTAATTAAAAGTGCAATCTTCAAAATAAAAGTACAATCTTCAAAATTTTGCATATAATAATTATAGTCTCTCTTGCTGCTCTGTTTACTTGCACAAGGAGAATTATATTGTATTTATCTCATTACTATTAAAAGGGGTATAAAATATTTTTTTTTAACACTTGTAGATGTTCGTATATGCACCAACTGAAAACTATTTGGTCTAGCTAACCAGTGGAGACATTATTAAAACTTCGAATGATGTATGCTATATAGAAGCCCTCAGCCCTGTATCTTCTTCACCAAAATAAATCTTTATATTTACTATGAATTTGTAAGTGAGTGGTTAAAAGAGATGCTATCTAACCCTTCATAGATTCCCCCCAAATTATATTTTTGTGCAAAAAAAAAATCTCCCATCTCCAATAATGGCAAAAATCAATCAATCAATCAAATCAATATATATCAAACATGCTTTCCATTCTAACTTATGAGCAAGATTATATAAGATATACCGGTGGTCAGCATAAGACAATGTTATTTCAAGTGGTAACTAAAATAAGAGATGCGAATGAGGATGAACACTTACCCATAGGACCTTCTCATGGTGGACTTGTCAAAAATTAATTCACCATAAGGCAATTTCTTAAACTTATCTCTGCCGACAGCCACGTAAAACTGCCCATTCTCCAACTCGGCCCCGCTCTCAACAAGTTTTCCTTCTAACGTGTAAAGTCTGCCAAAACATGAATGCCCACAATTAAAATTTAAACAAGCATGGAAGAGCTACTTAAAATTACAAAGTTCAATAGAAGCATTCCTCTCTTAAGTTGGCTCATTTGTTACTATGCTAATTATTGAATTCAAAATGCCTCAAAGTCATTAGATTCTACTAAATGCCAGTGTTACAATGTAGAGACAGTTACCCTCTCTTTGTGTACAAGTACTTCATCCCAATCAACCTACCAACCCAACAGAAGGATCTTCTCCTGCTGCCACAGTAAGATTTCAGACGGAAAGCCCTGACTCACATAGAATGTGGTGCTTTATTTTATTTTTTAAGATTTTCTTTATTTATTCATGAGAGACAGAGGGTGGGTGGGGAGGGGCAGAGAGAGAAGCAGGCTCCCCTCGGAGCAGGGAGCCCAATACGGGGCTCAATCCCAGGACCCCGGGATCATGACCTGAGCCGAAGGCAGACGGCTCAACCACTGAGCCACCCAGGCGCCCAAATGTGGTGCTTTAAATGGACTCAGCTCCCGCTGAAGATCGGTTCTTCTATTTCTATCTTGTGAGCACGTTTACAATTTATTTTCTTAATGTATTTGTCAGGTTGACAGACTTACTGCATTCTGTGCAAGAGCCCTCAGCCAAAACAGTACATCCAAACACACACAGAATGGGGTCCGAAAACAAGAGGCAAAGGAGCCCCTGGAGAGGATTAATGATGCAGAACGCATAGCATTCATGCCTCTTCCTTTTTTTTTTCTTTTTTGCCTCCCTTCATCTTCCCAGAATCAAGGGATTTCACAAGGACCTCCCTTTACTGTAAAACTGCTGCCGCAGACAACAGTGAATATGTTACTTATTAAAAGAACAGCGATAACTTTACTAGACGACTTAAAGTGTCCACAGAATTTTTTTTTCCTAAAGAACAAGAAATAGCCGACTATTAGAAAACACCATGAAAAAAGCTATGCCTATTTTTGAAGGTTATAAACCAGAGTTCGTGACTGGAACGAATTTAGAAAAAAGCATTTAGAAAAAAAAAAATTCTCAGACTTCTTATCTTACCTAATAAAGGTTAGTGACATTTGCAAAGAAAAAAAAAAAAAAGACAAAGGCATTGATCTGTCTGCTTCTTCACCAATGATGTAAATGGCCATATCAAAAGAAGCCAAGAAGTACATAGAAAACCGGCCACAAAAACCCTGAAATGTGTTTGGGTTGATTTAATATAAAGATGCTCCCTCTTTATTACACTGTAATTCAATCCCTACAATTCTAATTATCAACACTTAACCCAGATTTTCTGGTTTTCCCTCCTTAACCTAGACCAGGGTTTCTGAACGATGGTTCTATTGGCATTTTGGATCTGATAATTCTTCGTTGGGGGGGCAGGGGGGGCCTCCCTGTGAACTAACTGTAGGTGCTCCTAATAGCACCTTTGGCCTCTACCCACTAGATGGTAGTAGTAGCTGCCCCATCCCCAGTGTGACTACCAAAAATGACTGGATGCTGCCAAATGTCCCCTAGGGGCAAAATCGTCCCAAGCTGAGAACCCTGGCCTGGACCCAGATATTCATTTTCCTTCAAAACAGGAAGATCGGAGTCAGTAGTTAACTTTTATGGCTTGAAATTAAAAGACAGAATCACTGTGGATCTGGAAACAGCCAAGATTTGACTGGTTTCCTCTGCAGGTAGTTAAGCATACGGAATAAATTCTAACCCACGATTTTAGGCTTCTTTTATAGGACTTTATTTGACCTGCTTTCTTCCTTTTTTTGCAAAGGGCAAGAAACATAAACGGGGAGTTGAATCGGTTTTAATGGGATGTTTCTGATATATAAATATACTGAGGCACAGGGAAGGTCCAACCATAAGACTTTTTAACATTCTGTTAAAGGAAAATGGGCATGTCCCAAGTGACCAGCAACCAAATCTCACTCATATCTGGCATTATACTGAGAATTAAGTTTCTCCAAGTATTCAAATATTGCAGTGGGGGAACATATATTTTCATTTCTGTATTTATACTTGCATATATTTTATTTCCATGTGTGAATTTGTCAGATCAATATATGTATGAACAGGTGTATCTGGGCATGCAACTGTGTGTATATATCTTTGGGTGCTTTATATTATTTATTGAGTGGGTTTACACTTATGTATATGTCAAAAGACACAACTGCATATCTAAAAAAAGAAAGAAAGAACTTTTAAGATCTGCCTTCACTCCTGACACCAAAATAAATCCAGAAGGATCAAAGGTTTAAATGAAATTAAAAGTACAAGATGAAAACACTGCAGAATATTTTTATAATCTTGGAATTAGGAAAAGCTAAGCTAGTCATAAAACTTAATGATCATAAGAAAAGACTGAAAATTCGACTGTACCAAAATTCAACTTAACTGTACACATACACACAAAAAAAAAACCATAAAGAGAATCAAAAATACAAACTGGAAAATATTTAAAACTCATAGGAGAAACGGCCAGATGCCCTAATATGTAAAGAGTGTCTATAAATCAATAAGATAAATATGCAAAGGCAATACAGATAGTTCATATATAATGAAAGATAAATTTGTGGGATTTATTTCGAGAATAGCTTAGTAGTTAAGAGCATAGGCTCTGGAGTCAGACTGGGGACCAGTGACTCTGGAGCGTCCTGGGATTTTCCTGAAAGCTTCTGAAACCCATCCACCCAGAGAAGAAGACTCGGGCGTACCTGTGGACAGCCCCACTCCTCAAAGTTACTTTTTCTGTGACCATTTGTAGCACATGATCCCACTGATTCAAGGTTTTTCTGGGGATGAGGAGGCGAGAAGCCGGACTTACGAGGTCTCCATTTGCAATCAAGCTGGGAAAAAAAAAAAAAAAAGCAAAACCAGCCAGCCACGCCATTTGAAACAGTTATAATTTTTAAGCTACAAAACAAATTCCAAACCACAAGGAAAGCAACCTTCCAGCCTCAAGGTAAAAGTCTTCAACTTACAAGATCGTGCAGGGCTCCTGAAGGGGTTTTCTAAAGCGAGCAGACACGTTGATTCTGCTGTGCATTACTGGCTTCACCTTTAAAAAACCAAAGAAATGCACATCACTGAGTGTGTGTTAGGTTTTCTTGTCTTTTTTCTAGGAGTTAAAAACTACGGGTTTTCAGGAACGGGCTGAGACCTGTTGTGCCTTTGTTAAAAACTTGTGCTTTTCCCCCCAACTACATAAACACTCCAGGCTCGCTTTCTAGCACTATCGTATGCCCTTAACAAAGCTCTCAAGAAAAATTTCCCTTAAGCCCCGGCTTTACTGCTCATGATCTGTGCCCACAATCGGGCCTATCCTGAGAATTTTAAGGCAACATTTTAAACACTTCTTTCTGTAACACAGAAACAAAGTAATCTTATAAAATCTGGAACTCTGAAGGGCTCCCCCTCCAGCCAGGCATACTCCTCTCTGGGGCTGAATCTAGCCCTCTCTCCCCACCCCACCCCACCCCTGCACGTGATCCCATATAGCCTCACCCCCCCAAGGCACGTGACCCCATCGCGTTTTCCCCACGGATTCCACTTCTCCCCTCTCCATCAGCCCACTTTCTCTAGCCTTTGCTTCCAGGTTCTCCACCGCAAGAAGCACAAGGCCCCCCAGGGCCCCCTCTGCCTGAGGCCAGGTTTGGGCTTCCAGCAGCCCTCTCCTCCCTAGTCAACTACATAGGGTTTTTTCCTGAATCGCTACCCCTCATGCTGAACTCTAAAATTCCACTGCACACACTCACTCTCAGCAGATCATTTCCTTCTGAACTTAAGGAAATTCGGGCAAACGGGCATGAAGCCCCTGGAGCTCCCTTCCCTCCACAACCCACCTCATCTCCCTCTTCACCATTTCTCTCTGTTCTGCCTGTCTCCGGTGGAACCTTAGCCCTTTTTAAAGCTAACCCCCACCTTGGTTTTGTCTCCAGCTACCTCTACTAGATCCATTAATCATCTGCTGCCAGTGTGCTTCCCTGCTGATTTTTCCCAGAGCACTTACCATCATCTGACACCTGACATATTTTATTTATCTGATTTTCAATTGCTTGCCCCTACTATGTCCCTTTGGTGTTACCCTCAATATTCCCTAGTACGGTACTGAGCACATACTTCATACTCTAGTAATTTTGTTCCAATGTCTTGCCTCTTGACCTTGATTATTTAAGACCTTCCTCGTTGGATTCTTGAATTAAAGGTGAAGGTGAACATGTCATATAAACAAATAACTTCAAAATTCTTGTTGAATGGGCTAAAATGTGCTATTTTTCTTTAGAGCATACATATCTATAAACATAACACACAGAAATTGATAAATACACGCCTTAAAAAATAATCATATAATTCTGAGTATATAAGTTGTTACTGGAATTAAATCAAACCACTTGTTTTGAATAGTAATTGTTTTCCTCATTCACCATGGCAAAAATTTTCCCCAAATGTTCATGATTAACCAGGTGAACTGAAGATTAACCTTAAATATATATTTCTTTGAGTCATTATAATTAAATTAACGAGGCTGTTTTCGGATATACTAATAATAGAATCTGAAAAAAAAATCCAATATATCTGAATCGGAAAAAAAAAAGTAAGACCATCGTATAACACAATTGGAACTCTTTGGAAAAAGTACTATTTTTAATTTACAGTGCATTTTTTAATTGGCATTTCAAATAATAACTTCAATCGCACACACAAAAATAAGCCAAATCAACTGCACATAAGGGAAATTTTTCCAGAACCCTTTTCAGGGATGAGGGATTGGTCATGTGGTGCTAATGTAGAGAATTATGGCTTTAGATAATGGAAAACATAATAATCAAAATATGTCTCTAAAATTTGTAAATTTTCTTATTGGCCCATACAATTTCCCTTGCCTTTTATTTAAAAATAAATAATATTACCTTTTATTTAAAAATAAATATTTGAAATATGAGTATAATGTTAAGTATCAACAACACACCTAGTTAGGGAGGGATGGACACCCAGGGATGGGACATGAGGTACTCCCACTCAGACCCTGGGTACCAGGAATGGCTTTCATTGGTGACTGATCAACGGCTGGCCAATGTTAGTTGTGGAATCTAGGACTATGGGACCAAATCAAATGAAAAAGTATCAATTCAAAATGCAAACTTTCATTTTGGACCCAGCACACTAATAATCCTCCTGATTGGTTTGGTCAGTTGGGAACCACCACGAAATAAAGGGAGGACATGCTTACAGCTGATCTCTTGCCTGGATTCTTCACTGGGTTCAACGCTTGTCTCGGAAAACCCAGTTTATCTGGATACCCGAGAAGTAGGTAAGCCTAATTAATCAGAGAGAAGAGTCATTCCCTGAGTGGAAATTAGACAGCTGAACAGGTGGGTAGGTAGGTAGGTAGAGAGAGAACTGAATAAATATTTGGCTCACATTTTTCTTGAAACTAGTTCTAAAGCCAAAGGTGGCAAAGTGGCATAATCATGTTTACTCTGTTAGAATGAGGTGAGTCAGGACTCTACTGCTGGTCTTCGGATACAAATCACAGGTGCTTTCCAAAATACGCCCGTGTCTCTCCAATCTTCTTTAGATTGTGTTTATGTCACAGATGGCCATGATAAACACTTTTCAAAGCCCATAATGCTTCATGTGAACCTAGTAAGTCTATACGTGATTTAACTCAAGTTCACCAATTCCACATGACATTTACTAGGACAATAACCACAGCTGGGTCAAATTCAAGTTAAAACCTACATGACTCAAAAAACATGAATCTGTTTGTTATAAAAATGAGCTCAGTGAAAGCAAAGTTGTTGCTTTGAAAATACATCTTTGAAATAATAATGCCAAAGCCTACAAATGGAGTAACTGACTACAGGTCTACGATTCTGAGCTCTAGGACTGACCGCCAACACTTTCGACGAGAACCAATTCAATGACTTACACCTCATTTTCTTAATCTGCAAAAATAGGGATAATCCTGCTAAACTAGCCCAAAGGGAGGCTCCATGAACTAATTAACCAAGAGGCAATGCCACTCCCTGGGGCTGTTAGGCTGAATGCTTCAGAGAATCCACCCGCCTCAAATCTCAGCACTCATCACCTCTGAAACCTCTAGAAATCTAGGCCAGGAAAATCAAACTCAGTCTCAGGACCTGAGAAAATGATGCTGTTAAATGAGCACCATCCCAAAAATCTAGTGACCGCTGACCTCTTGTAAACACTCATTATACAATTTTAAAAGTCAGTATTAAATCACTTTTTTAAAAAAATACATCAAGTTTTTGTGACTGCCCATAATAAAGATAAATCTAGGCATTTGGGGGGAAAAAATGTAATGAAGTTATTTATCTGCCAAATATATGCCAACCCACACAAAGAGAGTTCAACTCTATTTTCCTTATTGTATGGATTTAAGAAACAGTAGGTTCTCCAAATGGTAATCTTCGGGGAAACTTTGTTGTTACTACTTTTCAAAGACAGCACATAGCATCAAAGAGGAAAACAAAGTCCTTTACAAAATGTTTCATCAGTTTTCACCACTTTCTGATAAATGAGGAGCCAAACACGTAGAGAAGACACCAGAGTTGAAAATAACTTGCCTAGGAGTCAATACAGCAGACACGTCCAAACTAGGAATTGTTCCAAAGTTTTTAAAGTAATTATCCTTTTTTTTCAATATTACCATTTTTTTAAAGATTTATTTATTTGTTTTAGACAGAAAGAGAGCAAGCAAGCATGGGGAGGGGCAGAGGGAGAGAGAATCCTGAAACAGATGCCCTGCCTCGGCACTGAGCTCAAAGTGGGGCTCGATCTCAGGACCCTGAGATCATGACCTGAGCTGAAATCAAGAGTCAAGAGTTGGACGCTTAACCGACTGAGCCATCCAGGTGCCTGTACTAATTTTTAAACAGAAGAAAGACTGGCCAAGATGCGTGATGGATGGTGATAATGCAATGTCCTGTGGTGATGTTTTATATGATAATTAACAATTGGAAAATGCCTCTGTCAGAGCGTATTTCATGCTAAGCTTCAAGGAATGAAACCATTTATCATGGAGATACTCCAGGTGCATGGACTGAAAGAGAAATGTGACAAGGGAAGGCTGTGTAACAAGAGGTGGGGACAATAACCAAACTGCTCAAAAGAATAGCTGACTCACCCTCTCCTTGGATTTCTATCAATGATATTACATTGCATCTCAATTAGTATGAGTTGACACATTCTAACCTACAGAGTAACAGAGACCTACTGAGACACAAAAATTACACCATTTTCCTACCACTATTTTTCCCTTTTTCATATCTGAGGAAATACATTCTAATAACTGGTACGTAATTTGACAAATAAAATGCATCTGCTCTGCCTGTATGAGATTGTTTTTTCATTTTAAAGGGGTTTTTTTTTCCATATTCAAGTAAACTAAAGAACAGTTCCACTTCGAGTTAGGAGGTAGAAGGTTGGAGGGGACTATTGTTCCCAACATGACAACAAAAACTGAAAGATAAGCTAAATAGCATGATTTTTTTTATGTTAACTTCCCATGTCATGTGTGCGTGCAACAGTGCACAAGGGTTCCTATTTCCCCACATCCTCACCAACACTTTTTGATAACGGCCTTTCTAATATGTTTGAACCTGTGAACTGATATCTCATTGTGATTTTGAGTCGCATTTCCCTGATGATTAATGATGTCTTTTAAGTATCTTTTAATGTACCTACTGGCCATCTGTAGGTCTTCCTTGGAAAAACATCTACTCAGATCTTCTGCCCATTTTTTAATTGGATTGTCGGCGGGGGTTGTCATTGAGTTGTATGAGTTCTTAATATGTTTTGATATTAGCCCCTTAGCAGATCTATGATTTGCAAATATTTTCCACCATTCAGTGTCAGATTCACAATATCATAACCAAGACCCATGTCAAGGAGTTTATTGCCTATGTTTTCTTCTAGGAGTTTTATGGTTTTAGGTCTTAAACATTCAAATCTTTAATCCATTTTGAGTTAATTTTTGTATATGGTGAGAGGTAGTGGTCAAGTTTCATTCTTTTGCATATGGCTGTCTGTCTGGTTTTCCCAAAACTATTGAACAGACTGTCTCTCCCCACTGTATATGCTTTCCTTCTGGTCATAAATTAATTCACCATATATGTATGGGTTTATTTCTGGGCTCTCTATTCTGTTCTGTTGATCTATATGTCTGTTTCTATGCTAATACCATACTGTTCAAATTACTGTAGCCCTGCAGTATAGTTTGTAATTGGGGAGCATGGTGCCTCCAGCTTTGTTCTTCTTTCTCAAGATTGCTTTAGCTATTTGAGGATTTTTGTGGTTCCATACAAATTTTAGGATGATTTTTTTCTATTTCTTTGAAAAAACGTCATTGGAATTTTGATGGGGATTGCACTGAGTCTGTAGATTGCTCTGGGTAGTAAGGACATTTTAACAATATTTATTGTTCCAATCCACGAGCATGGTAAACCTTTCCACTCATTTATGTCTTCTTCAATTTCTTTAATTAATGTCTTGTAGTTTTCAATACACAGTCTTTCACCTCCTTGGTTATTTATTCCTAGGTATTTCACTCTCTTCAATTCAATTGTAAATAGTACTGTTTTCTTTCTTTTCTTTCTTTCTTTTTCTTTCTTTCCTTCTTTCTTTCTTTCTTTCTTTCTTTCTTTCTTTCTTTCTTGACAGAGAGTGTGCACATATATGCACATGCAGCAGGGGAGGGGCAGAGGGAGGGGAGAACCTTAAGCAGGCTCCACCTCAACATGGAGCCCACCATAGGGCTCAATTTCACCACCCTGGGATCACAACCTAAACCAAAATCAAAACTCAGACTCAACCAACTGAGCCACCCAGGCACCCCTCTTTATTTTTCTTTCTGACAGTTTGTTATTAGTGTGTAGAAATGCAACTTTTTTTGTATTAAGTACATATCCTGCAACTTTACTGAATTTACTTACCAGTTCTAACAGGGTTTTTTTGGTGGAATCTTTAGGGTTTTCTATATATAATATCATGTCATCTGCAAGTAATGACAGTTCTACTTATTTCTTTCCAATTTTGATGCCTTTTATTATTTTTTTTCCTTGCCTAATTGCCCAGGCTAGGACTTCCAATAGGATATTAAATAAAAATAATGAGAGTGGGCATCCTTGTCTTGTTCCTGACCTTAAAGGAAGTTTTTAGTTTTTCACCATTGAGTATTTTAGCTATGGGCTCATCATATATGGCCTTTATTCTATTCCCCCTATTCCTACTTTGTTGAGAGTTTTTATCATAAATGGATATTGAATTGTGACAAATGCTTTTTCTGCATCTATTGAGATGACCATATGATTTTCATCCTCCATTTGATTTCATTTATCCACATTTTGTTAATGTGGTGTTGTACCACATTGACTACTTTAAGGATGTTGAACCATCCTTTCATCCTGGAATACATCCCACTTGATTGTGGTAGATGAACCTTTCAATGTATTGTTGGCTTTGGTTGGCTGATATTTTGTTGAGGATTTTTATATCTGTGTTCATCAAGGACACAGGCCTGTAATTTGTTTGCAACATTCCTTGCCTGGTTTTGGTATCAGGCCCAAGGTATCAGGGTAATGCTGGCCTTATAAAATGAGTTTGGAAGGCTTCCCTCCCCTTCTGTTTTTTGGAAGACTTTGAGAAGGATTCATATTAATTCTTCTTTGAATGTTTAGTAAAAATTCACTAGTGAAGCCATCTGGTCCTGGACTTTCGTTTCTTGGTGGGTTTTTGATCACTGATTCAATCTCCTTACTAGTAATCCATGTTTGGATTTCATCATGATTCAGTCTTGATAGGTTGTATGTTTCCAGGAATTTATCCATTTCTTTTAGGTTGTCCAGTTTGGGGCATACGATTTTTCAGAGTAGTCTCTTCTAATCCTTTGTAATTTCTGTGGTATCAGTTGTGACATCTCATCTTTCATTTCTGATTTTATTTATTTAAGTCCTCTCTCTCTTTTTTTTCTTGGTGAGTCTAGCTAAAGGCTTGTCAATTTTATTTATCTTTTCAAGGAACCAGCCCTTAGTTCCACTGATCTTCTTTAGTCTTTTTAATCTATTTCATTTATTTCTTCTCTAAACTCTGTTAGCTCTTTCCTTCTACAGATGTGGGGCTTCATTTGTTCTTTTTTTCCTAGTTCCTGAATGTGTAACGTTAGGTTGTTTATTTGAGACTTTTGTTTCTTGAGGTAGGTTTTTATCACTATGAATTTCCCTCTTAGAACTGCTTTTGCTGCATCCCATAAATTTTGCTATGTTATATTTACATTTTTGTTTGTCTCAGGTATTTTTTTATTTCCCTTTTGATCTCTTCTTTGCTTCACTGTTCAGTAGCATTTGTTTAATCTCCACATACTTGTGAATTTTTCACTTTTCTTCATGTAATTAATTTCTAGTTTCACACCACTGTGGTCAAAAGGACGCTTTACATGATTCCAGTCCTCTTAAGTTTATTGAGACTTTTGTGGCCTAACATAGAATTATGATCTATCCTGGAAAATGTTGAACTCTTTATCAGGTAAATTACTTATCTCTACTTTGTTAAGGTCTTTTTTCTGAGGTTTTATCCTGTTCTTTCATTTGGAATGGATTCCTGCGTTTCTTCATTTTGCTTGACTCTCTGTGTTGGTTTCCATACAGTATATGAAACAACCAACTCTCCCAGTCCTGAGGACGTGGCCTTATGTAGCAGGTAAGCCCTGTTCAACCCTGCCCCAGCCCTTTGTCATCTCCCAACCTTTGAGCTTGCCCAAGCAGCTTATTATATTTTTAAGAGCTCCCAGTAGCTGAAGATGTGCCAAGACCAGTCAGTGTCCCTAAGGGGAAGCTCGCAGCACCTAGATTCAGGCTCTTTAGAATCCAGATCCTCAGGCAGCCGCTGTTAAAAGCATGTAAATATATACAGTCCTGTACACAGCCTTGGGGACTGCAAACATAAGCCCCACGAGCCTGGAGATCTGGCAGGTCTCACGGGCAGCAGTCACAAAAAATTAGGGTTCTAGACATAAAAACCAGGGTACTAGCTCTAAGTAAAGCTCCCATCTAGGAGACACTGGTGCTCTGCAGTATGGCAGAGGGAGAACATAAAGATAGCACCCATGTTCCACCGTCTCTGGAGAAGATCCAAGTTAGTCCCTCAGCATGTATACACTCCTCGGGAAGGAGTTCCAGGTTTTGAGTTTTCTCCCATTTGTGGGTTTGCCCTGCCAGGGATGGGGCTTATGGTAAGTTTGTGTCCCAGCCTTTAGAGTTTGTTAAGAAATTTGTTCCACATGTAGCTGTAGACTCAGTGTGTCCGTGGGAGGAGATGAGTTCAGGATCTTCCTATGTCATCATCTTAAACTGGAACCCATTATTTTTTTAAATGCATCAAAGAACTTAGGATGCAAAGAAGCCTAAATGATTTGGGGCGCCTGGGTGGTTCAGTCAGTTAAGCATCTGCCTTTGGCTCAGGTCATGATCCCAGGGTCCTGGGATCGAGCCCCACGGTCCTGGGATCGAGCCCCACATCGGGCTCCCTGCTCAGCGGGAAGCCTGCTTCTCCCTCTCCCTCTGCCCTTCCCCCCTTGCTTGTGCTCTCTACCCCTCTCCCTCTCTCTTTCTCAAATAAATAAAAATCTTTTTTAAAAAAAGAAGTCTAAATGAACTAAATTCCAGAGAGGGATGAGCCCTTTCTAAGTGAGAAGAAACCTATACCTCCTTTCACCCTCGGGGGTACAGCCAGCCAGCCAGTGTGAGGGCGGACATGACAGAGGAGACCCAGATGTAGGGCAAGTCTATTTCACCCACTCATTCTTCCCCACAGGACCTTCTTTAAGTGCACAGAAGTGTAACAAAAGCTAAGAGCCAGGTAAAAGAGCAGAGAAAGCGCTCCCATGGTGTGGAAAGCTGGAGGTGGGGCTGGAGCTCACAGATAGAGCTCCAGTGATATCTAGCTCTGGGCAATTTTCAACCTGCTGCTTTTGCACTGGGTCCTAGGGCGAGCACGTCTGTGCACAAGCCCTTTGAGAGCAGAGTCTCAGTTTCCTACAGCCGTTTGGGTCTCTTGGACATACGCCCTGTCAGTTTTCAAAGCCAGACATATGGAGGGCTTGTCTTGCCAGAGCATGGTCCCAAGCACTGGGGGTGCCTGACATGGGGCTCAAACCCCTTGCTCCTCAGGGATGTGCTGCATTTTTGCAAGATCCCTACATCTTGTGGGTAGCTGTGCTGGGAGTGGGGTTTTGGTCAAGACTTGTCTCTGCCTCTCCTAGAATTCTCAATGTGGTCTTTTCATCCTTTGTTTTGGAGTAGATACTCAGGTAATTCTCAGGTCTCTTTCAGAGAGAATTGTTCTATAGGTAGCTGTAGATTTGGTGTGTCTGTGGGAGGTGGTGAGTTCAAGGTCTTCCTAAGGCTGCCATCTTGAATCTTCTCCAGATTTTTGTGATCAATGCAAAATCACAAGAGATACATAATGCCCATGTGCTCTATTCATTTTCGTAACAAATTTCTATTAAAGGGGTTTTTTAAAACAAATACACATTTTAACCTTGGGTATTTCTTACAAAACATATCCTATACAATATCTGACATACTAAAATATCTTTTTCTAGTACTGGGCTCTTTGGGACTTAGGGAAACTAAGGTCCAGAAATACTGTTAATCTGGAATAGATATTTGAGGTATATGATCCTCTATGATAGTGAAGAAAAGCAAACATGGAATGTGTAGCTGGAAATTCCATCCCAGTTCAGCAATATGTTGTCTAACTCCATCCTTCTGTGACCACGGTCAGTTTCCTACGCTAACAAATATTCCTGCCCATGCCTAAATGTTAGTTCTTACCCCAGGATTCCATCCCAGCCTTCTTCTCTCTATAACTCAAACACTCTCCCTGGTCACATTTATCCAACTTGATGTTATTTATTATCAACATCACTTTGTTGATGATGATCCAATCTCTATATTTAGTCCAGATCTTTCTCCTGATACCAAACCAGTTTTTTTTTTTTTTTTTTTAGTGTATACCATGCCTAGAACTGCATCAAACACTTTCCATATGTTGCCTTAACTTTTTACATCATCTTCATAAGATAGTTATTTTCAAATTAAGTTTACAATTGTAAAACACATCAGAATTTATAAAATGTTTTCATTGGGGCATCTGGGTGGCTCATTCGGTTAGGCGTCTGACTCTTGATTTCAACTCAGGTCATGGCCTCAGGGTCCTGGGACTGAGTCCCACATCAGGCTCTGCGCTCAGTGGGGAGTCTGCTTGAGGATTCTTTCTTTCCCCTTCTCCCTCTGCCCCTCCCCCCACTCATGCACACTCTCTCTCTCTCACAAATAAATAAAACTTTAAAAAAGATAAAAAGCTTTCATTTACAGTGACATTTGTTCCTCAGAATAACATTATGAGGTTAGTATTATTCTAATTGTATAAATGGGAAAAGAAGAGCCTTTCCACCTGTCAAGGTCACATGGTAAGCAAAGCAGCAGACCCAAGAATCCACTTCTTCTGATTCCCAGCCCAAGCAGGATTCAGTCCTACTGCTAATGATGCCTAAGACAGAAATGGGCCACTAGCAGGAATAGCAGACTCATATTCACACCTATTTAAATAAGATCTTTCTTGAATTATCTGTAACTGAATATATGCAAATATTTATATATACATAAATATATATATATAGGGATACCTAGAATGCCCTTATTCAGTGGTCCCCATATTTTCTCAAGACCACTCAAGTTTCTCACTCTTTGGCTTCTACCTATCAAATAGCCTTTATATGATTATATCAGTATAATTTATGGAACCTCAATGTGAATGAACATTGAAATCCTTTAACCCCCAGAACTTCTAGAAATTCGAGGAAGGCATGGTGGCAAAATCAGCCCAGCCACTTAGATACTTTGGAGAGAATATATTCATTGTTATATAATAATAAAAAATTCCAACTACTCTAACTTCAGTGAGGACCTAGTTATAGAAGATGTCTCTAATTATAAAGAACAGGCTGTTTAGAACATTCCCAGAAGGGTCCAATTAGTTTCCATGAGCTGATGAAACCACTCATCTCTACCTGGGTCCCCTGTAGGTCCCCATGTTGTTGTACCCAGTCCAGGGGCTGATTCCCAGAGGAAGGAGTTAGATTCATCTGTCAAGTGTGGATTAGTATCTCTTATTCGGGGGTTATTTTTCTGCCAATACAAGATACCTTGGCATCAGTTGGTAGAATTTTCTTTTGAACTATTCTCTAAATGAATGCCTCTCTTCCTTGAAGCAGGAAAACAATTCAAAACAAAGCCACAAATAAATGACATGGCCATTCAAAACCATGGCGAGGTGAAAGACTTCCTTTTAGCTTAAAAGTGACCCAAGAGTGACATGTTATTATGAATTTGTCCAAACCCACAGGATGTACACCAAGAGTGAGCCCTAATGTAAATATGGACTCTGGGCATTATGATGTGTCTATGTACCAGTCTAGCAGGTGACGTTGATAATGGGGAAGGTGTGCACGTGTGTGGACATGGGACATCTCTGTATCTTCCCCTCAATTTTGCTGTGAACATGAAAATGCTCTAAAAAAAATAACAGCTAATTAAAAAAACCTTAAAAAGTGAACCAAAAGATGTCAATTATAAGTAACACATTCCTTGGAAAACTCTTCAGTATAACTATATTTTTAAATAAAGTGTCCAGATTGCTAAATCTTCTTGCCTTAAAAAGCAGAATGCCATCAATTGTTACCAAATTTTGAACCATCAAGTCAGTTTCCCAGCATACCACAAATTTTTAAACCATTGGCATTCTCATTTATTTTCTCTTTATTGCATTTAGTAGAATATTTTTAAAAATCAGATAATGCTATGGGACACCTGGGTGGCTCAGTCGGTTATGCATCCGCCTTCAGCTCAGGTCATGATCCCAGGGTCCTGGGATCAAGCCCCCTTATCAGGCTCCCAGCTCAGCGGGAAGCCTGCTTCTCCCTCAGCCTGCTGCTCCCCCTGCTCATGCTCTCTCTCTCTCTATCTCTCTGACAAATAAATAAAATCTTAAAAAATCAGATAATCGTAAACATTTTGAATATATAATGCTAAACCTCACATTTATTATCTTTATTCTAAAAATATCATTGGCAACAGGCACTTTACCTTATAGGAAAGCTGAACATGACTTGAGTCATTTCTAAGGCACTTATAAGTAAAGTCTGCATGAGTTTCCCTAATGCTGTGCTGAAGAGGGTAGTATGACCCCGACGAAGTTAAAAAATAACTGATTAACCAATTAACCCAAGAGAACTCACGAGAAATTACAGGAAATACCACCAACCAAGCATTAAAAAAAACTAATTTTTTAATTGTCTTTTCTTTGGAATTCCTTCTTCACTCATTATATATATCATGCTTTACTATTTCGCCACTGTCGTTTTTGTTTGTTTTGTTTTCCCAAATGGGATTTTGGTTACCAAGCCACTGTAGGCAATGGAATGTAAAATTTCCACTAGGAATGTGGAGCAGCGAGGACGTGTGTCCATAACAATGCAAGATGAAAGTTAGCAATGCTGAGTATGCAGCAAGGTCCGGTGGGCGGGGCGGGGAACAGCTTCACCTGCATTTAAATAAGTCACTGAGCCCCAGGACTCCCACTGAGGAATGTGCCAAGTGTACATGATCTACATTCAGTCATTCATAAGCACTAAGGATGCTGTTAACCCAGCAGCAGAGACCAGGGGAAGGGCCCCTGGCGTTCTGAAGACTATGAGGTTTTCACCCACACATGCTGGTTGTGCTCCGCTCTGACAAGGGAGTACTGAGGAGGGCAGATGGGGGTCTCCACCCTCAGGGAACTACCTGCGGGGTGGGATGTGGGCGTGAGCAAGGCTGCACAACATTACTGAGGAGCACTAGGCTGGGAGGCAGCCTCAAGCCCTTAGGAGTTCCACTCCTCCCTGAGTCACTGCGGCCAGTCCCCTCACCAACCTGGGCAGCCACATCCACTCAGCAGTAGGATGAGGAGACCGCATTCTGGTCATCTCCTGGTTCCCTTCAAATTCCCCAAATATTAAAGTATGATCAAAATGCAGCCTGTCTCGAACGAAAAGTAAAGCTTTTGAAATTAAACAATTAAAAATATCATTTGCTAACCCCGTGTGTTGAAGAATTGCTAAGGCAATTGAGATCTCTATGGTTCGGAACAAAACATCATTATGTACCTCAAGGGGGATCCAATAGGGGTGTGGTCTCCTAACACTTAGAAAACCCCAGTTGACTGCCTACAAGAGGCCGTCCGCAACCATACACCTCACAGAACAAGTAGGATAGTAATGAAATTTGAATTAAAAATTGAATTAATTTGAAATTTGACTCTAACATTGAGAGTCAATGTTAGAACAGTAGTTGCTGACTCACACTGTTCAAAAAAAACACCCTCCACACATCTTATAGTTTGTTTTCTTTCCACATAGAGGGTTCACTCGTTCAATGACATCTGTCAGTTGTCACAGTTACCAACTGTGTACCGGGCACTGGGGTCGGGGGTGAGTGCTCACTGGTAAATGAGTCAAGATCCCCGCCCTCAAGACGCCCATAGAATATAGTTCAGGGGTCAGTGACAAACAAAATAAAACAAACAAAAAATGCATAATCACGGACGATGAAAAGAGCTCGGAGGAAGATGAGGCAGTGGTGAGATAAGACAGGTGGGGAGCGGCCGGAGCGTGCGGGTGACAGCAGGAAAGGACAAGTCGGCAGGCACCGTGCACGGCCCCACCAGCCAAGGAAGGGAGGCTCGATGTCAGCCTAGGGGCCGTCCCGCCGGCACATTTCCACAGGGCTCACTCCGGCTGCTGCGTGGGGAGGAACTGCAGAAAGCAGGACTGGAGGCGAGGAGACCAAACGGGGGTCTGGTGAGTTACCCAAGTGAGAGACGGTGGTGGCTCTTCCGAGGGGCTGACTACAGGGAAAGAAAAAGTAGGTAGAGGCAAGACATATTGGAGGTAGAAATTAGAACCTACTGGAAGAAGCACGGGGACAGCGAGGGAAAGAGGGCTTGAGCAGGTGGGTATGCAGTGGTGCTGCACATGGGACAGAGAAGGAAGATCTACCCCCGCTGCAGAACCAAGGGTTTCGTTTTGGACGTTTCACTGGAGATGCCCGTGAGACCTCCAAGCAGTGGTGTCACCACATAGGCGAGCTGGAGCTCATGGAAGAAGCCAGGGCTCGAGAGGCAAACGGGGGACCGAGCGAGCGGGAAGCAAAGACGGGCTCAGGACCCAGCCTTGGGGTGGGACTACAGAGGAGAAATCATTCCACAGGAGACGGGACCGAAGTGGACAGACAAGAAACGGGTAAACTGAGAGAGTGCAATGTTCCAGAAGCTAAGGGAGAGGGCCAACTGTTGGGAGCCAGAATAAGAGAGGACAGGAAAATGCCCGCTGAACCGGTCACGAAGACACCACGGGAGAGCTTGACAAGAGCATCATGAGAGGGATTCAAGACACGGAACCCTGCTGAAGTGAGTTCAGGGCTTGCAAAGGGGGGTAAAGAAGTGGAGAGGGATCTTTCTGCTTGGCATGATTAGTGTCTGTAGGAAACACAGAATAAATTTAGGAAAAGCTCCTTCCTCTCTATACTTATATCTGCTAAAGCCAGGACGTGTAGGAGGCATTTAGGACGGGAGGAAAGAGAATTTCCAGCTTCCCTTGAAACACAGAAGCAGCTCAACTCAAGAAGCTAAGCAAGGGAGAACTTTAGGGTCACACAATTATATGTGTCACATATAAGGGGTCACACATAAGGAAGGTGCTGAACCCAACCACGAGAGGACACCATGGGACCCTTGTTGACCAGAAGGAGCACAGAGGAGGTCGGTTGGGCGAAGGAGAGGGAAGAAGGAGCCCAAGGAAAGCAAACCACATCTGCACCAGGGCATGAGGCTGGATTATCCAAATATAACTGGTGAAAACTGGAAAATTTATATGAAATTACTGTCCTACTTTTCTCTTTCCCAAAAGGTTGCTTGAAGCATTTCAACCAACAGGAGAAACACATGTCAAAATACTACCAAATTCAGAGTGCTTTAAGAAAATCGAAACTCCTACATGTTTCTGAGACTAATTAAATACCATTCTCCCAATAAGAGGAGATTTGGGGCAAAATTACATTACTGATAACATTAAATTAAGATAACAGTTTTTCAAAATTCTATGGAATTTCATATCCAGAGGCATAAATGTGCTGTATATGCCCTCTGACACCTCTCACATTTATAGAATAGAATATATAAATATTCTATTTACAGAATAATTCAGAAGTAGAAAAAAGCTATATCCTGTTATATACTGTTAACTAGAATACTACAGAGCAAAAACAATAGCGATTATCCAAATGTAACTGTAACTTACAGCATCGACTCAATAAAACAGTATACATTGCTATCAAAAATGATGACAAACACTACGTAAAGGTGAAAAATATAAGAGAAACAAGGGAAATACGATCAAAAATATAAAGTAGGTATAAAATATATGTAAGATATGTATAAAATTTGTATAAGATGTATTCTGTGATTACAACTCTCTCTATGCACAGAAAGATAAATAAAAGCCAGACAGACATATATATGGAGAAAAAGTGGAAGAGAATTTACAAAAATGAAATCCAATTGTTTCAATGATGGCCTTAGGGAAAATACAATTTTCACTTTAAATATTGTTTTAACTTATTCTAAGCTAATATTTTGATAATTTTATTTATTTTTGTTTTTTTAAAGATTTTATTTATTTAGAGAGAGATCAAGCTCGTGAGCAGGGGGAGGGGCAGAGGGAGAGGGAGAAGCAGACTCCCTGCTGAGCAGAGCCCAGTGTGGGGCTCGATCCCAGGACCCTGAGATCATGACCTGAGCCGGAATCAAGAGCTGGACGCTGAACCACCTGAACCACCCGGGAGCCCCTATTTTGATAATTTTTAAGCAGCAATTTTAAAAATTAATTTTAGCAGCAAGGCACTTATGCATTAATAAACAAATAGACCAGTGGCATAGACGAGAAAGACAAAAGTAAGTACACTGGCAATTGAGTATATGGTCAAACAGGCATCTCAAATCACTGGGGCAGAGACAGGCTTTCAGTAAATGATCCTGAGACAACTGGGTGGCCCAGGTAACTTTGGAAAAAGATAAAATTACATCTCTATCTCCCACCATAGACAAGATACCACCTTAGTCAAGGGGTCAAAACTAATTATCAATAATGAGAAGGGGTATCAAACATCATCTACTCTAAAGACAAAGACAAAACAAGAGGATTAGTTCTCCCTGGTGAAAATAAAAGTTTTCTCTCCCCATCTTTTTCTCAGAGGATTTACTTTAGAAACCTTGCAATTGCAGGTACTTTCTCCTGTCTCTGAAATGCATGCAACATCTCTCTGAAGATTAGATACCCTTTTGTCAACGTTAGGTCCCAAGAATGTCTTCTTCAAGGACCAAGGATGTAGATAAACATCAAGCAAGCTCGCACCACTATCTCCCAGTTTCAGTGGGTGGACAGGAGCCTAAGTTCGATGGGCACTTCACTCCAAGTTGCAAAACTATGTGCTGTTATAAAGATAGGTGTAGTCTGGTTTTCTTCTGAATAAAGCCAATTAGCTAACACAGACTGGTCACCTCAATTACCAGGTGAATTCAGGATAAATTATGTGTGTTCTCAAGTCCTCTACTTGAGCAGTTTTTTTTTTTTTTTGGTTTTTTGTTTTGTTTTGTTTTGTTTTGTTTTTTGTTTTTTATCTTCAAAATCTGTATGGTCAAGGGCATCTGCTTGGTTATATGAAAGAGTAAGATTTCCTTCGGTCTTTGCAATCTCTGCCCCGTGATGCACATCATACTCTGGTTTAATGCTTAGTCAATAATAATAGTGCTTTCTTTCTCTACTACCTTTGTGGAGAGGATTTCTGGATTGAAAGAGGAGATTTTGTGTTTAATCTATTTCCCCAACAGTACCCTCTGACATGATGTACTGGGTGGTGCACAACCTCAACCTGATCACAAGAAAAACATCAGGAAAACCCAAATGGAAGGATGTTTTACAAAGTAACTGGCCCTCCAAGTTATCATGGTCATGAAAAACCGAGAAACAGTAGCAGGTTAGTAGAAACCAAGAGGACATGACAACTGAATGCAGTGTGGGATCCTGAATTGGATCTTGGACCAGGAAAAAAAAAAATCAGTGTCAAAACTGACAAAATTTAGATAATATTTGTAAAAAGGGGACGGTATCGATTTTAATTTCCTGCTATCAATAACTATACCATGATTGTGTAAGATGCTAACAAAGGAAGCTGGATGCAGTAAAGCATACAAAGGATTCTCTGCACTAGTTGGCAAATTTTGCCTAAAATTATTTCAAAATAAAAAGTTAAACAAATGTGGCTTTTAATACTCCATATTATTAATAAAAATCTAGGGGCGCCTGGGTGGCTCAGTCGTTAAGCGTCTGCCTTCAGCTCAGGTGATGATCCTAAAGTCCTAGGATCGAGCCCCGCGTCGGGCTCTCTGCTCAGCAGAAAGCCTGCTTCTCCCTCTCCCACTCCCCCTGCTTGTGTTCCCTCTCTCGCTGTGTCTCTCCCTGTCAAATAAATAAATAAATTCTTAAATAAATAAATAAATAAATAAATAAAATAAAAATAAAAAAAATAAAAATCTAATACCTAGGAGGCCTCCCTCACCCTGTCTTCGCCTCCCGTGCCCTGTCTTCTCCCAATTATCAGCCACCACTCTGCATTTAAAATGTTAACAGAAAGAAAAAAAATACTTCTGAGAAAATCAACAATAGACTCTCCATTTGTAACTAGACTAAGCTTAAGCACTTCCGTCTTGTGATTACATTCAGTTTTGGGTTTAGTTTCAAAGACACTGGATCCTCTATTACTTTGTTAAGTCAAGAGACAGGCTGAAAAGAGGGAAAAAATCCTCAAGCTACATTTGACACTAAATTAGTTATTTCTTGCACTCCTAAATCAGAGAAGGACAGTTCTCTCCCCGAAGATCAGTCATGGGTTTTGTCACCAATATGCAAGAAGTGGGGTCTTTTTTCACACACCAGGCTTACTAGCTCAGAACAGTAAGAAACAATGGTTTGTTGTTAACCAGTAAACCTAGCTTAAGTGGGAAAATAATCTGCCTTCCCTTAGGGTACAACTAGGTCAAAAGAATCTCACCCCTATATCAAAACTGCACCATCTAGGAGGTCAAAGCCCATGATGTGCAAAAGAATGTTCAAGGTTCAGTGAGGAATTTTTTTTTAATTAAAAGCATAAGAAAACCTCAAAAAGTAAC
Source organism: Halichoerus grypus (assembly GCF_964656455.1). Taxonomy (NCBI): domain Eukaryota; kingdom Metazoa; phylum Chordata; class Mammalia; order Carnivora; family Phocidae; genus Halichoerus; species Halichoerus grypus. The sequence continues at coordinate 140,603,804 of NC_135720.1, forward strand.
AGTTGGAGGCTATCACTGGCGCAGTGACACTCCAGTTTATGTAGTTCACCCACTGTGAGCTTCCTTCCTGCCTACGTGGATGAACTACATTCACCTAAGAACAGAAAATTAATGAGAATGCAACTGTTTTGAGGAAAACACAGGAAGAAATAAACTTTGTATTTGGCCCATTAAAGACCTAAGATTTGGGGAGGGGGGAAGCTTATGATACTTCGTGTCTCACTCAGGAATAATTGTTAGCAAGAAAATCAAAGTCTGTTCCCTCTGTGTCCCCCATATCTTCATATTTCTCTTCCTTCTCGATCTGGATTGCTTGGGTGAGAGCAGCTCACCAAAAAGCCTTGGCACTTGGGTATCTAAAATATTTTGACTAAATCAAGGAACATAAGAGATAGAAGAAATTACAATTAAGTGAGGCCAAGTTCATCTTATTCCCAGTCTGCCTATTGCAGGGGAAGCCTTGGAACTCAGAGGTCCCTGGAGTGAACCTCACCCCGTGGAACAGTCCAAAACCAGAATCTCCAGAGCTGCCTGGTTCAAATCAAACACCGTCTGGGAGGGAGCGGGGGCGTCCACTTCCTCCCGTACTGCCCGCCCTTTTCAGATAAAGGCACTCGCAGGTCACCATCTTGAATTGCATGACACTAAATAGGCAAATCTGGAGGTCTTCCTAGTGATAAGAAAAGCAGCATGGGATGTAGATTATTATGCTTTTAACACGCCCTATGGAGAAACCCTGAAAGTCTTGAAGCCTCAACCAACTAACCACCTTGGAAAACTAACTTAGACCTTCCCTCCCGCCTGCAAAGACCGCAGATGTTTTGCCCTCCACCCTGAGAGACTAACTCCCCCTCATGCATCACATGGGAGGCCCATCTCTGCAAGGTTGTTTCGCAAAGAATGAATTAAAGATTTTAGTTACGTTAGCACCACGTCCTAGTCCAGGAGTTTTCGACAAATGTGTTCCACAAAGTTGCCTGCAATTCGAAGCAGGTGGAGTGGATTTTTATTATTTTTAAAAATAAATTACTGGAGAACATTTTTCTCACTGTCTCTCTCTCTCCTCTGTCCTCACACTCACCTCTCAGCCCATAATAGGGTATATTCCTTAGCATAACAGCAAGATCTGTTTTTAAGAAATAAGTGCATACCTGTAAGTGCAAGACGAGTCACCTTTACCTCACCACGTCTGAGTTTTAAAGTAAGAGGACCAAAAACTGTTTTCAGTCACACAACCTCACCATTCTCACTACCATCTATTCACCAGCCATTACTTCAGACCTTCCTCTTCCACTCTCATGTTCAATCCTAGGCCACAAACAAGTATAATTTTTCTTCAATATCATCATATGTGGGAATAGAGAATTAAAATTGTTCATTGGGTTTCACCGGAAGTTCCAAAACCAGAAAGGATGGAAGGAAGTAAAGGAGGAAGGAAATGAGGGAAGGAGGAAGGAAGGAGGGAGGAAGGAAGGAAGTGGGGAGGGAGCGAGGGGGGAAGGAAAGAAGGAAGGAAGGAAGGAAAGAGGAAGGGAGGGAGGAAAGAAAAATGAGAAAAAGGTAAGAAGAAAAGAAAATTTCTACTCTGGCCAATTGAGGTAATTGAAGAAGCATATGTACCCATACATAATTTGCAATTTTGTGAGTAAGCACATCTACACAAAACTTCCAATTCTCCCTCTCGATGGAGAAAAGAAGGGATACAGATAATCACAACACTGGCTAATCCCAAAGTCATTTAAAATGAAAATTTTTTAAATCAGCATTTTGCCAATATATTTACTTCGCAACCCAAGCTAATGTGAAAGTAAATCTTCCTTTTTAGAACACATCAACAGGCAAAAGGACATCCCTTCGATGGCTCCCAAGACAGTAGAAAATCAGTCCAAATTTTAAAGTTTACTCTAGATGATCCATAAAATCAAACATTGCATGAAGATTATTAAGAGCTGGCATCAAGAGAACAGACAGAGGAAAGAAGTCATAGTTCATCTAACACGTGAAGTATGGGAAACAGAACGCCCCCGCGACCGTTGGTTCATGTTTGCTCAGACTCCAAGATCTCTGAGAAAACTCGAGATTGCAGGGTTAAAAATAACCTGAAAGGATCAGAGTGAAATGCCCCTAGGACGTGTGTGGCCAGTTCTAAAGTACGCAGCAAAAGATGTTCTGTAGATAGGAAGCCAGCTGTAAATAGCACACTGTGCTCTCCTCTCTTTGTTCTCTTGTTCTGTTAATAGCACAGAGAGCACTCCCCTCTTTGTTCCTGTATCCTGTTGTAATGATTTTGTATCCTGTTTTACGTCCTAGACCAATCTTGGGGAGTGGAAGAATGCGCTTTATTATGCCCCTGCTGTAAATCATTATAGATCTATATCACTGTAGAAGGTATATAAGAGTATGGAAAATAAAGCTCGGGACCTCGGGCTGTTTGCTTGGGGTCCCCTGTGCCTCACTATATTGTTGTCTCTTTTTCTCAGTTCCTTCACTGCCCCAGGTCCCCGACTGTCTGAGGTCGACAGTGAAGGAAAAAAACAAAAAAATAAAATCCACCATCGCTCATATCAAATAAAACGAAGAATTAAAAAAAAGAAGAAGAAGAAACCACGATGAGAATGTATGAAGAACTTCCACTTACATCCTCATTGAACCCATACCATCCTGCATTCTGGTTAGGACACTTGGGGACTGTTGCCTCCCCGGATGGACCGTTCGCCCTGTGAGCCCAGGGACTGCTTTACCCCTCGCTCTCTCCTCCGGTGCAGCCCAGGGGCTGACATGCCTCCAGCACCAGCAGTGGACATCTGGGGGCTTTCGGGGGGCCATGCCCAAGTCAGTCAGAGTTAAGGAAACTGAGGACACAAGACAACCCAGCCCAGCACCTCTGACTCTCAATCCTGAGATCCTTCTACAGGACCCAAGCATTTTGTTTTTGTCTCTGCTGACGCTCTCTCTATTGACCTCCTTCCTTGAAACTCATCTCTGCTAATATCTTCGGGGTCTTTTTTTAGCAACTGCCCGTGTGTAAGGGGCCTGAGTCCCACAGATAGAACTAGTTCTCACCGCAGCAATCCACTTTGTCAGCGACCTGTTAACATTATAAACTTACAATAAAGAAATAGGGTGTTGCTAGTCAACAAAAGGAATATTCTTTACAGGATGTTTTTAAAGCCTAGTCTCTATGCTAATGTATGCGTCTTTCCCCTTGCAGGTATTAGTCTCGCTTAATATGTATCTAGCTCGATTGACATTCTCTTGCCCACCATGGGCTACTCTCCAACAGAGGGCTAAGATGGCAAGCACAAGAAAATGAGTTCTAGATTAATGCTGTCCCCTTTCAAGGAGGACAATATAGGCTACTTTCTGAGTAAAGTATAAATTCCCTGACGATGGACAAAAATAGTCTGTGTGTCAAAAGATGTCTAAAACACTGTATTTGCTCCAGAAACACAGAAGAATACTTTCTCCATCTATACATAAACCTAACAAGTTCCTGCTCAGCTCACAGGGTAATTCTAAATCCCCTGCCTATTGGCACTGAGCTGCCAGCAACCGAGGATTTTCAAGTGGATTCCCCTGTGTAGATTTACCTTTACAGTTAGCAGATCTCCAGGTGATGAAGAGCTTAGATTCCTGTAAAGCCCACGACAAGGGATATTAACCTGGCTGTTCTTTGGACATCCAAATATGCAATGCTTGTGAATCCAACTAACTGAGGCCACAACTTATATCTGAACATCTCTGGGCAAAGGGGAGTTTGTATACTTAGAATGTTCCAGGAACTGAGAACCCCTGCTTTGGGACCTGGTTATAGTGGGGGGGGGGGGGCGGCATTTCCATCACGTGAGGCCCATGGCCTCTCATAGCCCAAAGGTCTGTTGCCCAAACTGATATCCACCGCAGTTGTAAAAGTTTATGCTTCTGTGTCCTTGCTCATGGGATTCTTACCTCATCTTCAATATGACTACTGAACTGCTGATTTTTTAAGACCCAGACCCTGCCTGAAGTGTCCTCTCTCTGATCCTCTTGCCATGGCAATATTAATTACATTCCCCTCAGAACGCTCGTGAACTTTGGGCTTAACCGTGGTGCGCGACTGTCACTTGGATGCATGTCTATCATTCTTGCTTTAAAAAGGCTAATCCCTGGACAATGGGGGCCACCTATTTTTCATTTTCCATCCTGTTCAGCATCTGGCACATGGAGACCTCTACTTAATGTTTCTTGATAACTATAGTGCCAAGACAACACTTCTTTCCGCTTTCCAATGAGGAAACTGTACTTTAGGTCTCAGCATCAGGGTTGGAACTCAGGCCTCTTTGGCTCCAAAATTCACGTTCTTTCCTCCAGGCCATGCCATCTCTACACGATCATGCTAACCTGAGACATTCAAATAAAAACAGATGGCCATTCCCTTACTGATGGAAGGATATAAGTTAAGACCTGGAGCCGTCATCCAGGGTAGATAAGCTTTGTCACCCAGAACATACGTAGATAATGGAGTAAGCCGGGAGACATACAAAATAAAACAGTAACACGCTGTTACTCCCTCGGCACAAAGACGCATTTCTTGGAAACGCCTTCACCACGTTTGTGTGTTGGTTTTCCTGAGCATAAAGTATCATATTGGGAAGAAAAAGCAAGTTCCGTTAGATTTTTCATCAACTTGGGTTTCTGGAAACATTCCTTGGAAAGAATCCCACTGCATTTCTGCTTCATTTCAACTCCTCACTTTCGCCCTGCAATCACACGATTATAAAGGTAAGGAAGAATGGTGACCACTCGGAACCACAGACATGCTGGACGGAAACAGACAGCTTGGGCAACACTCCACGTTGGTCACCTCAATTCCAAACAGAATGGGAAATTGAGGAGGAATGCCTGCCATCACCCCCAAACTGTAAACAACCCATTTCCATGATTCGTCTGGGTTTTACAAGAGGTCTAGCTTACTTGGCGCTTTAATTACATTCAGGACAAATAGTTCAAGGAACCAATGAGATGACACAAAATCAGCCCCCCACCCCCGAAACAGTGAGGGGAGTTTGTATACTTAGAATGTTCCAGTTCCCTGCACTATCCGCTCTTCTACCAGCACGTATATTCCTCCTGCCAAAATGAAGACATGAATGAATAACATGGAGAGGGGTTGTTTGTGTTCAAGTTTCCACACTGTGCTCCTTTCCATTTGACTGTAGTGCTTACATAGTATGAAACGCTGAAGGAAAAAGAAAACACATTTATTTAAAGAAAGCAAGCCTCTTATCCTTTCTTGGATATGGAGAAAAAATAGCTACATGAACCTCCAAATGAAAAAGGATGGTCCCTCATCCACTGTCAGTCCCAACTAACGTCTTTAGCAAACACATTACCAGGGATTGCAGAATTATTTAACGGTTTTTTAAAAAGTTCCACTGCACAATGTTTAGAATTACTGTACCCCAATTAGCAATAACCATGAAGGAGAGGCCAGTCTTGTTTGCAAGGACCGTCTAGTCAATCCCCGGCTGATCCCTCCCGGTATTGCTTTCATTATGAGCACTCAGAAGAATAACTGTTTGGCTGGCTTGTTGTTGCAATTAGGTTTCCAGGTTACCAACTACCAAACAACCCCGGGCTGAATGTAACTTCTAGACATGCTTTTCCAAAGACTCCAAAACCTGCCCGATGCATCAGAAGATAAATTGTAATCTTCACACCCATAGGGAGTAGTGTAATAAATCCAAGTAAAGGGTCACCCTGTAGAAACAGTATTGGTTGGGCAATCTTGCACTAAAGAGTCATTCTGCCTGGCTTCGAAGGAGGAGCGATTGGGCCTTCCTAAACTATCTGAAAACTTGGCCTTTTAAAATGGGCCACCATGAAGAATGCTTAAGAATTTTGATCCTTGAAATTCGCTTTGCTGGTACGTAATCAGGCTACCTTCCTGATTTGAGACTGGGCCATCTCTTCCTAGATTACTGGGTACAGATAGGATCCCCCGATTCAAGAGGAACAGAGAATTTGGAAGGAAAGAGAGCCCAGCCACCGGGGGACCGGGAAATAGGACCCACGAGGAAGGGTTTTAAACGGACGTCATTCGGTCTGAATAAGAGAAGGCTAGGCTGTGGTTGAATCTGATTGTTCTACACTGTGATGAACTGTTCCCCAGCACAGAGGTGCCCCGCTGAGTACCCAAAAAGCTTAAATTGCAGTTTTCCAAACTAGGTATTCCCATCATTAAAATGAATCACAGTGGAAAGAACTGGAGCATTTTCTCTACTCCACAAGTACAATAGTTGGGGAGAGAAGGAATATTGAAATAAAAGGCTCTTCCTGTGTTCTTTCCAGATCCATGCTGACACCCGTCAGTGCCCCCTCTTGTGTCCCCAGCTCTCCAAATTCCCTCCCATCTTTTACTCAAGCCACCACTGTAATCTCACCCAGGCTATAAGGTCTTTCCTACCTAAGTGAGGATGGGAAGGGGCTCCTGTCTGGGGACGTGTCATTTCCATTGGTTTCCCCTCACTCAGCCTTGTAACGCACACCCAGCCGTTTCGAAATCCAAGTCTTATTAGCTCAGTGTGGTTTCACGAGGCTTCTAACCTTTCTCAGCACCTTCTGCTTACATTACAAGCTCCCAAGAACTGCTAAGGACTGCCCTGCTCTTTTCCTTGATAAGCAACCCAGCCCGGGGGCATGAGGACCGTGAAACATCTAAAGGAAGGGGCAGGCTTGCCCTCGTGTCCTGCCGATGATTTGATAGAAATGGCTTTATTTTGTAATTCCATGGGAAGTCCCTATTAATTTCTTTAAATGACAACTGACATGTATCAGCTTCTGAAAAAGAAAATGCATCTCCTATCAATTAGGAAAAAAAAATCCTTGTGCAGTTTACATGACAAATGAAACAGACACATTCTTGCTTGAAGTTGCACTTCTAATAAATAGATGAAGACCTTTAATTTATAGGACGTTCTAAATCACCTACACCACTTATCCTATTAGCAGGAAACAGGGAACTACTTTTGTCATATTACTAGTGAAGTTTCCTTCTACAGTGTCTTCTAGTTGGGAAAATTTTTATATCGTGTTCCTCAGGATGCTAAAAACAAGAGAGGGAGAGAGAGAGGAGGAGAGCCTGTGTGCTAGTTCACAAGGTTATCATCAAATCTATGGATGCCTGAGGTAGGCAATAACCATATCTAAATGTTGTAAGCAAAAGAGATTTCCGGTGTGGCAGACGGCATTTTCCAAGAACGGCCACAGCAATATTTCTGGCCCACTTCTTTTTCTAGAATCTCGCCACTCACCATCAAGAGGTAAAGTCTATTTCCCCTCCCTGAAAACCTTGGACGGGACCTTGCACTGACTGGAAGAATGCAGTGGAAATGACTCTGGATTTCTCTCCCTCTTTGTCTCTCTCTATCCCCCCCTCTCCCACGTTCCTCTCTCCTCCTCCTTCCTCCTACTCCTTCCTCCTCCTCCTTCTTCTTCTCTCCCTCCCTCCCTCTCTCTCCCTCTCCCCCTTCTCTCTCCCTGCCTCCCTCTCTCTTCCTCTCCCTTTCCTCCCCCCCCCCCCCCCCCGTCTGCGTCTGTCTCCCCCCTCTCTCTGTCCCCCTCTCTCCCTCCTCCACTTCCTCCACCCTCTCTCCCCGACCCTCCCTCCCTCCCTCTCCACACTTCCAACTCTGTGAAGATGCTCCATCTAGCCCACAAGGAGAGACCACATGGCACAGGGCCGGTGAGGAAGAACTAAAGCCCAGCTGATGATCCACATTAGCTACCACTCACGCGAGGGAACAAGCCTTCGAAGGATTCCAGCACACTCCAGGCATGCTGGGGCAGAGGAAAGCTCTCTCTGCTGTCCTCTCCGACTCCCCGACGCACAGGACCCACAAGCAAAATAAATCATTGTTTTGATGCTACTAAGTGTCCTTGTTGAAGAACAACGCCAAGACTCAGTCACACACACAAGTTCATTGTGTGCTATTTTATCTGCTGATGTAGTTCCTTTTTCGTGTATTTATGATATTCATCTCAACCGTTTATCAGGCATGGACTCTATGGCCACCCCAGTCAGAGGGAGTGATAAGTACCCCGCAGCACCTGTAGAGGGCGGGTCGTCCACGGAACACCTACAGTCACATTTTGCCCTTTTGGCCACAGTCTGTAAAAGCAGCCAGTCTGACGTCTTAGTCCACGGGCCAGATGAGCCCTGAATGACATCACGGCAATGGGGCACGATACCCATCGACTGAGTTCAAACCGTGCGCTTGGCACAGTGCTGAGAGCTTAATATATCTCTGTGCTTCTAATCTCCGCCACAGTTCTTTGAAGAGGTATTATTATGATTTCCACATTTCGGGTAAAGAAAGTGAGGTCCACAGAGACCAAGTGAATTACACCTTGAGATCTTGGGGGGTGGGGGGGGACGCAATTTGTGTCCAGCACGGATGCATGCCCTCCTCCCTTCTTCCCATCCTGAAGGCTGCTGTGTTAGCTGTTACTCAAAACATCTGGTCAGAAGGTTTGCCAAAGAGACCGAATGGCCCTTTGGCAGTAAGCACGATGACAATTAAAAACTCATTCATGGTTCTTGGTTTGATGTCTCCTTCTCTAACCTCTTTGCACCCTGTGGTACATTTCCATGTAAAAATATTTTAGGTTTCCTGGGGGAGCCGTTTTATAAGTAGACATGCCAAAGCCATTTCAAGTGCTGTATTGGAAACATTCAGCATAAATATCCTGTCCTAGAGGGAATATTAGCAAAGGTTAAAAAAAAAAAAAAAAGTCCATGGAGAATACAACTAAAATAAAGCCAGGCAAGATCCCGTGATGAATGATAACTTGTTCAAGAGTATGAAGGCTATTAAAAGAAAATCGTGCCCCTTTTCCGGATTCACGTCCCAACCATAGTCTTCCTTATATATCTTCTCTTTCCTAACATCATTAAAGCAAAGTGTAATAAATAAATAAGACCCTTGGCCCTCTCAGTGCCCCTTCAAAACCAAAAAAGACACAGTTGGTGCCTCTCGACTATGAGCTGTGCTGGACCGTGTCTTGGTCACCAGTTTCTTCCTCTGCAAAATGGAAAAGTAACAATCCCCACTGCATACGGTTGTTGTGAGGACTGAGTTAGATGATCTCTGTGAGGGGCCTGGAGCACTACTAAGCACACAGTAAAGAAACCCTCTCTCTCTCTTCCCACATCCCTCCGTCTGTCTCTTGCTCTCTCCCCACGGTGGGCTCTGGTTTTATACAACTCCCAACATTTGGGTCGGCTCCATGTCCACATGGTTAAGACTTCAAGTACTTCTGATTGTCACTGTTATTAAGGAAAAAGGGTGGGAGGCACCTGGGTGGCTCAGTTGGTTAAGTGTCTGACTCTTGATTTCCGCTCAGGTCGTGATCTCAGGGTCATGGAATCAAGCCCCGCATCAGGCTCCTTGCTCAGCGTGGAGTCTGCTTGTCCCTTTCCTTCCCCCTCTGCCCCTCCCCTCACTCTCTCTCTCTAAAAATGAATAAATAAAATCTTAAAAAAAAAAAACCAACATTCTCCCTGTCTCCATGAAGGGGAGTCTATCTGCCCACTGATGATAGAACCGTCTATCCAGTTGCCAGAGCCAGAAATCCAAGAATCATCCACTAATCTTCTCTTCATTACTCCCACACCCAATGAATCACGAAGTCCTGCCTCTCAAATCTGGTCCCTCTACCCTCTCCTCAGCCTCCCCCATCGTGAGCACCATGTTCCTGTCCACTGAGTGGTCTCCCGGCCTCCCGCCTGCCTGGGGCAGCAAAAGCCATCTTGTCGACTCCCTGCTGAACCCCTTCTATAACTTCGAATGGTTTTAGGAGAAAGTCAAAGCTCCTTTGAAAACCCTTTATCGCTGGGTCCCCCTCTACCTCCCGAGTCTCATCTCTCACAGACCCCATCCCCTCCCTGCCACCCCAGTGCCTTCTGGTTCTTCAGCCAAACAGAATTGGTGTGAGTTTCTGAGCATGCCCCATGTTCCCCCATCTGCTGGGACCTCCTCCTCCCCTGTCGGCCTGGCTGGCACCTGCTCATCCCTTTAGAGCTCCACTGAAAGGCCATTTCTTCCAGGAAATGTTTCAGGAGTCCCCTGGCTCTGGCCCCTGCCCCTCTAAGACCCTGCGCTTCCTGGGCTGCCTGCTCTGTTAAGATGGCTTGCTTGCCTCCACCAGACAATAAGCTCCATGAAGGCTGTGACCTTGTCTGGCTTCCCTGCCGTTGTAAACCCAACTTAGCATGATGCCTGGCACATAAATAGGGGCTCAATACTTTTTTTTTTTTAATGAAAATTTTGTGATACTAATATTTTTACTACCAAAAAGAGCCATAAAACTTGTGTTACTCCCTAAAGCTCCCAACTTTCTCCTCCATGAAAGAAGGCCTAAAATAATAGCAGAGACACAGAGCAATTCATCTCCAGACTCCCCTTTCCCAAGCCCTGCAAACACAGCCCGTCTGCTGTGAGTACGAGAAGACTATCATTATGATTTTACGATTCTGCCCCTATACTCAGAGTAGTCACATGGTGTCTGGGACACACAAGCTAAACCAGCATTGCTACCAGATTAGATGTACACATCCAGCCAAGACTGTCTACGAAAGAATACATTTATAGTAAGCAGGGGACATGTCCCGTTGACACCAAATTCGATGCACACAACTCTACTAACTTGATACCAGAAGGTAGAGCAAAGGGAACTCCCAAACAGATGGAGAATCATAATTTGAATATGGTCATATGGAAACAAGTGAATTAGGGAGGTGGGGGAGGTGAACAGCGTTTAGAAATAAATTACAGTCACTGAGTTAAAATGCTGGAAGTTCCCAAGGACAAATTACATCCCCTTTACTTCATTACATCCAGACCCATGCATATGTGATTAGGTAGATTAATAGGTGAGAAGAGCCAAAGTTAATCAATATTATTGATAAAATAACTGAAACAGGAATAACACAAGTGAACAGCAATCTGACTCCAAGAGAAGCACTGCTTCACAGAAAGGTAATTTAATTCAATTTCCATATCCTCTTTGACTAAATTAAGTATCAGCCAATTGAGCATTCATGAGAAACAAGTTATCCATTTGCAAAAACCATACTAAAAGAGTCTCTTTGCTATAGTAATATATATATAAATATAGTAAAACATATGATATATATATAATTTTAAATTGAGATTTCCAATCACTTTTTTAATCCAGTTTTCAAAAGCAGGGGTGGGAGATCCCATGCTCCTTAATGCAAAACTTGTAGCACTAGAAATCGAGCTATCTGTTCACTTCTAGGAAAACAGGCTGTGAAGATGACGTTTTACTAATTAACGTACACTTTACAACATGGGTAATATTAGATGATTTGTTTTATAAAAATTTCTAAAAGTCGGCAGCCCAGTTACATTAGGTCATACAATCTGAAACAGGAAAGATGGCCATGGAAGTTCATAAATCTCTGAAACTCAAGGTGAGAAAACACACACACACACACACACACACACACACACACACACACACACAGCAGCAGCACAGACTGCCATTAGAAATTTCCTAGAGAGAAATGTTCCAGGTTAAACATTAGACATTGCAAATATACCAAGTCAATTTAGTTTTCTCTCTCCCACAATCCCTTCCCACTTCGAGTTTTGTCCCCAGCTAAGGGTGGGCTGAAATCAACCTTATTTCAACAAACCAAACATCCAAACTATGTAATCATGGGATGACATCTGAGCTTGATCTGGCTGGCTGCTTACAAAGGAGTCTTTCACAATGATAAATGGAGTTCTCACCAAGGCCCACCACCTGCATACTTCCTGCTGAAATCAACCAAATGCAAATAAATAGCCCCCCTTTTTTTTCAGTTGGCTCCATGCTGAGTGGGGAGCCCAACACAGGGCCTGAACTCACAGCACTGAGATTAAGACCTGAGCCAAAATCAAGCGTCAGACTCTTAAGCGACTGAGCCCCCCCAGGCACCCCAGTAGCCCTATCTTAAAAAAGCACTGTCATCCATCCATTTTGAAGTATGCTGAAATGTGTTATTTTATATATAAAGATAAGACTAATAGCCTGCTACCTACCTGCAAGATAGAGAACTTTACAGGTGTTTTTCCAGCATGGTGATAGAGGTAAGCTAAATTATGCATACACTCTCACCCATGCCTTCACCAGCACCACACTTGAGAGGGCTGTCTGCGGCCACAGACCTAGCAGAACTAAGAGGCCCATGGGGCCCAAGCACAAGTCCCTAGCTTCATTCCCATTGCTAATGCCCCAGCAGAAAGTCCAAGGACTTATTGCTGTTCTGTGCTAGCTGGATCTTTGAAACAGTTTCTACAAGTAACCCATGTGAGAGTAAAATGGGAAAAGTAAACACACATGGACACTTTGTTCTAAATTAAAGAAAAATAAAATTTAAAATTAGGCATACACTGACAAGCTTCAATACCATAATCAGAAATCAATATATCGTCACAGATGATGATGTTATATGCTTGTTTCTCATCACTGATTCCTCTGAGTTTCACTTCTCTTATTCCTTTAACATATCACCCTCTTGGGTTTTCTTTTCCAGACTTACATCGTGTGGGAAAAAACTGAAACAGCTCTCAGGATGGTTGCTGTATCTGTTGAGGATGCTAGGCTACCTTCACTCCAGGGCCTCCTCCGTGGAGGGGTGTGACAACCCAAGCATGGGTCTTTCTGGGTTTCCCAGGAAGGCTCCCACAAAACCCTGGATCAGAGGGCATTTTGAAACTCATGTCAATCTCAACTCAGCTCTGCCATCTTGGTATGAAACTGAGACGTGCAAGTCGGAAGAATGGGTCTATCATTAGAAATAAGCAGAAAGGAGACACGACCCTTTCAGTAAGTGTTTAGCAGTCTTCACCAATTTTTTAAAAAGTTTTCTTTCAATCTGACTCAAATTCTTTAACCCTCACCCTATAGTTCAATCTTGTTTCCCCCTTTTTGGTACCCAGCTGTGATGGAGAAGAGCTAGTCACCATATTCTTTGTAAGTACTGAAGCCAATTATTAATTAGGTCTAAATAAATCATTTTCTCCCCTTGAAGTAACAATCTCTGGTATTATGTTTCAATCTTTTTATTCTTTTTGGTGTATCTTATCTCTTCAAATTCTTTTTTTTTTTTATCTCTTCAAATTCTTTTCAGAGTCCTCCTACAAAAATTACCTTGTTGTACCTTCTGATCTGCACATGGTTAAGTGTCTTTTTATTTCTGTACGGAATCCAGCCCATTGCCTGACATTCAACAGGCTCTTGATAAATATCCTCGAGAAAATATGAAATCATTCATGAGCAGTATTCAATAAATGGCTGAGCATAATTTATTTGTCTTCCTTGGCTATACTTGGCTATTCGTTCAGTCACGCTTTCCCGATTATTCCTACCATATGGAAATCATCAAACTTTCATCACAAATAGTCCCTTTGACCCTACCAGAAAACTCAATAAGCTCCTTCTAACAATTATCCTAAAATGTGAACCTAAGTATTGATTTTCTAGTAAGTGCACAACTAGAAGTTTGGTATACCTTGGCAGAACTTCAAATCATAGTACACATTCCTAAAATTTCATCTTGTATGTGTCTGAATCCCATGCAGTATAAGAACAAGAAGTTTTTCTCTGTTCAGTAGGTTTTGTTGTTTAGTGGGGACTTAAATGTCTTATTACGAATAGTTTGACACTTCAATTAAGTGGTATTTTTAAACACATACATTTAGTTAGCAATTTATTTTATTAGATACTTTTTCTTTTCTCTTCTTAAAAGGCTGGTAATTATTTTCCAAATGTTTATTTTAGGTCTGTCTTTGCTCAGAACAGCTTATTACTATAAATTTAAAAATTATACATGTTCTAATTACATGTCTTTCACTTTCACACTCAATCTCCTAAAATCATGTCTAAGTTCCAAATAGAGAATACAAAATATTTGGAACAAATGTCATGATTCATGCTAATGGACAAACTAAAATCACCAACCTTTTAGCTTCTGATCAGAGCTGATTAGGGTTATTAATGGATAGTTTTCATTAGACCAATATTTTCCTGATTGACATAAATACTTTCTCACTCTTGTTCAAACACACACACGTACACAGCTCAATACTGAGAAAAAATTAAAACAAGAAAGTGTCAGGGGGAAATGAAGTATAGCCAGTTGTTTTTTGATAGAAAACTGTCTTCATAGAGCCTTGGCAAGGTCATACTCACCTTGGAATCACCATGACCACTGATGGGAACTAGCTATCCTTGAAAAAACACCTCTTACTTAGCAGTTATATTAGAGAGGTGGGGGAAGGTAAGAAATAAAAGATGGGGGGGCTTCAATTATTGTTGGAAGAACTCACAGATGTGGGTTTTCTCTTCTTTGATTCTTCAATAAATTAGTAAGCCTGTCTAACATAACCTGGAAATCTTTCCCTAAGTTAAAGAAAGAAATATTTGGGACTTTAACTATACAGTAGCTCCCCCTTTGAACCCAGAATTCCCAGGCTAAAGATTAGTGAGTTAAACCACAGAGCCCCATGCCTTCCCCACAGCAAGGTTAATAATTACACCCCATTTAATGTCTAGAATCCCATTTCCAAACAAAAGCCTTTAAGTAGCAAATCTCATAGTATGTTTCATTAGCGAGTATACCTAATGATTAAGCTGAAATATGAAATTTTTAAAATTATATTCAAAACCTCAAAGATATGCCCCAGAGTAACCTACTTAAAGTAGGGGCAACCCCCATTACCATAAACTTTTCCATTTTGATATTCCAGAAATCTCTCTTCTGATCTCTCCCCCTCTCCCAGGTGCTCCTACAAGTGTTCCTCCCCACTAAGAAGAAACAAAGTTTACCCAAATTCTCCATTAGTGAAAATCTAAGATGAAGGACATGGATTCAAGAGAATTCAACCTGATGGCTTATCCAACAAGGAGGCTCCCACTTCCTCAAAAAGGCATTCACTGGGTTCTAGTTCAGATTTTAATTTGCAGATCTCTTTAAGGCCCCACTTCTCAAAACTACAGAGAGCACACCTCTTCATGGACAGATCACTTAGACTAAGGAGAGCCTGATCTTCTGCCAGTCATCAGGTGCACGTGTCTGATACCTCCACTAGCACGTGAGAAAGAGCAGATAAAAGAAGGAGAAAACCAAACAGATCCTTGATTTTTTTCAGAAATATAAATGTGAGGAACGGGCAAAAATTATCTTTTCTGCTGACTCTGAGAACACAGACTAGCAAGATTCAAGAAAAGAAAGCTCCAGGTTGTTCTGTATTAGACATCGATGGAAACTGCATGGGAGGTAGAGCAGAGGAGAACCAGACAGAGGGAGAAGAAGACAGAGGAGGCCAAGAAGGAAGTCCAAAGGCCCGAGCCTGAACTGGCCTAAGAGACCAAGGTAAGTTTAATAACGGGGAAGTCTGACATTCAGTTCAAAAACCATTTAGCCCTCAAAATGAGGGCCTTGAACCAGACCGATGTACAAGTTCTTCAACAAAGATCATTGCCGATGGAGTTAAAATCAATCCTAGCAAGCAAGAGAGGCTAAAGGGTAGTCAAGTCCATGAGGACAGGAGCCATGTTGCTTGGCTCCCAGGGGACAATCAAAGTCTAGCTCATAGCAGTCACACAATCAATCCTTGTGAAGTGAATAACATTCATTTCATACAACTCTCCAAATTACACTGGAGAGACAATAAATGTATCACACAAAGGTTTAACTAAATTTTAGCCCTGCAACAAAATCTAAATAGATGGTGGCCATGCAGACCTTTAAATTATTTGCAACATCCCGCTCGTATGGGAAACTCGAAACAACCAGGCATGCACGAGGCAAAGAGATGTCTCTCTTAACTGTTGGTAAGGAATATTTGAAAGTATAGGGAATTCAAACTATTATCAGCCTATTAACGCTAGGTACTCTGCAGAATTAGCAGACCTCCCAGAGACTTAACAATTTAAACAGGCAGGTCCGATGCATGCATTCAAGCCCGATCAGCTAAAGACTAACCAGAAATGGGAACAAACTCATAGTCTCATGAAATCATATTTACCTACGTGGTGCAGCCGGGGACAGCACTTGGAGAAAGCACAGGACAAGGCTGAGAAAGAGGGAGGAAGGAATCATCTTTTGTAAGGTTTGGCTTTTCCTCGAAGGATTCTGAAGCCGTGTCTAAGGGAAGCAGATTCAGTTCTGGATTGACTGCAGTTTGGAGGTGAGATCAGGAGAAGCAGAGATTAACTAGGAGTTTTTATGAGGTGAGGACAGTTGAATAATTAAAGATCTCCCAGGAAAATATGGGCAGTGCAAAGCAGGCCTGGACTGTCAGCAGTGAAAAAGCGGGAACCACTTAGAGAGGGGTCCCACGACCGTGGGAGAAGCGATGTCGTCAGGTAACTTTGTAGCTGGCTTGCTGCGGGTCCATCCTCCAAGCCTGACTGAAGGCAAGGCTGTCTCTGTCTCTCTTCTATCCCAGCTGACTTCCACTCCCTCGGCAAGAGACAGGCTTTGACTCTTACACAGATGTGAGTATTAAATAATCCCCCTTAATCAAGTTGTAGAAAGGGACATTCTCAAAACCTTCATCTAGGAGAAACAGGCGAAAAATGAACAATCCTGACCCATAACCCGAATCCCATCTGCAGTTCCTCAGTCCTCCGAGCAAAGCTCTAGCCCAGCACCTGTGCCCTGGGTAACAATGGTGGGTTTGCTTCCTTGTCTCCTCCCCTGGACTCTACACCCCTCAAGAGGAAGAGCGGTCAAGTCTTCATTCCTTCCTGGCGCCCCCCACGGCCCCCAGCCCAGCACACGTGCTCCGGAGCCAAGCCATCTGCTAGTCCCCTTCTACATGAATTGCACCAAGGTCTCTCACATGGTGAACCAGACTGTGCACTCCAGATGACTATTAATACCATCCTACTCTGAAGGACGTGCTACACAGGGCAGGATGACCGGCGAGATCGACAACTCTATGTCAAAGAAGGGAGCTTCCATTTGAAGGGTTCACAAACAACTTTGTTGCAACATGATGGAGTCAAGAGCACATCAACAGCCCCACACAAACTGGACTGAATCCCTACCAAATCGAATCATTTATCGTCTGGTACTAGAGATGGGCATATAATCGTCTTTTAGCAAGACTATAAATTCCTGGGGGTGAGAGGTTATGTGTGTCTTGCTGAGCTTTGCCCCCAGCACTCTGCCTACTGTGGCTTCCAATCCCTTGAAGGCAAAGCGGATGAGGTGGAGAAACAAGAAGCTCATTCGGTTAAAGCGAAAGGGAAAGAGCACAGTGGGGCCAGTAAGGAAGAGGAAAAGTATCCCGTGTGCAGATTAGAGGTTTCTAGCACTGGAGGACAGAGGACTCCCACAGCCGGCTTAGGTGGCCGAGGAAAGAGAAAAGCTGGTTGAGTTGATTTGGAACGTGGAAGCATCACAAGAGATCCGCACCTGGGCTGAGAGGTGGGGAGAAGGAAGCAAAGAGAGGACCAGGAAGACATAAATAAGAGATGAGCTGCCAAGGTCAGGAGATGAGCAACCCATCTTTATTAAGACCACCAATGATGGAGGGAGTGTGGGAAGAAAGATGAGGAGACGGCTATAGAAAATGCATGAGGACTGGGGGCATGAGTACAAGCCTGATCTAGAAGCTTCCTTTATCGGATATCAGTAAAAACAAGACCTGCATATAGGGAGACAAGGGAATTCTGCTCTGAGCCCACCGTGCTACCCCATCTTGGAGCAGGTGCAAACCCCCACAGAGATGCCTTCTCAGTTTCTAATTCTTATCTCCTTTTTCTTCTCCCCCTTTCCTCCTGCCATCCGAAGTGTTGGCCAAATAACTAACCCACGCAGTTCTTTGGGGTTAGTGGAAGAGGTCCATTAGAGTTCTGCCTTTCTCTGTCCTGGTGATATGGCCACGGAGAGGAAGAGGCACAGGCCTGGCTGTCCTTTCAGTGTCTCTTCGAAGATGAGCCTCATGGAACAGAAAAGCAATGGCAGAAACCACAAAAGGACTTCAAATGTCAGGGTGACACGCACACTCTCATTACTGTGACCTGTGATCAGCAAGTGGATACCATTGTGTCTAAATTATTAACTAGCTAGAGAGCACCCAGATCATACTGTGGACTCGGGTGAGGGTGCTCTGGAGAAGCGAAGGAGTGCGGCTAACTCCCGGTACCCACTGGCTGGGCTTCCTGCCACGTGTGCGAATGAGCCGCAGGGGCTAGGACACAAAGCTGCACATCCCACAGAATGCCTCTGAACTATAAAGGGTCTTTCTAGAGTAACGTGTGCTGGGGATTCTTAGAATTAATATGTTTAAGCAATGAGGATAACTGAATCATGTACGCTGGTCTGATGGCCTTAGTACGTAGCCCAACACGGACAATTCGAACAGTATGACATTATCTCAGTTTTGAGGGAAATGCCTCCAATTTTGATAAGTAACATTACTCACCCTTTATACTGGAACATCTCTGAATAAGCATGGTGTGTGCTCATACTGCGCTGAAATATCCCCCCCTTGAACCTACTCTCCACCCTCCGATTCTATGTATCCATGTTCTAGACCCACTTCAAGAATTCTCTGAATCTCTCCCTGTGGCTGGGAGTAAGATATGTTATCTTCCTCCAAAGAATAGTGGTCATCAATCGCCTCTGACAAGGGGTGCCATCTTTTCTTGGGAGACATGAATACTGAATGAAATCACTGCCTTAGATCAAGAAAATGGCATCTATGGGGCGCCTGGGTGGCTCAGTCGTTGAGCGTCTGCCTTCGGCTCAGGTCATGGTCCCAGGATCCTGGGATCAAGCCCCACATCGGGCTCCCTGCTCAGCGGGAAGCCTGCTTCTCCCTCCCCCACTCCCCCTGCTTGTGTTCCCTCTCTCGCTGTGTCTCTCTCTGTCAAAGAAATAAATAAAATCTTAAGAAAAAAAAAGAAAAGAAAACAGCCTCTGCAGTTTTTGTGAAAGGCCGGTGTCTATCAAGTCTGTTCTCAAATTTTGAACAGATAGTCCTCTAACTTTAAACTTGTTGAATTCTAAAAGTTTAATTGTACATCGGTTGTGGAAAAGAGAGAGGTGTTTCCCCACAGTAAGAATTACACACATAATAGGTTCTCAGCACAGCTCACAAAAGCTAGTTCTCTACCTCAAACAACAGGAGTAATACTGTAGAACCGAGAGTTAAAGTGATATCTTTATGAGAAAATGCATTCACACTTCCCTTTGGGGATGCAGGGAACCCCAAAACTCTCCCTTTCTGGCAATGAAAGTAGGGACTCCTCTTGCTCAAAGCAGGTGTTGGGTGTGGTCTTGGTATGGACTTTAGGGAGGAGGGTCTCTGTGCTGAAGATCAAGACCAAGAATGCAGGGAATGAAATCATCCTTGGCTAGACTGGGAGGGAGGGTTGGGGAGGACAGAAGGGGGACAGAGGGCTTCAGGGAGGAGCGGGGCTTGGGTAGTCAAAGAGCACAGACACACTGCTTCTCACCACCTCTCTCATCTCCTCTGCATGCCCAAATTTCTTCTACTTCTTTCTCTTTAAGTCCTCTGGAAAGCTTTGTGGGGAAGGGTGGAGAAGAACTGAAAGGTGACAGCAGGGCCTATGCAGTTAGAAGAAAGGAGAAGAGGAGGGGTTCACCAGTGAGAAATAAAGTGCAAGAGATGCAGCCTCCTAGCTGGAGGGAAGGGGTGGGTTTCTCACATGTAAGATGTGCATCCATCAGTCAGAACCTTGTCTGTGGGGCTGGTGCACAGACCCGCAGGTTAAGAGACACCAAGAGCTACTGATCCTCAGCAGAAGAACACTCAGCACATAATTAGAGTCCTTGTGAATGCTTCCCCCTATGAAGGATAAGCTTTTTAAGGAAGTGTATTTGAAAAATTTATTGCACACCTGTTGCACATTGCCAATGTCTTCATCAGAGACGTAGAATCCAGAGCACCAGCACAAATATATGCTCATTTTTAAAGAATTCACACACCTCAAATTCTATCACAGAAATTTGGCCTTGGTCACCAATTTCAAGCAAGGTAGGCTGCTTTGAACAGTTGCATATCCTTCAAGCAAAATTCCATCCAGAACCAATGCACTGATGTACTTTTTACTACTTGCTACCAATTCTAACTAGTGGTCATTGTTCAGCTATAACATAAGCAAAACCTGGAACATGTATGTCTTTGTCCATAAATGGTTAGAATGCTGTCCAAATTCTAAGACATGCTATTAGAAATACAAAAATGGCATTGTTATTTATTTGAACCTTCAAAATACTGTTTGCATTACCTCCGTATTAACAACTTCCATAGGTCTCTTCTTCATTTCTCCTATGTCCAAGTAACTGGGGGAGGAAAACAAAACAGTAAGGGTTTCTTTTATTGCTTTTGTGTCAGTTATGTAAATTTCTTACTAAAAATTATAAAAAAGTAAAGCAAGCCATAGGAAATACTTAAGCCTAAAGCAAAAATCAATAGCTAACAATTGAAAGCAATTAGGGTAGTAGGAACTGTTCTGAGCATCACCAACCAGAGCTGATACATGTCCTCTTCACCCAACGTCGATGAAACTGAAGTCTTAGAAACACATATTTCTTCGAGGGAACATTTCCCCCTACAATGGTTGGCCCCTGACTATCTATGCGGTATTTCTAATTCTTAAGCCGATTTTGATGGAAAGAGTGGTTTGTGTGTACAGGTCCTTAACAGCTCCATTAATCACAGCCTTTAGGTCAAAACAAAGGAAGTACTGGGGCGCCTGGCTGGCTCAGTCAGGTTAAGCATCCGAGGACTCGTGGTTCTGTCTCAGGTCATGATCTCATGGTCGTGGGATCGAGCCCCATGGGGCTCTGGGCTCAGCTTGGAGTCTGCTTCAGATTTTCTCTCTCCCTCTCCTTCCTGCTCACTCTCTCTCTCAAATAAATAAATAAAATCTAAAAACAAACAAACAAAGGAAGTACCGATAGCACCCATTAGACCATCTGTGAAAGAGCAGGAAATCCTCCTCCCTATGAAAACACTTTCATGATACGGAAATGCTCAGCCACGGGGGATGGTTTAGGCATTGGTTCTGCTAAAATGCACATGGGTGGACTAGTTAACCTCTGGAGACCCCTATTACTAAATTACTACTTGTTATAGATATTAACTAGTGATCCTTCTTTAGCTATAGCATGAGTACAACCTGTAAACTATACTTTAGTCAACCTCAAGCCCTAAGTCCATCACTGTGATCCGGTTCCACTGTCCTTCACACATAGCAGGTGGTAATAAATGTTTTACTATAAAAAAATAAGTATAAATCTAGCATTTAATTTACAACCATAGATACAAAGATACCTCAACAACCCTCAGTGCTGCGTTGCCAAAAAAAAGAGTTTATATTAGAATTAATTTTATCTATGTTTTGTTATTGTTGTTTGCATTTTTGGATAGAATGCTTTAGTTAATCAATACCATTGGAAATTATATTTTTCTTACATGAATGGTGTTTACATAAGGCAAAACTCCCTCTGTTTAGCAATAAAAAGGCTCTTTTGCAAATCTGCAGGGACTGATTTCTGACATAAGAGCAAAACAGCTTAACTGCCATGTGCAGAAAAGTGATCTCAGATCCACAAGATTAAAGAAATAGAGTCAACTTCCAAAAACACATAGGAAAACTTGAGGGAAAATAACTATCTCTAGATTTATAATAAAGGTTTAAAAAAAAGTTTAAAATAAAATAAAGGTTGGGCGCCTGGGTGGCTCAGTCGGTTAAGCGACTGCCTTCGGCTCAGGTCATGATCCCAGGGTCCTGGGATCAAGTCCCACATCAGGCTCCCTGCTTCTCCCTCTCCCACTCCCCCTGCTTGTGTTCCCTCTCTCGCTGTGTCTCTCTCTGTCAAATAAATAAATAAAATCTTTAAAAAAATAAAATAAAATAAAGGTTTAATAGCTACCTCAAGTTTAATTATGGTTTCAAAAATATTAGGAAAGATCTGAGTAAAAGAAATTCAAGAAGGAAGTTGATCATTTTCATTTGAATAATTTTTTTCTACCATTGCTAAGTTCCCCAACATCCTTTAGAGCCTAAATGACATAAATTACCCTCAATATCTTCTGGGCTTTCTTTTGTTCTGTCAATTGCCCCATTTGTTATGTAAACTTGCAACTGCTAAGCTTCAAATATATTCAGCATTTAAATCTTCTGGGCCTATCATTATAACCATAGATACTACTACTTTAACAGAAATAAATACACTAATCATCTGTCAGCATGGAAAACTAACCATGGAAACTGTTATAACAAACTCGGGGTTTTTTTGTATGTGAATTAAAAGCAAAAATAACCATGCAAATCTCTTATATCTATATAAAGAATGACTTGAAGTGCACTTTCTCTTTGGTTTGGAACTGGACCTGTTTTTATCTTTTGAGTTGGTGGTGCCAAATAAACAAAAGAGAACATGAGTTACAAAAGTGAGTCTGCAACTTTGAGCTGTTAATAGATTCCGAAACAGAGTTCCATTCCCATGAAACTGCTTTTTATGGGAATTATTTAATTTAAAAAAATCAACAAAATACATGATGAAACATGTATTGTACATGGACATAGTGATGCTTTGTATTTATATGACATTTTGATGTTTACAGAGCACGTTCACATCCACAGCACTCACGTTTCTAACAACCCAGTGAGGCAGGCATGAATACACTCCTTGTCCTTATCAGGAAGCTGACTCGCTGAGTCAAGTGGCTTGCCCAAAGATACACAGCTAATAAACAGCTCAGCATCATGTCTCTTGACTTTTAGTTCTAAGTATCTTTGAAGCACATCACTTCATTTAGTTCTGGTCTACAAAGTTAGACAAAGTGTGCTAAAGGAGGTTTCCAAGAAGGGAAAACTAATCCAAATGTATCTGTCACCTCGCATTAAAAAGAATGTCTAGCAGAACAAAAAAGCAGAACACTCAGAACTCAGTTTAAGCAGATCCAGGAAAGGAAAAAGGATATGAGACAACATTAGTGATATTTGGGAAAATATTTCTGTATAGTGAAAATTAGAATTCACAAGTCTAGACTTTACAGGAAAGATAATTTTTTGCTATCCCGAGGCCCAAGCCGAATTTCAATTAAAATATTATATTAACAACTATGAAACATAAAGTAATTCCACTCCTAGGTATATAACCAAGAAAAATGAATACTTGTACACGATTGTTTCTAGCAATATTATTTCATAATAGCCCAAAGTGAAACAATCCAAATGTCTATCAGTGGATGAACAAAATGTGGCATATCCATAACCATGGAATATTCTTCAACAATACAAAGAATGAAGTGCTGATTCACACTACAACATGGATGAGCCTGGGAAACTTTATGCCAAGTGAAAAAGGCCAGAAACACAAAAGGTCACATGTTGTATGATTCCATTGATATGACATATCCAGAACAGACAAATCCATAGAGACAGAGAGTAAGTAGATTAGCAGTTGCCAGAGGATAGGGAGAAGGGGGAACTGGGAGGAACGGGGTTTCATTTTGGAGTGCTAGAAATGTGCTAACATTAGTTCGTAGCGATGGTTGCACAACTCCACGAACCTATTAAAAACGACTGAAATAGGTAAAGTTTATGTTATGTGAAATATAGCTCAGTAAAGCTGTCAATAAAATCCTATGGCATATTAAATTCTACCTGTCCTCCAATACCCACCCCCACCAGAAAAAATGTCCCTCAACTGCAAACTTCCACATAATTTTATTTTTCTAATTGCAATTGTTCCTTTGTACCTTACATTAAAATTATCGGTGTGCATGTAGTCTCTGTCCTGTTAGATCTCAAACTCTTAAAGACAAGGAGTCACAACTTGTTCATCTTTGTTCGCTTGGCAGATCCAAGCACAGCGTGCTAACTCACTGCCCACCTACTATGAGTGAGCTCCCTGCCAGGAACTGGGAGTAAGCACCCATCCTGACCCCCTGGGCTTGAAGGTCTAGCCATCAAGTACCTACAGACAGACATATAGGCAAATACCGTACGCCGATAAGCTTTTCCAAGCATTATGCTAATACATAAACATGCAGGCGGTGGGAGGAGGGTCACAACAGGGGGGCGTGGTCAGTTCTACTGGGAATAAAAGTTTGGAAGAATTGAAGCAGGTAGAGGGGTCGAGTGCAGAAAGCAATTTTCTCCTCTGGTGACTACATAGTATCCAGTACTTCTAAATAATTTTTAAGAAATCGTATTTAAACTCAAAAAAGCAGGTGCCAAGGAAAAAGAGGAAAGGAAAAACAGGACAGAAAACGCTAACGTACCAGTTTGGTCACTGAATGCTTTTCTAAGATTCCTTTTCCTCCTGCTACCCAAGTGAAATTCCTTCCCCGGGCACACTTTCAACCCCCCGCCCCAGCTGCAGCGGGAGCCCCGCGAGAGGCGTCCACCCGCGCAGTCCCAGCCCCCGGGACACGCCGCGGGTGGGCGAGGCGGGGCTCACTCCTTTGCTCGAGCGAACCGCACACTTTAATGCAACCTGAAATGGCGGGCGGAGGGGACAGACGGACTCACTTGAGCTTCTTGAAGGCTTCCTGGCCCCCGGCCACGTAGTTGCCCCCGCTCTGGATCTGCTCTAGCTTCCGGATGCGGTGCCCGGTCCGCGGGGTGTAGATGTTCCTGACGGCCCCGAAGGGCGCCTGGACGCCGCCCGTCACCTCCTTCAGAAAGACGTCGAAGCTGGACACCTTCTTCTCGTGGATGACGACGCGGCGCCCCGCGAAGAAGGGGTCCCCGTTGCGGTACACCAGCACGCTCTTCACGACCGGCTGGGACAGGTGGCTGGACCGGGCGCCCGTGCCGCTCATCTTCCCCGCGGGACGCCGCCCTGCCGGCTTCTCAGGGGAGGTGCCTCCGCTGCCCCGGGCCTCGCCGCACGCACCCCGCGGGGTCGCCTCCTGAAACCAACGCGAAACACACAAGCCCGCGGTAAAAAGCCGAGCGACGGCCGTGCGCCCGCGTGCACCCCGCGGAGACCCTGCGGCTGCGGCTCTCCCGGGCCACCGCCAAGGTATTTCACCGTAGTCCGCACAGCCAATCAGCGCTCGCCGTGCGCGCAGCGCACCTGCTCCGCACGCTGCGGGCAGAGCCCCGGGAGAGCCGCCTCCGGACAGGACAAGCCGAGGGGCGCCGGAGGGAGCGGGGGCACGCGCGCTCACACGCACACACGAATTAGACAGATGCTCCAACTCCATTTCTCACTTCGTACTCGTGTTACCCTTCAAACCGCTTGTCTTTTCTCGCCTTGCCCCCTCGCCCCTTCATCTCCTGCTTGCTCCCCAAATGAAAGCAATTAGGATTCTGGCTGGAATTGCCCCGATTTTTATTTGCTGAAAAATAATAGCCTAACGTGCGTTGAGAGAGAAAAGGGGGGGGGGCATGGGGGAGGTTCGAGCTTCTGGGACCCCGCGCTCCCTCCGGCGACCATCCGCGCCACCGCCGGCCAAGGTCCCGTGGGCACCGTTTGAACACCGTGGCGCGCAACCGAGTCCCAGGGCGGGAGGCAGCGGGTGGGGTCCCCGGGGACGCGCCCGCCGCGGGGGTACCTGGCGACACTCGAGGGCCGGCTGGGGGAGGGGCGGCTCGGGCGAGGGCCCGGCGGGGCTGGGCGGGGGCGCGGCGGCCCGGCTGGCACCGCGCTGAACTCGGCGGCGGCGCGGCGCTCCCGCTGTTCCTCCGCTGCCGTTGCCTCGGCGGGCCTCCCTCACCCCCGGGGGGATGGACTTGTTACTTCTCGCCGTTTCCATAGCGACTGCAGCCACGCGCGGAGCCGAGTCCGCGAAAGCGTCCTGGCGCGCGCCCGAGTCCCTTAGGCTTTGCCCGGGGCGTCCCCGGAGAGAGTGGAGAAGTAAGGGTTTCGGGGGGT
Source organism: Halichoerus grypus (assembly GCF_964656455.1). Classification (NCBI taxonomy): domain Eukaryota; kingdom Metazoa; phylum Chordata; class Mammalia; order Carnivora; family Phocidae; genus Halichoerus; species Halichoerus grypus. Next base: position 140,629,734 of record NC_135720.1, read on the forward strand.
GGAGGGGAAGCCCGGGTGGCATTAGCATGCAGTCAAAATATAAATGCAGGCCCCCTGTGTGCCAGGCGCTTTGCTAGGGGTTGGTGATACAGAGGTGAAGAGGACCGCCTGCAATATTCTGAGTGCCTACCGCCTCCTAACTTTAGGCTGAGAAGGGGCTTTTTCACTGCCTCCAGAAGGCTAACTGGCTCAACAGCCGTCTGTGCCCGAGGCTCCACATCCATGCCCTTCGTGTAGATTGGGTCAGTGCATGGGTACGACAGTGGAACTTCAGTAAAGAGGTGCTGTCCAATCCACTCTGGGACATACATATTGTGTGTGGGGCCAGGAAGAGTCTCCCTGAATTCTCCTTGTTGAGTGCAAACTTCATTACTGACTGTTCCTCCTGCATTATATATGAACAAAAGTAGTATTGATAATAACTGCTAGTAATCCAAAGTTTACCAGGTAGCAGGCATTGCGTTAGGGTCTTTATGTAGATTGCCTAATTGAATGCTCACAATAACCTTCAGGGCAAGCCTTGTTCTTTCTTCAGATGAGAAAACCAAGGAGTAGAGAAACCAAAGAAACTTACCTCTGGTCACACACAAAAATTCAAGCCTCGTTCTCTGTGATTGCAGAACTGCCTTGACTACCGTGTCATATTAATCTAAAAGGCAAATGTGTAAAACATTGCCATCTGGAGCAGAAACATTTTTATTAAAGTTACCTAAACATTAATGCCTGGAAATTTCACAGTTTTCAAAGGAGACCAAAGAGAAGAGAATAATACAGAGAGAAAAGAGAAAGGAATTTTGTGAGCCAGTTGTAAAGAATGCACAGGTTGAGAGAATGAATGGGGAGATTATCTGTGCAAATATGCTACCAAGCAAGGGAATAAGACAGAATACTTGTTTTGAGGGAAGGAAGGCAGTAAACCAAGTAACCCTCAGGCAACCCAAACCTCTCTCCCACCTACACTAGCCTAGTGCAAAATGAAAACGTGCTGTCCCTTGTTCAAAAATTAAGAATATCAAGATGACAACAGCAAAGCATTAAACCAAACGTGGGGATGTTCCTAAGCGTGGGGCCTTGTTTTAGGTCCATGAAGCCACCATCCCACATGTACATTCTGGTTCCTTCCACAACAGTATCTCCAGTGCAGATCAGTCTCCCGGGGCCGGACTTACTTATCCAGTTGTCTCTTAGTGATGTGGTGACAAGTATTTAGTTACTGGCTGTTGGGGTGGAGAAGGCCTTGATTCATAGCTTTTGCCAATTTTTATAGTTTAAATACTGCAAATGTGGCTGATTTCCAGCTACCAATCTCATGTCACTGAAGGCAAGAGATGCACAGTTGCATGCCCTTATTTGGTATTTCCATCATACTGTTACAGTAGACATGAAACTTCATAGATAATAGTAAAATATAGGTGGTGATGAGTTTTAAAGGCATTTATTACCTTTGCTTTTAATATAATTTATTTAACTGTACTTTTATACAATTTAATTTTTTAGTGGCTGTGTTTGAAATTTTTGAAAATTTAACAATTGACTCTGACAAGGTAGCTCTCAGCACACCATGCTCCTGAACAGCTACCCTAGACTATCAAAAGGCAGCCTAGACTTAACACATTCACAGGATCTCGTGTTTTCACCAACACCTTCTCTTTTCTTATGTTTCCCATCCCCATAAATGGGCCCTCCTCTACCCATCTGCACACACGCATTTCTCTTGCTCACAGAACACATTTGACTACGCAGAAAAACAACAGCAAACACAGTCATGTATTCAACCTTTCTGCTCCCTTTATTTGCTGAATTCATTTTGGAGCTGTGCTCTCTTGTGCAGAATCCCAAAACCACCGAGCAAAGGGAGAAGGATTTCAGAAGCCACAAAGTGTACATGAACCCCGACCACAAAGAGCTAAGGTGGAATGAGAAGCCGCTTCAGATGGATGCTGGGGAATGTTAGCACACACACAGAGAGGAGAGTTTTTGTTTTGTTTTTTTTTTTTAAAGATTTTATTTATTTATTTGACAGAGAGAGACACAGCAAGAGAGGGAACGCAAGCAGAGGGAGTGGGAGAGGGAGAAGCAGGCTTCCCGCCGAGCAGGGAGCCCGATGTGGGGCTCCATCCCAGGACCCTGGGATCATGACCTGAGCCGAAGGCAGACGCTTAACGACTGAGCCACCCAGGCGCCCCGAGAGTTTTGTTTTTATACTTCTTCCTAAGTGTGAGAAAGATCTTGAGGGTGAGAGATGGCAAAAGAGGATTCTTAAAGAAGTTTTATTGTGCATTAAAAATAATACCGTAAAGATATGTGGCGTTTCCTCAAGAGCCTGAGTAAATCTCTGAAATGCTCCCAAGTCCATCTTTCTGCGGAAATAGTAATTGTTTCGATGTGATACTGTGCTGAAACCAGACCACATTGCACCCTGGGTTTATGAGCATTCTTCAGTCAGTCACCAAGCTCTATCCATTCTCCCTCTCAAATATTTCCTCATAAGTGAATCCATTTGCTCATCTCCAAATCCATTTCCACCATCATTGCCTAAAATGTCACCTGGTCTCCAGTTGTGTTTCCCTACTCGCCATTCTCCACAGGACAGCCAGCCTGAAAGGCTGTTGAAAAACACACATCTAGTCATGTCCTTTCCAGCTGAAAACTTTTTGGAGGCCTCCTCATAAGATAAAATCCGACATCATCAACAATGATTCCAAAGCCCTGGGTATGCTAGCTCATAATGCTTTCATTCTATTCTCTTCTCACTCAACTCTCTCTATGGCCTCCCAACGTCAAGACCTGTCCTTCCATTCCTCGAATATGCCTTTGCACATACTTTCCAGCTCCTTGTCCCCCACGTGTTTGGCTCCTTCCAACCAATACTTCAAGTGCCAGTTAAATGTCATTTCCCCTCATTTCCCAGATCAGAATAGCTCTGCACTTATTACATATTTTCCTCCACGGGTCTTATAAGTTGTAATTATAAACCTTTGTAAAATTATATGTTTAATTTTTGTCTTTGTGTAACGAGTTGTTTAATCTTTCTATAATTACATGTGTATATGTATAAATTCCCTGAAGGAAAAAACTATGTCCATTTTATCCCACAGAGGCTGATTTATATATATATATATATATATATATATATATATATATATATATATATATATGTATATATATAATAGTACTAAATAATTATTTGATGAGTGAATAAAGGCAAAATGTTTTAAGTTTAAAACATAAAAATTAAGATAAAACTTTAAAATATTTAGAAACTGCTCCTGTGGAAGAAACCACATTTTAAGATGAGCAAATAAAAAAGTACTTGGGACAACTAAAGAGATTCTAAAACTAATTGCTTAGCTTTGGAGAGAAAATAAATAGCCGGATGCAGATGAAAGCACCTACACAGGAAGCCAGACTCTTTTTTTTTTTAATCAATTAATTAACATATAGTGTACTATTAGTTTTAGAAGTAGAATTTAGTGATTCATCAGTTGCATATAATACCCATGCTCATTACATCAAGTGAGGAAGCCAGATTCTTACCCACCACTGAGTTTTGCCAGTCTTTCAAGGCAATAGAGATATTTATAGAATATGGGACATACTCTGCTAGTTTTCCCTCAAAGAGTGTCATCATCTTTACAACTGGTGTTCAAAACTCAATCTCAGAAAGAGCAACAACTTCAGCTTCTTGAGACTATGTTTCTTGGATATACATTTAGATAATGGTGAGGCTTCTGATAAACCCTGAATTCCTCTTGCCCAATTAACTGGTTCCAGTAATGACTAAACTCTTCTTCATATTCAGATACTGGGTTGTCTACCCCAGTTGGCTATATTTAAGTGCCCAAAGGTGTCTGTAAGAGGGACCATCCTCATCTCCTATTTACAGCCAAATCATGTAGGTTCTATCTATTTAACATGCCCTAAGCCTTCCCCTTCTCATCATGCCCCCTCTCCCTACCTTGGTTTAGAGCATAATAAGAATGTTTGCCACATATCTACGGAGTTATGAATAATAAAAAATAATTGTTTCCTACTTTAGCTGACTTACTGCTATTTAGAATATGAGATGAGTAATCACAATCTCTTGAAACAATAAACTTGAATCTTCTTTTTTTATATTGCTTCCTGTCATAAAGTAAACCTCAAAGGAACCTATAGCAATTTATCTTTAAATTCTACATAAACCAAATATCACATTTTCCTAAGTTACTATTTTCTTCCTCTGAAAGACGTACAATTTCAAGGTGAGATTTAATATCAGTGAAAAACTTTGTAGTTCACTAGGGTATGATCTGCAAGCCCAACAGAAAAATGGCAAGTTTAGAGGCAGAGAGATGTTGAGAAAATTTACACAGAGCACTTCTATCTTCCCTGAACTGCAGAAGGAAATATTATCTTGCCTGAATCTTCCAGCACTTAGCGTCATGGTAAAAGCAGATGTTCAATAAATATTTGTTAAATGAATTAATCTGAGAGTTAAGCGTGATGCAGACATGAAGGAAGAAGGAAGAACCAAGGCATCTCGAGGAGAGGTGGATAGCCACAATGATGTGCCCAACATTGCATTCAATGCTATTGTGGAATATATTTGTTCATATACAATCTCTGCCTTTAGTGGTCCCTTAAAAAGGATATTGGTAGAACTCCATTTCCAACATGAGCTAAATATCCTGAATAACTGTCCTTCTAAAACAGTAAAAAAAAAAAAAATACTGGATTAAAAAATGTTGAAATCTTTTTAAATGCACTCCTAATTTGGCAAGAATGAAAAGAATTCAGAAAAGCCAAAAGCTGAGTGAAAACAGCAACCTTGGGAGGTAAGCAAGCACTGAAATCAGCTTTAACCCTAAGTACACCTGCCCATGCCCAACTGACCTGGAACTGATGTTCTGGTAGCTGTACAGGGAGGCAGGCATAAGAGATAAGTCTAGGACCTTCCTGGGATGGACAGAGGAGTCCCCCATGTGGATCTGGGATCTCAAGTTACACTGTAAAGATAATGGGCAACAGGTATTAACTCTCTTCACAGAGCAAGTACAGTGAGGAGATGTGCTTAATTTTACATGCATGCTAGAGGTAGATGTGGGAAGGAGGGATGGAGAAATTTCCCCCAATAATTGATAATCATAACAGTTGACTCTGAGTAGCTACTGAAACCAGTTACTCTATCTTTGTGATTTGAATTTAAATTTAAAGTGATTCTGGTTAATTCCTGGAATTACCAGAGGCAGAACTTAAGATAATTAATCTTAATATGTTTAAAGAAATAAAATTATTGCAAATAAGAGTAAGAAACAAGAGACTTTAAGAAATTACCAAAGTTTTAAAAAATGGTAAGATAAAATGTCTGGAAATGAAAAAACATAAAAACTAAAATTAAAAACTCCACAGAGAAGTTAAATAACAGATTAGTCAAATCCAAAGAGAGAGTTATTGAAAAGTATATTCAAAGAAGTTATCCAGAAGCTGCACAGCAAGGTGAATAAATGAAAAATATGCAGGAAAGGTCAGAGGCTAAATTAAGACTATTTACCAGATGTATGATGAAAATTCCAGAAGGAGAAATAGATACAATGGCACAGAGGCACTATCTGAAGTGCTTTCCAGAATTGTTGAAAGATACAAATCCTTACATTCAGGAAGTCAAACGAATCCCAAGTAGGATAAATTCAGACAATCACCATCTACGTATATTGAAGTGAATCTGCCATAGAAAATATACAAAATAAGATCCTAAAAGCAGTTTGTGGAAAAAGACAAATTACCTACAAAGGAAAGACATTAATGTCTGATTTCTCTAAAGCAACAACAGAAATTAGAAGAGAGTGAAATAAGATCTTCAATGTTGAGGAAATAATTGTGAATATGAAATTTCTACCCAGCAAAATTATCTTTCTCAAGAATGGGTGCAAATTAAGAGCATTTGCCACTAATAGGAATTCACTAAAGAAAATTCCAAAGAACTTAAGTGTAAAAAAAAAAAATGGTCCCGATTAAGAGTCTGAAAGGCAAGAAGGAATGATGGACAAAGACATTGTTAACTATGTGGTAAATATTTTTAATGACTACATGAAACAATAATGACAATGCCTGATGTATGGTGTTTATGATACAATTAGAACTAACACATAAAAAAATTAAAAAATTAAAATAAAATAAAATAATCTGCCTTAAAAAAAAAGAACTAACATATATAACATACATATGCATAATTGCATATAAATGGGGAGAGGAGTGATTAAATACTATAAGAACCTCTTGTTTTCATACCCGCTAGGATAGTTGTAAGAGTTTAAAACAACAAAAACAACAGCAAAAAATATATATATGTTGATGAGGATGATGAGGAGAAATTAAAACATTCATACAGGGGCACCTGGGGGGCTCAGTCAGTTAAGCCTCTGACCCTTGATTTCAGCTCAGGTCATGATCCCAGGGTCCTGAGATAGAGCCCTGGGTCAGACTCCCTGCTCTGAGGGGAGTCTGCTTCCCCTCTCTCTCTCCCCTCCCCACCCCCCACTCGCGCTCTCTCAAATAAATAAATAAAATCTTAAAAAAAAAAGTTAGACATAGTATATCATGTGACCCAGCAATCCCATTTCTAGGCATATACCCAAGAGAATTGAGAACATATGTTTACACAAAAACATGAATAAATGTTCACAGAAACAGTATGTATAACAGCCACAAAGTGGAAACAACCCCATCAACTGATGAATGGATATAACACATTTGGATGTAGATGGGGTTGGAAGCTGACAAATGAGATGCTAAACTTTACACTGCCCGTCTCCTGCGTCCTAGCCTTTGTTACAGCTCTTAGTACCTTTAGGGTGAGTGTTTTTCTCTGGTGATGCCTCAGTTTTGCATAAAGACACATTCCTGGTGGGTCCATCTGACAGTCTGGCAGACATGCTCAGATATATGTGAATCCCTGTAATGGACATAGCTGAGACCCGAGCTAGGACACCTTCTTTCCCTCGCCCCTTCCCTTCCACCTTCCCATCCTTCCTTTCTCCCTCCTGCTCCACTTTTGTGTGTCTCTCCTTTTACGCACATACATGTACAATGTTCACTGGCTCAACTATTTGGCAGGCACTGCTCTAAGCACTTGACAAAATAGTGTCCCCCTCTTCTGAACATTTTAGGAATGGCAAGCGCTATGAACAGGAAAAGGGTATTGTGACAATGACCAGGGCAGTTAGTTAACATACAATGTAACATTAGTTTCAGGGGTACAATATAGTGATTCAACACTTCCATACATCACCCAGTGCTCATCATGATAAGTGCCCTCCTTCATCCCCATCACCTGTTTCCCCTATACCCACCCACCGCCCCTCTGGTGACCATCAGTGTGTTCTCCAGAGTTAAGAGTCTGTTTCTTGGTTTGCCTCTCTCTTTTATTTTCCCCTATAATCATTTGTTTTGTTTCTTAAATTCCACATATGAGTGAAATCATATGGTATTTGTCTTTCTCTTACTGACTTACTTCACTTAGCATGATATTCTCTAGCTCCATCCATGTCATTGTAAATGGCAAGATTTCATTCTTTTTTATGGATGAGTAATATTCAATATATACCACATCTTCTTTATTCATTCACCTGTCAATGGACATTTGGGCTGTTTCCATAGTTTGGCTATTGTAGATAATGCTGCTATAAACATCAGGGTGCATGTACCTCTTCAAATTAGTATTTTTGTATCCTCTGGGTAAATACCTAGTAGTGCAATTGCTGAATCATAGGGTAGTTCTATTATTAACTTTTTGAGGAACCTCCATACTGTCTTCTAGAGTGGCTGCACCAGTTTATAAAGAACTTATAAAACTCAACACCCCAAAAACAAATAATACAGTTAAAAAGTGGGCAGAAGACATGAATAGACATTTTCTTCAAAGAAGACATCCAGATGGGGCCAAGAGACGCATGAAAAGATGCTCAGCATCACTCATCATCAGGGAAAGCAAATCAAAACCACAATAAGATACCACCTCACACCTGTCAGAATGGCTAATGTTAACAACATAGCAAACAACAGGTGTTGGCAGGGATAAGGAGAAAGGGGAAACCTCGTGCACTGTTGGTGGGAATGCAAACTAGTGCAGCTGCTAAGGAAGGTCTTTCTGATGAGGTAAACATTCAGCTCAGCTAAATGACAAGAGAGACTCAGCTGTACAAAATCCTGGCATTTAAGCATTCCATGCAAAGGAAGTAGCAGTGGTTATATTTATATCTTATATATTATGTGCCATAATCTGAGAGCTTCCCTTGCCCCTAAAGATATAAGAGATGGGATTTTACACTGAACCCACCCCTGGTTGGCTTGTTCCACGCACTCAGGTATGATGTTGGAGTCCACCTTGAGCGAGACCCACAGGGCCCTCAGCTGTAGGGATCCTCTGCAGATCCCTCTTGGGACACAGCCATATTTCCAACTTACTGCACGTTCTAATGGGGCCTCTGGGCATATGGTTTTCAGGGTTTCTAACCTCATTCCACAGGGAGGAGAACTTCAGGGAAATCCCAGCCGAGGTGCAGAATCACAGCGAGGAGAAGGCAACAGGGAGCCCACATCCCCCTGACCCCACATCCCTTATTTTCAGGGAATTCCAGATTCCACATAACTAAGCTCTAGGAGATGAAGAGTAGGAATTTCTCCAATCCCTGTAGGGCATTCTGATAGAGCAGGAGCATAAAGCCTGGATTCCCCAAATTGGCTAAGGGACTCAGGGGGCTGTAGCACCCCCATGAGGGTCAGGGTCTCCCTTTCAGCTCCTTGGAGGGGACTGTGGTCACCACCAGCTGGGCCTCCTCCCCGGCAGCCTCACTGATTTTCCCTGGCTTTCAGGGCCCTCCATGATGGGGCTCTGCCACCTTTGCATCACTGCCTTGGGCCACAGGCTCCCCGAGAGACACAGGCCTCCCTACCGTCTCCTGAGTGGGTATGGAAGAGAGGGCTATTTGCCTTGTGGATGCTTCTTGGGCTCATTCCTCCAATTGTCTTTGTTCATCTTCTTTTCCTCATGAGAATTCCTTTCATTTCCTCTCCATCTCTTTACTGTATCACATCATAACAGTTCTTGAAAACCCATCTCAAGACTCACCTCCTCTGGGTGGCCCTCTCTGATTGCCATCGCTTCATTAATGTCTTCTTTGCTGAACCCTGACAAATACCTAGTCTCTGACTCATACCCTCTTGGTAGCTTCCCTCCCTTCCTCTCTTTCTTCTTTCTATTCCTTCCTTCCTTCTTCCTTTCCTTCCTTCCTTCCTAATAATAAACTTACTCATCTCAACCCTTCTAGAAAAAAATTATTACTATATTTTGAATGTATAATGATAATATTTCAAATGTATGTGAGGGATATAAAACATTAACAATAATACAAAGATATGTATGCCCCCCCACCAGCTCAAGAGCAAAATATTACCATTTTCCCATGATATCCCAGTATGCTGCTGCCAGACACATCCCCTGTATTCTCCCACCCCACCCCAATGGGTAACCACTGTCCTGAACATTGTCTATCATTCTCCCTTACCTTTCTTTGTAGTTTTACCACTTTGGAACCCTAACCAATGAATTATTTAATTCTGCATGCTTTTGAATTTTACACTAGTAGAATTTCACTATGCCATACTGTTTTGTGCATTATCTTTTGGACTCTTGGGTTATGTCAGTGAAGATTCTTCCATGTTGGCCCATGCCGCTGAGTACATTTTCAGTGCTATATGGTGTTCCATTGGACGACTGCATCATTATTTGTTTATCCATTCCATTATTCTTCCACCTTAGCATTGTCTGTATTCTTATTATGAGAAATACTGCTATAAACGTTCTTGTAGATGTCTCCTGATGCACCTGTGTGGAAGGTTCTCCAGGATATGCACCAAGTATTAGAAATGCTGGTTCTAAGGGTACACATGTATTCAACTTTACAGACAACATCAGATGATTTGCAGAGTGGTTGTAGAGCTCCTGAGGCTCCACATCCTTCATGACCTTGGTTTGCCATCTCTTAATTTTTGCCAATTTGGGGCAAAATCTTGGAGATTTTAGTTAGAATTTCTCTGGTTTCTGGGGCGCCCGGGTGGCTCAGTCGGTTAAGCATCCGACTCTTGATTTCAGCTCAGGTCATGATCTCAGGGTCATGGGATCGAGCCCCGCGTCAGGCTCCACACCGGCCATAGGGCCTGCTGATGAGTCTCTTGCCCTCTCCCTCTGTGACTCCCCACCTGTTCGCATGTGTGCTCTCTCTCTCTTAAAAAAAAAAAAATTCTCCAATTTTTAGTGAAGCTAAATATACTTCCACATATATTTATTGGTCATCTAAGTTTTCTCTTTTGTTAAGAGCCTGTTCAAATCTTTTGCCCATTTAAAAAATTGAGTCTAATGTTAGATATTTTTTTTCTCCTTACCTTTTTGGATGTTGAATAGCTCCTTATATATTCTCAATAGCAGTCCTTTATTGGTTATATATTTTACAAATATCACTTCCTTGTTTGTGGGGCTTTGTTTTCAATTTATGGCTTTCTTGGAAATGAAGTTCTTAATTTTAGTTAAGTCAGATGTGTAAATCTTTTTCTTTATGCTTTGTACTTTTTGTTATTATTTAAGAAATTCTTTCTACCTTGAGGTCATGATGATATTCTCTCATATTACCTTCTAAAAGATTTACACTTTTGCCTGTCACATTTAGGTTTAATCCACCATGAACTGATATTTGTTTGCTGTGAGAGAGGGATAAAATTTCATTTTATTCACATGTACAACATATTGTTGGCATCGTTTATTATATAATCTCCAATAACATGCTGCTATCTCTGCCATATACCAACTGTCCAAATATAATGTGGATCTGCTTATTTGCTTTCTCTTCTGTTCCATTGGTCCAATTGGCTAGGCTTGCTGCAAAACTATGCTATCTTTATGGCTTATAATAACTCCTGATATTTTTTTAAAGATTTTATTTATTTATTTGACAGAGAGACACACAGCGAGAGAGGGAACACAGCAGGGGGAGTGAGAGAGGGAGAAGCAGGCTTCCCGCCGAGCAGGGAGCCCCATGCGGGGCTCGATCCAGGACCCTGGGATCATGACCTGAGCTGAAGGCAGATGCTTAACAACTGAGCCACCCAGGCGCCCCAAGTCCTGATATTTTTGTGAGGCATGTCCTAACATATTTTTCTTTTTTTAAAAAAAAATGGTATTTTGCTCCCCCATAACAACAACAACACAAAGATAGAACAAAGAAATTAAATTGGAAATGAAAAAGGAGAGGCTAATTGAAGATGCTACAGATATTGAAAAGAAAACCAGAGCATGTTATGTACATTACACCAATACATTTGAAAACCAATAAAGTAAAAAATTCTCTAAATATATAACTAAGTAATCGGACTTAGCAAGTGATTTTTTTAAGAATTTTGTTATCTAGTTATTGCTGATAATGTATATAAATGCAATAGATCTTATATTTACTGTGTCCAGAAACTTAAACTCTCCTTGATTTTGTTTGCTAACATTTAGTTTTAGAATTTTTGTGTTAAGGTAATTTGCTTTTGTTGTTGTTGTTGCTGTTGGCCTTTCCAGATTTTGTTATGTAAAAGTTATGCTAGCTTCTGAAAGATTTGGTACTAGATCAAAATTATACTTCTTTAAATGTTTGGTTAAAACTCGCCAGTGAAATCACCAGGGAAGTCATTTGGGTCTTGTTAGTCATTTTTTGTTTTAATCAGATTTGGGAAGTTATATATTTCAGCAATATGCCCATTTCCTTCTTTTTCAAGTCCACTGGCATAAAGTCTTATCTTCTAAAGGTCTGGATATGTGGTACTGCCCGTCTTCTCCATTTCTGCTATTGTTCCTTTATGCTACATTCTTTCACTCCTCATTAATTTCACCAGAGTTTTGTTAACTTTATAAATCTTTTCAAAAGACCAACTTTTGGCTTTATTAATCATCTCTATGGTATGCTTTATCACCTTGTCATTTATTTCTGCTGTTTTACAAAAATGACCTTTCCTGTTATTTTCTTGAGTTTGCTTTTTTTCCCCCCAACTTCCGAAGATGGAAGTTTATTATTTTTTAGCTTTTCCGTATCGATCCATTAGCAGAGGTCAGAAAACTATGGCTGAAAAACCTGAAATAAATATTTCACTATAAAGTCTATAAAGCATTGAGTACCGACAGTCCTTCTTTTATACAGTGTGTGAAATATAACATGGGAGGGCAAGAAGAGAGGCATGGGGGGAAGAAGAGAGGCATTTTGGTGCAGGGAGCAGGCCCCGCCCCGCAGGCCCCGAGGAGTCCACGGCAGCATCCACGGCTAGGTACCTGGCAGGACACGGCGTCACTCCACAGAGCCAACGGTGCCCTGGTGTTGGCATCTCTGCCTTCACAAGCAATAGATACCTCGGGAAAAGGCACCAAAAGGAGTTAGAGCAGGGCAGGAAGGACATACATAAACTGTGCTGCTTAAAGACCTCATGCCCTAGGAGCTCCTAGAAATAACAGGAGGGAACGTTCAGAGGCACAGAGGGTTATGGGATGCACCTGTACTTTTCACGGGAAGCAAGAACTTACTAATTTTGACCAACTCTACCGCCTGGCCCGATATGGCCTGGGAAAATACAGGGCTTTGAGTCATGAGAGCAAGTGAGTGGAGTATCAGCAAAAAATCAATAGAATCTAGTCACGCTGAAAAAGACGAGTTAATAACTATTTTAAATACCAGTTTGTTTGTTTTAAGGTAAGAAACAACTCTGCATTACAGTTTCATCCAGAGATGCTGAGATTTATAGGACTGTTTCTTCACCAACCTGCCACTCCTGGAGATCCCATTCTAAGGGGTAGGGTTAATGAGATTCTTTGACCAATAAGCCCACTTGTAAACTACAAAAATTCTCAGAGGGATTCATCAATGCTCCATGCCTTCTGGAGGCATTTAACTAGCCACCTGGAGAATTCCCATCTCTAGACAATTATTTCACAATAAGGACAAAAAAATTGCCTGAGGTTTCCAGCTACAGTTAAATTCATTGGACTCGACATCCTTGTAGCTGCTGCAAGTCATCGGTTAGGCACAAAATTTTGCTCTTGAAGGACTGCTCATTTCCTACACTAGATAGCATATAGATGTGGCCAAAAATCATCTATTCCAGAGGACAGAGAATCTGACCTCCAAAATCGACCCCCCTCAATATTTGTTAGTGACAACAGACCTTTATTACAAAAGACAAATTTCTTCATTTGCTGAGATATTTTATGTTTTAAAATGCATACACATTGTTGGGGCTCCTGGGTGGCTCAGTCTGTGAAGCATCCGCCTTCTGCTTGGGTGGTGATCTCGGGGTCCTGGGATCAAGCCCTGCATCGCATTGGGCTCTCTGCTCAGCAGGGAGTCTGCGTATCCCTCTCCCGCTGCCCCTCCCCACCACTCGTGCTCTCTCTATCTCAAATAAATAAAAATAAAATCTTTAAAATGCATACACATTGGGGCGCCTGGGTGGCTCAGTCGTTAAGCGTCTGCCTTCGGCTCGGGTCATGATCCCAGGATCCTGGGATCGAGCCCCGCATCGGGCTCCCTGCTCAGCGGGAGGCCTGCTTCTCCCTCTCCCACTCCCCCTGCTTGTGTTCCCTCTCTTGCTGTGTCTCTCTCTGTCAAATAAATAAATAAAATCTTTAAAAAAAAAAATGCATACACATTGCAACGCTTTCATCAAATGACTTAAATCTTAGTTCAGTAAAGATTTGCATCTATGTAACCTGGGTGGCCTCAAAATTGATCTTAACTTGGTTCACTCAAAGTGCCTCTACGCTTCACAGTAGATTAGTCGTGTTCTTCTTGGTACCTGTAACCTTTTGAATCCTGGCTCCAACGCTGAACAGCTGGGTCACCATGGGTCTGTTGCTTAACTTTTCTAAGTTCCCTCATCTATAAAATGAGCTACAGAACCCTAGGATTAAAACATAGTGAATGTATGGTGTTTGGAGAAGTGCCTGCCAAAGAGTTTGCACCGAATAAACACTATCTCTTATTTTTTTAAATAAATTTTTCTTGTGGAGATGAGTGTGGTCGATTGCAGGTATTACATAGAGAGCAACTGCAGGCTCAGTAGAATGTAAGAGAGCAGGGAGAAGACAGCCTTGCCTGAGGTTTAGTCTTGAGGTCAATTGCCTCATTGCCTGAAAGAGGCCCTGCTGGTGCTCAGCCCAGGTGCTCTTGGATCCCTGGGACCCTGGGTGTGTCCTACCCCTGCCTTCTTTGTGCCACACTGGAGACTCTCCTCTACAGGTGGCCTTGAAGCTACTGGAGCTGCATCTTCTGAACCGGCAGAGAGCAGAGTGCCTGAGAGTGTCTTTCTCTCCCCAGCTTCCACCTACCTAATCATCCCGCACCTGCCCACTGCCCCGCACTCTATGCCCCCGGGACAAGGGTGTGAAAGCCCAGACCCCTCGCTTTAGGTCAGGTTTCTTCTAAGGCAGAAGGTGTACATCAGAGTTCCCCTGTGGAATCAAGTGGAAGCTGCCCTTGGTGAGATGTTACCCGAAACCACATCATCATCTGGCTTCTTTCCAATTACCCTGGAAGCATTTTCAAACTAAGTCACTGAATACAAACCTATGACCTTACCCATTCTGACTTTCTGACTTCCAGTCCTGGACCTTAGCTGCCTACCTAATGCATTCATCCATCCATCCATCCATCCATCCATCCATTAGCAAATGCTAGCTCAGAATCTATGCTGTACATAGCACTATTTCTCACTTACACAGAGTAGCTAATATTCCGCCCTTCCTCCATCCATCTGCGTCTTCTGTTTCTCTATCCTATATTCCACAATACTCAACGGTATACTCAGGAATGAAGGGAGGAAGGGAAAGAAAGAAAAAAAGAAGTAAGGGAAGAAAGGTTTGTTTCCAGCTGAGTTCAAGCAGATCTCGGGGTCACGAGCACACACCCCGCAGCATCCCCCTCCTCTGACTGGTGGTGAAGCTCTGCAGTCAGGACCAGTGGTGGTCAATTGCCCTTCAGTCGCCAGAGAGTTAGGGACCATGGGAACCAGCCCCAAGTGAAAAACATTATGCACCTGAGGCCCTGTTGGCTGTTCTTTGTTAAACTGCTTCTCCTACAGACACAACCAGGATGCTGCCAGGATGGGCCCCATCTATAAACTGGACTTAGAACAGAGAACCCCGGCTCCAGAAAGCACCAATGGGCGGCCTGACTTGCCTGCCAATATCGACCAAACAGGACGAGTCATTTTTCCCCCTTTCCCTCATTAGCATATTGGACCACAGTGGGAAACTGAGCAGGAACTTTCTATAAGCAGGTGTCCCCTCTGCTCCAGGAGGTCGGCCTAACCATTATGTTGGTCTCAAGCTATAGCCCCAATAAAGCCTTTTTGTGCCTTTGGTTCGGGGGTCCGGTCTCATTTTTATCACTGTCGGGCCCAAGAACCCACTCCTGTAACATTTTAAAGGATTTCCCTGGTGTACCATTTCAGAAACTAGGAGACGCCTAGCATTTAATAACTACTGTATGTCCCACAGGTACTGTGTGAGATACTTGATATGTGTTTTAAATCAAAGAACATAGTGGTTAGTGGACTACGGATTACCTGAATTCGGCACTGAATTCTGATTCTGCACAGTGAGCATGGGACTTACCCTCTCGATGCCCACAGTCTTCCTGCCTGTAAAATGGGAGCAACGATAGTACCTATTTAGGGGGGCCTGGGCGGCTCAGTCTGTTAAGTGTCTGCCTTCGGCTCAGGTAGTGATCTCGGGGTCCTGGGATCCAGTCGGCCTCAGGCTCCCTGCTTATCAGGGAGCCTGCTTCTCCCTCTCCCTCTGCCGCTCCCCCTGCTTGTGCTCTCTCTCTCTCATTCTCTCTCAAATAAATAAATAAAATTTTAAAAAAATGATAGTACCTATTTCATAGGTTACAGTGAGGACTAAACAAGATAATACATGTAGAACACTTAGTACAGCTAATTATAAATGCTAGTGCTTCTTCTATTTTGAAAAAATTCCTCATATTTTCGGGTCACCTGGTGGTTCAGTGGTTAAGTGTCTGCCTTCAGGTCATGATATTAAGGTCCTGGGATCGAGTCCCGCGATCAAGCCCCTTGCCTCCCTCTCCCCTCCCCAGTCATGCTGTCTCTCTCTCTCTCTCAAATAAATAAAATCTTTTAAAAAAAATCCTCATATTCCAAGCTACTTTTTTGTGTATGATCATAAGAAGAAAGTATAAATACATGATGGTAATATTCAGAAGCTAACATATTTAGCCTATAATATAATACTATATATTGTAAATACTATGTAATATATAGTATAAGATAATATATTATATATAATATAAATATAGTATAATACTATAATATAATAAAATACTATCTTTTTATATTTTTTTAAAAAACCAGCATCAGCTCAGAGTGATGTATGGAGTTGCTGTGGAGGAATGACCCCTGTTTGCAGAACATTGAGGTGTCCGTGGCATCAGTCCACTGGGGCTGCCATAACAAAGTCCCACAGACTGGGAGGCTTACCAGAAATGTATCGTCTTTCAGTTCTGGAGGCCAGAGGTCCTAGATCAAGGTGTCAGCAGGTGGTTTCTTCTGAAGCCTTTCTTGTGGCTCATCGATGGCTGTTTTCTCTCTCTGTCTTCACATGGTCTTCCTTCTATGCACATCTGTGTCCTAATTTCCTCTTCTTGTAAGGACACCAATCACTGGATTAGGGCCCACCCTAATAACCTCACTTTAACTTAACTACCTCTTTAAAGACCCAGCATCAAATACAGTCACATTCTGGGACAACAGGGTTTAGGACTTCAACATATGAATTTCGAGGGGTACACAATTCAGCTCATAATATTCATTATTTGTAATTATAGCAGTCCCAATTCTAGCCACCTCATTTCTTTTACACAATGTTTGTCCTAAAGAGCATCTGGTTTATATTTATTAGTTACACCCATTTACTCCCTTTTTGGGAAAGTGGATAGGTCTACAGCCTTAGAGTGGACTGAAGTTGACTTTACAGCTGGTGGCCAATGAAAAACACTAATCAAATGTTTCAAAAAGCCTTTAATTTTTTAAAAGTTTTTTTAAGATTTTATTTATTTATTTGAGTTATTTATTTATTTGAGAGAGAGAGAGAGCACAAGCAGGGGGAGTGGCAGACAGAGGGAGAAGCAGACTCCCCGCTGAGCAAGGAGCCCAACGTGGGACTCAATCCCAGGACCCTGGGATCATGACCTGAGCTGAAGGGAGATGCTTAACCGACTGAGCCACCCAGGCGTCCCGAGAGAGGGAATCTTAAGCAGACTCCGTGCTGAGAGCCTAGCCCACCTCGGGGTGTGATCCCACCACCCTGAGATCATGGCCTGAGCTGAGATCAAGAGTTGGATGCGTAACCGACTGAGCAACCCAGGCGCCCCTCCGAAAAGCCTTTAACTGATAGTTCAGTTGCATGAGGTACCAGAGAAGGATGTGGCAGGAGTCAGAACTCAAGTGATTACCAGCTCATTCACCCGTTGATTTGTTTCTGTGTATCTGTTGGCATGTTGGTTCACACCCTCTCTGGAGCTTTCTGGATATGATCTGAAACCAGCTGTAGAGAGACATGGAAGGAAGAAGGAGGCCATTCCAGTTTGGCAGGTGACAGTTTTAATAAACAAAGGGAACATTCATGTGAGGTTTGTCTTGTCGGGAGCAAGATGAATGGAAATGGCATCCACCTGCCATATCTTACATGTTTATAAAGAGGCTGTAACTGGGTTCAGCCATGTGTACCATGCAGGTGTTCTCAACACCACATCACCATCTCAAAGCTGTATCCTTGGAGCAGACTCTGGGAGCGGGAAAGGCAAGTGGGACCCACATTCCCAGGACTGAGGAGGGGGTGAAGAGCCTCTGATGCCTGAGTCCAGCTCACAGGTCAATCATGTCTTTTCAATGACCTTCCCCAACATGGCAATATGCATCATTCGTATCACTGATCTCCCTTATTCTTATACACTCTAGTTTCTGGAAACTGAAGGATGAATTACTACACTCTCTTACAGAATACCAGAACCCATGTGAGAATGGATCTGTTATGACCTGTAAGGACTAGAACAAAGAGCTTGGCTTTTTTAAATGATTTCTGCTTAGCGACAGGGCAAGAAGTTGCTAGGCTGACTTTCCTTGCCTGCAGGACTGGAAGGAGGCTGGAAGGAGATGTGATATTGAAACTTTTCTTTGGGGCGCCTGGGTGGCTCAGTCAGTTAAGTGTCGGACTTTTGATTTCGGCTCAGGTCATGATCTCAGGGTCCTGGGATCGAGCCCTGCATCCAGCTCCGCACTCCCCCCAGAGTCTGCTTGTCCATCTCCTCCTGCCCCTTCCCATGCTTGTGCTCTGTCTCTCTCAAAAAAATAAATAAAATCTTAAAAAAGAAAAGAAACTTTTCTTTGAGTAATTCCACTTACGGCACAATTTACTCTCTCTCACAAGGAGTTTGTCATGACACTCTGGTTCTATGGAACAGAAAAGCTATTTAAACAGAGCAATGTCTCCTCCGTGGTGATTTAACAGTCCAGCAATGTGGAGGAAAAAAGCTTTCACAGAAGTAGACAACCTAAGCTCAGAATCCTTTCCACGCTTCAGGGAAGTCTCCATTCCCTTCACTGACAATTAAATTATTTTTGTCACTTAACCGAAGCAAGACTTTCTCTGATTCCAGGTTAATAAAATTGTTACTCATTTTCTTCAGCTTGAGTCTGTGAACTGGCACATACCTTAGGAATGGTTTTACTCTGCCAAACTCAGTTTTGTTTTTCTGTCTCTCAGCTCCAAATTATTTATACGCATAATCATTAAGTGGTGTAAATATCTTATTTACATAAGTCAGAAGTGGCGTTTACCGAAACAAATAAAGCCAAAGCTTAATTAGCAGTTACCCCAACTCCCCCGGAAGAATTCAAGGAGCTCTGGGTCAGTGATGGGGTTTGCTGCCACTCCAAGTTTTTATCCGATTTCATTAAAGTGGAAATTAGAGGAATGCACATCCGAGGTTGCTGATTTTTTATTGTTGTTGTTGGTAAACTGTGAGTATCCTTGTATCCTTTCATAATTCAGATTTGGAGCAATAGAACAAAGCAATGAAACTGCATTAAAGCCTGTTCTCCACTCTTCCAAGGGCTTCTTTCCTATTTTCACACGACAGACAGGCTAACTGACCTGAATTCTAGATGACCTCAGCACAAAATTTTCTTTTCTTTCTTTTTTTTTAATTCCAAAATTAAGATCACTATCCTTTAACACCAGCAAGTGTGCTTAGATGCCTCTGTGTCTGGCTCTATCATCATTAAAAGGGGATACTTCTGGCAAAATCTTAGATGCCCAGTTTGGACTACCATTTTTTTAGTCAGTGCTTTGGGAGAGTTTCCTTAATTCACTGACAATTAGTGGGGTAAAACAGTACTCTCTCTTAGTACCTGGGAGAGTTTTTTGTTTTGTTTTGTTTTAAGGTAGAATGTCTTAAGCCTCAGGGGACTGTAATAAATGGAAGACTTTGATGAAAGCAAACTACCCCCTGCTGTGAACAGCCAGGAGAGAAGTTAACCATTACAAGATACCAATTTTGCAGGAAATTATGTCACTGATGCAGAAGTTATTGATTAACTGCCATCCAGTCTCTGGATTAATGGAAAGGGCTGCTTTAGTGAGCTATGATGTTCTGATGTCATTCAAAGTTTGGAAATTCTAGTTTAGAAAATTTGTATCGGTCAACAAAACCATGACTCACATAGGAAGTAGTATTATTGAGGCCAGACACCCTCGTATTTCCTCTTCACATGTATTGATTTCTACCGTAATTATAAACTACAGAAGTTTCAATGATTGCACAATACATTTTTCAGCCCATCGGTTTTATGTCCTATTTGATCATTTCCCAGTGACTTTTTCAGATAGTGCAGTAAAACCATAAGGAGCTGTAGATTTGAAAAGCACTTCTTAAAACATCTATGTGAACAAACGAGAAGGCTTTAAGTCCATTTAAGTTAAAATGCAGTGAAACCTTACCTATTAAAAACCCAGCACACCCTGAACTCTGCCTAACTGATTTTCCCCATGATTAACTCAACAAATGACAAACAAAGAAAAAGTTAATATCAGGGTATTGAGGAGGGCACGTTCTGCATGGAGCACTGGGTGTTATGCACAAACAATGAATCATGGAACACTACATCAAAAACTAATGATGTAATGTATGGGGATTAACATAACAATAAAAAAATTTAAAAAAAAAAGTTAATATCAGGAATGCATTCAAGCCAGAAGAAATAAGAGAGGAAAGAAGAAACAAACCACCACATTACATTTATTCCAAGATGCCCATTTTTTTTTCGCCATCTTTAAATCTCTGAAATCAGGGTGTGCCTGATTTTCAAGGAAGTCTTCCACTGCCCTTGACCAAGTGGTGTATCGTGTGAGCAAGGAGGAGGGACCTGGCCAAACTGCTCACGTTGCCACCACTTAAGCTCAGCTATGTGCGTGCCTAGTGCCTCACGTAATGAGCTTTATTGACTTTTTAAATGAATTTTTTAAGATTACACCATGATTTAGCATTGAAGCAAAAAAGTTTTAGGAATGTCTTCATCAGCATTGTGCTTACATTTTCCCACTTATGTACAAGAATTTTACACAACAAAACCTAGGTCTAAATAAAATCTGAAAAACAGCTTATAGGTTTTTAAAAACCTATAAGAAAGAGGGGCGCCTGGGTGGCTCAGTTGGTTAAGCATCTGCCTCCGGTTCAGGTCATGATCCCGGGGTCCTGGGATCCAGCCCCCTGTGGGGCTCCCTGGTTATCAAGCCCCCTGCTGGGCTCCCAACTCAGCGGGAACCCTCTGCCCCTCTCCCTCCCTCTGCCCTCCCCCTGCCCCCACAGGTGCTCTTTCTCTCTCTCAAAAAAAAAAAAAAAACCTATAAGAAAGTATTATGTCATCATTTATTTGAAATCCTTTTCTTTGTTAGGGTTACATTAAACAATGGGGCATCTTGTAATCCCAGATATCTTGCTTGGAAGGAGTGTCATTCCAGTCCATGGGCGTCAGTCCTACGGACTTACATGTGCAGCTGAAAGCCCCCCCCTGCCCCCCCCCGGCTCTTCCCTTCCCTCTGTCCCTGCGGCTGCCATCATTTCTCCACCCCTAAAATCAGAGAGTCCCCAGGAAAGCGGGAAGCAAAGCCAGCAGCTGCTTCCTCAGGATCCTGCCATCATCAGCCAACTGGGATTATAAGACATTATGGAAATCAGGAGTTCAATCAGGAAGAATTTACCTTTAGAATCATGACCCAGCCCACCAAAGTTTCACTGACTGTCGCAGAAAAGAATAAGAGACACATTCCCAATAAGAAAGGTGGGAGGAAAAGTGGCATCTAACCAACAACCCATCGGCTAAATTTGGAACCCACTCCCTGCACTTTCTCGAAAGCTTAAATGATGCCCTCCTGGATTATAATTTGGATCATAAGAGACTTTTCCTTAGGGGCGCCTGGGTGGCTCAGATGGTTAAGTGTCTGCCTTCGGCTCAGGTCATGATCCCAGGATCCTGGGATCGAGTCCCGCATCGGGCTCCCTGCTCAGTGGGGAGCCTGCTTCTCCCTCTGCCTCTCTCTCTCTCTCTCTTACAAATAAATAAATAAAATCTTAAAAAAAAGAGAGAGACTTTTCCTTAGGCATTTAGGGCTACATTAGAAATGTATGGATGCATCTCTCAGTTTTAAAACTTCCCTTCCTACGTCTGGTAAACTGTGGAAGGCCTAGAACATTTCCAACCCTCCCTGAAAAGTGAAATTCCATTCTTCTCACGTTATCCTAGATGATTCATAGCCGAATATGGTTTGCCATCATGCTGGGAAAGGGGATAGAAGAAGAGTGGCAAATCCTATGATAAGCTGGGCTTTTAGAAGACTAGAATGGTAATATTTAATAATAGAACACACGTCAGACATGTCATTACTCTATTTAATTCTGTCTCTCCCAATCTGAAATACTTGAAAGTAATTTTTCATCAGATTTGCTGTATCGTGTTCTTGGCTGTTATCTGGAGCCAATTCAAGCATATTACAGTATGACGGGCATGTACGTTTATTTTTTAAAGCATAGAAGTGTAACACTTACGAGGCCCACTATCTTCACAAGCCAAAACGTAAACGTTTGACAGAAGCTAACTCTTTATAAAAAGAGAAAAAAAGAAACAAAAACCCTGGCTCAGATTTAACACCTTGTCAATACACGTGCGGATCGTGCATAAAGGTGGAGGCTGCTTCAGTTACTCGAGGTCTGCACAAAACCACGTGCTCTCTTCAAAGTCGAAGATGTTAGTTCTAACGCTTTTATTCTGAGAAATTCTTTAAAACAGCTGGGTGGTGCATCAATCTTTCGTGTACAATGCTACCTTGCCATACTGATTTTGAAAATTATAACTGAAAAAGATAAATGCAATGGCAGGTGGGCATGACCTTCGATTTAGAAGACTGGAGATGGAGTTAGTGTCCTGAGGTATAATCCAGTTGTGATGGTTAATTTCATGTGCCGACTTGATGGAGACAGAGCGCCCAGATGGAACAGTATTTCTGGGTGTCTGTGAGGGTGTTTCCAGATGAAATTAGCATTCGAATCAATACACTCAGTAAACTGTTGTCCCCAGCAGGGGTGGGCATCATTTCATCTGCTGGGGGCCTGATTAGAAAAAAAAAAAGAAAGAAAAGCAGAGGAATTCACCACTTAGTTCTTTCTGCATCACTGCTTGACCTGGGATGTCAGCTCTCATTTTCTCCTGTTTTCAGACTGGCACTTAAAGCATGGGTTCCCCTGGTTCTCAGGCCTCAGACTCAAGACTGAATCACATCACGGGCTTTCCTGAGTCTGCAGTTTGCAGAGGGCAGATGGGCAGATTATGGGACTTCTCAGCCATTATCACTGGGTGGGCCAATTCCTCCTAATAAATCTCCTTTTCTCCTATTGGTTCTGTTTCTCTGGAAAATCCTGACTAATATACTAACTGTGCTTCTGATTCTTAGGTTAGGAATTCCCTGCATCACTTCACTCTGAAAGCACTTATTAAAATAGTCAATAAATAAGGGCGCCTGGGTGGTTCATTGGTTAAGCATCTGCCTTAGGTCATGATCCCAGGGCTCCCTGCTCAGGGGGAAGCCCCCTTCTCCCTCTCCCACTCCCCCTGCTTGTGTTCCCTCTCTCGCTGTCTCTCTCTCTGTGTCAAATAAATAAAAATAAAATCTTTAAAAATAAATAAATAAAATAAAATAGTCTATAAATAATTAAGCAAGCATAGGAATAGTGCTCCCTCCTGTGGCCAAAGTCCCAGAAAGTTTTCAAACGTGGGAAAGCTCTCACCTGCAAACCCCAGGTGGATCACAACAGAGCCAGACCCCAGAGAAGCCAACAGGTGCTGTATGTAAAGAGGATCATGACTTTAAAGGCTGGGCTTGTGGTTTTGGGTCATGGACACAAGGAAACCAGGACACGTGTGTAAGTCATAAAACAAAAATAAAATTTAACTCAGTGCTGGAGTCTGGTAACATTAGATTTGGACATCTTAATGTCTACTATGTGTGAAGAAAATGTCTATCAACATTTAAAGGGATAGATCTTCTAAAAGGAAAAAATGTTCTTGAGGTTTGTGGATTCTTCTCCTTATTATAAAATACAGTGGTTCTCAGTCAGAAGTGATTTTGTTCCCCAGGAAAGAGTGGCAATGTCTGGAGATCTGTTTGGTTGTCACAACTCAGGGAAGGGGTGCCGCTGGGACCTAATGGGTAGAGGTCAGGGATGCTGCTAAACATTCCACGATGCACAGGACAGCCCTTCTCCCTAACAACAAATTATCTGGTCCAAAAATGTCAATAGAGCTGGGGTTGAAAAACTCTAATATTAGAATATTCTCTAATCCTTTTAATTCATATGTATATAAACCTTCAGCTTGTACAAAGAATTTATTCAGTGCAAAACCAAATACATTTTGCCAAATTTCCAGCAATAAAGTCAGAAACTCAGAAAGGATGCTTCTTACGAACTTAGTCCCATGTCTGACTACATTCTTTTGGATTATATATTGTCTTATAACTTGATATGCTTACAATATCTAGCCATTCTTTTCCAAAACAGAAAACGTATTTGATGTTTTGGTTGACATCCTCCATGAGATATAAATTTAGATATTCTTGTCCCTTGGAGAAATACTAGAAGGGTGAAGTTGTTTAAATTGACTCCAGGTGGGTCTGAAATGTTTTCATTAGAAAAACATGCCTGCTAGCAACAGGTGCATTGCGAGCAGGAGAGAGGAGAGAGAAAAATCTACTGCAACATAGTCACCCCCTCTGGCAACCAAGGAAAAGCAAGTCTTCTAGGACCAGAATCCCCAGCCTGGGATGCCTGAGGCTCTAGGACAATAAGGAGAGTCTGAAAACTATCTTCAACATCTTAGAAATGATCTAATAATAATTGACCATTTATGTATGAGAAGCTGTATTAGACTCTCTAAAATGAAAAACTCCCACATGCAGACATTTACTATATACAAGTTCATTTCACCTGATGTAATATTGTAGGAATTTCTAGATCTCTTGTGGGGGGGATCCTTTGTGGTTAAATGAAAAGTTGCAAACCACTGGCTCAGGAAACCTAACAGTCAGATGAGTGAATATGGGTAAACCCATAATACAATGTTGCACCGATCTTTTCCTCCAGCTTAGTACTTGCAGTGCTAAGTACATACTTGGTATATAACAGTAAATGTAGTAAATATTCTGGCTGAAGCCAGAACTTTAAAAAGGAGTAAAACCTCCTCAGCTTCAGGGTGTCTGGGTAGCTCAGTCAGGTAAGCATCTGCCTTCAGCTCAGGTCATGATCCCAGGGTCCTGGGATCAAGCCCCATATCGGGCTCCCCGCTCAGCGGGAAGTTTGCTTCTCCCTCTATCCCTACGCCCACTCATGTCTCTCACTCTCTCTAATAAATAAATACAATCTTAAAAAAACAAAACAAAACACTTCCTTAGCTTCAGAATGATAGTGACAGCAGTAAGAAAGCCCCAGGGGGAACAGTGGAAGGACAGTGGACCAGACTTCTAAACTCATTTCAGAGAACCCTTCTCCCACACCACCCCTGAGGATCTGCCTTTGTTTTTTCTAAGGAGGCTTGAGGGTTGTTTTCTTATGGAACTTAACGAAAACTCAAGCTCTGGTAACTTCTAGTCCCCTTACCTTCACTACCCTCCCCACCAGAGTCAAAAGCAGTATGCTCTGAGGGTGACGCCATT
Organism: Halichoerus grypus; assembly: GCF_964656455.1. Lineage (NCBI taxonomy): Eukaryota > Metazoa > Chordata > Mammalia > Carnivora > Phocidae > Halichoerus > Halichoerus grypus. Next base: position 140,655,076 of record NC_135720.1, read on the forward strand.
ATTTTATTTGGGGTTCCTACCACTTGGGCTAGTACATGCTGGAACAGACCAAGGGCCCACCCCCTCAGTCTCTTGGCGAGCTCCTCCTCCATCCTCCGGTGCTGATTGGTGTCCCCTGGATACAGTGATCTGGACCCTCCTCCCCCTCTCATACCCTCCCCAGGCAACCTCCTGCACACTCACAGCCCCACTTATGATCTACATGCCCAAACTCCCACAGTTACCTGTCTAGCCTAGACTCCCTTCCCCGCTGCAGAGCAATGCATCTGGAGATGTACTCAAACTCAAATTCAACAGGTCCCAGGTCGAAAATAGAATTCCCAATCTTTCCTCTAAACTCTTCTTCCTCCAGCTTTCCCTGACTCAGTACGTAGCACCATCATTCACCATCTTGCTTCTCCCAGAATCATGGTTTCATCTTTACTTTCTGTTATTGAATGACTTGTGTCCCCAAAGTTGTATTTTGAAGCCCTGACCCCCAGTACCTCAGAATGTAACTATATTTGGAGACAGGCCCTTTAAGGAGGTAATTAAATAAAAATGAGGTCAGGAGGGTGGGTCCTGATGCAATCAAACAGGTATCCTTACAAGAAGAGGAGATGAGGACGCACAGAGAAAGACCAGGGATGAGCACGTACAGAAAATGTCCATGCGGGGGCACAGGGGGAAGGTCATTTTCTGCAAGCCCAGGACAGAGGTCTCAGGAGAAACCAAACTTGCCAGCACCTTGATCCTGGGCTTCTAGACTCCAGCACTGTCAGAAAACAAATGTCTGTGGTTTAAGCCACCCAGTCTGTGAAATTTTGTTACGGCGGCCCTCGCAGACTAGTGTGCTTCTCCTTCTTACCCACCACCAAGTCCTACCACCCTACTGCCATCTATCTCTCCAGTCTTCCCTCTCCATAACCTCTGTCCCTGCCCTCACCCAGCAGCCCATCAAGTCTTGTAAAGATGCCTGCAGAAGCCTCCCAGTGGTCTTCCTGCTTCCACTGTTCCCCAAAGACAGTCCAGGGTGGTCATTTAAAAATGAAAGTGGAGGGGAGCCTGGGTGGCTCAGTTGGTTAAGCATCTGACTCTTGATTTTGGCTCAGGTCATGATCTCAGGGTCATGGATCAAGCCCCACATCAGGCTCCAAGCTAGGCATGGAGCCTACTAAATCCATCCATCCATCCATCCATCCATCCATCCATCCATCTATCCATTCATCCATCCATCCATCCATATGAAAATGGAATCCTTCCCCTTGTTTAAAACCGTTTGATAGTTTCCCCATTTCTCAAAGAATGAAATCAAAACTCTTTAACTTGTCTAAAGCCCAGTTCTCGCCTGCCACTCTGGCCTCCCCTAGACCCACTCGAACACCATGTTCCAGACAAGGCCATCTCTGGCAGTTCTTCCAATGGCCAAATAACACTGGTCTTCCCACCCATTTTTTTACCTCGTTGGGCATTTTTCTTAGTCCCTCACTGGCATGTTGCTAATGCTTATGCATCCCAGTCTCAACTGAAGTGTCATTTCCTGGGAAAGGCTGTCCCTGACCTCCCTGTATGGAAGATTTAAAAAAGCTTCCAGAAAGAGGGTAAGTGGAGTGCTTGCCACTCACCTCAAGTCTAGTGAGAGGAACTTTTTAAGATCCCTCCAAGGGCTTAAAAAGGCCCCAGGCTTATACCTAAGCAGGGGATAGATAAGCAACTCTATGCCAGGGAAGTAACTGTGTTCCCTCTAATGGGGCAGACGTGACAGTGGGAAAAATCAGTCTGGGTTGTTTTTTAAAGGATCCTGCCCAAAAGAGCAGCATGTGGGGAAGTAAGAAACCTGGTCATTTGAGGCAAGAGGCAGAATCTGTAAATGATCAGGAGGGTCACTGTTCATATCAAAAAAATGGCAACCAGATAGGCCTGGGGGGAGGGGTAGGTCTTCCAGAGAACCCTGGACCAGCCCACAAAGAGGTCAGCTTTAAAACCTGCCCTGCCTATAGAGAACACGATGCCATCTTTTGGTGAAAATATTCCATTCATTCTTACTTGGCTTCACTGCCCCCAGCAAAGTCGGAAATGGCAGCCACAGAGTAAGAAATGGAGTGGGAAGGGATTGGGGGAGTTGTCTGGGATCCTTATCCACACCAAAAATTCTTCTTTGCCTCCAAGCTCAACAAGAAGAGAGGAATCAAGTCTTTTCTTTGAATTAGTATTGCAGCGGTGATTAGTATACAGGGTCTGACACTGCAAATTATTGAATTGAAAATAGTGTATGGAGTGGACATTTTCAGTTACTGAATTGATGCCGGAGCTAACATAGGACTGAGAGACCAGGAAAGTCATGGAACCTACCCAAGTTTTTTAAGAGGCCAGAGAAGGACTAGCCCCACTCAGCAGGTTTGGAGGAACAAAAATAAAGTGGCTTCTATGATTACACCCCATGAATGCCATGTGTTCCGAGTACTAGTCATAGTGGTTTCAGATCGTAAGTTACGTAATCTGGGCTAGGTAGAGAAGGGAGAAAAGTTGGCAAGGGTCTGATGGGAGAATATAATTGTTGTGGGTATAAAGCCTCCAGGAGGTTAGGGTCAGAGAGTGTATTATTGGTATAAGATTTCAGACACGAAATAGTTCTGGGTGAGAACACAGTCCAGTGTGTGAGGCTGGGTCAAGGTAACTGTCATGCTTTGGAGCTCCAGAGCTAAGGAAAGAGATTAAAGAACCTGAAGGCTAAATTGTTATACAGGTGGAGAAATCTTCTGGGATCCTGTCATGGCTTGGGCCATGGAAGATGACAATCAGATCCCATTCCCTACCACTCTAAGGAAATTGCTCCTATTATGTTCACCAGGAAACTCCAAAGTGTCACTTCCAACATAGGCAATTCTCATTTCTCATCTTACGTGTCAGTAGCGTTTGACATGATTGAGCACTTCCTCATTCCTGAAATACTTTCTTCACTTCGCTTCAAGGATTCCACCCTCTGATTTTATTCCTCCTTCCTGGCCACCCCTTTTCATATTCTTCCGTTGGATCCATCTCTTGTCCTTAACCATTAAATGCTAGAGGATCTAGAGTTCAATCATAAGAACTTTTCTCTTTGCTGTCTCACTTCCTAAGAGATCTTACCCTGCCCTATGGCTTTAAATACCTCTCTATAGCCCCCAATATATATGTCTTGCACCAATGTCTCCCCCAAACTTGACTGCTTACTTGATATCCCTGCTTAGATATCTATTTAATAGAGCTTTCAAATTCAGCATGTCCAGAAACAAATGCCATCCCATAACATGATCTCCAACTAAACTTCTTCCATTCTAAAATTCCCTCTCAGTAGATGGCACCATGATTGCCCAGTTATTTAGGCAAAATATTTTGGAGTCAACTTCTATGCCTCTTTACATACATCACTCTTGCAAATCTTGTCAACTCAGTCTTCAATATATAGCAGCAAGCTCACCCTGTCTCCCCTTCTCCATCACCTACCTTGGCACACACCATCATCACTATCTCTCTGTCTCTACACTTATCTCTCTGTAATCTCTTCCCCACGCAGCCAGAATGACCCATTTAAACATACATCAGATCATTACCTCTCTGTTCATTGAAGTCCCCCCATGGCTCCTACCCTTCCCAGATTAAATTCCAAATCCTTGACATGAATTGCAAGGTGATGTGTCTGGCCACGTCCCAGAGCTTTTCTAAGACTTTGCAAGGATATGTTAAACAGAGCTGTCTCATTGAGCTGGGGTCAATTTTTTTAAAAAGAATTATCATGCTGTCTCAAAGAAAGGTCTCTGAAGGCATGTTTTTGGAAGCTTCAACACTGAAGCTGTTAATAAAATGAAAAATCTACCAGGTACGTTCTTTCCAGATTTTAATGCTTGATGTTTTCCTTTGCCCTCAATGCTAAAGTTAAATATCCTCTCTTCTGTGCTGGCTTCCTAATTCAGCTTCATTCTCAATACCCTACAGAAAAAAAAAAAAAGAAAGAAAGAAAAGAAAAGAAAGCTCTCTGTTGTGTTTCCTTAGCTGTGTTTATACACAGTGACTGAATGGCAATCTGTGAAACTCATGTCTGTCTTCTATTACTACTGTAGAAGGGACAAGTCTATTAACTCTCTTAAAGATATGCATCTATACTGTATTTAATCACTTCTAAAACCCACCCTTTTTCGTATTTTAAAGACTGAAATTGGGATAAGTCTTGAAATGATATAATTAGAAAGCATAATTTTTTTTCTTGGTGGTACATAAAGTAATGATTCCTTGAAATTGACACTATCTTACAGTTGATTAAATACAGGGTGTAAATCTTGTGGGTTTACGTTCCTCAATCTTCACACGCAGTAGTACATCATTCCATAGGACAGTTAATTATTTCTGCTACAATAAATTTAAATATAAATTGAGTTACGAATGGGCATAACTTCCTCACTTCCAAATATACGCATTTTATCCTATGTATGAAAGTGCTCCAGAAACTGCAAAGCATTATACACAAGCCGGGTATATCTTCACACGCCTAGTTACCTAGAACAATAACCCTTTACGCTCCGGGCTAACCTCTCCAAGGGCGCAAGGATTTGGGTTCGACAGCTCGCGCCGCGCAGGTAAACGCGCCCCGCCCACCGGCCCAACCCGCCCCCCGCACTTTCCAGGTACGAGACGCGACCTCCCATTGGCAACCGGACGCAAGGAGCGCGCCCCAAAGGCATCTTCCGAGCATGCGCGGGAGAGGAGACGCAGGCGCGGCACGCCCCGCGCATGCTCAGTACGGAGCGGTCTCACCTCAAGCACCCGCGCGGGGTCGCGTCGCTGTCGCCGCCGCCGGGCCAGCCACCGCGCGGCATGAAGGGCTGGGGTGTTGCTGCCCCCTCCCGCTCGCTGCAACGCCATGGAATGCCTGCGGAGCCTGAGCCGGCTCCTGCCCCGGCGCACGCTGTGTACTCTGGCCCAGGGCCTGACCCCCGGGGCGCGCCCCGTTGCCGCCTGCCGCCGCGCGGCCCAACTCCTCGGGCAGAGCCGGGCCGCGCCGCTGTGCGAGCCCCGCCGGCCCCGCGTGGCAGGTACTGCGCTCGCCGCCCCGCAGCCCAGGACGCCGGTCTGGGGTGTCCCCAGGGCCCAGACCCGGCCGCCCGACCCGACCCGGCGTGGCCGTACCTGCCCCGCGCTCCGCGCAAGCCTCGGCGCCGGATCCGCCCTTGGGGCGCGCGTCCGGGAGTCCCGGCGGCCCCCAGTGCGGACCAGCCTGTGCGCCGTGACGCTCTGGGGTCCCCACGCCCCTCGCTGCGGGTCTCCCCGCTGGAGCGCCCTGCTGGGAAGGGTTTTTTGGGTGGTTTTTTAGTGAGAGTGTCGCCCTTATCTAAGTATTTCTCTTCCCAGCCTTCTTCCCTTTGGACATTGATAACATTTTTCCGGGTGTTCAAGTAAGGAATGGGGACGCACCTGTAGATGAGGCTGAAAACTTCGGGATTTCATAGTAAGAGCGGCTCCTGAGAAAGATCTGTTCTTCAAGCAGGTGTAACAAGCCGCAGGGTCGGTAGTGGGGAGGAGGAGGAATCGGAGTTACTTATTTTTTCACCAAATGATAAAGCAAATGTTAACATTTTCACAAATGTGAGAATGTAGGTGCTAATATTGCTCAGAAACAAGCGACAGGAAATGTGTGGCTCTCAAAAGGATCGCGCTGTTCTCACGTTTTCCCAGTTCTGTACTCAGAATCCTTCTGCGGTAACTCTCCACCCCCACCCTCACACTCACCAGAGTCTGAATTGGGCTGCACCCCGTATTCCCTCCTTTAATAATGCTTGGGAACCCAGTTTCAGCCCATCTGCTGTTTTAGGACAAAACACTGAGATTCAGAATCTCAGTGGAAACGTTTTATCTAACTTGTGGCTGGTTAGCAAAATGCTGATTTATAGCTCTTTTACCTTTATTCCTCTGACCCTTCTGTAAAAGGGAAACAGCAAACCTCAGATGCTAACAAATTACATGAGACGCTATATGTAATGGGAAGGAGTAAGATCAGAAATGAGAATATTTCTGCATGTTCTGTGGAGTCAACATGATTACTTTGGAAGCAGAAAATAATTGGTAATATCTTTACACTTTCTGCCCATTCCTTTTATGTCTAGTATTTTGAATGGTGTCCTTTGTCAGTCATTAAATTTACGTGGTTACACTTCAGAACTCATTTCGACTCAATCTAATCACGTTTTAAATAGACTTATTTTCAAATAAATATTTTTCTCCATTCCAGTTCACTGGGGCCTGCGTTCCAGTTCAAGGGCTTATTTCATAAGTATTCACTAGTAAAGTATGTGGAAAAGTTAATATGGAAGTAAAATCTAGGTTTCATAATTTATACATCAAATAATCCTGATATTGGAATGCTGAAACTGGTGGTATTGAGGATCTATGTTTTCTGAAATATATTTACCAGTATAATTTTCATGAAGAGCCTTTTTAAATTATGCAAAAAAAGGTGAACATTTTAATCTCAGAACACTGTTACATATTTGTTCATTTGACTTTGAGGTACCAGTAATAATTAGAATAAAGGCAGTTGCAATCCATAAATTATTCTAGTACCTCACCTGAAATTGGGATAAGTCTTGAAATGATATAATTAGAAAGCATAATTTTTCTTCTTTCTTGGTCGTACATAAAGCAATGATTCCTTGAAATAAGGATAAGTCTTAAAGAACGCGTTACTTTTAAAAAACATTCCCTGCCAAATCTAACATAATCCCCTACAGATGTTAACATTAGCAAGTAAGAGTGTTTCTTCTTTTTCTTCCAGGAAAAAGTTTCCAAAAAATAGTAAAATAGTCAGAAGACCACATAATATGAGAGTTATCTTGTAGCCGTATGTTAATACCTATTGTATGATCACAGAGAATTCTCTGATTTATTCTTCAGGTGAAATGCGCCGGTTCCGAACTTCTGATGCCTCTCAAGCTACTTTAGCCAGTGTAGCGCCAGTGTTTACTGTGGTGAGTATGGACGTTTGATAACTTACACAGAGTACTTCCCATACTTACTAAGTTAACTGAGCTAGACTGGTCGGCCAAGGTAATAACTTATTTTTTGTTTTATAGTGAATCATTATACTTCTAAGTCCTCTTGTCTTTGTGTTTTTTAGCTAGTGACCTGAGTGCCAGCTAGATTTACTTAACAGCACCCTTGGAACTTTGCTATTGACTGTGGAAGTCTTCTTTTAATCCTAGAACTGGTTGTTCGAATCACAGTTCAGCACTTCCTACTCAAGATTTCCCTGTGAATCCATGTGGAAGTCCTTGAAGGCTGTTAGCTGTAGGTGCTTGATCCTGTGCTATGCAACGTGATATATGCAGAAGCATTTTGAAGGCAGCGAAGTGTAATATTTAAGAGTGCATGCTTTGAAGGTTCATGATCTCTGCAACTTTCTCTGAAAAGATTCAGGAGAAAATGAAATAATAAATAATGTGTATCCCACCCACATATCTCGAAAGAGAAAAATTAGGTCCTCGGGGCAAAATGTTAGCAAAAGATGACTAGGTGAAAGTCACATGGGAATTGGTTGTAAGATATTCTTGCAATTTTTTTGTAGAGCTTTAATTTTTTTTTTAGAAAAAGTTGAATTAAAAAAAGTAATGTGGTTGTTCTGAACTAGCATTCCTAAATTCAGATCTCAGCTCTGCCTCTTAGTATTAACTTGGTGGACTCTGACAGGATATGATAACATCTTTATGCCTTTGTTTTCTCATCTATAAACTGGGGATTATAGTACCTACCTTATAGAACTGTTGTGAGGTTTGAATTACGACTGTATATAAAACCCTCACACATGTAAGCATTCAATATATATTAGCCATTATCATCATCATTATTTAGGCTTATTAACATAACTTTTCTTTATAAACTATGCAAACAAAATAACCCCCAGAATTACGTATGAAAGTTAATACTGTTATTCAATGTTCTAGAACATTTGGCCAGTTTGGTTAAGAATAAATTCAGATACTAAATATTGAAAGAAGGTTCTTTGCAGGTGAAATCATTGTGTCCCAAGAACACTTAAGAAAATTAGTTGATACTATTTGAAATGAGAGCTTGCTAATCAGCTCACTCTAGATGATGTTACTTTACAAGATAAACATTTAAAAAAATCAGTTTGTATGATTTTTATCAGAAAATATCTCATTAAAGGAAAACGGTAAAGATAAATATTAAGATGCAAAAATACTCCTATATTAAGTTGAAAATGGAGGAGAGACTGCAGAAAAGTGTAACACAAATATATTGAGTAGGAAAAGTCTGGGAGAACATTCAATAAAGTATTAGCATGGCTTTCTCTAAAATTTGTCTTATTCCATGTGATTATTTTATTTTACTTTATTTTAAATTTTCTGTAGCAGATATATTATTTGTGAAATAAATTTGAAGAAAGCTAGTCTATATTACACAAAATAGTTTCTTTTGATGTAAATTTGCCCTTGAACACTGATGGCTTATGGTACTCATATTGCTCTTATCTTTGCTCGTGAAGAGCAAGCTAAAATATACACTGTGAGATTTTATTCTGTTGCTGTTAACAGAGCATGCATGCATTTCAGTGGTAAGAACCCAGCACTTGTACCTTCAGCTGGACCTTACAGTCTTTCTGAACATGCGTATTTAGTAGTAATTAGTACATTCCAGCACATATTCACACTTGACAAGTATTCAATACTTGTGGACAAGTATTTCAGAAAAATGTTTCCTCTGCTTTATAGGAAATAAGTATATTTTCTGCATCATGTCCTCTCTTCAAACTATCAGAAGAGGCCTTTTCTGTAAATCTTTGTTGATTCTACAACACTCACCAGAGAGACTCCATAGCCTCCAGTAGATACTTAGATTCGCAAGATAAGCCACATGTGGTCTCACTCAGTTCAGAAGGATAAAGGATAGGAAACACACAAGGGCAGCATCAGGTGTTTCCTCTTCCAGAGAAGTCCTTGCAGCCATCCAGCGGCTTCTCTGGACCCCGTGTGACAGCAGGTGCAAGGAGTTGATGTTCTTAAAGGTGGGTGCGAGTTCCATCTTAGCTTAGAAGCCCCATACCTTTTAGTGCTGGTATCTCTTGTAACCATCTCCAAAGCCTATGCAGCATTCCTGCAGGGAACACGGCCAGTTATAAGAGCCACGCCACTGAAGGAGAAGCAGGGGGATGGCTTCCCACCAGGTGTCCGTAATTCGTTCATAGTCTTCCTGGCCCTAAGCAATCTACCAGGCATTGAGCATTTTTACCATAAGCAATGTTGCTTAGTAACACAACTGATACTCTTATCAGATTTCCAGGGGAGCCAAGACAGAAAGTTAATCAAAGGTCACATTTGTCCTAGCAGAGGAGAAAGGGATTCTTTTAACCCTTAACTCAACTGAATTTAACCTAAAGAAGCAGTTACGGCTTATCTGTGCACTGCCGTATTTGGGAGCTATCATAATACCATATGGTATAATACTGTAAAGAGCTTAGTCGTTTGGGAGAAAATAATATTTTGTTTTTATTATCTCTCTTCAGACAAAATTTGACAAAGAGGGAAATGTTACTTCTTTTGGTGAGTATCTTTCATTTTCTTACAAATCACTTTTTAAATCAGTGTGAGTGAATCTGATGAAAATCAAGAAACTGCAGTGTTTCGAGTAGGATAGTCTTTGTGTGTATGGGTGTATTGAAAGAGATCTATCTTCAGCATTTGTCCATCAGTCCTGATTGGATCTGGCGACACCTGGATTGTGCCTGTTCTCCCAGAACTGGTTTCTGTTTCTTTGTCAGGAGCCGCTCTCTCTAACAATGTTAGAGGAGTTCTCTGAGAGCAGAGGCTGCTGTGCAGCTGGAGCACGTTTTGTCTCTTGAGTCTCCCTTTCCGTGCCCTGCTCCACATGCACATCTCCTGTTCCACATTTAAGGCAGACTTACGTAGTACTACCGACATCGCGGCGGCAGTGGGGGACGAGACAGGAGGGGCGGGGCACCAGACGGCGCTCTGCTGATGATCGCTCTTACGGACAGTTACTCTGTAAAAGGAAACTAAGCATCACTTCACTATCTGACCTCAGATGCAGGCTTCATTCAGATCTCCCATGTGCTTCCAGCCCCATGATCCTGTTCCTGCTCTTGCCGAGATCCTGGTGGGAAATTTGGGGTATTTTTTGGCCATTATCTCCTTCCAGTGAGTGTTCTAATTAGCGCTCTGTCACAGGTGTGATTGGACACCACAACTATAGATGCCACTTGAACCGTTTCTTGAGTTTCTTCATCCGTTATGCTTTCTCTTAAGTAATAAGGTTAGTTTTCAGTGGGAGAATCTAGTGAGAAAACTATTTTCTCATTTTGTATTAGTCCAAGAACCAAGAAAATTGAATTCTCTGTTCACAGATTTAAAATACTGAAGATAGACAACATCAGAAATGTAGTTCCGTATAATCTGTATTTAAAAATAAAAATCCGTTTCTAGAGCTTGGAATTGATACTGTCTTAATTGTGTGTGGCTGTGGATTTTTATACTGGTCCCAAGGGACATCCAAATACAAAGAAATTTTATGAAGTATGGGTAAGATGAAAAAAGAATTATTAGAGTTTGACCAAATTTAGCATATGTTTTTGAGGTAAAAATGGCTATTAAAAAGACTTATTTTGGCTTGTTTCTGGTAGTAGAAAATGATGTCGATGTTGGTGGAAAGGGTGCCCTGATACTAAAGGCTTCCATGGATTGGTTTGGCCCACTGTCTTTGTTAAAAATATTTCTTTTATAGAAAAGAAGAAAACTGACTTATATCAAGAATTAGGTCTTCAAGCCAGAGATTTGAGGTTTCAGCATGTGATGAGCATCACAACCAGAAACAATAGGATTATCATGAGAATGGAGGTAAAGGGTTTTATGTCATCTACATTTCTCACTGGAATCTTACAGAAGTTACTTCCTAGCTGTCTTGATCAATATCTAGGTTAAAAGCAATTTTGTAATGAAATGGGTGTGTGAAACATAGGATACTTTATAGTATAACGTGTCATTGTGAGTGGAACTCCTCTTTCATGGATGCTGTACATGAAAGGCATAACTCTGCTCTATTTTATGTAGGAAAAGTTATGACTGCAGTCTCTGTTCTCACTGCTTGAATTTGGTCTCTGGTTTCTGAAATGATAAGAAAAAGAATCTTGACTTATAATAGACATGTTCAGTTGTATACATTTACATGTCATTAGAGTATAACTTCAGCTACCAAGAATATATTCTGGTTCTCCAAATAGACCAGGAATATCCCCTGAAGTTTATAATTTTAACTTAAATTTTTATTTTAACCAAAAGCTTCCTAAAATAAATTGTATCTTCCCCTGCCTACTGAGAGTGCACTAAATATAATTTGCCTTGTGATTCAGAGTAAATCTGAACATACGTAATTTTGGTGAGCTGAAGTCTAGGGTTCAGAAATAGATGAGACATGGTTCTCGATGATATGGGCCCTGCAGTAGACATTAGACCTCCTTTCCTCCCTTTTTTTTTTAAGATTGAAGATTTTATTTATTTGAGAGAGACAGAGAGAGAGTGCAAGCAAGAGTGGGAGGAGAGACAGAGGGAGAAACAGACACCCTGCTCAGCGGAGAGCCTGACATGGGGCTTGGTCCCAGGACCCTGAGATCATGACCTGAGCCAAAGGCAGAGGCTTAACCAACTGAGCCACCCAGGTGCCCCTGAAGTCAGTTGCATTTCAATACACTAATAATGAAGCATCAGAAAGAGAAATTAAGAAAACAGTCCCATTTACAATTGTACCAAAAATGATAAAATATCTAGGAAGAAACTTAACCAAGGATGTGAAAGACGTGTACTCTGAAAACAATAAAACACTGATGAACAATTCAAGATGACGCAAAGAAATGGAAAGATATTCTGTGCTTATGGATTGGGAGGACAAATATTGTTAAAATATCTATACCACCCAAAGCAATCTACAGATTTAATGCAATCCCTATCAAAATACCAACAGCATTTTTATTTTTTTTAAGTTTTTATTTTTTAATTTTATTTATCCATTGGAGAGAGAGAGCACGAGCAGGGTGAGGGGCAGAGAGAGAAACAGACTCCCCACTGAGCAGGGAGCCCAATGCGGGGCTCAGTCCTGGGACTCCAGGATCATGACCTGAGCTGAAGGCAGACGGCACTTAACCGGCAGAACCACCCAGGCGCCCCTAAGTTTTTATTTTAATCACCAGTGCTCCTCATAGCAAGTGTACTCCTTAATCCCCATGACCTTTTTCCCCCATCCCATAACTACCTCCCCTCCAGTAACCATTAGTTTATTCTCTATAGTTAAGAGTCTGCTTCTTGGTTTGTCTTTTTTTTTTTCTTCCTTTACTCCTTTGTTTACTTCCTTAAATTCCACTTATGAGTGAAATCATGTGGTATTTGTCCCTCTGACTCATTTTGCTTAGAATTATACTCTCTAGCTCTATCCATATCTTTGCAAATGGCAAGATTTCATTCTTTTTTATGCCTGAATAATATTCCATGATACACATATACCATATCTTCTTTATCCATTCATCAACCAGTGGATACTTGGGCCACTTCCATATCTTGGCTATGTAAATAATGCTGCTGTAAACATAGGGGTACATGTATCCCTTTGAATCTGTATTTTGTATTCTTTGGGTAAATACCCAGTACTGCAATTGCTGGATCGTAGGGTAGCTCTATTTTTACCCTTTTGAGGAACCTCCATACTGTTTTCCACAGTGGCTGCGCCAGTTTGCATTCCCACCAACAGTGCAGGAGGGTTCCTTTCTCTCCACATCCTCACCAGCACTGTTGTTTCTTGTGTTGTGGATTTTAGCCATTCTGTTAAGTCAGGTGTGTCTCATTGTAGTTCTGATTCGCATTTCCCTGATGATAAGTGATAATGAGCGTCTTTTCATGTGTCTATTGTTGGCCACCTGGATATGTTCTTTGGAGAAATGTCTGTTCATGTCTTCTGCCCATTGTTAATTGGATTATTTGTTTTTTGGATCAGTTCTTTATGTTTTGGACACTATCCCTTTATCGGATATGTCATTTGCAAATATCTTCTTCCATTCCGTAGGTTGCCTTTTAGTTTTGTTGACTGTTTCTTTGCTGTGCAGAAGCTTTTTATTTTGATGTAGTCCCAACAGTTCATTTTTGCTTTTGTTTCCTCACCTCAGGAGATATGTCTAGAAAAATGTTACTATAGCCAGTGTCAAAAAGAGTTACTGCCTGTGCTCTCTTCTAGGATTTTTATGGTTCCAGGTCTCACATTTAGGTCTTTAATCCATTTTTAATTTATTTCTGTGTATGGTGTAAGAAAGTGGTCCAGTTTCATTCTTTTGGATGAGGCTGCCCGGTTGTCCCAAACCATTTGTTGAAGAGGCTAGGCTGTCTTTTTTCCATTGGACATTCTTTCCTGCTTTGTCAAGATTAGTTGACCAGATAGTTGTGGGTCCATTTGTGGGTTTTCTATTCCTTTCCATCGATCATTGTGTCTGTTTTTGTGCCTGTACCATACCGTCTTGATGACGGCAGCTTTGTAATAGAGCTTGAAGTCCGGAATTGCGAAGCCTCCAGCTTTGTTTTTCTTTTTCCACATTGCTTTGGCTATTCAGGGTCTTTGTGATTCCATACAAATTTTAAGATTGTTCTAGTCCTGTGAAAAATGCAGTTGGTATTTTGATAGGGATTGCATTATATGTGTAGATTGTTTTGGGTAGTATAGGCATTTTAACAATATTTGTTCTTCCAACTCATGAGCATGGAATGTCTTTCCATTTCTTTGTGTCTTCTTCAATTTTTCATAAGTGTTCATAGTTTTCTGAGTACAGATCTTTTACTTCTTTGGTTAGTTTATTCCTAGGTATCTTACGGTTTTTGGTGCAGTTGTGAATGGGGTTGTTTTCTTGATTTCTCTTGCTGCTGCTTTATTACTGGCGTATAGAAATACAAGAGATTTCTGTACCTTGGTTTTGTATTCTGCGACTATTGAATTCGTGTATCAGCTCTAGCGGGTTTTTGGTGGTCTTTAAGGTTTTTCTATATATTGTATGTCATCTGCAAATAGTGAAAATTTTACTTCTTCCTTACCAATTTGGATGCTTGTTTTCCTTTTTGTTGTCTCATTGCTGTGGCTAGTACTTCCAGTACTGTGTTGAGTAAAAGTAGTGGGACTGGACATCCTTATCTTGTTCCTGATCTTAGGGAAAATGCTTAGTCTTTTGAGTATGATGTTTGCTGTGGGTTTTTCATATTTGGCCTTTTTATGTTGAGGTATGTTGTTCCCTCTAATCTGACTTTGTGGAAGGTTTTTATCATGAATGGATGTTGTACGTTGTCGAATGCTTTTTCTGCATCTATGGAAATGATCATGTGGTTTTTATCCTTTCTCTTGTGAATGTGATGTATCACATTGATTTGTGAATATTGAACCACCTTTACATCCCAGGAATAAATCCCACTTGATCATGGTGAATGATTATTTTAATGTATTTTTAATGTATTGTTGGATTTGATTTGCTAGTATTTTGTTGAGGATTTTTGCATCTGTGTTCATCAGAGATACTGGCTTGTGGTGATTCTTTTTTTGTGTGTGTATGTGGTAACTTTATCTGGTTTTGGTGTCAGGGTGACAGTGGCCTCATAGAATGAATTTGGAAGTTTTCCTTTCTCCTTTTTTTTTTTTGAATAGTTTGAGAGGAATGGATAATAATTTTTCTTTAAATGTTTGGTAGAATTCACCTGTGAAGCCTTCTGGTTCTGGACTTTTGTTTGTTGGGAGTTTTTTGGTTACTGATTGAATTTCATTGCTGGTAATTAGTCTGTTCAAATTTTCTATATCAGTCTGTTTCAATTTTGGTACTAGTTTCTAGGAACTTAAGCATTTCTTCTAGGTTGTCCAGTTTGTTGGCATAGTTTTTCATAATCTCTTATAACTGTTTGTATTTTTGCGGTGTTAGTTATTATTTCTCCTCTCTCATTTGCAATTTTTATTTTTGGTTCTTTTTTCTTGTTAAGTCTGGCTAGGGTTTATCTATTTGAATTGATTTTTTTCCCCAAGAAAACAGTTCCTGGTTTCATTTATTTGTTCTATTGTGTTTTTAGTTTCTATATCATTTATTTCCGCTCTAATCTTTTTTATTTCCTTTTTTCTGCTGGCTTTAGGCTTTGTTATTATTTTTCTAGCTTCCTTAGGTGTAAGAAGAGGTTGTTTGAGATTTTTCTTGTGTCTTGAGGAAGGCCTGTATTGCTATATATTTCCCTCTTAGGACCGCTTTTGCTGTATCCCAAAGGTTTTGAACCATTGTATTTTCATTTTCCTTTGTTTCCATGTGCCTTTTTATCTCTTTTATTTCCTGGTTGACCCATTCATTGTTTAGTAGCATATTATTTAACCTCCATATATTTGTGTTCTTTCCAGATTTTTTCTTATGGTTGATTTCTAGTTTCATAGCATTGTGGTCAATAAAGATGCATGGTATGACTTCAGTCTTTTTTAATTTATTGAGGCTTGTTTTGTAGCCTAATACATGATCTATTCTGGAGAATGTTCCACATACACTTGAAAAGAATGTGCATTCTGCTGTTTTAGGATGGAATGTTCTGTATATATCTGTTAAATCCATCTGGCTCAGTGTGTTATTCAAAGCTATTGTTTCCTTGTTGATTTTCTGTTTAGATGATCTGTCCATTGATGTGAGTAGGGTGTTAAAGCCCCCTACTATTATTGTATTAGTATTAATTACTTCCTTTATATTTGTTATTAACTGTTTTGTGTATTTGGGTGCTCCCATGTTGGGTGCATAAATATTTACAATTGTTATATCTTCTTGTTGGATTGTCCCTTTTATTATAGTGTTCTTCTTTGTCTCACATTACAGTCTTTGTTTCAAAGTCTATTTTGTCCAATAAAAGTATTGCTACTCTGGCTTTCTTTTCACTTCCATTTGCATGAAAAATGCTTCTCCATCCCCTCACTTTCAATCTGTGTCTAGGTCTAAAATGAGTCTCTTATAAGCAGTGGATAGATCGGTCTTGTTTTTTTAATCCATTCTGATACCCTATGTCTTTTGATTGGAATGTTTAGTCCACTTACATTCAAAGTAATTATTGGTAGAAATGTATTTATGCCACTTTATTGTTTTGTGGTTTCTCAAGATTTTCTCTGATCCTTTCTTGTCTTTCTTTCATGGTTTGCTGGGTTTCTTTAGTGATAGACTTGGAGTCCTTTATTTTTTTACATATCTATAATTGGTTTTGACTTGTGGTCATCACTACGTTTGTATATAACATCTACATATTGCAGTCTTTATGAAGTTGATGGTCATTTAAGTTTGGAACCATTCTCCCCCCCCCGCCCCCCAAGTTTTAGGTATATGGTATCATTTTATATCCTTTCATTTTGTGAGTTCATTGACTGATTTTTTATAGGTATATTCATTTTTACTGCTTTTGTGTTTCTAAACTTCATACTGTCATTTTTAGTCTTTCCTTTGCACTCAAAGATTCCCCTTTAATATTTCTTGCAGGGCTGGTTTAGTTGTCATGAACTCCTTTAGTTTTTGTTTCTCTGGGAAACTCTCACTCTCCTATTCTGAATGATAGCCTTGCTGGATAAAGTATATTTGGCTTCAGGTTTTTCCCATCTAGAACTTAAAATACATCATGCCACCCCTTTGTCTTGGAAAGTTTCTGCTGAAAATCTCCTGATAGTTTTATGGGGTTTCCTTTGTATGTAACTATCATCTTTGTCTTGCTGCTTTTTATATTTTTTTCTTTATCACTATATTTTGTCATTTTAATTACAGTATGTCTGGTGTAGATATGCTTTTGTTGATTTTGTTGGGAGTTCTTTGCCTCCTGAATCGATATCTGTTTCATTACCCAGATTATGGAAGTTTTCAGCTATTACTTCTTCAAGTAAATTCTCTACCCAGTTTTCTCTCTCTCCTGGGACTCCTACAATATGAATGATATTACATTTGATAGAGTCACTGAGTTCCATAAGTCTGTTCTCCTGTTGCATAATTCTTTTTCCTCCCTTTTGTTCAGCTTGATTACATTACTCTGTCTTCTAGGTCATTAATTCATTCCTCTGCTTTTTCCAGCCTTTTCTTCATTCCATCAAGCGAAATGTTTCTCATTTCATTTATTGACCCCTTTATCTCTTTATTATTCCTCATCTCATTAAGGATCTCATTGATGTTCTCCACTCTTTTCTCAATTTCAGCGAGTATCCTTATGATCATCATCGTTTTAAATTTCCATCAGGCATGTTACTTATGTATGCTTTGCTTAGATCTCTGGCTGTGGCATTGTCCTGTTCTTTCATTTGGTATAAATTCCTCTGTCTTCTCATTTTGTCTAAGTCTCTGTGCCTATTCCTGTGCGTTAGGCAAGTCAGTTATGTCTCCTGTCCTTAAAGATAATGGCCTTATGAAAAAGAGGTCTTGTAGTTTCTGCAGTGTAGTGTCCCCTGTTTCCCAGGGCCTGGCACTTCTGCGAGTATCTCCAGTGTGTGCTGGGAGAGCTCTTCTGTTGTGTCCTGGCCACTTTATCCTTCAGGCCAGTCATCTGCAGAGGCTCTCTTTGCCTGTTGTGGACAATGTTTGGTCCCTAGCCTGAATGTGGCTCATTTTAACTAGGTGTGCTCTGGTCTGCTTGTGAAATGAGAGCTGTTGCTACCGCCATGGAAACTAAGGCCTCGCGAAACTCCTGGGTCAGGAGATGCAGTATGAGCAGGGGATTGGGCTGGTCTTCTCAGGGAGGGGGCCTGCTGTGCTGGAACTGAGACAGGCGTGACTGAGACGACCTGTTCCACCAGAGTGAGGGGTGGTGAGACTTGGTGTAAGCGAGTTAGGTAGTGAGGGTCACTGCTAGGCTGGTTTCTGCAGGTGCCTCTCTGTTTATGCTGAGCAGCAGGGGAGGGAAATGGCACCTACCTGTTCCTTTGTTCCTAGAGTGGTCTCTCCATGAATGGTGCCTCTCTGGGACACATTCCAAGATGAGCAACTAACATTTCCCCACTGTGTGCCCCAGGTGCTCTTCAGATTGCTGTTTCCATGCTGTATGTCCAAGGTCTGTTTGCCCTGCCTTTTCTCCAAGAGCTGCCCCAGTGTCCTCTGTGCTCCAAGCATGCTGACCTTTAAAACTCCAGGCTTTAAGCCCCACTGGTTACAAGAACTCATGAAATTCAGGCTCTCCTGCTTTTCAAGCCAGTTGCTGTGGGGATTTGTTTTTCCTGTGCGCTGTCCTGTGTGCTAGTTTATCTCGTGTCCTTCCCTGCAGCCACGGCTCCCTCCCCACCACCGCGGCTACAAGTTGCAGCTCCATCCTTCCTACCTTCTTTGTGGCCTCGCCTCTACTTTTGGTTGTGGAGTTTGATCTGCCAATCATCAGATTGATTTCTGGGGTACTTAGGATGGTTTAATAGTTACCTAGTTGTGTTGGTGGGAGGAGGCAAGCCTAGTGTCCTACTCCACCACCATCTTTTTCTCCCACCAACAGCAGTTTTCACAGAACTAGAACAAATATCCTAAAGTTTGTATGGAACCACAAAAGACCCCAATTAGCCAAAGCAGTCTTAAAAAAGAAAAACAAAGCTGGAAGCATCACAATCCCAGATTTCAAGATATATTACAAAGCTGTAGTAATCAAAACAGTATGGTAATAGTACAAAAATAGATCAGGAATAGAATAGAAAACCCAGAGATAATCTTCGACAAAGGAGGCAAGAATATGCAGTGGGAAAAAGGCAGTCTCTTAAATGGTGCTGGGAAAACCGGACGGCCTTATCCAAAAGAATGAAACTGGACCACTTTCTTACACCATACACAAAAATAAACTTAAAATGGATTAAGGACCTAAATGTGAGACCTGAAACCATAAAAATCCTAGAAGAGAGCAGAGGCAGAAACAGACTATTCACTATAGAGAACAAACAGATGGTTACCAGAGGGGAGGTGGGTGGGGGATGGGGGAAATAGGTGTTGGGGAATAAAGAGCACACTTACCACGAATGAGCACTGAGTAATGTATAGAATTGCTGAGTCACTATATTGTACACCTGAAACTAAGATAGCACTGCTAAGTATGCTGGAATTAAAATAATATTTCCCCCTGATCATTTTTTAAAAGAATTATCTCTTTGATGAAGAGAGAAGTGTGTGATAAAGCAAATTTAGCAGAATGTTATTTGTACAGTCTAAATGATATGTATATAGGTGTTCACTGTGTAATTTTTCAACTTTTATGTAGAAAAATTTTCATAATATGTTGGGGAAAATGAAAAATCTCTAATTTTTATATCACTAATACAGTGGCCACAGACTACTCTTCTCACTTAACGGATGCCAGTCTTTAGAATAAATTTCTAATTTTTTGGTGCTCTAAATTAGAGTGCTAAGGCTATGTTTTATCTTTATAATTTCAAATTAACTTAATATGTTTTGGTGACAATTTAAAAAGGTAACTTTCCCACTTCAGCCAAAGTAATCATGATTAAACTAAATCTTTTCTAAAAGTCTACCAAATACATGACTTAAGAATACCTTATCTTGTTTTCTTTGTTCCCTGTTGTTCTTCTGATTATCCTGGAAGTCTTGATATGTAGCTTAATTCCAGTTGTGTTGAGATTGAGTTAGAAGTACATATATTTTTAGGCTTCCTTTCTTTAAAAAACGTCCTTTTTTTTTTCTTTTAGTAGTGATTTGGTTTAGGCTTAATCCAGAATTAAAACAGTATTAAACCCTGTTTTATGAATGTTCTTTTCCTATAGCTCTGCACCTTTCATGTATGCATGTGTGTGTGCTTGTGTGTACATATGGATAATTTTTTTTTTTTTTTTTGCAGTATTTGAAAGCTGTGATAACTCCAGAGTGTCTTCTGGTATTAGATTATCGTAATTTAAATTTAGAGCGATGGCTGTTCCGGGAACTCCCTTCACAGTTGGCTGGGGAAGGACAGCTTGTCACCCACCCCTTACCTTTCGAGTTCCGGGCTACAGAAGCCCTCCTGCAGTATTGGGTAAGCCTGTTCTTACTTCACTTCTTGAATTTGTTCTTGTTTTAAAGTGCTGTTGAGTAGGAAGACAAGTTGGTATTGTTTCAGTGGCACCTTCCCTGACCACACCCCACCTCCAAACAAAAGCATCTGTGAGGGTCCTGGGTGGAGAAAGTACTTACCTGTTAAGCTGTATGACCCAATCAGATGGATCCGAGGTCTCCAGGTACAGTTTATAGAGTCTCTTTGAGCGTCATACTATGACATTCACTCAGTTAAGCACATTTTAAGTTGGCTGTCCTTTGTATAATTTGGTAACTGTATTTTAGGGGTGATAATTCAAAATACTTAACATCCTAAATAGGATATAAGAGAACATATCAAAAAAGTTTTAAATGTATTCCATTTTATTCTGTAACTAAATTGTGTGTTGTAAAACTGCATACACATGATAAACATTACAGCTCAAGTAATTCTAATACTTCACATATCACTCTGATTTGTGGGTACAGTCCTTGGAGACCGCTAGATGATGCCACTGTTTGAGACCTACTTTGACATAGGAACCAGGTGTAATTCTTCTAATGATTCCCCCATTAAGTGGATAGTTACTGGGTGTCTAGGGACCCTGTCAGGCCCTGAACAACGGTGGTCACTGCCCTCCTGGCCCCACAAATTGTTCATGATCTTTTCTTCCCCCCAGTAGTCAGGATAGTACTGTTCAGGAACTGGCTGCACGCAGCAGTTGGTTCTAGGGCATGCTAACCAGAGTGAGGGAAGGAAGCAGGTAAAGAGGACGTGCAGTGGGTGAGGATTGGATCAACCCAGGACCCTTCCTTTCGTCTGCCCTGCTGTAGCGAGGGAGTAGGAAATGGCTACATCCTCCACTCGCTCAGGTTCATGAGGGAGGAGCACCAGCTAGTACCAGCCGAGGAGATGGTGACTAGTTGGGGCACAGTTCCTGAACAGGGAAAGTGCCGGGGAGGGAAAGGAGGGAAGGTGCGGTCAGTGGCAGGCTACATGGGCTGAATAAGCTCTGTCGAGCTCGTGCTGAGGTAAGTAGTACATGCTGGCGTTTATGCCATTCGTCGTTTCCCCAGTCACTGCTTAATTCTCTTACACTGTTTACCAACTGGTATGGAAGTATTTCAGTATTTTAACAATGGGCGTAGCTGTATCAGTGCTTTCCTGCTGGATGCCTAAATAATAAGTGTACTTTTGACTTGACACTGATTGATTTTTTTTTTAAGATTTTCTTTCATTCATTCATTTGTCAGAGAGAGAGAGCACAAACAGGGGGAGAAGCAGGCAGAGGGAGAAGCAGGTTCCCCGCTGAGCAAGGAGCCCAATGCGGGGCTCGATCCCAGGACCCTGGGATCATGACCTGAGCTGAAGGCAGATGCTAAACCGACTGAGCCACCCAGGCGCCCTGACACTGCTTGATTTCTTAAAATCCCAAGTTATGTTTTGGTTTTTGGAAGAATTTTTTTCACAGGAATTTTGAACTGTATTCTGTTTACAAAGAACATGGGTATTGTTTACCAAGTGTAAAGTATGTGTTTTAACCATGGAATGGCAGGCTTTATTTTAATCAATCTTGCATTCTTTTCATAATAAATGTTTGTGGGGGAAGACTCTTACAAGAGTTAATTCCCAGTCCACCAAATGCAAGCCTGGTAGCATTATGCATGGTTCTCTTTTAACCTGGTAGATCTAGTTTTTGAATCATTCCAGCCCTGACCATGTTCTGAAACATTACCAGCCTTTCTAGCTATTACAGATTTCTGTGTTTAATCAGAGGATTCACTGACCCTGAGTATTCTAAAAAGATTGTTTTGATTCTTATGAAAGGTCATGTTGTTATCTAGATCAGCACTCTTCAGGGGAAACTTAGCATTTTGCAGCCACTGATCCTTGAGACATTGGAAGCTTTAGTGGATCCCAAACATTCTTCTGTAGACAAAAGCAAACTGCACATCTTACTACAAAATGGCAAAAGGTAAATATGGGTGATTTACCAGTTTGGGAGGTAGACAAAAATATCTGAAGCTTCTCTTTTAGTAGTCCTGATAGAAAATGTGTAACATTAATTCAGATAAAAAAAAAAAAAATACCAACTAATTTTGCTAATGGTAATGGTTTTCTCTCTGTGCCTTCAAAGTAGGAAAGTAGCCTAGGTGGGAAGTTGAGCTAAAAAGAGCACATAGACTAATGTTTATTGAAAAGCTGTTTTGCATGAAATGCAGTATTAGGGTCTTTATTTTTGGATGCGAATTGATTCTTAATGTGCATGGTAAATATATAAAAAAATTTTACAAGTTGGTGTTTACCATGAATATATAAGTGGGTCTACTTGATAAGATACTTTAGAAAGATACTTTTTTTAATAGGGAAATGTGTTTATAAGTTAATGTTATTGATCATTTCTATACAACTACTCTTCTAGTCTGTCAGAGTTAGAAACAGATATTAAAATTTTCAAAGAATCCATTTTGGAGATCTTGGATGAAGAAGAGTTGCTGGAAGAGCTGTGTCTGACAAAGTGGAGTGACCCGCAAGTCTTGTGAGTGTACAATCCTGCTTTGTTACTTACTTTGTTAGGATCAGTCTTCTGTGTTCTGCAGGGTGGTTCTTCGAGAACATAACGTTTTCTCCAGAATAGAAAATATAGGCACTTTTTACCCCCAGTTTCACTATTTTCCCGTATGTATTGCATCTGATTCAGTTTAATGAGCATATATTGAGTGTTTACTGTGTACATGTCACTGTGCTGGGCTGTGATGAATATAAACCATACCTTTGTCTTCAAGGGACTGACCCCGAAGTGGCACACACATCTATCCGAATAACTTAGCCTGGGGAGTACAGTGGAAGAGAGGGAAACACACTCACGTGGGGGCAGGGAGAGGGGGGTGAAGGAAAAGTACGACACTGGCACATATTCTGTAGCTTTGGTCTAATATAAAAATACTTACCTTAGAAACCTTTTATCTCTTACAGAATTAGAAATTATTTACTCTTCTTATGCACACTCAAGTTAAATGTTTACTTTTTAAGTACTCAGAATATTTCATTTTTGTTCTTTGTAGACAAGTATTAGAAATTAATGGAGACACCTCTGTAATGTGTATAGTTTCCACAATCTATACAGATTTTTTTAAGCATTTTGGGACATTAGTTATCTATATTCTAATAAGGAAAAATTAAGATTATAAGGGCTGTTTTATAGCAGATAAATATAGTAGCGGAAACTTGAACACACTTGTAACTCTTGTTTGCTTTGCCTA
This sequence comes from Halichoerus grypus, assembly GCF_964656455.1. Taxonomy (NCBI): domain Eukaryota; kingdom Metazoa; phylum Chordata; class Mammalia; order Carnivora; family Phocidae; genus Halichoerus; species Halichoerus grypus. The sequence continues at coordinate 140,678,375 of NC_135720.1, forward strand.
TCAGGCCAATCTGTGTCTAACATACTCTCTAAGTATCTTTCACAGAGTACTTCAGTCCTACTTACTCTCCTTGGTGGGGGGGGAGGCATGAGTATAGAGGCACAAAGTGACTATTGACATCATTTAAGAACATCTTTCTTCATATATGAAAATGACATTATGTATCTACCTTGGAAAACAAAAGCTTTTTATGTTTGTTTTTAGTTTTATTTTGCCTTATTTTCACTAATTTGCACTCATTCATCAGCATTTACACATGTGGATTTTCCTATAACTGGTAGTGCATATGTGCGTGAGAATCCCTCGACTTGGGGCCACCGAATACAGTGAACCCATCTAGCCTGTAGGCTAGAACCTGCGCCCTCAGCTTACTCTGTATAGTGTTTAGGACCACTTGACAAAGCCAGTCACTGATTGGCCTCAGTCACCTAACAGAAAAAACAAAGGCCACTTTTTTCATTGGTAGTTGAATATTATATATGGATTCAGAAAGTTTTTGGTACCAAATGGATGATGGGTGTATTGGGGGTATGCTAATTATGTTAACTCTTAATTGAAGTGAAAAGAGCAGTGCTGGAATCGACCATGCAGAAGAGATGGAGCTGCTCTTGGAAAACTACTACCGATTAGCTGAGGATCTTTCCAATGCAACCCGGGAACTCAGGGTACTGATTGATGATTCACAAAGTATCATATTCATCAATCTGGACAGGTAAGAAAGCATCCTGTAGAACAATTAAAGGAATTCTGAAGTGATAAAGCTTTTAAGGAACTGTCATTTTGGGAGGAGTTATACCATCATTATCATCTATAAATGCTACATAGAAAGATGTCCTTTTTTAAAGGAGTAGATTTAATTTCTGTGGTCTTTAATAGAGGGTTTCATGAATTTGCTGTGTATAGTTAGTGGGCCTTTCTGATCTAAGGTGTTCCCCTCTCCAGCCACCGTAATGTGATGATGAGGTTGAACCTACAGTTGACCATGGGAACCTTCTCTCTTTCTCTCTTTGGACTAATGGGAGTTGCTTTTGGAATGAATTTGGAATCTTCCCTTGAAGAGGTGAGACTATTATTTCAATAATCTAGGGATTATTTTTTGTTTTGAAGATCATTTTTTAAAATGGATTTTAAGGGGTACCTGGCTGGCTCAGTCAGTGGAGCATGCAATTCTCGATCTTGGGATTGTGGGTTCGAGCCCCACATGCAGAGTAGAGATTGCTTAAAAATAAGATCTTAAAAAAAAAAAACTGATTTTAAAAAAAGTCTTAACATGTATATACCCCTAGTGAATTAAAATGTATACTCTGATTCATTCAAAATTCAGGCAGTATTTTTAGACCCTGTTGTAACATAAATATAACTGTAGCCGTGGTTACCTCATGTTTCTCAACAAATGGAACCACACATGGAAAAGGTTTGACAAAACAGTATTACACTGTGAAGCAGTGCTGTGAGGGTGTGGTGACGCAGGATCTCACGATGAGATGGTGATCCCGCAGGATCACACGATGAGATGGTGATCCCGCAGGATCATGCCCCGAGGTGGCGGTAAGCAGGATCACACAGTGAGGCCATGCTAACGAAGGATTCCTTTTCTAATTTTCACGTGCCAGGCATTGGTAGTTTGCTTGCTTTATTTGGCAAGATGACAGAAGATGAATGTGTTATCCCTACTTTATAGATGAGAAAACAGGCTCAGGAAATTGAAGTGATTTGCTATAAAATCACAGTTGTGATCTGAGCCCAAGACTTAACACTCTCCACTTTGCTGCCTTTTCACAGTAATATAACACTAAGCTGCCAGAGTTCTTCGTATCTTCATAGCCTGGTGTTTTCAGAAAATATCTTACTGGAGGATTTCTGGAAAATAATCTGAATATGCATTCAGCACACTCTGGCTCTGTGTCCTCATTAATCTTTTTTTTTCTTAATTTTATTTTACTTAAATTCAATTAATTAACATACAGTGTATTAGTTTGAGGTAGAGGTCAGATTCATCAGTCTTCTATAACACCCAGTGTTCATTACATCATGTGCCCTCCTTAATGCCCATCACACAGTTACCCCAACCCTTCACCCCCCTCCCCTCCAGCAACCCTCAGCTTGTTTCCTATGATTAAGAGTCTCTTATGGTTTGCCTCACTCTGTTTTTATCTTACTTTATTTTTCCTTCCCTTCCCCTACCTATGCTTCTCTCATTTGTTTCTTAAATTCCACATAGGAGTGAAATCATATGTCTTTCTCTGATTGACTTCTCTTGCATAATATCTTCTAGCTCTGTCCATAGCATTGAAAATGGCAAGAATTCATTTTTTTGATGACTGAGTAGTATTCCATTTTACACACACACACACACACACACACACACACCCCCACCCACACACACACATCTTCTTTATCCATTCATCTATCCATTGTGTCCTCATTCATCTAAAAGTTCCGTTCTCGGTCTCTTTTTTTTTTTTTAAGATTTTACTTATTTGCGAGAGAGAGAATGAGAGACAGCATGAGAGGGAGGAGGGTCAGAGGGAGAAGCAGACTCCCTGCTGAGCAGGGAGCCCGATGTGGGACTCGATCCCGGGACTCCAGGATCATGACCTGAGCCGAAGGCAGTCGCTTAACCAACTGAGCCACCCAGGCGCCCCTGTTCTCGGTCTCTTTGGCTGCCATCCTAGTCCAGCCCATGTCATCTCTCTTCAGGACCCCCCTTCGCTTCTGAAAAGTGGTCTGTAAAAGAAGCAAACCTGGTGGTCACTCTTCTGTAAAACTATTCATTGGTTTTTGAGCCCTTAAAATAAACATCCAGACTACGTGGCCTGCAGGCTCCTGGTGTGTGCGCCCACACCTCCAGGCTGAAGCTGGCCGCCTTGCCCTCACCGTGGGCGTTGGATCAGTATTTCCTCACAGGCCTGCTTCCTCCTGGCCCCAGCTCTCCTCGGCTCCCACCTCCCCTGCCTGGCCAGCTTCTGCTTACCTCTCACGTCCCAGCTTATGGGCCGCTCCGAGGACAGCCTTCACTGAGGCACAGTCAGTGTTGGTCATTTTCATGCTCTTTATAACATGTGAAAGAAAGATAGATGCAGCACGTTCGTTCATTCATCTTATAAACACTCGTTTTTGTGCCTGCTGTGGACGGCGCACTGCTTCCAGCCCTGGGGAAGCAGCAGTGAGGGGCTGCCCCTGCGGAGGCTACGTGACCCTAGAGGAGAGCAAATAGACGTACAGTACATGAGGAGGTAGGTGCCGCAAAGAAAAAGCCAGGAGAAAAGATAGAGAATGTTCCCAGGAGGTGAGATAAGGAGCATCTCAGAGATAGGGGGGTTAAGAATGTCTTTCTGAGGAGATGACACTAGAAAGTGGGAAGGTCTGGAGGGAAAGTGTTCTAAGCAGAGGGGACCACACACGGAATTTTTGGAGCAGTTAATGGGCTGCGCTTGTCAGGCTCCTCCTGACAAGGTCAAAGGGCAGACAAGTGGGAGATGGTGTTGAATTTGTAGAGCCCAGTGAGGGTTTGGATTTATTTTAAGTGTGTTAGGCATCTGTTGGGAGGCTTTTAAGCCCAAATGTAAGTTATTAAAAAGTTCAGAAGTAACCAAAAAACCTTGTGCAACATAGCCCAACCCTTGAAATTCTCAGAAGATAACTTTTAAAGACCTTTGCAGATTCCCCAGCGTGTGGCTACAGAACTCTTTAAAAGTTCCTGTCATTCTTTCAGATCATTTTTGTTAAGAATTGTGTTTCTGTACATACACTCTACAAGCTAACTTTTATACTTTTTTCATTTTATACTTAAATATTTTCTCTCACTTAATGCCTATTTAAAAAAAAAAAACAAAAGGATTTTTAAATGTTCCTCTCTGATAGTTCCAGAATATGCAGTCCCAGGTGTAGGGCAACCCAGTTATAATGAGAGGTGAGTGGTTCGTGTTCAGCTACTTGCTCAGTACAGGGTGATTAGCTCCCACCAAACAAGATTTGGATCAGTGCAAGGTCTCTGCTTCTGTGTAGACAGGGTTGGTATTGACAATGGTCAGTCTAAGATAGGAAAAACTTTTTTTACTCTTTATTTTAAGATAATTTCAGATGCTTCTAAGAATAGTCAAGGAATTGCCATGAAGCTGTCACCCAGATTCTTTTATCACCGACATTGTATCACATTCCCTGTCTCATTCTATCTTTATGTACAGCCTTTTTTTCCTAAAACCACTTGAGAGTAAGCAACAGATGTGATGCCCCGTTACCTCTAAGTATTTCAGTATATGCTTCCTAAAAACATGGCCATTCTCCTCCAGAACCACAGTGCAGATGTGCAAATCAGGAAGCGGACGTTGAAACAGTGCTGGTTTACAGTCTGAGGGCTCTCTGCAGATTTTGGCGTTTGTCTTGGTGCTGCTCTTTACCTCAGAGAAGATCTTGAATCACGTGGTGTGCATCGTTGTCCTCTTTTCATCTGGACCAGTGTTTCAGTCCTTGTCTTTCATGGCCATGCCATTCACAAAGCATACAGATTTGTAATTGGACCCTTCCTACCCTCTCGTCGTTAATAGGTTCTTCCTGTGCACTGTGTCAGTGTGCTCTCATGTTGAGGGTCCCTTCAGGAGGCACATGGTGTTCGTCCCATCACAGGTGGTAGGAACTTCGACCATTGGTTAGGGTGGTGTCTGCCAACTTCATCTCCTGTAAAGCTGCTCTTTTTCTCTGTGGAACGAAGTTTCTTGTAGGGAGATACTTTGAGACTATTTGTAAAAGTCCTGTTATTCATCAAATTTTCACCCTCTAGTTTTCACAGGCATCAGTTGATCCAAAATTAATTCATGACTGAATCAGATATTACTGTCATGGTTACCAAATGGTAATTTTTTTTTCTTTTTTGTTAGGTTTTTATTTTAATTCCAGTTAACATACAGTGTAATATTAGTTTCAGGTGTACAATGTAGTGATTCAGCACTTCTGTACATCACTGGTGCTCATCACAAGTGCCCTCCTTCATCCCCATCACCTATTTCCCCCATCCCTCCCACCTGCCTCCCCTCTGGTAACCATCAGCGTGCTCTCTGTAGTTAAGAGTCTGTTTCTTGGTTTGTCTCTCTTTTTCCCTTTGCTCATTTGTTTTGTTTCTTAAATCATCTGGTATTTGTCTTTCTCTGGCTTATTTTGCTCAGCATTATACTCCAGTGGCATCCACGTCTTTGCAGATGGCAAGATTTCATTCTTTTTTAAGGCTGCTTCCATATCTTGGCTATTTTAAATAATGCTGCTATAAATATAAACACAGGGGTGCCTGTATCCTTCTGAATTACTGTGTTTGTATTCTTTGGGTAGATACCTAGTAGTGTGATTGCTGGATCATAAGGTAGCTCTATTTTTACCTTTTTGAGGAACCTCCATACTATTCTACACAGCGGCTGCTCCAGTTTGCATTCCCACCAACAGTGCAAGAGGGATCCTTTTCTCCACATTCTTGCCAACACTGGTTGTTTCTTCTGTTCGTTTTAGCCATTTTGATCAATGTGAGGTGATACCTCATTGTAATTTTGTTTTGCATTTCCCTGATGATAGGTGATGATGAGCGTCTTTTCATGAATTTGTTGGCCATCTGGATGTCTTCGTTGGAGAAATGTCTATTCATGTCTTCTCAATTTTGAATTGGATTATTTGGGTTTGGGTGTTGAGTTATATTAGTTCATATATTTTGGATACTAGCCCTTTTATCAGATATATCATTTGCAAATATCTTCTCCCACTCCATAGGCTTGTCTCTTAGTTTTGTTGTTTCCTTTGCTGTGCAGAAGCTTTTTATTTTGATGTAGTTCCAATAGTTCATTTTTGCTTTTATTTCCCTGCCTCAGGAGACACATCTAGAAAGAAGTTGCTACGGCTAATGTCAAAGAAGTTACTGCCTGTGTTCTCTTCTAGGATTTTTATGGTTTCAGGTCTCACACTTCGGTCTTTGATCTATTTTTAATTTATTTCTGTGTATGGTGTAAGAAAGTGATCCAGTTTTATTCTTTTGTATATTGCTGTCCAGTTGTCCCAAACCATTCGTTGAGGAGACTGTATTTTTCCCATTGGATATTCTTGCCTCCTTTGTTGAAGATTAGCTGACCATATAATTAATTGTGGGTTTATTTCTGGGTTTTCTGTTGTGTTCCATTGATCTGTGTTTGTTTTTGTGTCAGTACTATACTGTCTTGGTGATGATGATTATAGCCATGTAATATAGCTTGAAGTCCAGAATTGTCATTCCTCCAGGTTTGGTTTTCTTTTTCAACATTCCTTTGGCTATTCACTGTCTTTTGTGGTTCCATACAGATTTTAGGATTGTTTGTTCTAGCACTGTGAAAAATACTGTTGGTATTTTGATAGGGATGTAGATTGTTTTGGGTAGTATCGACATTTTAACAATATTTGTTCTTCCAGTCTATGAGCATGGAATGTCTTTCCATTTCTTTGTGTTGTTTTTAATTTCTTTCATCACTGTTTTATAGTTTTCAGAGTATGGGTCTTTCACCTCTTTGGTTAGGTTCATTCCTAGGTATCTTATTATTTGGGGTGCAATTGTAAATGGGATTTTTTTATTTCTCTTTTTGCTGCTGCTTCATTGGTGTATAGAAATGCAACAGATTTCTGTACATTGATTTTGTATCCTGCAACTTTACTAATTCATGTATCAGTTCTAGCAGTTTTTTGGTGTCGTTTTTAGGGTAGGGTGTTCTTTCTTTTTTTTTTTTTTTTTAAGGATTTTATTTATTTGAGAGAGAGAGAATGAGAGAGAGAGAGAGAGAGAGAGCATGAGAGGGGGGAGGGTCAGAGGGAGAAGCAGACTTCCCGCGGAGCAGGGAGCCCGATGTGGGACTCGATCCCAGGACCCTGGGATCATGACCTGAGCCGAAGGCAGACGCTTAACCGACTGAGCCACCCAGGCGCCCCAGAGGGTAGGGTTTTCTATCTGTAGTATCATGTCATCTGCAAATAGTGAAAATTTTACTTCTTCCTTACCAATTTAGATGCCTTTCTTTCTTTTTGTTGTCTGATTGCTGTGGCAAGAACTTCCAGTACTGTGCTGAATAAAAGTGATGAGTGGATATCCTTGTCTTGTTCCTTAGGGGAAAAGCTTAGTTTTTCCAGTATGATGTTTGCTGTGGGTTTTTCATATGTGGCCTTTATTATGTTGAGGTATGTTCTAAACCTACTTTGTGGAGGATTTTTATCATAAATGGATTTTGTACTTTGTTAGATGCGTTTTCTGAAATGCTCATACAGTTTTTATCCTTTTCTCTTGTTGCTGTGATGTATCATGTTGATTGATTTGCAGATACGGAACCACCCTGGCAACCCAGGAATAAATCCCAATTGATTGTGGTGAATGATTGTTTTAATATATTATTGGATTTGATTTGCTAGTATTTTGTTGAGGATTTTAGTTCTCTTTTTTGTAGTGTCTTTATCTGGTTTTGGTATCTGGGTGATGCTGGTCTCATAGAATGAATTTGGAAGTTTTCCTTTCTCCATTTTTTTTTTAATAGTTTGAGAGGAATGGATAATTTTCTTTAAATGTTTAGTAAAATTCACCTGTGAAGCCATCTGGTCCTGGACTTTTATTTTTTGGGAGTTTTTTGATTATGGATATAGTATCATTGCTGGTAATTGGTCTGTTCAAATTTCCTATTTCTTCCAGATTCAGTTTTGGGAGGTTATTTGTTTCTAGGAATTTATCCATTTCTTCTAGATTATCCAATTTTTTGGCATACAATTTTCTATAATATTCTCTTACAATCTTTTGTATTTCTGTGATGGTGGTTATTATTTCCTGTTTCATTTTGGATTTTACTTATTTGAGTCATTTTTCTTTTTGATGCCTCTGACTAAAGACTTATCAATTGTGTTGATTTATTCAAACAACCAGCTTGTTATATCTTCTTGTTGGATTGTCCCCTTTATTATAGCGTCCTTCTTTGTCTCTTGTTACAGTCTTTGTTTTAAAGTCTTTTTTTTCCGATATAAGAATTGCTACCCCAGCTTTCTTTTCACATCCATGTGCATGATAAATGCCTCTCCATCCCTTCACCTTCCATCTGCAGGGCTTCTTAGGTCTTGAGATGAGTCTCTTGTAGGCAGCATGAGATGGGTCTTGCATTGTTATCCATTCTCTTCACCCTATGTCTTCTGATTGGAGCATTTGGTCCATTTACATTCACAGTAATTATTGATAGATATATACTTTTTGCCATTTTGTTGCTTCTTTAATGGTCGTTTTTGTAGTTCTTCTGTGTTCCTTTCTTCCCTTGCTCTCTTCTCTCATTATTAGGTGGCTTTCTGTAGTGTTACACTTGGATTCCTTTTTTTGTATATTATTTTTTGCATATCTGTTACTGGTTTTTGGTTTGTGGTTACCACTCGTTAGTATATAACATCTTCTGCATATAGCAGTCTGTGTTAAGCTGATGGTTACCTAAGTTTGAACCCATTCTTTACTCTTCTCCCCCCCACATTTTGGGTGTCATACTTTACATCCTTTTACTATGTGCATCCTTTGACTGACTTGTACAGATGTACTTATTTCTACTGCTTTTGTGTTTCCTACTTTTGATACTCTCACTTACAGTCTCTCCTTTCCACTCAAAGAGCCACCTTTAACATTTCTTGTAAGGCTGGTTTAGTGGTGATAAATTCCTTTATTTGTTTCTCTGAGAAACCCTTTGTCTCTCCTATTCTGAATGATAGCCCTGTGGGATAGAGCATTCTTGGCTGCAGATTTTTCCCTTTCAGGACTCCGAATTTATCATGTTACTCCCTTCTTGTCTGCAGTTTATGCTGAGAAATTAGCTGAGAGCCTTGGGGTTTCCTTTGTATTTAACTTCTTTCTTTTGCTGCTTTTGAAGTCCTCTCTTTATCACCACCTTTTGCCATTTTAATTACTAGGTGTCTTTTTTTTTTTTTTTTTTAAGATTTTATTTATTTATTTGACAGAGAGGGAGCACAAGCAAGGGGAGCAGCCGAGGGAGAGGGAGAAGCAGGCTTCCTGCTGAGCAGGGAGCCTGATGCGGGGCTCGATCCCAGGACCCTGGGATCATGACCTGAGCTGAAGGCAAGATGCTTAACGACTGAGCCACCCAGGTGCCCCTAGGTGTTTTTTTTTTTAAGATTTTATTTATTTATTTATTTGAGAGCGAGCACGTGGGTGGGGCAGCAATAGGGAGAGGGAGAAGCCAACTCTGTGATGAGCAGGACCCTGAGATCATGACCTGAGCTGAAGGCAGGCGCTTAACTGACTGAGCCACCCAGTGCCCCAGTTACTATGTGTCTTGGCATGGATCTCCTGGGTTGATTTTGTTGGGCTCTTTCTGTGCCTCCTGGATCTGGATTTCTGTTTCCTTTCCCAGATTCTAGAAGTTTTCAGCTGTTATTTCTTCACATAAATTTGCTGCCCCCTTTTCTCCTTCTGGGATCCTTATAATGCCAGTGTTATTACACTTGATGGAGCCACTGAGTTCCTTAAGTCTGTTCTTGTTTTGCATAATTTTTTTTTCTCTCACCTGTTCAACTTTACTTTCCATGACTCTGTCCTCCAGGTCTTCTGCTTCCTCTAGTCTACTAGTTATTCCATCTAGTATATTTTTAATTTCATTGATTGTGTTCTTCATCTCTAAATGGTTCGTTCTTATCTCATTAAGGGCCTCACTGATGTCCTCCACTTTTAAGTCCTGAGTATATGATCATTACTTTAAATTCTCCATCAGGGGGCGCCTGGGCGGCTCAGTTGTTAAGTATCTGCCTTCGGCTCAGGTCATGATCCCAGGGTCCTGGGATCCAACCCCGCATCGGGCTCCCTGCTCAGCGGGAAGCCTGCTTCTCCCTCTCCCACTCCCCCTGCTTGTGTTCCCTCTCTCGCTGTGTCTCTCTCTGTCAAATAAATAAAAAATCTTTAAAATAAATAAATAAATAAATAAATTCTCCATCAGGCACATTGCTTATCTCCATTTCACTTAGGTCTCTTGCTGTGACTTTCTCCTGTTGTTTCATTTGGGACATGTTCCTTTGTCTCATTTTGTCTGCCTCTCGGTGTCTGTTTCTGTGTGTTAGGAAAGTCAGCTGTGTCTCCTGCTCTTGAAGGTGGTGGCCTCATGGGAAGGAGGTTCTCTCTGCCTGCAGTGCACGGTCCCCTGTTCACCAGAACCTGGTGCTTCAGAGCTGTTCTCTCTGTGTGCTGTGTGCACCCTACTGTGTGGCTAGGCCACGTTTGCCTGCAGTCAGTCCACATGTCTGCAGTGGCTGTTTTGCTCCCTGTGGTGTTAATGGGTCAGTCCGGGGCCACCTCGGGCTTGAGTTGGGTCAGAGCAGGCATTTGCCAGAGCTGCGATAGCACCAAACTGCAGGATGCATTCCCTGCATTGTCCCCCGAGAAGCTTTTGTGTGTGGTCAGGGCCTGCAGTCTGACCAGCTGTCTGCCCCTAGCCCACTTTGGGGGCCACATTCAGTGTGCGTGGTTAGCTTCCCTTCTCCCCGGGCAGGAGGTGCTTTGGAGTGGTGCTGGCCCCTATGGGGGCAGTTTGCGTGTGCCAGGCTGGGGGTGCTGCTTTTGATGGGCTCCTGCTTTGGAGGGGTGGATGCAAACTCCCTCCCCCCGGGTGTGGGAGGCTCGGTATTAGCAAGGTTTGTGTGGGTCTTCTGGGGGATGGGACCCTGAGCTGGGACTGAGGCAGGCCTGGCTGGAGGGTGCAGATGGGAAGCTCAGGGGTGGGAGGTTGGGTGCAGTGTAAGCAAATCAGTGAGTGTCATGCTAGTTCCCCCAGGCAGCTGTGGGGGGGGAGGGCAGTGGATACCACCTGCAGGTCCTTTGTTCCTGGAGGAGTCTCCCAAGATCTCTGTCTCTCCAGAACACTCTGAGATTAGCAAACAACTCTCCCACCGTTCGCCCCAGGTGTTTTTCAAACTGCTGCTTCTCTGCTTTATCTCCCCAGGCTGTTAGTTGTGTTGTCTCTTTAATGGTGGGGACTCCGTTTCCTCTCAGCCTCTCTGCTCTCCTAAAGTTGAGCCTGGTGATTTTTAAAATTCCAAGTTTTAAGTCCTGCTGATTGTAAAAACTCACAGAACTCAGCCCCTCTGGTTTTCAAGGCCAAATGTTATGGGTAGTCGTCTTCCCGTGCAGGCACCCCAGTGCAGTAGTCTGGTGCTCCCCCTTCTCTGTGCTGGCAAGTTCCTTCCTGCCGTGGGCAGCCCCACAGTTTCATTAAGCTCCCCACCAGGTCTGTGTACTTTCTGCCCTCTTGGATGTGGCCCCTTCTCCCACTTACTTGTGGAGTCTGTTCTGCCAGTCTTCAGGTCGTTCTCTGGGTTTGCCCTGATGTGAGTGTCGTCTGGTTGTACCTGTTGAGCTTCGGGTCCTCCTACTCTGCCATCTTCCCACAATTTCTGTGTGTGTTTGAAATTTCAAACTTGGTTGGAACTTAACCCCCCTGGTTTATCACATTTTGGCATTTCAAATTTTTATTCATAGGTGGATTGTAGAACCAGTCTACAGCAAAGACAGTAGTAGTCTATTCTAAATCTCATTTAAACATAATTTTTACTTAATAAACTAGGCCCTCTTTTTGGATAACTAGAAATATATTCACCAAAAATAGTTAATGCGTGTTAGCACTTGTCGTCCTGACGTATGTCTAAGTTCATGTTCCAAAGAGATGGGTTTTTCCTTCGTATATGGTGTGCATTTCCGCCGGTGAGAGCTAATCGCTTGTGTACCACACTGCCGTGGGGCAGGGTGATCCCACTCTGGAGCTACCTGGGCTGTGGTTGATAGCCGGCTAGTAGCTGTAGACCGGGGGTCTGTGGTTCCGTCCACGGAGGCATGAACATGACACTGACAGAAGAGTACAAGCTTGAAAATGACAGGAAAAATGTTTACCATAAGTCAGAGGTTCCCAAACTTTCTTGGTTCATGATGCATTTAGTGTCTAGCGTCTTAGTAATTTTTTCATAGGATTACTAGACCAAAAGTTGTTACCTAACAAGTTGTTTATGAAGTAGCTAGGTCTCTTCTGCAGATGTCATTGTGTTTTCCTTGAAAACTTAAAATAACCTGGGGTGTTGTGATACCCAGGACACGTCAGCTCACAGCTTAGGAGCTATGCCTATAAGCAAAAAATTTAAATTCAGTTGTATGTCCTCTGTGATTAGAACTATTAATGTTTGTATACACGTAAATGAAGATTGGGAGGAAACACAAAGTAAAAGTCGTTATTATGTTTGGCTTATAGATGATTTTAAAATATTGAAGCCCTTTTATATCATGTTTCCCTTCTAATTTATTCTCTGATTCTCTGGGTGCTATCAGGGCTTGTTCTTCGGTCCTTTCTATAGGAAAGAGCTATACAAACAACAGAAGGCTTCTTTAAGGGGCGCCTGGGTGGCTCAGTCGTTAAAACATCTGCCTTCGGCTCAGGTCATGATCCCAGGGTCCTGGGATCGAGCCCCCCATCGGGCTCCCTGCTCAGCGGGAAGCCTGCTTCTCCCTCTCCCACTCCCCCTGCTTGTGTTCCCTCTCTCGCTGTGTGTCTCTGTCAAATAAATAAAATCTTTAAATTAAAAAAAAAAAAAGGCTTCTTTAAGCTCTGGGGCTACCATAGTATGGGAATTGTACTGCTAAGGAACCTGAGCTTTTGTGATTTAAATTAACTCTGTTTTCTCTTTTAGGACCACAGAGTGTTTTGGCTGATTACAGGAATTATGTTTATGGGAAGTGGCCTCATTTGGAGGCGTTTGCTGTCATTCCTGGGACGACAACTAGAAGCTCCTTTGCCTCCCGTGGTATGAAGGGTCTGGGTCGCAGCAGTGTAGCCGAAGGTTATGGTCTGGGTCTGCAGGGAGACCGACCGCCTGAGCTGGTGTTGTCACCGGCTTTGTGACCCTGAGCAAGTGATTTCATTTCTACATCTGTCGGTCAAGTCAGTGGCAGTGGTGTCATAGAGTTAGTGGGAGAATTAAATAAGCTGTGGAAAGTACTTATTACTGGTACAGTGCCTGGCCCGGTGAACAGCTTAGTGCTCTATGCAAAATACATCACTCTGGGATGAGCATTCTGCATTTAGACAGATGTTGGCAATTCTGCAGGCTTTGTCATAGCTCAGATTGAAATTTAGAAAATGTAGTGTTCTCATTAAGAAAAGATAGAAAGTTTACCCTTTTTCTTACCTTTCTATTCCCAGTTTACACCAGGAATGAATACTTAGCGTACTGACACAGGGCTTGTAGTCTCCCCTCATCTGCTCGTCACCTTTCCTTTTACTCATAGCATTTCTTTTAAGACAGACCCAAACTAAATGATTAATTTTCCTGTTCTATTTAGATGGCCACTTTACCCAAGAAGTCCCTTCAAGCAGACAGAAGGCTGGAAATGAAGCACAGCTTCCGGCCCGACGGTCTTGGATCAGGCAGGAGCGTCCTGACAAACCGTTAAGAGACATCAACACAGGAGAGACCGGGTTCCTTTTCATGGTAGTCAGAGGAAACTTCTGGTACTCTTTTTCTTTTATAGAGTCAGACACTTGAAAAAAATCACTAAAATTGTAATGTCTGACGATAAAGATATCATGGCACTCCACAATGCTGGAACTTAACTGCATTTTCAAAATTGAGGAAAGAAGCAAAAACCTTAAAATGCTGTTTTTATAGACATGTGAGAATTGATTGTTGTATAGATTTTCTGATTTGTACGTGTCTCAGGCCAAGCAAAGCCTGAAAACTTGACAAGCCCACAGTGACGAGATCAGGTAGCAGTTCTTAGTAAGGGGATCATGTTCTTGGGAACTTTGTCTCAGGTAAGGTAGGAAAATCCATAAACGAACTCTGAAAGTTTGTGCTTTAAATCAACCTTTAACGTACCATATTTTCTTGTATTTGTCCCCCTTTTATGGATTCCAGTTAATCAAGATTTTATTCTCTTGACCCCTGAAACTATTTTTCTCTGCTTGGCTATAATGGAAGCCTTTGGAAGTAATGTTGAAATTATTTCCATCCTGTTACTGCTCTTAGGTCGTTCCCTGTCTTTAGAGTAGATGAAAGTGTACATAGCCCAGTTAATCTATATGCCTACACCTCAGAGGTTCAAACTTCAGTGTCCAGAGCAGCTCTTCTACTACACATGATAATGTTGGGCTTACCTGCTACTGTAATAGGCTGTCATGGGAGGCAGTTTAGGAGTCCATTTACCAAGTAGTTTCGTGATGGGAGTAAAAATGCTATTCAGTAGCTGGTTTGAGAGAAGACAGAGTTGTACCTTTCCCCACTCCCACGTGTGGTTAGAAGAAGCCACTAGAAGCTGGAGGATGCGGTGGCCAGGCTGGGTTGGTCTCAGCACAGAGTGGCCCACTCGGCACCTCCCTGTGGGTCAGAGGCATGCGTGAGGTGTGGGTGTCGGAATGTGGGAATACAGAACTCTCTAGCATCATAAGTGTGATGACTTTGAAGACACTTTGATAACCTTTCCATCTCATGGGACACTCCACTTTGTCACTAGGTAACCTATCACTATGACTTCACTGTGACATGGGAAGAATTGAAAGCCCAAGGGGCTTGATTTGACTCTGATCAGGCACAGAATTTGGGCCTTTTTCCTTTGGGTGTGAGTTTGTGGAATAATTTTTTTTCCAGGAGCAACTACCTCTTAAGTGTGATGTAGAGAAGTTACTGGTGGTTTATAAAGTTCTTGAAGGCGGTTAGATCAAGGAAGATTTCAAAATGTCAACTCGCTCTGCTACCTAAGAAGTTAGGCAATTTTAAATTTTGAATTAAAATGAGCACAAGTGTTTGGTTATGTGAGCAAGCAGTCTTATTCCCTGTTTAACAAGGTCAAGGAATGATATTAGACTGTTTTTGGAAGGCCTCTAAAGAAATGTGGCCGAAGATAGCAAACTGTGAGAAATTAACCACTAAAATAAAAAGCTTTTGGGCACGTTATTCCAAGAGTTGTACACAGCTTTATTTTTGGAGTTACAATACTTTTTCAAAGATTTTATTTGGTGGAGGAGAGGGAACACAAGCAGGGGGAGAGGGAGAAGCAGGCTCCCCACGGAGCAGGGAGCCCGATGTGGGGCTCAATCCCAGTATCCTGGGATCATGATCTGAGCTGAAGGCAGATGCTTAACCGACTGAGCCACCCAGGCGCCCCTGGGAGTTAATATTTATCTAACAAACTTTAATAGATTTACTTTCATTACTTTAGTAATACCATGGAGCTGGTCTAATGGTGCGTGGACAGGGCATTCAGAGATCGGAGTTCATTCCCAAATGCACTCCAGATCTCTATAGGTCTGTGATTCAAAGGCATGGAAACCATGTTGATCGTGAAGTCTTGAAGCAAGTTGTTACATACACAGGTAATAGAAAAACAATCGCAAATATGTACATCTGTGTCATGACCTTTAAGTTCAGATTTGTGTTAATCGAGATTAAAACCGTACAAGGTATTTCCATTTTTGTTAAGCATTTCGGAATCCATGCTTAGAGCTACAGTTAATACTTAGATTTAAAACGTAACCCACCTCTGGGGATAATGCACTGGACTCTGTAGACCAGTTTGTACATCTTTGCCATCCAGGTTGACCTTTGATAGTAGGACTTTGCACTTTTGAATATGGGATTAAGATGGTTAAATATCCTGTATAAATCCTATGTGAGAACTTGCTTCTGTCTGGTATGTTTAGACATTGAGAATGATCGTGTGTCAACACAGGCCCTCTCGGTCAGGGAGATGGTGGTGTGAGAGAACACAGACTTGTAAGGAAGAGGCCCAGTACGCTGCAGTTCATCAGCATATTCTACATGCAGACTTCAGTTAAGTCATTGTGGCCTCTTTCATTGTTACCCAAATGAAACCAAATGGTGTCTGTGCTTTTTGCTGTTCCCTAGGGAACCGGCAGCTAGCATACTCTGTAAGAGACCGTCACACGAGTCATCCGAGGTGCTATCTAGGGGTGTGTGCCCATTCTTCACTCTGTACTCCCTTATGCTCACAATGTTAACTTGAGTAGCTTTCCCTTGATTTCTAATTTAACTTGACTCCTCAGCTGGATTCCTGTCTTCTTTGAACCATTCTCTACACTGCCTCTAGAGAAGCTAAAAAGGGTTCTTGTCATCGCTTATTTTGCTCCCTGATTGCTACAGAATCCATAATAATGCCTTCACATGTTCAGTGAAGCTAGAAGCCTGGGTCGATTCCTTTCCATCAGAGATGCTCTTCCGTAGGACCTGCAGATGAATCCCGCTTCCCTCCAGGGCAGTGGCCTCAGGCCAGAGTGCTTGCTGGCGGGCTGGGCACGGCTTGTACCAGCCCAGTGCAACACGGACTCCTCTTAGAGGACACAGAACCCGTGCAGAGTCACCGGGTTCAACTGTGCGAACAGCCGCTTCTACAAAAGCAGTTGAGGGCACTAAAAGGTGAGCTTTTAGTGTTGTATTTGTCCTTCACTCTCTGAAACCCTGTGGAGTTGTGAGGTTCTCCTTCACCCCCCGTACCTTTCACTGTACTATTTCTCTGCTCACTTTTTCCTTGTATACTGTGCTTTCTGTTTCACCTTGATTGGAATGGGTCACCAATTTTAAAAGGACATTTTTAGGAGAAATGGACAGATTTTCGTAAGAGCTAACCAGAGAGTCCTTTCCAGGCATCAGCCCTAGGTATTCACGTGAAGGGGAAAGCAGTTGTACGGCAGGTCTGAGTCCCAGGTTTCAATACAGGGGAAGCAAGGAAGGAAGCGCTGGAAGGGGACACGAGTAAGCAGAGCATCTGTCATCATTCACTGGGAAGAGGCCTGTCTCCACTCCAGGAGCCCCACCTCTCGCAGGATCTACTCAGGCTCCCCTGGATGTGCCCCTCTGCCACCAGAACATTCACCCTGGAGATGACTTGGCACAGGGAGGGGATGCAGAGTAGGAAGAGGTGGTGAAGTCTTTAATGGAGGTCGAAGCTATAGACGTGCAGTGCCCCGGAGAGTCGGGCTCCCAAAGAACTCCTTCCAGCAGCAACGACAACTTGGTTCTGTAGGGGACACAGAACAGTATGTTGATCATGCCTGTGAAGCTCCTGCCCTAGTCCACGCATCTTGCTGTGCTCGGGTGACACAGATGGAGACGGGGGTTAGTGCCACGAGGTTTCAGAGACGCAGACTAAGGCAGCTCGGCTCAGGTGCAGGCCGAGTCCTAATTCCAGCCCGTTGCTGGAGGCTCAGTGAGTGGCCACTCTCATCCTCAGACTGTCCATGTCCACTTGTCAGCAGCGCCAACAATCCCAGGTAGGTGTCGTGCAAGTGAAATAGTATGAATGTTCACCACAGTGAACTGTAATGACAAAGGTGAACTTGCAGTGTTGTACAGAAAGGAATCAACTATAACTTACTTTTAGATCTCTAAGTAAGGGTTGATAGATGTGTAATGTCTAACTTTTGGAAAACGAATTTTAAGAGTAAGCCAAGCTTAGGGCCCCTGGGTGGCTCAGTCAATTAAGGTTAAGCGTCTGCCTTCAGCTCAGGTCATGGTCCCGGGATCAGGCCCCACACATCCGGCCCCCTGCTCAGCAGGAGTCTGCTTCTCCCTCTCCCACTCCCCCTGCTTGTGTTCCCTCTCCGTGCCGTCAAATGAAATCTTTAAAAAAAAAAAAAAAAAAAAAAAGTAAGCCAAGCTTATGATGTAGTCTATCACCAGACCTTTTGAGACTCCCTCCATAAACTTTATAATCCATCGGGTTTTTTTTCTGGATAACCCTACATTTTACTTACCAGGCTTGCCTACAAATAACATTCAAGCAAGGGCCACTTGAACTGTGGGCCACCAGAGGGCAGTGTCCCCAAATGCCCGTAAACTGGAGCCAGGTCCACCGCACTCTTTAGCCCTTGATCCTATCCTGATGTGCATTTTATTCTACTTCCCATGTGTATAAGTGGTGTTTTTCCTCAAAGGTGGGGACTTTGTCTCAGAGCCTGCACAGTTCTGTGCAATATCCTACAGTAAACGAAGGAATGTATTCAGTGGTCTAGCTGGAGATGAAGATAAACCCTTTAACTGCTGTATCCATGAAAATCCACAATGTGCATACCCTTTGATCTAGCAATCTTCCAAGAATATCATTAGCAGGGATATTATATAAAAATACACAGCTGTGCAAGAATGCTCACAATAGTAAGAAAACTGGAAATAATTTCGAGTAAATGTGAGAAAGTGAACTGGATAAAATAGGGTGCATCTGGACAATACTCTGCAGCCCTGAAGAAGGTAGCTCCCCGTGTATTTGAGAGGAAGCAGGATACACTGCGGTACGTGAGCAGGAGAGAATTTGTCTGTCCCTAGAGTGCTACAGAAACCCCAGAGTGTGGAAGAACATTAACAGCGGCTGTCTGACGTGGCAGGGGTTTGCGAGGTTCCCTGAAGGGCCCGGACCAGTATTCATGCGTGAGGCTCCGGGGGACATCGGTCTCTGAGGCCGCCAGCCAGCTCGTCTGGTAGTACGCAGCCCCGAGGAAGCCACGGACACTGAAATTTAAACTTCATTTCTTTTTTCTCCAATTCAGCTCGCGGGCTGTGCAGAACTCGAGGCAGCCCACAGGCTGTAAGGTGCCGAGCCCTGCCCTCGGGGATGAAACTGGGAAAGTGATGGGACTGTGTGTGGATGTTTTTTTGTGTTTTTCAAACACAATCTGAACGATAAAATGAGATCATCCGCACCCCGGCCTTAGCATGTAAACGTGAGGAGTGCATCCTCCTGCTCACCTTGTCTTTCGACCGCACGGTGACCACAGAGCTCCCAAACCTTGAACTTGCCTGTAAAACAGGGGCTGTTAGTGGTCTTTGGAAGACATACCATATTTTATCAGTTTAAAAAATAAGGGAAAGGGCACCTTCGTGGTTTTTCTTTCTTCATTCCCGTAGGAGGTACTCACCTCAGGAGAAACCAGTACGTACTGGGCCTGAGAGGAAAGGGTGAGAGAGGGACTGGTTACTGGGGGTGTGGGTTTTAGCTACACTCTAAGCCCTACGCTTTGTTGCCCTTTGACACAGGAACTTAGGGAAATAGATGCACAGAGGTGTTTATACATGAATATTTGTATCCTTATTTATAACGGTGAAATGAAATGGACTAAGGGACTAATAGCCACTTAAGTAATGTTTACATAAACTGGCTTATCCACAGATAAAACAGTAGGCAGCTGGGAAATGTAGGAGAATGTAAGCAGGCATAGAGAAGGGGTTACAGGTAAGACAAAATCTCGTTAAAAATTGTGTACAATAGGTCACAGTTGTTAAAAAAATACATTCACACACTCAGTGTAATGATGGAGTGTGTGTTTGGTGCAGAGCCCCGTCCTTTCATTTCCGAGCTCTGCGACCCAGAGCATCTTCCCCTCGGATCCTTTGTCTCCACCTGGCATAGTGCCAACTTACCAGCTTTGATGTGAGTTAAAGAAGGGGCTGGAGGGAGGGAGAGATCTGTAAGTGCTTAGCATAGTGCCAGGCACAGAGTAAAATGCACAGGAAAAAATACCGGAAGGATACACATCAAAAGGTTATTTCTGCAGGGTGCAGTTCTAGGTAGAAGATTTAATTTTTAAAAAAACTTTAATTTTACAATTAAATAATGGGTGTTTTATGCCCAGGGAACCCTTAAGGAAACCCACCTGAGAAAAGGAATAAAAGCAGTGAAACGGGCGCCTGGTGGCTCAGCAGTTAAGCGTCTGCCTTAGGCCCAGGTCACGGTCCCAGAGTCCTGGGATCGAGCCCCACGTCAGGCTCCCTGCTCAGCGGGGACCGTTTCCCCCTCTGCCCCTGGCCCTGCTTGTGCACTCTCTCTCTTGCTCTGCACTCTCTCAAATAAAATCTTTTTAAAAAGGCAGTGAAACAGGAAATGAGACTGCAGTGGCCCTGGCCTGTCTTCCTCTGCTGTGGGCTCCCACCCAGGGGACGGGCTGTGACCAGAAGCAGGTGACACCACGTCCAGAGACTGCAGCCACAGGCGCGGAGCTGCAGACCTGCGAGAACGCAGGGCCACCTGCGCCCACGAACACAGGCATGGGATTGTGTCCTGCAGACAGTCCAGGTAAAAACTCGAGGGTCTGCAGTGGACGCCATTTTACGAGGCATCAGCAGGTAGCCTCCTTTGCCAACATGGCATAGCTTTTGTACAGGCACATGTTACCTTCTCTTCAGGACATGGAGCTATCCATGATTTGCATCTGCCCGTCATGTCGCCGAAGGTGATGTGCTTGCCATTATAGACATAAACACGGCCGTCTTCCCCACCCAGCAGTCCAGAGGTGACGTCTGTTATCCTCAGGGGCGCCGCCAGGATGATTTCATCTGCAAGCCATAGAAACCAGAAGGAAGGGGCTCCCTCCTGTCATCCTTTCCGTTGTCCTAACCCAACCTCCCCCAAGTCAGACTAGCGCGTCCTTCACGCAGTCCACCCTCCCCACCCAGCAAAGGCTTTGTTTCCTAGTTGATCATCCATAGATGACAACTGATGTGGGTGGCTCTCCTGTTACCGCCTTCAAGAAGTCTAGCTCACTTGGCTCTGGTCTCGCCTGACTCAAAATAGACGTAAAGGCCCTTGGGCCCCTGAGCTGTCCATTACGAGGGCAGAGGCTCCATGATCCAAAGGGACTCGATCCTTGGCCCTGTTCCTTTCGCACCTAAGCCATCGCCATCCAGGTCACTCAAGTGCAGAACTCCACCAAATCGAGAGAAGCGGCGGTCCCCGCTGAAGGTGCTGAGCAGAGAAGGCTGTGTGTCGGGGGTCAGTTCATACATCCGAGTGGTTCCGCCCTGGTGCAAGGTCATGGTCAGGAATGCCACTTTGGACACCTCATCTGAAATAAACCAGGGCATGGTATCTGCTGCCATCCCAGGAATGAAGAGAAGACAAAGCACCAAACGGAGCCCTAGTCTTGCTTCAACCTTCCATACCTCAAGTGACGCGATGGCTCGGGATCACAGAACAGGCGTCTTCAGTGGGAAGGTGCAGCAGGCTTGGGCACAGAGACCCAGGCGTGGGGCACGCGCAGGGATACCCCATCAGACAGCTCTGACCCCTGCAGTAGTCTCCACACGACCACCTTCCCTTACACCGCAAACTGCCTGCGTCAGTCACGCTCCTGACAAACCCGACAGAGTCTAAATTCCGGCTCTAGCGTTTCCCCCACATGTCAGAGAACAGAGCTGTCGTACAGTCCGTCCCACCAGCCGGACTCCCTCACGGGCCCCAGGGCAGGGACACCGCCTTGCAGTGTGGCCCATACTTGCTATAAGTCCTACTACTTTGTATCACTGACTTTCAGGATTACTGGGAAAGTCGAAACTGGAGTGTTGAACTTGTGAATGCCAAGATTTTTACTATCAGTGTAAAAGGTGTGGAAAATGCCCCCCAAAAATTATAAAGTTCTAGAACGTATATTGCTTTCTGGAGCTTGATACCCACGTGTGTGTTAAAATGGAGATTGTTGCAGATTATAAAATTTTATAGTTTTACATTTAGGCCATTTCTAACTTCTTGCTGTTATAATTAAGACTGTGATAAAGATCCTTTCCTGCAGTTTGGAGTAGTACCTGAGAGCAGATTCTTAGAAATGGTCCAAAGAGCATCCAAGGGAATGAGCATCTTTTGAGGCCCTTGCCCTTCTGCCAAACCTTTCTTGAAGGGGCAGCATCAGTCCACCTGTCACCAGCACCGTAGTAATGCCCACCTCATCTCAGCCTCGCCATGTTTGAGTAGCATCGTTTTCATACTGAAGATACTCCACAGTTCCTCATCAGCACCCTAAAATCCCCACTAAATATTTCAGTGGTTCGTTGTGTCCAGTGACCACATAGCTTCAGCCGGAGCCTGAGCCCAGGGGCAGAGGGACAGGCCTGACAGGGTCATGTTCCCGACCACCGCCCTCAGGGATCACCCTGCAAGTACATCTGACCAAAGTGCAGTGAGTCTGTTACCAGAGAGCCAAGATGCCCACACTGCACTGAGGGATACTGATCCTGTCTCTCATAAATAAATACATAAGGTTAACTTGTATGTAATACAGACATGTAAATTGATCTTTTTATATTGTTGTATAGTATTTTGTAACAGGAAAATACCAAGACAGGAAGGACATTAAAACAAAGTCTGGAAAGCTCTAATCACAGCACTCCAGTAGAAAGAAAAGTGAAGCAAATAAAATCACTAATGGCTGTTGCAAGAGTTTGGAAAGAGCTCTGTGAAAGGGGGAAAAACCCCAACTACTCCAAAGCTAAGTCAGCATCCGGGGTTACAGTGCTGTGTCCTTAGTCATGCAATGAAGAATCTCGCCATTCTGGGGTGGCTGGCCGGCTCAGTCCACAGAGCACGCACCTGTTGATCTCCCGGTCATGGGTTCAAGCCCCACGCTGGGCGTGGAGCCCAGTTAAAATGAAAGAAAGAAAAGGAAAAAAAACATCTAGCCATTCTTTTGCCCAATCCACTCTTACTCTTCTAATGTGTGCAAAAATCTTCCTGAAAAATAACTTGACGATATGTAAGGAGAGCCTTATTAGTAGACCCTCTAGTCCAGGAATTAAACTATTCAGGAGGCAAGAGTTTTCTGTACACCGACTTTCGAGAGAGAAGATGGTATTCACAATAGTGAAAAATTGGGAGCATCCTAAATTTCAGCTTAAGTTTTTCCTTAAATATCTGGATAAGGGGTGATTTCTATATACATCTTTTCTTTTCACAAATTTCTACAATAAGCATGATTCACTTTGATCATCTTCAAGGGAGTAGGTTTTGTTTTGTTTTTAAGATTTTATTTATTTATTGAGAGAGAGAGAGTGACACAAGCAGAGGGAGAGGGAGAAGCAGGCTCCCCTCCGAGCAGGGAGCCTGATGTGGGGCTCGATTCCACGACCCTGGGACCCTGAGCTGAAGGCAGACGCTTAACGACTGAGCCACCCAGGCGCCCAAAGGGAGTAAGTTTTTGGTGGCTTTTTAAAACTCTTTCCCGTAACACAAGTGATGTTTTATTAACATAAGTCCTCAGCAGACCTAGTCCCGGTGAACTGATGTGTAGAATTTTCTGAACCCCTCCTCTTGCTCCAAGCTCAGTGAGACTGGAGCTTTAACAACACACTCGGTTACTTTCATGAGGGATTTTCAACAAATCTCTGAGGTGAATATTATAATTTGTGTTTTGCGGATGAGGATACTAATGCTCAGGTAGGTTAAGTAACTTCCCCCAGGTTATGCCGCTTGCTATTACCGAGAAAAGGAAATACAGTCTGGTCTGTCTGGCTCCAGATTTCACAACCTTCCCCCCAAGGATGTGGTCAAGAAGCCACCCGACTAAAAACGCAGTCATGTTTCCCAGCGTGTGACCTACCGTGAGTCGGGGCTCCAGCCAGCAACACTTGTTTCTGAGTCCCGTTCACCAGCACGTGGCCGCTGGACAGGGAAGTCCCCAGCTTCCCCATCGTCTGTGAAATGCCGTCAGTCGGCACCGTGCAGCTCCGAGAGCTCTCCCCGGTGCCCAGTCTCCGTGGGGGGAGCGGCAGCCTTACCTTGTCTCCGGAAATGGTAAACCAGCTTTGGCGTTGTGGGGGCAAATAGCCATACACCCGTCCGAGGCTCTGTTTCTCATCGTGAGCGTGGAACAGGTGGCCCGGGCTGGAAGGAAGCACACGCAGACGGGGGAGAAGAGCGGGCCGACTAGTCAGGGCCCGGCGAACACAAGCCCCCTCTGCCCCGCCCCTGCCATCCTGGGATCCTGGCAGGGGAGCGGGGTGGCTTTCTGCTGATGCGAAGCTCACCACTCTGCCTCCCCACTGAGGGCAGGTAGAGGGAGGGCCACGGCCACGGGCTGAATCGTGTTCCTCCGGAATCCACGTCGGAGTCTGAACCCCAGCACCTCAGAATATGTGTATTTGGAGACCGGGCCTCAAAGAGGCCATCATGTTACGCTGACGTCATTGGGGTGGGGCCTGATCTAGTAGGACTGGGTGTCCTCGTAAGGACAGACAACATGGACGGGCGCAGACCCAGGAGAGGCCCGGAGAAGGCGGCCCCCTGCAAGGCGAGGAGAGTGGCCTTGAGATGGCCGCCACCAACCCCGCGCCCTGGAGAAGATGCGTTCCCGCGGCTTCTGCTACCCAGGCTGTGGGACGGTCACAGGAGCCCTGGCAGACTCATCCCCCTCCTAGCTCCTGCTTCAGCTTCCGAGAATCCGCCACTTTGCCACAGAGCCGCAGCTTTTCCTATGGGGTCGGGGCCCCCGCGGCAGCCGGCATCTGCCCCTCGCGCCCCGGGGAGCACCCACCTACTGGTGTTCCTCCAGGTTGGGCTCCCTACCAGCAGCACGGTTGTGTGGTTCACGCGGAGCCCGTGGAGGGCGTAGCCGAGCCAGGAGAAGTCCGCCTCGCCCCGCACCGTCCAGTTGGCCGCCTCCACGCCCAGCTTTTCTACACGAGACAACCAGTGCCCTTTACCTTCCGTGGGAGGCTGTCACAGGACAAGCACATTTCTGGAGCTCACTTCTGTGGGGTGGAGGATGCGATATAAACGGAGCCCCCCAGCGGGCAGGTCGGAGCATCACTGGGATGCCTTCCGAGTTCCCAGGCTTCCATGGAAAGCCTCTGCCAACAAGCTACGGGCCCCCTTTGGATCTGGACCTGGAAGTTGGACCCCTTTTTGTATATCCGTGATTCTACCCATATCACCTGGATGATAAAGGTAGATACTCTTGTATCTTATCTGCAAGAGGAAGAGCTATTAGAAAATTTAGATGACCTGATAGTGGAAGGAGGGAGATAGGACAGAAGCCCACAGGTACGAGGACAGACTAGAGCAGGGAGGTCTCGGGAGGTCTCCGCCCCCACCCCCTCCTCCCCCTCGCAAGCACTACCTTTGTGGCTCCAGCTGGGGTCGGAATAGAACGCAGCCACCATGCCCTTCTGTTTCCCTCCACCCGGCGCGAAAGGGGAGCCCATCACCAGATCGGGCTCGCCGTCCTCGTTCATGTCTGCGGCCACCAGCGTCCAGCCCAAGTTACAGTAGGTGTCCTGTAGGAGAACCAGGAGAGCACATCCCACTCAAAGGCGGACAGCAGGAGGCGGCGAGGTCTGGCCCTGGCCCAGGGGGTCCCTGTACCTGGCAGGAGATGGTGACGTTGGGGCCAGAAGACACTCCTCCTTGTCTGGAGCCGAAGTAGACGTACACCGCACCCTGGGCGAAAGCAAGCCGCGGGGCGGTCACTCAGATCACCAGAGAGGGGGTGAAGAGGACCTAAATCACCCGAGTCCCCACGGTCGGGAGCTCAGCAACAGACAAACAGGACAAGTGGTTTTTACGTCTCTCACTTGCGTCAGCGTGTTGGAGCCCCCAACGCTGAGACAGCCACCCCTATCCTTTCACATCACACACACTTGTTCAGTGCACCGGCTGGACAACCCGCTCGCCTCCCTGCATTGAGGCCAGCTCTGTTTCTGGCTCGCCCATGGTGCCTTCCCTGACCCGGCCGTGATTCCTCAGAACATGACACGCCGTGTGGCCAGCGTCCACAGCCCTGAGACGCATGTGCGCCATCATTCCCTGTCCTGAAACAGCTCCCATCTTGTAGCTTGCTGGTCTCCACCCTCACTCATTCAAGAAGCGTTTATGTTCCACCACGAGCCAGGTGCAGGGAAGACCGTGTAAGTCAGACCACACTCTGTCCTCCCAAGAAGCTGGCCAACGGGCAGTGACACCACGGTGTGGAAGGGACTAGAGGGAACGGCTGTGGTGTGCGGACAGTGACATGGGGCCCACGTCACGGGCTGACGTCAGCTCCCAGGTGGGTGCCCTGTCGCTCCTGAAGGACCAAGGGGAGAAAGGGCCTTCTCCACGCGCCCTCAGGCCAGGGGGCCTGTGGGTCCAGAGGACAAACGGCTCACAGTCTGGAAGCAGAGAGCGAGGAGACGGGGACAAAGCGAGCTCGTGGCAGGTCGAGGTGATGAGGGGCCTTTGACCTTCTGGGTCACACGGTGCAGGAGCCGGTGCCCTGCCGTGTATGGGGCACATGCGACGAGAGCCTGCGCTGCGGGACCCGGGACCTCGGCCAGGGCGCAGGGATCCAGGGAGGTGTCCGCTCGGCAGTGAGGACGGGGGCTCTCGAGTGGCTGGAACCCCCGTCCCCCTCACCATTCAGTATCTTGGTGGGAGGGAGGGGGCGCAAAATAGGGGAAACCCAGGAAGGCAGAACTAGGTGCCGCCCGGTAACCCAAGGTCGTGTCAAGGACCCAAACTGAGGGGCCCGAGATGATCTCCCCACAAATGCGGGCCTGGTACATTTGGCTGGCTGCTTCCCACGGACCTTCCCCCAGACGTTCCACCCGCCCTGCCTCCCCCTCCCCGACCCCCCCCCCCCAGCTGCAGCAGCCCTACCGTGTAGGCCAGCTTCTCGGAGCCCACCGACGGCGCTCCCACAGCCAGGTCAGGCACGCCGTCCTTGTTGAAGTCCAACACGGCCAAGGCCGAGCCAAACCGACCTGAGGGCTGAAGGGCACCAGTGACCCCCCGGGCCAAGCCACAGCCTTCAGAAAAGCAGGCGACTCCCTGGGAGGACAGGGACCCGGGCCCCCGACCTGGACGCCGAGGGCCCAGGGAAAAATCTGCGGCGACCGGAGCACGTCCGCGCCCCGCCTGCTGGGTGTCTGCTTGGAGGGGACGAGGAGGGGCCAGAAAGAAAAGGGTCCGTTCTCACAAGTTCTGGGTTTTTTGAAAATGGTCCCACATGAAGGGCCAGGCTCCCTTGGAAAGTACCCAAAATAAGAGCCCCATACACCAGCAACACTGGCTGCCATGTGACGAGCACTCGGAACGTTCGTCCCACGGGAGGGCACAGCGTGGACAGCACCTTACACGCACGGGGGCAGGTACGTTCACTACGCCCCGTTCACAGCTTATGGATGGGAACCCCAGTCCATTCGGGGACCCTGCTCTTCCGAGCTGGATTCTCTCCTCTCCTGCTCTCCAGAACCGGCCTCGTCCGCAAAGCCACTCCGCCGGCTCTCCTGCTCTTTCACAGCACAGGCGACAGTGAGCAGTCTTGCCAAGCGGAGGCTTGCCCCACACACGTTCCCACGACCCAGAACCCACATCAATTATGTATTGGCCAATCGGGCTGCACCTGGCGTGCAGCAGCCTCTGGAGAGGGCCCCCCCTCCGAGGTGGGAACTTGAAGAACGAGAAAGGGTTGCTCTGAGCACCAAGCACGGAGGGGCAGCCAGGGAGTAAGGGCGCCGGGCGGCGGCGGCCAGCCTCGTTTGGTCGCCAGCTGCACGTCAAGCCCTCCCACACATCAACCCGGTGCTCCTCGACAAGCAGACTCTTCCAGCAGAGCCACGCCCGAGGCCGCTCATCCTCCTCCTCACCCTCCAGACAGGGACACAGACAGGCTGACTGCAGGCCTAGGCTACACCTGCGCCTTCAGCGGCCATAACACGGCACTGCCTCCTTCCTCGTCCCACGGATCTGAGAGCGTGCATCCCCCTCCACGGGCAGAGCCCGGCCGGCAGGAGCCCCAACGCTCTGACACGGCACGGCTTTGTGAGGAAGCAAGGAGCAGAGACGCCTGGGCGGCTCAGTCGTTAGCGGCTGCCTTCGGCTCAGGTCATGATCCCGGGGTCCTGGGATCGAGCCCCGCATCGGGCTCCCTGCTTCTCCCTCTCTGTCTGCCGCTCCCCCTGCTTGTGTGCATGCTATCTGGCAAATAAGTAAGTATCTTAAAAAAAAAAAAAAGCAACAGGAATGGGTAAACTTATTTTGGAACATTCTCGTGGTAGCAGAAGGGTCCAGTAAATGCTGTGCGTCTGGGACTATGAAACCTCACACACTGGCCAGCCAACGGAGGATCACCTCTCCAATGCAGGGCTCCTTCTGTCCCGTCGTTAACCCCATACCCTTCATGTGTAAAGTACGTCCAGGCATGTCATCTTGTTTTGTCCTCACAGCATTAATTCCACAGCAAAAGCGGTTTCCCCAGGACAAAACCACGGTCTGATGTCAAGTCCAGCGTCCCTTGCCCTGCTGCTTGCTGCGGGGAGCACGCAGTCCCACCAAAGCCCCCGAGCTCGCCTGTGACCAGTCGCAAGGCTGCCTGTCCCCCCTTCCTGCTCCTCTTAAGGACTAATGCCAGTCGAGGTCCCTGCTGTCCCGAGACCGAGCGACACTGACTCCACGCAGAGCCTTTCTCCTACAGTCACCGTGGGCCTTTTCTGGGGATGCATCACCACTTAAAATCAAGGAATGAAATCTGAGCGAAGTCTGGAGTTTAGGGAAGAGTCACGTACCAGAGTTGGTTTCTTACATCTGATACGCTGACACCGTAGTTACGTAAGACGCTACCTTAGGGGAAGCCGGGTACGGGGTGTGTGGAACTCTGCACTGTCTTTACAGCTTTTCTGTGAATCTAACATTCTTACAAAATAAAAATTCACATATAAAAAGAGGGAGGCTTAAAAAATTCGGGGGGGTGCTTGTAATCTCAAGAAATCACATCCTGACTGGCGACTCAGAGCAGCTCTGAATAAACAGCAGCTGTGTTTCGGGCGGGTACTGGGCCAACAGGCTTTTAAAAATGGCAAGTGTTCCACAGACGGAGGCCACCAGCCGTTTCCTGGCTATTTGCTCTGGGGAACCTGCCACGAGAGACGGGCAGTGGCTTATGGACATGAGAAGGGAAAGTTGGAGCCGGGCGCCCCACCTGGAAACCCTCCAGGGTCACGTGGGCCTCCTTGTCGAGATCCAGGTCGAGGGGGGGCAGGCCCAGCTCGCTGCCGTACACGAGGTACACGCGCCCAACCTGGCTGTGGCCGGGGCGGCTGTAGCCCGGGGCGCCCACCACCAGGTCCCCGAGCCCGTCCTGGTTGAGGTCAGCCGAGGTCATTGCCCTGTGGGGAAGAAGAGAGAACACCCCGTCCAGTGTCTACGGAGAGCCATGGGTGAGACGGTCGCCTGCTTCTCTCTACAGAACTCCCTCTTGCTGCTTTTTTCACCCTGCGTGGCTGTGGAGAATATCCACTTCTGAGGTTATATGGTTTGTGAGATCTGGTCTTGCTCTCCACGAAACACAACAACACTGGACACATTAAGGCCTCTGGGCATTTCTGAACCTTATGACCCGAGCAGGTGAAAAGCATCTTCACAAAGCATCACATTCGGTGTGCAAACCCAGAGCCGCGAAGCACGATCCTGGGCTCGCCGGGAACACAGGAAATCTGCATCCGGCCGACGGCACCGGGAGCTTTCCGACGGACCAGGTAACAAACGGAAAGGATGGAGCCTGAGACCAACGTGTGTTAAGTACACCGTGTTATTTCTACCATAGTTGCTTAGGGTACCTTGTACCGTGAAGAAATTACATGTTCAGCGTATTTAGTGGATGTTTCCAAACGAGGGTCTATGACCCACGGTTATAGATCAAAGGTCCAAATGTCTTTGTTGGGGCAGCTAGAAAGACCAGAAATCATGTTATTTATTGTAGTTTTCATGGCCATGTAAGGACTGCATGGCGGCACAGAAGGAAAAAGAGAAAAGTTGTCTCTAAAGGGGCTGCCGCCCAGTGAGAAAGGCCAGACACACTGACCATGGACACACTGCTGTCCCCTGGCTCCCTGGGCTGGAAGCTGGGGAGGGACCTCTGCACCACCCCCCACCCCCCCGTGGCAGCAAGCCCAGCAGGGGACCACCTTTGGCTGCGTCAGGAAGGCAGCCAGGAAGAGCCATCATGCACAGGGGACCGGCCAATAAACAGCATTCACCTCCTGTCGCCCGAGCTGGGGCTGAAAGCATCAGGGGCCCCCAAAAAGAAGGGCTGTCAGCAAATTGTTCCAAGGGAAACAGTGTCATCTGGATCTGAGAAGTGTGGTTGAAATAAGAGGTTTCCCCCAAACCGCCATATACTTGGGCTTGGTTTGGGTTGATCATGAAACTCAAGAGGAACCCCCAGCATTCTAAGTATACAATTATTGTGGTGTGCTCGGCTTCTGTCCTATGAAGCGATGATATCCCCATCACTGTAATAGCTGTTTATCCACTCCTAACGTCGTGAGATTCCCAGAAGGACATCGAAGCTTGGCCATTGTTCTACAACACTTCATCATGGTAATTATTCAGTAAAGTGAAAGCTCCCTGCATTTAAACACATTCTGACCCATTTTAAGGAGACAGTTTCATCTTTACAGTAACTTGACCACTATATTAATGTTTTTGTTGATGATGAACTAATTGGAATATAAGGTGCTAACAGGTGCCACCAAAACCATCTGTTGAAATGACTGAACTTCATACTGGGGACAGCTTTCGGGAGTAGGAGAAACACACCTACCAGCCGAGTCTCGTGTAGGGGAAAGACAGGAAGTAAGATGCCAGGGGGCTGGAGACATGTTTCCATGACTGCTGGGAGCTGCCTGTGAACATTGTCCGTATGTTCCTTCCCAAAGTCTGGTACAGAAAAGTAAGGGAGTCCTGGAAACACAAAATCATTACAGATAAGGACACGTGGCGTAATCAATGAAAACTATTATTTCTCGTCAAAAGTATTAGACTTTCTAAAGGAAACCCATTTTGACAGTGCTAAAAAAATAAAGCATCAATTCCTATCAGTAAGATCCCTTGGGATGAGCAATTAGGGAGGCAAATCACGACCCCTGTATGCAGAGAGGGAGGGTAGGTGCGGCCCTAGCGTTCAGGTCCGGATGGCAACAAAGACTTAGCTGGGCCTTCACCTGAACCAAAGTCAGGAGAGTCCCTACGAACCCATAGAACGTAACAAAATCAATTTAACGGATTAAAACGGCTTAAGTGTTCAATCTAGAACTAGGATTGTGTGTGTGTGTGTGTGTGTTTTTTCCCCCACTCGTTCTGCACCACCACCAGGATGCTGAAAATAGCCTCCAAACCACAGCCAAATGGAGGGGCTGCTGTGTTTGCTTAGGCACCAGAGGTCATCTGCCAAGCGCCGGAAGCAAGCCAAGCACGGGGACAGCGTGGGATCTGAGGTGTTCTGAACGTGGTTGTGCGCAGACTTGAGTGGCCCCGAATAATCCCGCCCCATGCAGGACCCATCCACGGCCAGGGGATACAACTCTGAATCCACCCAAGGGCGAAGGAGACCCCACCAGGGCTCTGAGGCCTGGCCTGGCCGGGAGCACAGTGGGCAGAGCCGGCCGGGGCGGGGGGGGTGCCCTGCGGGACGGGGCTGTGCCTCCTGGTTCCGCACGCTAGCGCCCTCCCGTTGGCTGCCCCCCGACGCTCACCCTCATGCCCCCTGCGCCTTGCCCACTCTTCCAGGAAGCACTTACTCAGCTTCTGTGTGCCAGGCACCAGGACGGGCCTTGGCACCAGAAAGCCCCTCTCCCACGGGACCACCCTTCCACAGAGGAGACCGACCTGAGTAACTATGGGACAACACGGGAAGTGCTGTTGTTGGGGGGCCCAGGTCACGGCGGGCTACGGAATTCACGGAGCCCAGTGCAGAATGAAAATGCAGAGCCCCTGGTTCAAAAAAGTTTTAAGAATTTTTTTTAAAGATTTTATTTATTTGAGAGTGAGTGTGAGCGGGGCGGGGAAGGGAGGGAGGGAGAAAGGGTCTGAAGCAGACTGCGCTGAGCGTGATGCCCCATGTGGGGCTCGATCCCACGACTGCGAGACCACAACCTGAGCCCAAACCAGGAGTCAGACGCCCAACTGACTGAGCCACTCAGGTGACCCTAAGTTATTAGGAGTTTTAAGACAGCAAGAGCACTAACCCAAGTGTGGGGCCCTTCTCAGGGTGACTACAGGCCCCCCCGTGTGATAGCACACCTGAGAAGCAGGCCTGCCTGGGCCGGGCCCAACTCCCAGGGGAACCAGCTAGATGGTGTTCTCTGAACCCTCCAGACATTAAGAGCCCTTCACAATCCAATGCCTGCTTCCCTTCCCAAACCCCTCCTAGTGCCTTGTATCCCTGTCTTGTTTTCCAAGCAAACGAGTCTACTCATATCTCCAAATAACCCCAAACTTTCCCAAGAGATACATGCTCACTGATGAAATACTATCTACTATTCAAGGCCTAATGCAAATGCCGCCTCTGCCGTGAAGCCGTCTCTGATTGACAGCGAAGATGCAAGCTATCTTATAGGCAAAGTACTCCCCACCGAGATGTTGTTTGCATTCTATTTGCATATGATTATTTGTGTATTTATCATCACAATTAGACAAATTTTCTAAAGGTCAGAGTCCATTTCCCTTTCATCTTAAACCCCCAGTTGAACATCTGACACTTAAAAGGTGATCTCACGGATGGATTTCATATGCATCATCCCCCTGCATGGGGCTCTGCACGGTGAGCCTGCCATTTTGCTGACACGGTTTGCCTAAGGGCAAAGCAGGCCTGGCCCAGGTGCCCAGGGCCACCTCGGGCTCCACTGGACTGGCCCAAGGCCACAGAGGTCCACACACACATCTCAGAACATCTCTGGAAAAAAACAGATTTGGAGGCCAAGGATATTTGTGGCCTGGCTCATGCGCAGGTGACTCTCAGTGAATGACTGAAGGGCCAGTGAGTCTATAAGGACAAGATCATAGGGGCAGCATGTCCCTCCTTCCCCCACCGGAAGCAGAAAACTCTTACCGAAGTCCAGGAATCCACGCTGAAGAGCACACCTCTTTTAGTATAGCTTATATTTTTCGTAACATTTTTGGTTAGGGATGCAGTCAGATTCCTATGGAAATCATTTTTCTGCACTCTGGAGCTGTTGAAAAGGGAAAACAAAATGGGTCAGACTGAGGGAGCAACAGGCCCCTGAATGAAGGAATTGAAGAATACGTCAAGTCGATCGCTGGTGAGAGAATGTAACATTCGAGTATCTGGAAGTTGAAACACCTTTCATGCGACATCCCACGGAATTTTAGTGAACATGTTTCCAAGGTGTAAAAGCCTGTCCTTACCAAAAATACTTCCCAGAGCCTCAAAGTCCTATAGCATGGAAGTTGTGAATTTCTTCTAGATTACTTAAAAAAAAAAAAAGGAGTTTCAGTATTCCACACAAATAGTCAAGAAATAATGTAGCTATTTGGGAAGCTGGCATGAGGGCGTACGGATTTATCTTTGAAGACCTGCTAGAATGAATCCAACGATAAAAGCACATTTTCAAATTCATGCATTCTAACGAGACTACAAACCAGGTGCCTAGAGGAGATGGACAGGCTTCCCACGTGACTGAAGTGAAGCCCACACAATGGGAGTGAGCAAAGGGGCGTGTGTGAAACAGCCCAGTGTGGGGACCCTGACAGTCTAGAGACTGCAAGCCTGACCTAAAGGCACTCAAGTCAGTCACCAAAAAGGAAGGGAGGTGGGAGGGAGGGAGCAAAGAAAGGAAGGAAAGGAAAGAAAAAAGACTGTCCTGATTTAATAAATCCAACCATGGGGGCTTAACTGAACCTGCCTGTCTTCTGTTCTTCTGAAGCTCTCTGCTCTCTGACCTTAGGACCCTTCGCTGCTATCTCCTGTTTGAGCGTCTAACCCTCGCTCACTCTGAAGTGTCTCGGTTGAAACACTTCTTCACCGAGAGCTCCCCTGGGACGGGGTTGGGATGCTCTGTGGTACATCCTCTTCCCTCCTACGCTTGAGAGCATGTATGAGTTCTGGCCAGCGCCCATGCACCTGCCAGGACGCACGCCCTAATACAGCAGGAACGCCTTCTGCCCTGCTCACGAGGCCTCAGCGCCTGAACCAGCTCCTGGCAGCAGACAGGAGGAAATACTGCCTTATTGATATTTGTAATATTAATACAGTTTTAAGCACATGCAGTTGGCACACGACCCCAGCAGGAATACCACCCTCTGGCCCCCTTCCTCAGAAACTACCTAGAAGTCTCCTCACCCTGTCTCATCAATGACGACTTTCTCAGGGTGAAATATGGATAAAGGTTATGCATAATAACAATGAGAGTAATATTACTATTTACTGCCATTTTTATTGTTTAGCGAGCAACTTCCTGATGTGCTGTTTACCTCCATTCCTGCATGCTATCCAGGCCATGATTTTGGGAATATGCACTTTTTTTTTCTTTTTAAGGATTTTATTTATTCCCTGAGCAGGGAGCCTGATGTGGGGCTCGACCCCAGGACCCTAAGATCATGACCTGAGCCGAGGGCAGACGCTTCGCTGACTGAGCCACCCAGGGGCCCCTGCACATGTTTTTTCTATTTTGCCAAAGGAGGAAGCTGTACCTCAAAAAAAAGTTAGCGACTTGTTCAAAATCACATGGCTGTAAACGGCAGACCTGGGATTTAAACCTCTGTGTGTCTACAAATCCTGTGCCTTCGATGTCTGTTGAGCATCCTTCTGGGCAAGATGTTCTTTTTATTTTTTTTTAAGGTTTTATTTATGAGAGAGAGAGGAGGGAGGAGCAGAGGGAGAGGGAGCAGCAGACCCTGCACTGAGCGCAGAGCCAACACAGGGCTCGATCGCAGGACCCTGAGATCACGACCTGAGCCGAAACCAAGAGTCAGTCGCTTAACCCACTGAGCAACCCAGGCGCCCAAGATGTTCCTTTTCTAGGAACAGTTTTGGAATCCACTTACCCCTGGGTGCTGGCTTGTTGGCCGCCGCATGCAATGAACAGAGGGTTCTCAGGCAGGTTGCAGTCACTGGAAAGAGATGAATCAGGCATTTTTCTACCTCCTTCGCAAGCGTGAGTGTTACTGAGAATCGGTGGTGCACTTCAAGCCGCCTCCAGCGGCCTAATGCAGGGGGGCTCATTGCCGAGCCAGACATGATGGGTGAAGAACCTCGGTCCTACCTGATGAGGGCGGACGAGCTGACTGCTGGTAGCAGGACGGTAACGCAGGCAGCCCCACGCTCCGGTCAGCCCGGACTCACAGCCATCCTCCCATCCTCTTCCTCACCCTCTTCCTCACCCCCCCACCCACCCCCCGACTCCACCTGCTGAGCGGTCCCCACACTAACATGAACCATCTCGGAGTTCAAGATGGAAAGAAACAGTTTCCCAACTGTGCCCCTCTCTGCCCGATCATGCCCATTTTTTTTTTAAGATTTTTATTTATTTATTAGCACAAGTGGGGAGGAGGGGCAGAGGGAGAGGGAGAAGCAGACTCCCTGCTGAGCAGGGAGCCCGATGTGGGACTCAATCCCAGGACTCCAGGATCATGACCTGAGCCGAGGGCAGACGCTTCACCAACTGAGCCACCCAGGCGCCCCTATGAATAATCTTTGAATTAAGTAGCACTCTGGCTGGGAATGTACCATTCTTTCACTGTTTCTTTAGGAAAATACGCTACTAGAGTTTTATCAGTTAGCTAAGAAATGCTTATAATATGAAAACAAGTACATTGTTTCTTTCACTCATGAATTTGTCTTCTCTTTGGAGCCCCAAAGTTCTCATAAAGTTCCACAAATTCTGATGAATCTTCCTTTGTGTGTGTGGGTTGTGTGTAAAGATGCAGTCAATTCATGGAATTTTCGCCTTGACAAATTAGAACAGAGATCAAGAGACAATCTGTTTCTTCACAAACTCTCCTACTTAAAGAATAAAGTCTAGCTGTCTGTAGCTATTTGGACAACCTAACCAAAACAAACACCAAAGCTGCTCTCCACTTGAGGATCATGACACATGGACTTTATAAAAACAAATAAATGCAGGTCATTCACACTCATATGACCAATATAAATTTAACTTCCTTCCAATAATAATTATAATACTAGTAGCCAACATGTATTAAGTGCTCCCTAATGCTAAACCATTTGCATGAGTGACCTCACGTCGTCCTCCCAACAACCCCATGGCAAAGATAGAATTATTACTGTCCCCATTTCACAGATGAGAAAACAAAGCTTAGGGAGGTTTAGCTACTTGCTTGGGGTAACTCAGCAGTGAGAGGCAGATCTTGCCAATCCCAAAGCCCATCCGCTATCTTCGTGTGCACCTAAAAAGCCACAGCCACAGAAGGAGAGCCTGGGGATTTCACAGGAGGCTTATTTCACTATTAAAAAATAGTATTTATATTGGATTGTTTACTGTTTACCAACTGTTTAAAACAGGTTTTAATATTTACAGCCTAGTATCGACTTTATCATGCAAGGGAATTTTGTTTCAAAGCACAATATATAATTACGATTACCATTTGACTACTAGCAAAGGTTTTTAAGGGCACAGAAGAGTATCATCCAGCATGTAACATCCCGAAGCTACATGGATTTAGGTCCCTCCGATTTAGCCCAGCCCTATGCTCCTCCACCTGGAAGAGCCGCCTGGGGCAGCCCCAGCCCTCGAACCCCCTCTCCCACTCCACGGCTGCTGCTTGAGCTCCGCGCCCTGCCAGCACTGCTCCCTCCCCAGACCCCCACCCACCCCACCCAGGTCGGCAGCCGCAGACGGCCGCAGACTCCGTGGCCTGCTTGCACACTGGCTCGGAGGAGAGCCCTGGCCGTCTCACGCAGCCGGCAGACTCTGCGAGCCTATGGGGTAGACGGGCCACTGCGGCTGGGATTCGGGCGGCCCGTCTACCCCGCTCTACACACCCTGGGCTGAGTCTCTGGCTAACACTCCTCCCGGACATGCACGGCAGGAGCGGGGCAGGAGCGGGGCAGGAGCGGAGAAGGAGCTGGGCCCCAGATGCTGTTCCATACGGGCTGAGTGTCCGACTCCACCAGAAGGCTGTGATTTACAAATGCATCCATTTCTGATTTTACTTTGGAGTGGGGGTGGGGGGGTGTTCAGTGAAGCGCTCTTTGAAACCCTTTATCCCTGAGATGGCAGCAGGTGGAAAGGAGGCTCACTGAACCGTGGCCGCTGGAGCCTGGGCACAGCCCGGGTCCTCCCGGAAGAGAAGACACAGCCCAGAGGTGGAGGGGGGCCCTCCCACCGAGCACGGTTCTTCAGGATCTCTCTGTCCCTGAAACAGGGAACAGCGGCACGTGTAATCAGACGGGAGCGTGTCTTGAGTTTTGAGACCAGAGTTTCCATTCTTTTCCTCCTTGGTTAGGAGAGGCTGCACTTCGTGAGACCTTTTCATCTGATCAAGTGAAAACCTGGGAGCGGCACCAGGAGAGGGAGGGACAGGGCAGGAGTGACTGGTAGAAGAAGTGGGGCAGGGTCTCACCTGGTCCCGTTCTCTAACATGAAGCTCGTCAGACGGTAAATATTAGTGGACCAAAAAGCCATGTCATCCAGTCCCCCCAGGAAATATTCTTGGAATTGTTCCACCAAAAATGGAGACTTTCTGGAGTAAGTGGAATAAAGCTATGGCACAGAAAAAGAAAACTCAGTAAGTTTTTTTTTCTGGTAACTTTATAATCCTTTAAATGAAGATTTTGAAGAATGAAGCCTTTACCTTGGAAATAGCTAACATCTCACCATACCTGCAACATGAACAAAAATTTTGCCTGTTGAGTTGTGTTTGTACAAAGAAGTGAAGCAAATAAAAACCAAGCTCCATCTACATGTATCTACCATGATGCAACTGCCTTTGAAAAAAGCAAAAATCCAGAAATCCAAAATCCAACTCGGGAGACTTAAAATGTCAGCAAGTGCACTAAGAAGTCACACACTCAAATCAACCACAAAGTTTCCTCTGGGTCACACCTACATTTCCAAGAACTGAAGGTATGAACAGTCAACAATTGCATTTTTGGTGATGACTTCTCGGCCATAGAGTTTCTTATAAATCTCCAGCAGATCTTCAATGGGCACATACCTGAGAAAAGCAATGGAATAAAATAAGATTCTGAAATTGAAGATAATATCGGCAGCAAAAGCAGCGACCATTTACTCCATGATTATTACGTGCCAGGCATTATGCAAAGTGCTTTCCATGAACTATTTATTTAATCCTACCTAAAAGCCTAGGTGGTTGGTACTACTACATTCCCACCGGACCTAAGAGGACACTAAAGCACAGAGAACGGAATTAATTTCCCCAAAGATGCAGAGCAAACGACTGATAGCTTAATCCGGTATTTATGAAGGTACATTCAAAGACGGGAAACTAACTCTTAAGGTATAAAAAGGATGTTTAGTCTTGTGAATTCATAGTTCAAGGAGCAATATATTTTAATTCTTTGGAGCACTGAATTTTTCTCCAAAGTTATTGAGAGAGAGAGAGAGAGAGCAGGGAGGGGAGAGGGAGAGAAAGAATCTCAAGCCGGCTACATGCCCAGAGTGGAACCCAACGCAGGGCTCGATCTCACGACCCTGAGATCAGGACCTGAGCTGAAATCAAGAGTCAGATGCTTAACCGACTGAGCCACCCAAGTGCCCCCAAAGTTATTATTTTTAAAACACCAAAAATAGCTCCTCTACTTAGAGTAAACAGTGTAAGATGGTAAAAAGAATTCTAAGTCAGGCTTTTGGTTGACAGCTCCTCATTACAGTTGGAAGAAGAGTAGCACACATGAGATTAATGCTAAATCATCTTCTGTCTTCATTTCTGAAGCCTTAGACTATACTGGACAGAAACCGCAACCAAGCAAAACCCGATTTTAGTGTATTTATAAGAAAGAATCTATGGATATATCCACTTTTTAATTTACAAGAGTACCAGAGTTGTCCTCCCAACAGAAATAGCTTCAGGCTAGACACAATAACAAAAATATTTTTTTTAGATGAATCACCACGCTAGCAAGAAGGTTTTCTTTTCCAAAAGCCCAAAACAAATTGAAACTGGAAACTTGAAGAGGTAAGCAAATGTGGAAGCCAAGCTTTGCCCCAAGCCCTTGGAGATTTTCCGATGGCTGCCTTGTATGCCGAAGATGTGGGCTGAAGCGTAGGAACCAGCCAAAGCAGCCCATCTCAGAAGAGACTCTGCACTGAAAGCTACCCTCGGCAGGAGTATCAGCTAGAGACAAACCCAACCTATTAAAAAGGACAGCAAAGAAACTGGTCTTCATCTTGACGATGCACAGAGAAGGGGAGAAACAGATCTCCCCCTAAAACTCGTAACTACTACCAGTCCCACAAATGTTCTGTCCTGCATTCATGCCATCGCTGTAATCAGGAAAACCTCAAGGGCTGAATGTAACTCAATGTGGTCCTAGGTTAACATGCCTCGAGGCAGCCTGCAGAAGTCCAGACAAACCCTCGATAGAGAAATGCAACTCTACGGCCATGAGTAATTCGAGCACCATGGGACATAACCAAGAGAACCAGCGTAACTATAGTTAGAGCTGCTAAAGTCGACTTGAAGGCAATAAGCATTCATTAGAGATGAGGAAGGTCACTATGTCATGATGAGAAGGTTCAACTCACCAGAAAGACATGAGATTTTTACACTTGAATGTACCTAACAACGTATCTTCAAAACATATATATACACACACACATATATACACATATATATACATATATACACACACACACATATACACACACATATACACACATATATACACACACACATACACACACACATACACACATACACACACATACATATACACACACATACACATACACACGCATATACACATACGCATATACACATACACATACATATACACATACACACATATACACACATACACACACACATACACATACACGCGCATATACACATACACACGCATATACACATATACACATGCATACATACATATACATACATATACACATACACATACATATACACATATACACATGCATATACACATATACATATACATACATATACACATACACATACATATACACATATACACATATATATATATCTATATCTCTCTCTATATATCAAGTTGACAGAACCTCAAGGAGAAATGGGAAAAAAAAAATCCACTATCGCTGGGGGAAATTTTTTAACAAATTTTTCTCTCAGTAATTATTAGATCAACCTAATATAAAATAAAAAGGCTACTTATAATTTTAACAGTAAATTTAATGAGCTTACACTAGTAAGCAAATATGTAACATTAGGTCAAAAATTGGAGAACATTCTCTTCAAGCACAGATGGGATATTTACAAGAGTTGATTAATGCTAGACCTTAAATTGAGACTCAGTGGGAGACTCCTGACAAAGATGAAAGATGACAGAGCAGGAGGACCCTAGATCGATCCCATCTCACTGAGCCAACACTCACATCAGTGCAACAACCCAGAAAACAACCCAAAGACTGGCAGAAGAGTGGCGCCTGGCCAGCTCAGTCAGAAGATCGAGTAACTCTTGATCTCAGGTTTGTGGGTTCCAGCCCCATATTGAGGATAGACATTACTAAAATGAAAATAATTAAAAAAAAAAAAAAAAGACTGGCAGAAGAGACTCCACAACTAAATGTAGAGAAGAGACCGGCTCAAGGAGAGTAGAAAAGGCAGAGACATGGTGGGGCTGC
This sequence comes from Halichoerus grypus, assembly GCF_964656455.1. Classification (NCBI taxonomy): domain Eukaryota; kingdom Metazoa; phylum Chordata; class Mammalia; order Carnivora; family Phocidae; genus Halichoerus; species Halichoerus grypus. The sequence goes on from NC_135720.1 coordinate 140,718,728, forward strand.
TAAACCCCATGGGTCTGGCTACCAGAAGGAGGGAGCCGTGGTTTCAGGGAGGGGTGAGAAGCAGATTATCACACTGGGGAGCCTGCAAGGGGGAGCTACATCCCCACAGCATTTAGCTTTGAAAATAAGAGGGGCCAAATGTTCTGAGTCCTAGCCAGTGGGACTTAAAGCCTAGAATTTAAAAAAAATCAGTGGGCTTGGCTCTGGAAGAGCCCAGAGAGTAACAGGAAGCTCCGTCTCTGCCCTTAAAGAGATAGCACGACAGGGCACCTGGGTGGCTCAGTTGGTTAAGCATCTGCCTTCAGCGCAGGTCATGATCCCAGGGTCCTAGGATCAAGCCCCTCATCAGGCTCCCTGCTCAGTGGGAAGCCTGCTTCTCCTTCTGCCTCTGCTGCTCCGCCGGCTTATGTGCATGCTCTCTAACAAATAAAATCTTGAAAAAAAAAAAAAAAACAGGACAAAAATCACAGAAAGAGACCTAAGCAAAGTAAGTAATATGACTGATAGGGAATTTTTATTTTTTTAAAGATTTTATTTATTCATTTGAGAGAGAGAGCACAAGAGAGGGGCCGAGGAAGAGGGAGAAGCAGACTCCGATCCGAGGACCTCTGGATCATGACCAGAGCTGAAGGCAGATGCTCAACCAACTGAGCCACCCAGGTGCCCCGTGATAGGGAATTTAAAGTAATGATCATAAAGATATTCCCTGGACTTAAGAAAAGACTGGAGGCCATCAGTGAGATCCTTACCACAGAGATTAAAAAAAAAAAAATCAGATGAAGAACATGATATTGAAATAAGAAATACACTTGATAGAATAAATAGGCTAGAGGAAGCAGAAGAACAAATGATCTGGAAGACAGAGTAATGGAAGTAATCAAGCTGAGCAGGTGCGAGAAAAAATTATGCAAAACAAGAATGGACTTAAGGAACTCAGTGGCTCCATCAAACATGATGGCATTCGCATTATAGGGATCCCAGTAGGAGAGAGAGAAGGGGGGGTGGCAGAAAATTTATTTGAAGAAATAATAGCTGAAAACTTCCCTAATGTGAGGAAGGAAACAGATACTGAAATGCAGGAAGCACAGAGATATCCCCCCAAAACTCAAGAAGGTCCACACCAAGACACATAATAATTAAAATGGCAAAAAAGTCATGATAAAGAAACAATTTTAAAAGCAGCAAAAGACAGTTACATACCATACCCTGTAAGGCTATCAACTAATTTTTCTACAGAATCTGAAAGCAAGAAGGGAGTAGCATGATACATTCAAAGTGCTGAATGGGAAAAATCTGCAGTGAAGAATGCTCTATCCAGCCTTTAGAAGGAGAGATAAACAGTTTCCAGACAAACAAAAACTAAAGGAGTTCATGACCACTAAACCAGCCTTACAAGAAATGTTAAAGGGGACTCTGTGAGTGGAAAGGAGAGACCGTTAAGTGAAGAGTATGAAAAACAGAAAACACAGAAACAGTAAAAAAAGTAAATCTGTAAAAATAAGTCAAGGGATTCACCAAAATAAGAGGATGTAAATTATGCCACCAGATCCCTAAAATGTGTGGGGGGGGGGGGGGGAGTAAAGAATGGGTTCAAGTTAAACAACCATCAGCTTAAAACAGACTATGTGCAGAAGATGTTATATACAAACCTGTGTATGAAATGGTAACCACAAGTCAAAAACCACTAATAGATATAAAAAAAAACAAAGAGAAAGGAATCTAAGTCTATCACTACAAAAAGCCAACTAATCATAAGCGAAAAGAGCAAGAGAAGGATCAGAAAGAAAAAAAAAAACCTAAAGAAAGCACCACAAAATAAGTAACAAAATGGACTAAAAAACATACCTATCAATAATTACCATGAATGTAAATGGACTAAATGCTCCAATCAAAAGACATAGGGTGACAGGATGGATTAAAAAAAAAACAAAACAAGACTCATCTATATGTTGCTTACAAGAGACTCATCTCAGACTGAAAGACACCTGCAGACTGAGAGTGAGAGGATGGAGAAGCACTTATCATGCACATGAATGTCAAAAGAAAGCTAGGGTAGCAATACTTATATTGGACAAAACAGACTTTAAAACAAACACTATAAAAAAAGTAAATAAAACACTGTAACAAGAGACAAATAAAGGCACAATGTAATAAAAAAGGTGACAATCCAACAAGAAGATACAACAATTGTAAATATTTATGCACCCAATATGGGAGCTCCCAAACATATAAAGTAGTTAATAGCAAGTGTAAAGGAAGTAACTGATAGTAATACAATAATAGTAAGGGACTTTAACACCCCATTTACATCAATGGACAGATCATCCAAACAGAAAATCAAGAAAACAATGGCTTTGAATGACACATTGGATCCAATGGATCTAACAGATATATTCAGAACATTCTATCCTAAAACGGAAGAATACACATTCTTTTCCAGTGCACACGGAACATTCTCCAGAACAAATCATATATCAGGCCTCCACAAATTCAAAAAACCAAAGTCATACCATGCATTTTTTCTGACCACAATGCTATGAAACTAGAAATTATAAAAACTGGAAGGAACATGGGTGGGGGGATGGGTTAGCCTGGTGATGGGTATTAAATAGGGCATGTATTGCATGGAGCACTGGGTGTTATACACAATGAATCATAGAACACTACATCAAAAACTAACAATGTAATGTATGGTGATTAACATAACAATAAAAAATTTTAAAAAACTGGAAGGAACACAAATACATAGAGGTAAAATAACATGCTACTAAACAATGAATGGGTCAACTGAGAAATCAGAAAAGAAATTACAGATTACACTGAAATAAATGAAAACACAACAGTCCAAAATCTTTGGGTTACAGCCACAGGGGTTCTAAGAGGGAAGTTTATAGCAATACAGGCCCACCTCAAGAAGCAAGAAAAATCTCAAATAAACAACCTAACCTTATGCCTAAAGGAGCTAGAAAAAGAACAAACCCCAAAACCAGTAGAAGGAAGGAAATAATAAAGAGTAGAGCAGAAGTAAATGATGTAGAAACTAAAAACCAATAGAACAGATCAATGAAGCCATGAACTAGTTCTTTGCGAAGATTAAAACTTCAGCCAGACTAAGGGGCGCCTGGGTGGCTCAGTCGTTAAGCGTCTGCCTTCGGCTCAGGTCATGATCCCAGGGTCCTGGGATCGAGCCCCGCATCGGGCTCCCTGCTCGGCGGGAAGTCCGCTTCTCCCTCTCCCACTCCCGCTGCTTGTGTTCCCTCTCTCGCTGTGTCTCTCTCTGTCAAATAAATAAATAAAATCTTAAAAAAAAAACAAAAAACAACTTCAGCCAGACTCGAGAGAGAGAGAGAGATTTTAAATAAACAAAAACCCCCAAAAGAGGGGAAATAACAAATGACACCACAGAAATACAAAAAAACTCTAACAGAATATTATGAAAACCTATACACCAGCAAGTTGGACTACCCAGAAGAAATGGATAAATTCCTAGGAAAATATAAACTACCAAAACTGAAACAAGAAGAAATAGAAAATTTGAACAGACTGATTACCAGCAATGAGACTGAATCAGTAATCAAAATCTCAAAATCTCCCAACAAACAAAACTCCAGGACCAATGGCTTCACAGGCAAATTCTACCAAACATTTAAAGAGTTAATACCTATTCTTCTCAAACTATCCCAAAAAATAGAAGAGGAAGGAAAACTTCCAGATTCATTCTATGAGGCCAGCATTACCCTGATAACCCAAACCAGATAGACACCATAAAAAAGGAGAATTATAAGGCCGGTAGGTGTCATGAACACGGATGTAAAATTCCTCAACAAATGCTAGCAAACCAAATCCAATAACACATTTTTAAAAAACCATTCACAATGATCAAGTAGGATTTATTCCTGGGTTGAAAGGGTGGTTCAATATTCACAAATCAATCAATACAAATTACATCAATAAGAGGAAGAATAAAAACTACATGATCATTTCAATAGATGCAGGAAAAGCATCTGACGAAGTACAACATCCTGTCATGATTTAAAAAAAAACAAAAACAAAAAAAAACCTCCACAAAGTAGGTTTAGAGGGAGCATGCCTCAACACAATAAGGGCCATATATGAAAAACCCACAGGGAACATCATACTCGATGGTGAGAAACTGAGAGCCTTTCCTCTAAGGTCAGGAATAAGACAACTGTGTCCACTCTCACCACTTTTACTTAACATAGTACTGGAAGTCTTAGCTACAGCAATCAGACAACAAAAAAGAAATAAAAGGCATCCAAATTGGTAAGGAAAAAGTAACACTTATCACTATTTGCAGATGACATGATACTTTATATAGAAAACCTAGAGACTCCACAAAAAACCCCTAGAGTTGATGAATGAATTCAGTAAGATCACAGGATATGAATGTCAATGTATAGAATTCTGTTGTATTTCCATATACTAATAGTGAAGTAGCAGAAAGAGAAATTAAGAAAACAATCCCATTTACAACTGCACCAAAAACAAAATATCTAGGAATTAACCTAACCAAAGAGGTGTAAAACCTGTACTCTGAAAACTATAAAACACTGATGAAAGAAATTGAGGATGACACAAAGAAATGGAAGGACATTCCAGGCTCATGGATTGGAAGAATATTGTTGACATGTGGATACGACTCAAGGCAATCTACACACTTAATGCAATCCTAATCACGATGCTTGGGTGGTTCAGTTGGTTAAGTGACCAACTCTTGATCTCAGCTCAGGTCTTGATCTGAGGGTAATGAGTTCAAACCCCTTGTTGGGCTCCATGCTGGGCAGGGAGCCTACTTTTAAAAAAATGCAATCCCTATCAGAATACCAACAGCATCTTTCACAGAGCTAGAACAGACAATCCTAGAATTTGTATGGAACCACTAAAGACCCCACATAGCCAAAACAATCTTGAAAAAGAAAAGCAAACCTGGAGGTATCACAATTCCAGACTTCAAGTTGTATTTCAAAGCTGCAGTAATCAAAATAGTATGATAATGGTGCAAAAATAGACATGTTAATCAATGGAACAGAATAGAAAACCCAGAAATGAACCCACAATTATTGTTCAATTAATCTCTGACAAAGCAGGAAAGGACAGCCAATGGGAAAAAAGACAATCTCTTCAATAAATGGTGCTGGGAAAACTGGACAGCTACAGGCAAAAGAATGAAAGTGGACCACTTTCTTACATCATACACAAAAATAAACTCAAAATGGGTTAAAGACCTAAATGTGAAACCTGAAACTATAAAAATCCTAGAAGGGAGCACAGGCAGTAATTTCTCTGACATTAGCCATAGCAACATTTCTCTAGGTATGCTTCAAGAGGCAAGGGACATGAAAGCAAAGATAAACTATTGGGACTTCATCAAAATAAAAAGCTCTGCACAATGAAGGAAACAATCAGAAAAGCTAAAAAGTATCCTATGGAATGGGAGAAGATATTTTCAAATGACATATATGATAAAGGGTTAGTATCCAAAATATACAAAGAATTAATATTAAGTCAATACCAAAAAAACCCCCCAAATAATCCAATTAAAAACGGGCAGAGAACATGGACATTTCTCCAGAGAAGACATGCAGATGGCCAACAGACACATGAAAAGATGTTCAACATCATTCATCATCAGGGAAATGCAAATCAAAACTACAATGAGCTATCACCTCACATCTCTTAGAATGAATTAAAAAACAACAACAACAACAACAAAACAAGCAGCAAGTACTGGAGAGGATGTGGAGAAAAAGGAACCCTCGTGCACTGTTGGTGGGAATGCAAACTAGTGCAGCCACTGTGGAAAACAGGACGGAGGTGTATAGAACTGCCTTATGACCCAGCAATTGCACTACTGGGTGTTTACCCCCAAAATATAAAAACACTAATTCAAAGGGATACATGCACACCATGTTTATAGCAGCATTATTTACAAGAGCCAAGTTATGGAAGCAGCCCATCGACTGATGAATGGATAAAGAAGAAGTGGTGTATACCTACAATGGAGTATTACTTAGCCATAAAAAATGAAATCTTGCCATTTGTAACAACATGGATGGAGTTAGTATAATGGTAAGTGAAACAGAGAAAGACAAAAACCATATGATCTCACTCATATGTGGAATTTAAGAAACAAAACAAATGAGCAAAGGGGGAAAAGAGAGAGAGGCAAACCAAGAAATAGATTCATCACTATAGAGGACAAACTGATGGTTCCCAGAAGGGAGATGGGTGGGTGAATGGGTGAAATAGGTGGAGAGGATTAAGAACACACTTATGATGAGCACTGAGTAATGTATAGAATTGTTGAATCACTGTATTGTACACCTGAAATTATCTAACACTGCATGTTAACTACACTGGAATTAAATTTAAAAACTTAAAAGACTCCATAAATTTCACAGGAACCTGAAGAAAATAAATATATGAGTAAAAAGTAATAGAAGAGAAAATGAACATATAATAGAGAGGATCAATAAACCCAAATGTTCATTCTTTAAGATAATGAAACTGAAATGAGATTAGTTGTTGAAAAACGTTAAGGAAAGTCAGGATAAAGAACATTACAGATAACAAGGGAACACAAGTACAAATAAAAGAAATAAACAGTAAAGTATTAAGAACAACCTCATGCCACAATGTTTATACATTTAGATGAAATGGAAAAACGCTAGAAAAATAAAACACCTTAAGAAGAAATTGAAAAACTGTAGTCCTATAACCATGACTGAAGTTTTAAGAAGTCCCTATAAAGAGAACACCAGGCCTAGGAAGCTTTACCGATTCCACCGAACATTCAAGCAATCAAAGTTTTGATCTTACATAGACTTCCAGAGAATAGAAAAGGAAGGAACACTTCCTACCTGATGTCATGAAGCTGGCATAACCTTGATACCAGTAAACCAAACAAGGAGAGAAGAAAGGAAAATTACAGTACAAGCTCACCCAAAATAAAAATACAAAAATCCCAGGCTGCAATAAATGTAACAAATATTAAAAAGAAAATATACTATTGCAAAGTTGGTTTTGTCCCAGGAATTCAACTTGCTTAAATATTAGCAAATAGATTAGTACAATTGCTATATTATGTTAAAAAAGAACTATTTCAATAGATGCAGAGTAAGAGTTCAATATGTATGAAGTTAATTTATAATAAAAACTACTAGCAAACTGAAATAGAGGGAAACTGCCTTAAGTTGATAAAGGATAACAAAAACCTAGGGCAAACATTCTATTTGATGAAATTTTGAATGCATTCTCTTTAAGATCACAAACAAGGTAAGTATGCTTAGTATCGCCAGTTCTATTGTACTGAAAATATTAGCCAGTGTGGTACAGCAGAAAAAAGAAAGTTACAAAGATTGGAAAAGGAAAAGCAAGATGGTCACAATTTGTAGATGATGCATTGTAGAGTCTACAGTAAATTCAAAAAATCTCCAGATACGTTATAATGAATAAGGGAGCTTAGAAATGTTGCTAGAGGGGCGCCTGGGTGGCTCAGTCGTTAAGCGTCTGCCTTCGGCTCAGGTCATGATCCCGGGGTCCTGGGATCGAGCCCCACATCGGGCTCCTTGCTCAGCGGGGAGTCTGCTTCTCCCTCTCCCTCTGCCTGCCGTTCTGCCTACCTCTGCTCTCTCTCTCTGTGTCAAATAAATAAATAAAATCTTTAAAAAAAAAAAAAAAGAAATGTTGCTAGGTACAAAAATCAAAATTAGAAAGTGACTTGCATTCTATACAGCAACGATCAATTAGAAAATAAAACTGGTACCAAAAGTTACCATTCATGGTAGCAAATAAAAAGTCTCTGCAACAAAATTGAATAAAACCTCTAAGACCTTGATGGGAAAAACTTATACAACTTTGAAGTCATTAAAGTAGGCTTAAATAAAATACATAGCATATTTATGGATGAGAAGGCTCAATATTTCGAATAATAAACTTCTAAAAATTCCAACAAGATTTTTCTTGGAACATGGCAACTTGCTCCTCTCACTTTATTTGAAAGAGCCAAGGCAAAAGAATTGGCAAGGTATGTCTAAAGAAAAAGGACAGGCTGAGAGACTAGCCCCACTAGCTGTCAAGATGTATTATAAAGTCACTGTAATTTTAAAAAATCAGTATTGCTCATGGACAGGTCAGTAGAACAGAATAGAAAGCCCACAAATGGATCCAAATACATATGAAATTTTATGACAGAGAGGGCATTACAGGCCAGTGAAAAAAGGGGAGACTATCGATAAGTGTCCTGATTTGGGGACTATCTAGATCTACAGAAAGAAATAAAATCAGATTCTCTCTCAGAATATACAAAAAATTAACTCCAGGGAAATGAAAGACAAAGTTTTAAAAAATAAGGCTAAGTAGGAGAATGACCTCATGCCTTCAAGGTAGGGAAGGATTTCTTAAATAAGTCATCAAAAGTACAAATTACAATGGACAAGATAGATATATTCAACTACATTAAAATTAAGTTCTGTTCATTAAGATACATCATAAGTAAAAAGACATGCCACAGACTGCAAAAAAATATAATAAACTAAGCAAAGATTAGAAGCCCTAATATACAAGGAACACTCACAACTAAGTAAAAAGGCCAAACAAACCAACAGAAAAGGCTAAAAACTAAACAAGATTTTCACTTAATATCAAACACAGATGATCAATAAAATATGAAAGAATATTCAACCTCATTAATCAATGGGGAATGCAAATTAAAACTTAATGAAATACCATTACCCACCAAACAGGCTATTTTTAAGTTGGACAACACCAAGTCTTGGAGAATGCAGAAGTAAAACTACCATATAAACCTGAGGAGAGTATCAGTCGGGAAGACCATTCTCAAAGCCCGGGCTTGCTGATGTTAAATATGCGTACACCCTATGACCCACCCCCCCAATTCCATGTCTAGTGGTGCTTACGAGAGAGATTTCCCTCTGCTGCACAAACGTATGCACAAAATGTTCACAGCAACACTACACGTAAAGCAAAACCACTCCACACTACTTACATACCCGTCCCCATTGGAATGGAGTACTTCATTTGGTCTATCCATATAATGGAGGACCACATAGTGAGGAAAATGAGCTACAGCCAAACACATCAATGGGACTGTCTCTCAGACAGAAATGTAAGCAAAATTTGAATACACACTACTCAATTCTATTTATCTAAAGATTAAAACCATGTACTATTTTGTATATGGACACATCCATCCATACGTATTCAACTATAAAGAAACGCAACAAAATGATTAACAGGAACCCCACAGGAGGGCTTACCCTGGTTGGAGAGAAGGCAAGGAGCTTATAAGACACCAGTAAGGCTTGCTTTTGAGCCAAGTGGTAGCTACACAGGTGTACATGATCTTATTTTTTACAAGTATGCATTTTTGGATGGCATCAGTCAAGTTCAAAGCATCTCCTTAAACTACTCTCATCTGCAGTTTTACTTTTCAAAATTTACAAATGCAAGACTCCTAATTACATTGTAGGCTACATTTTCTAAGGGGATAAAAAGGGTCAAGCTTCTAAACGCCATTTAGAGAACACATATGTTAAGTGTAATTGTTCTTACCAGTGTCGTGCGAGGTAATTAAAATTGAACTCAAACTGGCTCAACACATCACCTCCTAAGATAGAAGAAAAATATTTACATTTGGTCGGTTAGCGACAAGACATGGCATGTTTCTTTCCACACAGATTTGCACAATCCAGGTCATTAGCTCATCACCTTGTCCACACTTTTCTGATCATTGTTTTAGGTACAAGCAGATCTTTAAGAAAACGTGATCATTTCTATCTTAGCCAGTAAAACATATGAATTAAGAAAGAAACACCCATATAACCGAAAGTTTTTCTCTTTAAGGAAGGATGAACCATAAAGATTCTTTTAAAACACCATTCACCATCTACTTTGGCTACTTCAAGGTAATTTACTATAGGAAAAAGATGGAGGGTACCATTTTAAAGCTAAAGTATTAGGTGACCTTAGGTAATGAATTTTAAGTTGATATAAAGGTAAAGCTTTTCTAAATTATGACACAAGTCAATGATGAAATGTGATTTTTTAAATAAAGAAATACACACATACAACTTTTCAGAAATACATCTCTCTGTCAAATGAGATATACCCATACTATAAATGAAGTATTAAAATAGAAAGCTAGTTAGTATATGGACTGGCAAGATGTGATAAAAATACGTATTTTACTTTAAATATTTTACACATTTTACTGCGCATCGGCACTCCTGTTACCTAGATAACTGCCTGGTTACTAGCCATTTCACAAAGTGACTGAACACCTATTTCATAGAATATGAAAATGACATTTTTACTCAGGAGAACCACACAGCCAGTCCTAATTCATCATGAAATGATCTCAGTTACGGAGAAAGAAGGTTATTCAACATAGGAGGGGAAAATACAGATTTAAGGTGCAGTAGTGACTCCGTAACAAATGGGATAGAACTATCGCAAAAGAAACTTTGGCAAATGTAAATAAACAGTACCGAAATCACCCGCCGAATGCGCCTTGGAATAGGAGTGATGAAAATCAACCTGAGGAAGAAAGAGAATCATCTGATGTGTGTTTTTTATATAAATCACAAATTGTAGCCCAAACCCCTACCCCACAGCCCCACCAGGAGTGAGAAGATGAATGCCTAACCCAGTGAATGCTAAGGGTCTGTCCTAGACGGACTCGATTTTCCAAAAATTTATTGTTAAAAATTGTAGTGGCAGCCGAGCTATGTATTAACGGCTGGTAACAAAACCACTGTGAACATCTGCACCTCGGAGGATGAATACACAGTCCCTACTGAGTCCAAGCAGAATGGGACTAAGAGCGACTGGTGACCGGGGGGACTTGCAGAAACAAGAGCGCCATTTTCAGTTCGGGGCGATGGCATTTTCATACAGAAAACGGAAAAACGGGTGCAGCGGAGTGGGAGGTTATGGAGTGATAAGTCACAGGAATGAAGGCCAGGAAGACAGTGAAGGGTAGTGTGGCGGGGTCGTGCAGGGACGGGGGGGCAAGCGCAGCATCTGGTACGGCCGCTGCTCGCCATGTCGTGCACCTGAAGCTCACGGAACGCTGCGCCAACTACACGCAAGAAGGAAGTGTTTCTGAATGTTAAAAGAACATTTAAAAAGCACACACACACGTGGAATCATTCCTTCCAAATAGGACTAAGTGGCAGCTCTTCATATCCTTACTAATACAACTTGAATAAAACATGGGATTTCCCAAATATTGTTTGCGACGACACAGAACATCCCATTTATTGCGGATTTCGGTGCACGTTAGTGGTTCTGCCCGTGTGATGGAATTTACGGAGCAGAAAGAGGAAGAGGAAGAGATGGACATGAAGACTGCTTTGGGCAAGAAGTCTTGCTTCCACATGACCTCTAAAGAGCCTCAAGTTTTCCTTTCCTCTGAAAGGGCCAGTTTTTCATCTTGGGCAGGACAGTGTCACTGCCGTACGGTCATCCACCTGCAGACATGTACTCACGGCTCCCATGGTCCTAAGGAATCCTTGCTCGATACCCAAGCTGTGCCAGCTAATGTCGGCCACCATGTGAGACGTAATGCCGAACAAGAAGGCTACCAATTTCTCCGTGTCCTGCCAAATAAGCAAATTAGAGGGATGGGCGCTTGGGTTATTTTATAAAGATCCTATTACAGTGTTTCATAAATAGGATTTCCACCCCCAAGACTTAACAATAATAAAATCAGAGGCGGGTACATTGTAGTTTCTAGTGACAAAAACCACAAAGGACTTTTTGAAAAGTTTTGCAGTGCCTTAGAAGGGCTTTCAGGTGATTTACTCTTGGAGCAAAATGGTGACCTACTGCATTTTTCTAAGTAGTTTATTCAGGTATTAACTAAGCACTTGTACTGAAGGTACAAGGGTGAGCAGCCCTCCCGGAGCCTGGGGTGGGGATGGGGGGCAGTGCAAATGCACACGGGGGATGGGGGTGTCTGGAGCTGAATTTCCTCTTGGCGCTAGAGGGCCGTGCCTACCTTCTCCCAGGGAAGGGGGTAGTTCTCTCGGATATAGTGGATGCTTGCATTCAGAAAGGGGGTCCAGTGCGTGCTCTCAGACACGTCATGGAATTGCCCTGGTGAGACAAGAGCAGGTCTCAGGAGTCTTTCTGAAAAAGCTGGAGATTCCCAGTGACATCTGCCACCACGCTACCTCCCGCAACCCTCCTCCTCCTTCCCTCCGAGCCTCTTGGGCTCTTCTTTTTTTTTTTTTTTAATTTTTAAGATTTTTTTTTTTTTTTTTTTTTTTTGCGAGAGAGAGAATGAGAGAGAGAGAGCATGAGAGGGGGGAGGGTCAGAGGGAGAAGCAGACTCCCTGCTGAGCAGGGAGCCCGACGTGGGACTCGATCCCGGGACTCCAGGATCATGACCTGAGCGGAAGGCAGTCGCTTAACCAACTGAGCCACCCAGGCGCCCTTGGGCTCTCCTGTTATGTTCAGAGGAAGCCTCTAGGACAGAGGAGCCAGCTGGGAGAGAGAGAAAGCCGGACCGGCTCACAGCATCTGCAATCACCTGGGCTGCTATGAAGGTTGAAGTGTTTTCCATTTCTGTGCTAAAGGGAAGGAGAAAAGGGGTGTGTGGGGGGGTGCTGGAGTCAGCGGTAGGGCGGTGCAGGGGGGGTGCAGGGGGGATGGGAGGGGGGCGTCACGTCATGAGGGGCAACTGAAACCAAAACTCCAGAGTTTAGATCCCTCTCTTCAAATGGTTTTGCTGTCGCTGAAGTAAAAACATTCTAACCAGTTTTAAATCATTGGCTTTTCTGGAAATGATTTTCAAAGACATTACAACTACGAAATTTGATTTGCTCTAAGTTTTCCTAAAAGATAGAACTTAAAATTCCTATTTTACAGAATTCCATAAAAATCCAAAATTAAGTATAGCAGCAGCTCTTTGGACAAAACTCCCCTTAACCAAATTGCCAGACCAAGCAAAGCTTTTTGTTCCCCTCTCTAATCCAACTGAACAGAAGAGAAAGCCCACCCAGAGCCTGCGGGGTGGTGGCAGCCAGGTCACTGTCCCCACGCACCTGTCCCCACAGCTGAGCTGTTGCTTGCTGAGGGTCAGCAGGGCTGCTTCTAATCCTGGGTAGGCCAGCTGTCCTCCTTATTGTTACAGATTTGATTCAGTATTAGGTAAACTGATGAACAGAATATAAAAACAGCTGCTTCTTCGGCAACGGAGTGAGAACATCTGCTCTTCCAAGATGCAATAAAAGTGAGCCCTCAAATCAAAGACGACAGGTGCTGTGCAAGTAGGTATGTGTGGGATCAAGGGAAAATTTGGAAAAATCCATGAAAATCTAAGAGGAACCTGCGTCAAATTCCTCATAGTCAGCGTAGATTTCATAATGCTAATGAGCTCGCTGGTACATCAGTCCGCACTGGTCCTGAGCTTGTAAAGTCAGGGAGGAGGGCATCCACTGGTGGAGGAAAAACAGAGAACGTGGAACACAGAGGCTGTAGCACTGTGAGTTCAGTTGGTCTCTTAAGATGGCATGTATTAAGCAAGTTTTCTCAAATTTAATTGTCAAAAAAAAGTCCTTTTTTAACTTCTTATGTAAGATATCAAGGAACAATTATCAAGAGACATTACAGCCTCCTGAATACAATTTGGGAAACGCTAAATTAGAAATAGGTCTAGAGAGAAAAAAACTAACAAGCAGGCAAAATAAAAGGATTAAGAAAACATAGTTAACAGCCTAAGAAGGAAACAGAAGAAAAAAAAAAAAACCCACCCAACCTTACAAATATGACAAATACAAAAGCTTACTTGGTATCATAACTATAGGAGTGGGTAACCCTAAACATTTCATTGAGCCTAAAGGCATTGCTATATTACAACAAATTGGTGGGACACCTGGGTGGCTCAGTCGGTGAAGCGTCTGCCTTCAGCTCAGGTCATGATTCCAGGGTCCTGAGATCGAGCCCCGCATCGGGCTCCCTGCTCAGCGAGGAGTCTGCTTCTCCCTCTGCTCTTCTCCCCTCCCCAACCCCCCTCGTGTTCTCTCTCTCTCAAATGAATAAAATCTTAAAAATACACTGGGATTTTGACCCTGAGACTCCAAATACGGTTTACGTGACGTAAATGTACTGGGTATCTTTCATCTGTCCCTCCAGACCTGCTGTCCATCCTTCTCTGCCCTGCACGGTGCCCCTGAAGGGCACCTGCACCTGCCCAGCTGGCCTCTTTGCCCGTCAGCTTTGGTTGGGTTGGGTTTGGCCAGTGGGGAGAATGGAGAGGAGACCAGAAAAAAGGAAGAGAGGTGGGGGAGAAATGTTCATTCTCCCAGATCCCCGACTTTGGGGTCTCGGGGGCTGGCTGTGTCCCTGACTGAAGGTCTGGCCCCCTTCCGGGAGCCTCCCCATTCAGTTCCAGTAGCTGCTCCCTCCCTGCACTGTTCCTGCAGACTTACATCTGGCCTGTAGCTCTGTAAATGGTCCCATTATAAAACACCCCTCTGACTACTCTGTTGGAGTGCACCTTCCATGCCCGCTGGGGCCCCAATACACCCCATAAGCCCAGATCTGTACAACACTTGACAAAAGAATATGCATTAACGCCAAAAAAATCCAGTAAAGGGGCAAGGCAGGCTTATTAACGTTACGTCACAGGCGTGGAAATAAGACTTAGCATGGCAAGACTTTGAGGGTCACATGCTAACAGACAGCACAGCTGGAACAAGAACCCAGACCCTTCAGTCTCTTTCAAAATCTTTTCTCTCCACCAGAAAGCAGGAAAGCAAGTAAGGACGCGTAGGATCATGAAATCTTTCAGAATTTCTACGCTTAAGTAAGTAAGGTTTGGTTAAATGAAAAATGCAGTCATGTGAACTAAGTCATTGACCAACGACAGTGGAAAATACTCCATGTTAAGATTTCTTTTGTCCTAGCTGCTCCTGTTAACCAAGTGAGGGCAACATGTGGCTCTACAAGACTTGATCTTACCTCTCTCGCAGATGCTGGGGTAGAAGGCGTCAGGAAACACGGCTCCAGCCTGATACGCATCCTGGTGCTCAAGCAACAGCTGGGGAAGAGGAAAGAGAGATTAGGGGCAGAGGCAGCAGCCTGGGACAAGCCCGCCCTACAGCACGAGGCAGGATGGAAGGAAGGCGGAAGGAAGGTGTTAAGTACATACTAAAATCTCGGGCATAATCCAAGACGACGCCCTAAAACAGAGAACCTCAGGTTCTCCTAGTAAACACAGGCTGATCAAGTAGCAAATCACTCATTTAATTTCACTTCCTTTGGTTTCTCTGTCCACGAAAAGAGCAGGATGTCCCCCCAAGGCTAGTTCACCGAAGGGTCCGTGGTAAGATTTTCAATGATCCGGTGAAAAATCAGTGCAATGAGAGAAATACAAACATATATACATATAACATACACGCATACACACGATGTATGCCCATAAACAGTTACACCACTGACCCTTGAACACAGATTTGAACCACCCGGATCCACTCAGATGCAGACTCTTCACTAGATATAGTAGAGTACTAGAAGTGTATTTTCCTTATTGCATTTTCTCATTAACATTTTCTTTAGCTGCTTTATTAGAAGAATACAGGATAAAATACATATAACCTACAAAATAAGTGTAAATTGACTCATCAGTAATGCTTCTGGTCAACAGTAGGCTGGTAATTAAGTTTGGGGGGAGTCGAAAGTTAGATACGGAGTTTTGACTGCCTGGGGATCAGTGCCCCCTATCCCAGTGTTGGTTCAAGGATCAACTATATATATATAGAGAGAGAGAGAGAGAGAGATCTATTTATATACAAGTTTATAGTTGCTACGTGTACTTTATATTCAGATGATGCCTTTTGGGCTTTTGGGGGAGGTTAAAAAATCCTTTCCCCTTTAAAATTATGGTAGAAGAACATATTTCAGCGTGCCTGGGTGGCTCAGTCGGTTAAGCGCCTGCCTCTGGCTCAGGTCATGGTCCCAGGGTCCTGGGATCAAGTCCTCCCTTGCTGAGCAGGGAGCCTGATTCTCTCTCTCCCTTTTCCCCTCCCCCTGCTTGTCCCCTCTCACACCCACCCCCATCTGTCTCTCAAATAAAATCTTTAAAAAAAAAAATTATACTTCAATGTTCTGCTAAAAAAAAAAATTATACTTCAATGTTCTGCTCCGTTGACTGGCTCACCCCCGTGAGGTGGGCTAGCTGTTGGCAGCACCATTTCCCAGACTCCACACAGAGCCCCCCTTGCCCTCTGCTCCTTCAGCTAGCAGGCACATGCTGGCTTGGCCACAGAGGTAGCCGGGGACCCAGGTGGCCACAGGACAGAGCACCCATTTTGCTAGTAAGGAGCACGGCAGGGACAGAGCATCCCGGAGCCGACAGCCAAGGTGATGGCTGCTTACTTCCCAGACTGTGTAGGCGGCCGTCGGATCCGGAGCCAGCCGCGGGGCCGCGGCCGTCTGACTCAGCACAGGAGGCCCCACAGGCCAGTTCTGTGTGTGGTCCTCGGAGCCCTTCCTGGATGCTCAGAGCCTGCTCTTCCAGAGCTCAGAGTTCGTCAGCACCCAGTTCCCCAGTTCTGGAGGGAGCTCAGCATAAGCTAGCCAGAGGGGTTTCCAGGATCTGCAGATGAACTCTGATTGCCAAAGTGAAAGTTTGGAGGGCTAAACATTTTTTTTAAGTATTTAAGTAATCTCTACACTCCCCTCCAACCTGGGGCTCAAACTCACAACCCTGAGATTAAGAGTTACATGTTCTTCCAACTGAGCCAGCCACGCACCCCCTAAGCTTTAAGATTTTATTTGAGAGCATGTGTGTGTGTGTGTGTGTGTGTATTAGAGAGAGAGAGCGTGCATGAGCAGGTGGGAGAGGCAGAGGGAGAGGGAGGGAGAAGAAGGCTCTCCGCTGAGCAGGGAGCCCCATGTGGGGCTCGATTCCCAGGATCCTGAGATCGTGACCTGAGCCAAAGGCAGACGCACAACCGACTGAGCCACCCAGGCGCCCCACCCTTAAACTTTTTAATTTATCCGTAAGGACTTACTAATCTCCACTGCTACCAGGGTATTTGGCTCAAAGATGCACGTTTGATCAAAGCTAGCTCAGCTAGAACCTTCCCTGAGACTCCTCATGGAGAGCTATGTGGAAGACAACCTCTTGTTGTCCCTTGGGGATTTTCAGCCTGAAGGCTGAGTTCTGCATGGTCCTCCACGTGGAGAGAGACCACCACCTAGACCTCGGCGTGCAGCTCTGCTCCAAGCACTATCAGTTATGTGAGCCAATGACGTCTCCTTTTTCTCTAAAGATAGCTTGCCAGTTGGACTTTTGTCACTTAAAAATAATATAACTTTATTGAATATTTACCTTGTCAGCCATGGTCTTGGTCACTTTATATGAGTAAGACTTGTTGAATCTGCATCTCTAGGTGAGGGAGATGCTGTTATTTAACATTAAAAAATTCTGAAGTAAACTTTGAAAAGTAGATGTGTCAGCAAAAGAGGAAGCTGCTGGTGGGGGAATAAGTACAGACAGAGGATGCAAACTTCAGATATAAAAATGTATTTTTAAGCTATGGAAATAAAAAGAGTAGGATATTGGAATCAAGAGAGATCAATGAAACAGAATAAAGAGCAAGAAACAGACTCAAGTATACACAACATACAATGGGGATGAATGAAGGGTGAAGTAACCAACCGGTTGTGTTGGCATAACCCCGGGGCAGTGAAGGTTCCATTCTTGCAGGGGATCCAGCGTGGCCTTCATGACGCGGACTTGAAATTAACATTGACCAACAAGAGGTTCCTAGACCCCCTCATGTGCTTTACGCCAAAATATATACAAGATGAATTAAAGAGTTAAAGGCAAAACAGGAAGCCACAAAATTAGCAGGACAAAATTGGAGGGGATAACTGCATCATCTCAGATGGGAAATGATTTTTCTAAGCAAAGCATACAGGCAGAGACCACAGAAGAACAGAACGGTGTACTTAACAACACAAACACTGGAGAATTCTGCACGGTAAAGAGCACCGGTAAAGAGAATTCTGCACGGTAAAAAGCAAACTGAAGAGAAAAATAACCATGAGAATCATTTGACGCATGACGGGGCTGGTATCTTTAAGAAGTCATTCTTCCACGTCAAGATAAATATCCTGATGGAGAAATGTGCAAAACACGTAAGTGATTCACAGAAGATGTAATAGAAATAGTTGATAAACACTTGGAAGTGTATTTAACCTCATTAATTAATTAAAATGCCAATTAAGCCTATAACAAAACATTTTCCCACCTACCAAATGAGCAAAAAATGAAAAAATTAAAAACGGGTCCTAAAAGTGAATCTGTTTCCAAATCTGAAGATACTTCTTAAGAAATTTCAATGAGGGGCGCCTGGGTGGCTCAGTCGGTAAAGCGTTGGCGTTCCGCTCAGGTCACGATCTCAGGGTCCTGGGATCGAGCCCCGAATCGGGCTCCCTGCCCAGTGGGGAGTATGCTTCTCCCTCTCCCTCTGCAGCTCCCCCTGCTTTTGCGTGCACGCTCTCTCAAATAAATAAATCTTTTTTTAAAAAAAGAAATTTCAATGAAATACATAAGCAACCGAGGATATTAATCCTTCCTCCATCATAGAGATCATTCCTGTTTCATTTTGTTTTTTCCTTTGTTTCTGGGCCAGGACTCAGCTAGCAGTGCCACAGCTGAAGGGTTTGCCAAAAAAGGTCGGGAAGCTGGTCACAAACAAGGAGACTGGGCACGAAGAATACATATTGAGAATGATGACCAGGCTTCTCCCTGTTGGAGAAAGGAGTCGCAGATACGGACATAGAGAACGCTAGAACGAATTCTCTGGTGGTGGATCATAATTGGAGATATTCTTGTGTGAACTCCTGGTTTTAAATAAACAGGCAGATAAACACAAAAGCAACTTGAGGCAGAATCTGGGACAATGTAAACATCAAGATAAATGATAATAATGTAATATAAACCATTAAATAGAATGTATATGGATATAAGTAAATAGATGAAATGGGGAAGAAGGAAAGGCTCTATTTAACAGTAGAATGCCAAGAAAGGTAGAAAGAGTGATGGAATCAGATAAACAGTTTGGCAACCATCATAATTACTTCAGGCAAGAATTATCAATAGATGATACAACCAGTGGGTAAAACTTTGATGAGAAACAGGGTATTTACATTACCTCAATATCTCTCTCCACAAAATATTTACTTGCTAATTAAAAAGTAGAAAATACTTACTAACTTTCCAGTGTAAAAATGTGAAGATGTCATCTCAACCAGGGGATAAAAATTATCATCACTAGGACTTCTGCTTCCAGGAAGATGGAATAAACGTACTTACTTAAGCACAACTAAGCCCCCTGGGCATTGTACACAAAACGAGCATAAGAAGCCCCTGAAAGGTGGAGGTAAGTATGCAGGGGGCTGGGGAGCTCAGGACCAGAAGACGACACTGTGGTGAATTCTCTGGGCTTTCTCTGTACCTCATAGGTCCCAAACTGGATACCAGGAAAGCCTGCCAACCCAGAACCTCTAATGGGCATAAACCAAACACACAAAAGCCACAAAGAAAGCCTGCTTTCTCTAACCGTAAGGCCAGGAAATGGGCGGCCTGGCAAAGACAGAAAACTTTTAGACAATAGCCTTTCTACTCTAGCCAAACATCACAGAAAAAAACTGTGGCCCCACCCTCACCAGGACTTTCATTTGTCCCTGATCCCTACCCCTCAGTGTCAGTGGAGACCATGGGGAGAGCCGAGACATCCAGTCCCAACTGCAGTAACATGGCGCCTCTCCTCATCCCCACTGGGTGGGATCAGAAGAGGCCCAGGGAAGAGCAGGACGTCCGCCACCACAAGGAGACACGCTCCAGCATCCATAGAGGCCACAGTGAGGAGCAATAATTAGGCACTTCTACCCCTCCCAGCCGGAGAGGCATCCGTGGAGGCTCGGGGGAATCTTGACTTCTACCCACAGTTGGCAGTTAGGAGAGTTAGGAGGTGGTCACCCTCCCCATTCTGTTCCCCTCCCAAAATGGTGTCAGAAGAAGTCAGCTAAAACAAAAGGTTTCAGTAAGATCCAGAGTCTCATAACCTAATACCTAAAATGTCCAGGTTTCAATCCAAGAGCACTCATCACACCAAGAACCAGGAATCTCAAAAGGAATAAAAAGAGATAACTAATAGAGGCCAAATGAAATGGTAGACATTTTAGAATTACCTGACAAAATATTTTAAAGCAGCCATCATAAAAATGCTTCAATTACAAACATACTTCAAACAACCACCGCCCTCCAACCACCACCACCAAAATAGTCTCAGGAAAGGAATATATAAAGAACCACCCAATGAAAATTTTAAAAATGACAATATAATCACTGAAATGAAAGTTAACATCACCAGAAACAGTACACTTGACATTGGGAGTCTTCTGGTATGATGCGATGAGAATACAGCATCGATTCTGTGTTCTGTGGTATTTCTGTCAAAAGATGACCTGCACGGGGCACCTGGGTGGCTCAGTCGGTTAAGTGTCTGCCTTTGGCTCAGGTCATGATCCCAGGGTCCTGGGATCGAATCCCGAATCAGGCTCCCTGCTCAGACGGGAGTCTGCTTCTCCTTCTCCCTCTGCCCCTCTCCTCCCACCCCTTGTGCACACCCACAAGCTCTCTCTCTCAAATAAATAAAATCTTAAAAAAAAGAAAAAGATATCCTGCAAGGGGATCTATCATGAGAAACTAGCAGACGAAATCAAGCTAAGGTACATTCTACAGTTATTGGACTGTGCCCTTTCCAAAATATCAAGGTCATTAAAGACAAGGAAGGCCTAAGGAACTGTTCTAGATCACATGGTCCTGGACTGGTCCTGGAACCACAAAGAAGATTATTGAGACAAGTGGAGAGATTTGAATGAAGCCTGAGGACTGGGTGAAAGTGTTATTCAATGTTGCTTTCCTGACTGTGGTAACTGTGCTGTGGTTCCATAGGAGTGTCCTTGTTTTTTGGAAATACACAATGATGTGTCAAAGGATAATGGGCATCACACCAGCAATTCACTCTAGAACGGTTCAGGAGAAAAGAAATCAGTATGTATAAGTAGTGTGGAATTGCATGAAATCTCTGGACATGAGGGATTCCATTTTCCTTTCCAACTAACAAGCTCCTGAACTGGGCTGGAAGCAGCAACTGTTTGACAAGCGGTTGCTCCTAACATTTCAACAGAGCCACATGCATTCGGGTCAGAGGACAACAGTAAAGTCAATAAATACAAAGCAGGGACTTTCACTTGATAGCACCAGTAATCAATAAGATAGTCATCACAAGCGGTTCGACTGGTCAGCACCAATACAGCAGGGTTTTTTTTTCTTCTCTGCTTTATGTAAATCCTGTAATTACTTCTTCCTTCTTTCTCATAAAAGCCCCCTTGCTTTCCCTGCACGAGTGGGACACTTTTCTGGTTACTCTGGAATCTGTGCTCCCCTGAATAAAAACCTTCGGTCCTTTTCTACCTCCTTTCCTTGGGGGACAACAGAGCGGATAAAAGGGCAAATACGCCAACAATTGAGGATCTACAGGAATATGGTAATGGGCATATAGGGATTGGCCTAATTGTCCGGCTTTTCTCTTGGTTTTTAATTACTTCCAAATAAAAAAGTTAAAATATAGAATTGGTTGAATAAATTATGGTACACTATGGTAATAGAAAAATATGTAATTGTCCTAAATGATTCTCAAGATCTCTTTTGACATGGGAAGTTATCACCAATATATTAAATGAAAAATAGCAAGTTGCATAGTGTGTGGAGTGTAATTTGGGGGGGGGAAGAAGGTACTAATAAATTAAAAAATAATGCTGAGAATGATATAAAGCCAAGTGTCAACACTGGTTGTCTCAGAATGTTTTACAGTGTGCATCTCTCAGTTTTCTAATCAGAAAAGAAGAAATCTCTTCTGGAGGCAGGCAGGAGGAAGTAGGGCAGAGAGGACTGAAACCAACCAAATTAACTACCATTGCTAGGATTTCATGGTTAAAATACCACATTCCGTTTATTTCTATAGAAAGTAAATATATATAATGAGTCCAATAATCACAGTATGAAACTAGAAATCAATTAATAAGAAAAAAAAAAAAACTAGGGAAAAAAACACATGCATGCTGAACACCATGCTAATGAAAATGGATGGGTCAATGAAGAAATCCGAGGAAATGAAACAATACATGAAGACAAACAAAAATGGAAACACAATGACTGAAAATATTTGTGTGGCACCTGGCTGGCTTGGTTGGTAGAGCACGTCATGACTTAGATCTCAGGGTCATGAGTTTAAGCCCCATGCTGGGCATGGAACCCACTTAAAAAAAAAAAAATCTTTGGGATAAAGCAGAAACAGTTCTAGGAAGGAAGTTTATAGCAGTACAGTCCTATTACAGGAAACAAGAAAAATCTCAAAACAGCAATCAAACCTTATACCCAAAGGAACTAGAAAAAGAAAAACAAACCCCAAAGTTAGTAGAAGGAAGATAAAAGTTTAGAGTGGAAATAAATGAAAAAAATATGTATCAGTGAAACCAAGAGTTAGTTCTTTGAGAAGATAAACACAATTGATAAACCTTTAGCCAGACTCCTCAAGAAAGAGCAAGTAATAAATAAATAAAATCAGAAATGGAGAAATAACCACCAACACCACAGAAATACAAAGAATTATAAAATACTATGAAAAATTATGTAACAAATTGGAGAACCTAGAAGAGATGGATAAATTCCTAGAAACATACAATCTGCCAAAACTGAATCAAGAAGAAATAGAAAATTTGAACAGACCAATTATTAGTAACAAAATTGAATCTGTAATCAAAAAACTCCCCAACAAAAGTCCAGAACCAGATGGCTTCACAGGTGAACTCTACCTAACATTTAAAGAAGAATTCATACCTATTCTTCTCAAACTATTCCAAAAAAGAGAAGAGGAAGGCAAGGCCAGCTTTACCTTGGGCCAATATCCTTGATGAACACAGATGCAAAAATCTTCAACACATACTACCAAACCAAATTCAATAGTATGTTAAAAGGACCATTCACCATGATCAAGTGGGATTTATTCCTGGGATTCAAGAGTGGTTCAATATTCTCAAATCAATGTGATCTATCACATTAACAAGAAGGATAAAAACCATATGATCATCTCAAGAGATCTAGAAAAAGGATTTGATACAATATTTGTTCATGATAAAAACTCTCAATAAAGCGAATTTAGAGGAACCATACCTCAACATGGTAAAGGCCTTCTATGAAAAACCCACAGCTAACATCATTCTCAATGGGGAAAAAACAGAGCTTTTCTCCCTAAGGTCAGAAACAAGACACGGATGTCCACTCTCACCACTTTTATTCAACAGAGTACTGGAAGTCCTAGCTGCAGCTATCAGATAAGAAATAAAAGCATCCAAACTAGTAAGAAGTAAAATGGTCACCATCTGCAGATGACATGATTTAACTATATATAGAAAACCCTAAAGACTACCAAAAAAAGCTATTAGAATAAAGGAATTCAGTGAAGTTGCAGGATACAAAATTAGCATGTAGGCATTTCTATATATTCACAATAACGTAGCAAAAAGAAAAATTAAGAAAACAATCTCATTCACAATTGCACCAAAAAGAATAAAGTATCTATAGTTTAATCAAGGACGTAAAAGACCTATGCCCTGAAAACCATAAGATACTGATGAAAGAAACTGAATGTGATGCAAACAAATGAAAGATATTCTGTGCTCATGGATTGGAAGGATTAATATTGTGAAAATGTCCATATTACCCAAAGCAAACTACAGATTAATGCAATCCCTGTCAAAATACCAATGTCATTTTTCACAGAACTAGAACAAACAATCCTAAAATTTGTATGGAATCACAAAAGACCCCAAATAGCCAAAGAAATCTTGAGAAAGGAGAACAAAACTGGAGGTATCACAATCCCAGATTTCAAAGATATACTACAAAGCTGTAGTAATTAAAACATTTGGTACTGGCACAAAAATAAACACATAGATCAATGGAATGGAATAGAGAGCCCAGAAATAAACCCTCACTTGGTCAATTAGTCTGTGACAAGAGAGTCATAATACACAACAAGGAAAAGACAGTGTCTTCAAGAAATGATGCTGGGAAAACTGGACAGCAACATGCAGAAGAATGAAACTGGGCCATTTTCTCAAACCAAACACAAAAATAAAATAAAGACTAAATGTGAGACCTGAAACCATAAAAATTCTAGAAGAAAATATAGGTAGTCATCTCTTGGACATTGGCCTTAGCAACATATTTAATATGTCTCCTGAGGCAAAGGAAACAAAAAAATAAAACTACTGGAACTATACCAAAATAGTTAAGATTTTGCACAGAAAAAAAAAAACAACTCAATCGAACAAAGTAACTTACTGAATGGAAGAAGATATTTTCAAATGATACACTAATAAAAGTTTAATATCCAAACTATATAAAGAACTTCTAAAAGTTTAATATCCAAACTATATAAAGAACTTCTACAACTGCGCATGCACACACACACACACACACACACACCACCTGAACAATCTCATGAAGAAATAGACAGATGGGGGTGCCTGGGTGGCTCAGTCGTTAAGCGTCTGCCTTTGGCTCAGGTCATGATCCCAGGGTCCTGGGATGGAGCCTCACATCGGGCTCCCTGCTCAGCAGGAAGCTTGCTTCTCTCTCTCCTACTCCCCCTGCTTGTGTTCCTGCTCTCGCTATCTCTCTGTCATATAAATGAATAAAATCTTTAAAAAAAAGAAATAGATGACTTAACGTTTTTCCAAAGACCACCTACAGATGGCCAATACACATATGAAAAAATACTCAACATTACTAATCAGTGGGGAAATGCAAATCAAAACCACAATGAGATTATCATCTTAACACCTGTCAGAATGGCTAGATCAAAAAGACAAGAAGTGTTGACGATGTGGAGAAAAAGGAACCCTTGTGCACCATTGGTGGGTATGTAAATTGGTGCAGGCACTGTGGGAAACAGTAAGGAGGTTCCTCAAAAAATTAAAAATAGAAATACCATACGATCGAGTAATTCCACTGCTGGGTATTTACCCAAGAAAACAAGAGCACTAATTAAAAAAGATATATGCACCCGATGTTTACTGCAGCATTATTTACAGTAGCCAAACTATAGAAACAATCCAGGCGTCCATAGCTATGTGAATGGATAAAGGAGATGTGATTACACACACACAAACACACACACACACACACACACACACACACAAAACTATTACTCAGGCATAAAAAAGAATGAAATCTCAGCATTTGTGACTGACAACATGGATGGACCTAGAGGGTATTATGCTAAATGAAGTAAGTCAGAGAAAGACAAATACTGTATGATTTCACTTATATATGGAATCTAAGAAATACACGAACAAACAGACTTCTTTAATACAGAGAAGAAACTGGTGGTTGCCAGAGGGAAGGTGGAGGGTAGGGAGATCAGCAAAACAGGTGAAGGGGATTTAGAGGTACAAGCTTCCAGTAGTAAGTCAGGGAAATAACAAGTACAGCATGTGAGATACAGTGAATAATATTGTCATAACACATGGTGATGGGTGGTGACCACCCTTATCGTGGTGAGCACCGAGTAACGTGCAGAATTGTTGAATCGCTGTGTTGTACGTATGTAATGTAGCATTATCAACTACACTTTAATAATAAAATAAGAATAGGAAAAAAGTATCAGGGCAATAATGACCACCAATGTGAGGTCAGCTTGCTTCTGACAGTTCTTATAAATACATACACTGATTTTCTCAGCTTTATGCACTTTTCTCTTTGTGTTAAGTCAAAGGTTTCAAAAAGCAGTCACCTCTGGATATAGTAACAAAAGATAATCCTAGAATCAACAAAATTCAGACCTCAACGAGTCCAGAAGTCCCCGAAGAGCAGGTGGACTAGGAAGAAAGAGACACTACAACAAGTCCCACATACAGAGATATAAAGTACATCATGAAAAGGGATCTGACAGTATCATAAAAGGTGAGGTATCCCGACCCTTGTAAATTGAAAATGAAGTATAAGCACTCAGGGCACTTAGTCATTTCCAATGATGGCATCAGTATCTGCATTAGGACCAATGCGGAGGGGAAGGATCGGTGTCCAGTCCACGTTTCAAATTAAGTTAATGATACAAGCGTGACTATCTCTACTACAAAATCGCTCTACACACACTCTGGACTGATTGTTCGCATGATGAATTAGGCAGGTTCTTGCTTCTCCTCCTCATCCTTGGCTACCTTCCACCACGGTCAGTGAAGATAATCAAACACTGTTCAACTGCCAAGTCGGAAAGTTGAAACTAATGTATAAAAGTGGTTTGAGGACAGGATGGATTTCAGTTATCTCACCATCCTGTTTTCCATACTGAACTGTCAAAACTTACTGGTAATAATTTGATCCAATTCTGATGTCACCAAGGAATATTAATCACTCTTATCAAAAGTATTAAGAATCATCTTTGCACAAAGCATTATTTAGCCTAGAACCAGCAATAGTGTATAGGGTCAGAATAGAACCACTTTGAGGATAGATACAGGAAAGCCATCAGATAGTCTTAACCAAGAATACAGTAGGAGGAGACATCAGACGAGCATCTCAGAGCGGACTTCTGAATAAACATTTCCTGCTCCTTGTGCTGATGCAATTTTTCTATGACACAGTCAAGAGGTGAAAAATTTATCTCAGGCATGACCTTTGTAAAAACAAAAAGCTGTACCATTTTAATTCTTCCTCAATTTTTCAAATTTTGATTCATCATTAAATTATTCCAGTGATACTATTTAAATGATAATATATATCATTACATATAAATTATATATGTTTTATACATATAAAAATATAATAGTATTGAAATATTTTAATTATATAATGTATATAATATATAATATATATATGTTCAAGTATAAATTATATATAATATGTAAGTATACATAATATATATATTCAAGTATATATTATATACCTATGTTCAAGTAGCACTGGAGGGGACATACACCTTTTATAATGCCAAATATTAATGTTTTATGAAGACAAAAAGGACTGAAAATTATTGCCTAAATATCTGTTAGGACCTTTATTTTGGCACCTATGGAAGAGAGTTAATGCACAAGGAATAAGAGAAAAATTAAACTTTATACCTCTTTGTAGTTAACTCTCCCATCCTGAAGGTGGAGAAACTCCAGAGCTCTGTGTCCTGAGAGAAATATATAAATCAATTAAATCAACTGTAGCTAAAACAGAACTTATTCAAGATGTTTTAAAAGGAAAATTGGGGCACATGGGTGATGCAGTCGGTCGGGTGTAGACTCTTGGTTTCATCTCAGGTTGTGATCTCAGGGTCCCGGGATCGAGCCCCGAGTCAGGCTGTAGGCTCAGCACGGAGTCTGCCTAAAACTCTCTCTCCCTCTCCCTCTGTCCCTCCCCCTGCTCATGCATGCACGCGCACTCACTCTCTGTAATAATCTTTAAAAAACTAAAATAAAAAAAGTTAAAAAAAAGGAAAATATAATTTTGTCATTGCAACTGTCAAGGAAGGGGGAAATGAAAATTAAGTGTGTACTCACTAGTCATCTTCATTAGGCATGGTAAGATTCATACGATAGTTATATCACTAAAAAATACAAATCAAATTTGCATGGTGATTTGAAGTTTCCGCTTAGCTGGCATCATGACCCTGCACAGCTAGGTCTCCGTTCCCTCCTAAGTCGAAGTAAGTAATTCCCACATTTACAGGTGTGTTCACAGAGTCACACAAAATACATGTGATGTGATGAGCACAGTGGCTGATACACGGTAGGAGCTCAGTAAACAGAAATGTCATCTTATTTTGCCTCAATACCCCCCCCCCCACTGAGATAAATGACCGTAAGCAGAAAATAGGATACATGGCCAAAACCATGGACTGAATCAATTACTCTCGAATGTTTTTTCATCAGTTGGGCCACATTAGATGGACCAAAAAAAAAAAAAAAATCCCAGGTTACCTGCTCTACCCACTTGCAGGGACACACACACATACATCCACACCCTGAATCTTCCTAGAATCTAAGACGAACATGCCTTGTGAAGTCACATTCAAAGGGGATACCTTGCTTCTGTTGTGAATCACATCCAGTTTTGTAATTCATACAAAAATACAGCCACTCCTCTAAGCATAATAAGATACGGGCTCCCAGCCCACATCAGTAACCTGGACACAGGATTGCCGGGATTTACAGCTCCAAACCACCGAACGAGACCCGTTCTAATTAACTCACAGAACTGTCAGCCTTCCAACAGGCTTTACATTAAGTGAAAACATGAACCAAGAGATTTACAGAATCCTAAATAATTGGTAAATGTTGGAGTTTTTTCTTTCACATAAGACTCCTCAAAATCTATGCAGGTTAGGAGTGGTCTTCAATTATGTTCACATAAACAAAGTTTTCTATATTAATATATTTATATATTTATGATATATAAATATAATAGATAATACAATGTATGTATATATTTAATATATTTTATTATATTTCTATTTAATATTTCTATTTAATATTAATATTTTATATAATGTATTGATATATTTAATGTTATTATTAATAGATTAATATATACAAAACATATATTCATATATGTTTAATCTATTAGGATCTTTGGTACCTACTGAAAAAAGGCAAGCAGTTACCCGATTTTATTAAAACTTCATATTTCATCTGTGTTTAAATACATTATACATTTTATATAATGTATTGATATTGTGTTAATGTATTGATATATTTAATGTTATATTAATAGATTAATATATACAAAACATATACTCATATATGTATAATCTATTAGGATCTTTGGTACCTACTGAAAAAAGGCAAGCAGTTATCCGATTTTATTAAAACTTCGTATTTCATCTGTGTTTAAACTAAGGATTAAAAACTCTCCATTTATACTTATTCTTGAATATTTCCATTTACACTTGCTCTTTCTCAGGCTACAGTTCTAGCAATTTGAATTTCAAAGAATTTACACCTGGACAATACTTTCAAATTCACTGAGACGTTCAGCTTCCTTACTTTACAGAAGAGGAACGCAGAGAAAATGAGTTGCTCTGACTCATGTAGTTTACAGCTGAGCCGGTATTAGAACCTGGGTCTAATTCTCTCTTCTACTGTTTCCTGACTGCTCGTAGCAATAAATGTATTTGGAAAGAACACTGGACTGGCTCTCAGGACATGCAATCCTAGGCCAGCCCTCTAATGAGCTAGCTTTGAGATTCTCCAGATCGATTTCCTTGCATGTGAAATACAGGGACTGAGCTCAGTGACCTCTAGTGCCCTTTCAGAAGGCAAAATTCTGGGATCATAGGTTCTTGTCCACCAGAACTCAATAAATACCTCGGTCTATCTGGCACTGATAAGCTTACACAGTTTATTTGTAATCTTGTTATGATTGGTACCTCCTGGCCAGGTGGCCTGACTATAAAATATTCTTGATTTTATCTAAAAGAAAACCCAGATTTAATCTGAAAACTGTTGTAGAATATAATCCTACTCCATGGGTTAAAAAAATATTACAAATACACTTCATTCAAGAACCAAATTCACCTGTATCTGGCACTCTGCCCTCACCCCCGAGCCTGTCCTCCCCAGCTCCTGTCATCGTCCCGGTCCCCTCTAATGCCAGTAGCCAGACGCCCTCGCTTCCTTGCCCTCCCTGGAGCCAACCACTTGACTCAGGGGACCCACTTCCGTGGCCACAAGTGGCCCTGTACACATACTTGGAAATCTAAAACAACAAAAACAACATTCCTCACTCCTACTGAGTTCCACCCATCTTCCTCCTCTCCCATTCTATCAGTTCTGCTTCACGGCAACCGCGAGTTTCTCCAGCTCCTCACTGTTTGCCCACCCAGAGAAACAGCCAGGGGCCGATCATCAAGCACCCATCGTTCCCTTGCCTCCTGCCCGCCCCTCCACGGAACCCACCCGACTCCAGTCCGGGGAACTTGTTACCAATAGGTGGGACCGACTTCACATCTCTTCCTTAACACCCTTTGACAGACTTAGCATCCCTAATCCCAGGCAAGGTGCAGGCACTTACCTATCTCGATGTGTGTGGAGATGCCACATGGCGAACCCCCTGGGCAGAGGGAGCCCAGTGCGATCAGCAGCCCAGGCCAGAACCTGCAAAGGGACATGCCCTCGTTACTTGCTGCTCCTTGGTGACACAAAGTGCTCAGAACTGCGGCGGCAGGGCCTGAAACCCAGGCCCAGACCCACGGCTTTCCCTCTAAGCAGGTCACTGACCAGGCAACCAAGCCTCATTTCAAAATAATAACACTTCCCAGTCAACTGTTTAACTTCACCAGAACAGCAAACAAACTCCATTTGGGGGAGGGAAAAAAAAAAAAAAAGCCATCAACTGAAATTTGAATGTTCTTAGCCGGGAGCATGGCCACTTTGTGACCCAGGTGTCCTCCAGATTTCTTTTTTTTTTTTTTAAATGTTTTATTTATTTATTCATGAGAGTCAGAGAGAGAGAGAGAGAGAGGCAGAGGCAGAGGGAGAAGCAGGCTCCCCGCCTAGCAGGGAGCCCGATGCGGGACTTGATCCCAGGACCCTGGGATCATGACCTGAGCCGAAGGCAGACGCTTAACCATCTGAGCCACCCAGGCGCCCCCTCCAGATTTCTTGTTAACACGAAATTTGTATGGTCACCTTAGCAAAGTTGTCTCCATTTCGCTTTCTTCAAAAAAGACACAGACTCACCTGTCTAGACTAAGGGTCCACATGCTGGACCACCTCGGCTCACAAGGGCCGATCCCTCAGGCATCCTTTGCACACCCGTATCAGGGGCCCCCGAGTCCTCAGCCTCTGAAGCCCCAAGTGCTGGGAGAGCTTTTATGACGATCAGCTGGAGCTGGCTTCTCTTTCAGGATTTGGCAACAGATACTGACATTTGCATGGGATTACACAAGAGCAAGCACTCCTGGTCTATCTGCTTCTGGCTTATGGGGCTTGTCTCAAGTCTGTTGCACGGTCAGATTCCTGCACCCCAAGCAAAGACGCTGATTCCACTGGGGGCGGGAGATATGGGACAGATTTCAGACCAAGAAACAAGGATTCAGAAAATGCTAGGCTCAGAATATTACATGTCAAGAAGTATCTGGTCTGTAGCCCTTAATCCATGGGAAAAACTCGGTGAAGCTCTTCGTGGAAAAGGTGGTAATCTTACAGCTCAAATTATGCACATTATAAGTGAAAAGCAAGAAAGGGGATCCTGAAAGCGTGGGAGGAAACCGTACTCATGCTCAGGTGAGCAAATGGAAGAGAAGAATAGAAGATGGGATGATTGAGACCCTTAGGTCTCTGTCAAGTTTCCTCTGTAATCTTAGCTTAGCCACCTGCAAGCCCCAGAGAAAAGAAGCCCACAGCTCTCCCCGAATCCTGAGGGCATTGGGCCCCGCTGCTCCTGACTGCTTTTAGGCCAGAGGCCATGAACCTTGGCTAAGGTGCTCTCTACACATAGGCCTCATCTCCCCCTTACTGCAAGTGGGGGAGTAGATGGAGAAGGGTGGGAGTAGAGGTGGGAGTGCCCAGGACCAGGCCGGGTGAAGAAGAAAGGTTCCAGACTGACCCATCACCCCCAGCCAGGCTCTGGGAGGCATCGGGCAGCCTAGGAGCAAGACAGGAACCGGAGGGGAATTGTTCCTACTCTGAAAGGGGGCTTGCAGAGGGCACAAGACCGTCAGAGAGAAGGGGCGGCCAACATCAGGACTTTCCTAGGCCTTAGGCACTTTTGCCTTCGTGGGCCCCTTCCTTCCTAAAAATAAAAAATAAGATTTTACATCTCTGTTGACCTAAGTATTCATCTATTTATATTCAACCTAAAAGGTTTTTTTCCCGATTTTTAAAAGAAACAGTTTTGTGTGCCACTGAGCGTACTATGGACCGTAGGCAGAGCGCCTACTGGAGCAGTCAGCTGGAGAAGGGAGGGCATACTGTCTGAAACAGAACCTTACGGAGATAAGCGGACTGACTGTGGATCAAGAGGCTGCCACGGTCGTGCCAACAGTAGGGCTCCCTCTGCAGGCAGCAGGTGGAAAGACGCCAGGGATACCCACCGGGCGGCGGTCTCCACTCCAGGACCTCCTCTCTTCCCCCAATTCCTCCGGTAGAATACAGGAGGAAACAGCGAATCCACACACACACACACACACACACACACACACACACACACACACACACACACTAAACTCTGCTGTTCCCACTTCTGCTAGATGTGACTCACTCAGGACTGAGTGACGCCAACTCAGCAAAAAAACAAAGCCCAAATTTAAAGGTACTGCCTCCGCATTCTGCAAATAAGAACCCAACGTCCCAGAGAAAGTGGAAGAGCCCACAGGCTCCGGAAAAGACAGCAAGAGACTCAGCGCAGTAGGAATGGAGAAGCAGAGATACGCTGAGACTAGTGCTCCTAAATCAATGCGTAGAAATGGGCTTCACTCGAACCCACACCTTCGGAGGATTGCCCTGCTAAATTCATCTTTGTATCCTCGTTAAAGCTGAGGCCTCCTTCCTGCTTCCAGATTCTTAGGCTCATGTCTACTTGTAATGATACCTCGCTTGGTTCAATTCTGACAAATGGTCCCACTGACCAGTTGGAGGCCTAACTTTCATCTTAACTAGTGGCTTGTCCTAGGGCAGCTACTAGGACTTTGAACGTTGTGCTGAATTTAATGTAGCAACTCTGCTAAGCCATTAATTATGTTATCTCGCTACAAACGAGAGAACTTTCTGCAAGAAAAGAATTGAGGATGATTTGTTGAAGGTCGCACACAGCTTGTCGACAACAGATTCTGAGCTTGGGGCCAAACCGGTCTCTCTCTGGAAGCACTGGGACACATCGGGGGACCCCCTGCTCCCAATGATGGGGGGCATAGGTAAACACACACCCAGAAAACCGTCCAGGCGGCAGAGCAGGGAGCCACACTTGCCCCGCGCAGAGAAGCCCCAGCCTGGACCCCGAGTGCGCGGGAGTCGTGGCGATGGAGAGCGGGGATCCCGCCCTTGGCGGCGGGGGCACCACCAGCGCATCGATGGCCCCCGTACAATTCCAGTGGCGGGGGATGCAGGTGGGGGGAGGGGATGGCTCGCGGGGGGGCGGGGGGAGCGGTTGTCCCGCCGCAGCTAGGGAGCTAAGGTAATTACACAGGAGCGCTCGAGGCCGGCAGGGTGAGGCCCGCAGGTGCATCTCCCGGCAGCCCTCCCGGTCTGGCGGAGCGCGAAGCTGCGGGCCGCGGGGGACCGGGTGCGGCGCCAAGGACGCGGGAGAGGGCGCTGCTCCGCGCCCCCGCCGCCCCGGCGCGTCCCCGCCGCCGCCTCGCCCCTCCCGCCGCCCCGACCCTTGCTCTCGGGCGCGCGCTCGCTTGCCTGCTTCCTGCCGCCGCCGCCTCCGGGGCCATGGCGACCTGCCTGCGGCTGCCGAGCTGCCGGGCCCCGCGCCTCCCGCCCGCGCCCGCCGCCCGCGGCCTGCGGCCCCGCCGCTCCGCGCAGCCCCGCCGCTCTGCCGGGGGCCTGGCGGGCCTGTCCGCGGCGCTGCTGCGCACCGAGCGCTTCGTGGACGGCCGCTGGCTCCCGGCCGCCGCCGCCTTCCCCGTGCACGACCCGGCCAGCGGCGCCGAGCTGGGCTTGGTGGCCGACTGCGGGGTGCCCGAGACCCGCGCCGCGGTGCGCGCCGCCTACGAGGCCTTCGGCAGCTGGAGGGGCGTCTCGGCCAAGGTGAGCGCGCTCGGGGGGCCCCGGCCTGCCCCATAGAGAAACCAGCCGCGTCGCCTCCCCTCCCCGATTCCCCAGGCAGAAGGTCGTAAAAACGAGGACAGAGGTGATCCGCGAGTAAGTTTGGAGCGTCGGCTTGGTCCCAAGCACTGTGCCAGGGGCCAGGGACAGGCGCCGCCCTCCAGCCTCTGGAATTGTCCGGCAGGGGAGGCGGAAGCCTTCGGTGTCCAGCGAGCCGAGGGCACGGTGAGCAGGTGGAGGGGCCTGAGCGTGGGGGGCAGGTGCGCGCACCGGGGGCTCTCCCCGGCCGCTGCAGTGCAACACAGGGAGGCTGGTCGGGAAATCGGGCGCTGTGCGGGCCGCCGACCATTCTCCAGGTGTCGGCCTGAATAGAGACTGCTGTCAACTAACACGTCCTCGGCTTGTAGATGGCCGTCTGCGCACGACCTTCCCTCTGCATTTTCCGGTGTCCTAACCTCTCCTCCTAAAGACACCAGTCATACTGGATTAAGACCCACATCTATGACCACATTTAACCTTAATAACCTCTTTCAAGACGCTGTTCGAGATACAGGGGGTTAGGACTTCAACCTATGAATGGAGTGGGCCCAATTCTGCCCACACATCAGAGTAGCCTCACTGAGGACCGGGGCTGCAAAGATTGAAGGAGGGACGGGAACTCGGCTGGAGCAGAATTCCTGAGCCAGGGGCATGCCTGACCCGTTTGTAGAACAGCCCGGAGGCAGGGGCAGCTCTGAAGGCCATAGTAACAGGGGGCGGAGGGGCTGGATCCAGTGGGGTGTGCAGCCATCCTAAGGACTGGGGTTTTACCTTGAGGGAGGCGGGGCACCACTCCAGGGCTTCGAGCAGAGCTGTGACCAGGTTTGCGGTGGGAAAGGGTACTCTGGCCCCAGCGTGGAGAACAGGTGGAAGGAGGGGCACGGTGGGGGCAGAGGCCTGTTAGGGGGCTGTTGGCGGAGATTGAGGCGAGAGGGGACGGCGGCTTGAACCAGGGCGCTCTGCAGAAGGATGTTGTGACCAGAGCGTCAGCTGGAGGCCCTGGTCATGTTGGGGTGCGAGCGAAAGAGGGGTCAGCCAGGACCCCAGGCTTCCAGCCAGAGCACCGGGAAGGAAGGAGTAACCACTAACCACCAGCTGAGACGCGGTAGGGGAGGAGAGACCGGGGGTGTTACAGGCGTCCGGGAAGCTCTTCCGGCCCAGACGCGGCTTCGAGACTGGTTGTTCGGAGCCCCAGGGCCGGTGCCGGGACCGCTCACGGCTGCCGTCAGCTTGTGGTCACGTCACCCACCTGACATCCATGCCCCTGGAGCGTGAACGTGGCGGCGTCCGCTCGTCCTGCAGGAGCTGGAGTCTTCTCAGAGAACCTTCCTTCTTGGAAGGCTTGTGGAGCGTCTTGCTGAGGAAGTGGTGCTCGGCGGTCCCAAGGAGGGCAGGTCCGCCTCTGCAGGGAGGAGGGGTGGGCTGTGGCGGGCTCCAGTATAAGGCAGCCCTGACCCACCCCTCTTGCCCCCAGGCCTGTCTGTCCGCCCTGCCCACCCCCATCCTCGAGGTCTAGCTCACCTGATGCTTCTGCCGTTGGGCTCCGCTCTCCTCCCCGCTCTGAACGGTGGCTGGGTCCGTGCGCCTTGGTTGGCCCTTCCCGGTGACATTGTTTGCATTGCCTCACGTCTTTCTTTTCACGGGTTTTAGGACCTCCTGTTTCCCAGCTCGCGAACTCCTGCAGGATCTCAGGGGAAACGGGAGCCGGATACTTACGGCTCTGTGAGCTAACGCATTAGTCACCAATGGCGGCTTTAACAAATTAAGGCAAATCAACACGACAACCCAAATCTATTCTCTCACTGTTCTGGCGGTCAGAAGTCCCACGTGTGTTGGCAGGGCTGTGTTCCTTCAGGAACCGCTTGGGGCTTCCTTCCCAGCGTCTGGAGCGACCCCCACCTCACTCCAGCCTCCGCTTCTGGTACCACCACGTTGTGTGCCTCGGACCGTCCTGCTTCCCTCTTAAGTGAGCCTTGTGGTTCCCTTGGGCCCACCTGCATGCCCTCCTCGCCTCGGGATCCTTTACGCGATCACATCTGCAAAATCCCTTTGCCCTGTGAGGGAACAGATTCGCAGGTTCCAGGGATTAGGACGAGGCCGTCTCTGAGGGCTGTTCTGGGCGCGTTGCAGGTGCTTTATCTAGTGCTTTCAGTGGCTCTCTGAGGTAGAGACTTGACGCAGGGTACGGACGAGGAGCGTGGCTGAGTTGGGCTCCGAGGCCGCCACCCACCAGGCATCCCTGCTCGGGTGGGACGCGAGCCTCCCTCCTGGAGACCGGCACACTCTCACAGCTCCTCACAAAGACCGCAGTGGTTTCCGGGGGCTGCCATCACGAAGTACCACAAACCTGATGGTTTAAACAACAGAAACATACTGTCCCAGCTCTGCAGGCTCGAAATCCCAAGTCAAGGGCTGGTTCCTTCCGAGGGCTCTGAGGGACGGATCTGCCCCAGACCTCTGTCCTTGACTTGCAGGCGGCTGTCTTTTCCCTGTGTCCCCCCATATCATCTTCCCTCTGTGCATTCCTGTTTCTGTGTCCAAAGTCCCCCTTTTTACAAGGAGCCCCCTTTTATGTTGGAGTAGGGCACACCCTAATTTTAGATTAACAAAACTTTTAAAAAGTTTTAACTTTGAATTTATTAAAAATTGAACGTCACTGTAACTTGCTTGCCTCGGTCACATCTGTAAAGACCCTGTCTGTCACTGTCTGAGGTACTGAGGGCTGGAACGGCAGCACTTCTGTTTGGGGCACACACCATTAACCCCCGACACGGGCCGTGCACCCTGAGGGTGGCCCGTTGCCTCCCCTGGCTTCCGGTGTTCGGCCTGGACGTGTGTTTTCCGCCAGCAAGCCGAATCTACTTTGCATTCCTGCAGTTCTCACGCCATTCCGTGTCCTCTCAACCTCTCTCAGGCGAAGCATGGACTCTGTGTCGCCCAGGCCCTGGGCTCAGATCTTTGATTTCTTTCTCCAGGCCACGCCCCCTAGAGCGTAGTCTTTTGTCTCTCCCCCAGAATAAGCACTGGCCTGGAGTCATCAGATTCCTCCCTGCTCGTGCACAGGGCGAGCTCGGAACCAGAGCTGTGTGGTGAAGTTACTCGTCTTTGTGCTCTTCGACCCAAGTCTTTTTCTCTTTTACAACTTATGACTCAATACAACCCTTAGATGCAGCTTGAAATGGAATCTTCCTTATTGCTCATCAAAGAAAGGTCTGCACACCTGACACTAGCATTGTGTTATATACACGTCACTTACGCATCATTTTAAAAAAGAAGAAGACAGGTCAGTGTGTGTCTCCCCGAGCGTGAGACCACACAGCAACCGTTTGAGGACACGGAAGGTTATTTTTATTTCTGTTGCTCTTTTTCTTTCCTTCCCAGGAGAGGAGTTCATTACTTCGGAAATGGTACGACCTAATGATACAAAATAAGGATGACCTTGCCAAGATAATTACAGCTGAAAGTGTAAGTTCAGGGCCCTAACTTGCTCCCCTAAAAAGCTGTCCCGGAATGCTCAGGCTCAAGCCCGGGCAAGCCTGCAGCTAAAGAAAATGGGAAGTCCTTGCCTAATGATCAGCTATGCACTAATTATTGTGCTAGGCCTCACATTTGCTAGAACAGTTTGTATGTTCTACCCTTGAATGATATACGAGAAACATAGACGGAGCTGGAGCCTGTGACACTAAGTGAAATAAGTCATTCTGAGGAAGACAGATACCGTATGATTTCACTCATACGTGGGATTTAAGAAACAAAGAAAAAAAAGACAAAGAGACGGACTCTTACATACAGAGAACAGCCTGGTGGTTGCCAGAGGGGAGGTGGGCGGGGAGCGGGGGGACAGTAATAATAATAATCCTGGAGAAAGAGATTTTGAGTGGAATTATGTGAATAATGCTTTGCCACCATTCCACATTTTCTCTCTCTGATTGGTGTGGTTGACTTTATTCACGCTGCGTGTGTGTGTTTAAAAACGTGCCAGAAGTTTCTCCATAGCTGTAATCATGGCTTCACAGCAGGGTCCCAACGCCCAGAAGGCGTCCGAGGAGAAACAGGTGCGAAGGCGCCCTTCTAGCTGCCGGGCTGCAGACGGATTGTGGCCTGGCTTCCCGTCTCCACCTGTCGTTCCGCCTTCTCGGACGCCCGCTGGGGTCGCGCATTTCCCATTGGCCCCGGGGCTTTGGTAGCGGGAGAGTGTCTGCTCTGCGGGCCACCTGGCAGAGTCATGCCTTTGTCGTGAGACACGGCGAATGTGTCCTTTTCTGATCCAGGGGAAGCCACTGAAGGAGGCGCAGGGGGAGGTGGTCTATGCCGCCCTTTTCCTGGAGTGGTTCTCGGAGGAAGCCCGCCGCATCTACGGAGATGTCATCCGCACCCCCACAGGAGACAGGCGGGCGCTGGTCCTCAAGCAGCCCGTTGGGGTGGCGGCAGTCATCACCCCGGTACGAGGTCCGGCAGGACGGGGACGGGGACGGGCAGGACGGGCGAGGTCCCGGGGTAGGAGATGGGGCGGGACTGGGATGACACGGCCTTCTCCCTTGTGAGGAGGTGCCCCCCCCCGCCCCCCGGCTGCGTCCATCCCCTGTCCCGCGGAGGGGTGTGTGCTGGTCCTCTGTGACACCCAGGTGCGGGGCGGTGAGTGGGAATGCCGTTGGGTAACTCCTGCAGAGGCGGACGACCCACAGCACGACCCCGGGCTTTTCTTCCAGGCCGGGCCTAGCACGTCGGAAAAGATCTTTTTTATTTTTAAGACTTAAGCTGTGACACATTTAATGTGCCATGGCGTGCGGAAAATTTTATGCTCAGTTTACGATTACCGTCCACAGCCCAGTATTAGTGTGCCGACCAGCGGGCACTGGGCCGGGTTCTGCAGGTGAGAAGGTCTCCAGATACAGTATTGCGTCTGCCTGGGTGGGGATGCGGCCCCTGGGGGGCGCCCCGCGCTCTCCTGGTGACCAGCCTCGTGTGGCTGCCGTCCACCACGTCCCCCGTCTAGTCCTCGAGGGTGGCCGCTGGCGTCAAGACTGCTGATGTGTCCTGGCCCAGACACCCCCTTAGCCCAGCCTGACCAGGTGTGCCTCAGCTCGCTGTTCCCCGGCTGCGTGAGCCTGGGCGAGGGACTGAGCTGCTCCCGGTTTCCCCAGAGTAATGTCCTCGTTATTCCCCGGTGTGGTAACACCGCAGCGGGTTGGGGTGAGGATTTCATTAATTATCATTTAGAAGTGCTTCCTAGCACAGAATGAGCACTAGACGAGGATTTGTCAAAATTTTAAAAAATGCTATTAATATAGATATGGAGATAACTACAAATATCTATCCATAAATAGAGGGAAGGAGGTCATAAATCATCTGCCATTTTCAAAATTACCTTGGCTGGTATTTTCTCCCAAAGGGTCAGCGAAACTACGGCTTTCAGGCCTAATCCAGCCTGCTGCCTGTATTTATAAATAAAGTTTTATTGGGACCCAGCCATGCCCGTTCCTGCGCACACTGGCTGTGTCTGCCTCCACATCAGAACCACGGACTCGTTGGGGCAGAAACCGTACATCCCACAGAGCCTAAGTA
Organism: Halichoerus grypus; assembly: GCF_964656455.1. Classification (NCBI taxonomy): domain Eukaryota; kingdom Metazoa; phylum Chordata; class Mammalia; order Carnivora; family Phocidae; genus Halichoerus; species Halichoerus grypus. The sequence goes on from NC_135720.1 coordinate 140,758,220, forward strand.
TTGGCCATCTGGCCCTTCACAGAAAAAGGTTGCCAGCTCCCCGTGTGGATAATCTTGTACTGTTTCAAATTCTGGGAAGGTTTCCCGTCTTTACGAGCCTATGCCTCCAGAGTCCCTGAGTTGACAGGTGTCAGGTGTCCTGAGAGCTCACCTGAGCAGGAGCCAGAGAACCGCTGTGAGAGTCCATTTGTGCAATGGAATTGTTGACTGACTTCCTGACCTGCCTGGTCTTGAACTATGGGGCGGTCCATCCTGTCTCACACTTTCTCTGCTCTTCTGACCCCAGTGGAATTTCCCCAGTGCCATGATCACCCGGAAGGTGGGGGCCGCCCTGGCAGCCGGCTGCACCGTGGTGGTGAAACCCGCCGAACACACGCCCTTCTCTGCCCTGGCCCTGGCCGAGGTGAGCCTCTCCCCCGTGTTTGTGCATAGCTGACAAAGTCCAAGCCGGGATTATTTATCCAGGGCAGAAAGAAGCTGATTCGAAGCCTCCTTCTTTGGCTGCATCTCATGCTGGATGGGTTGTGTTTTAATTTCCTAGCAATTTTATTTTAAGTCAGATATTTTATTTTATTTTTTTAAGTAGGCTCCACACCCCGCATGGAGCCCAACGCAGGGCTTGAACTCACGACCGTGAGATCAAGAGCAGATCTCCAACCGACTGAGCCCCCCAGGTGCCCTTAAGTCAGATGTTTTAGGAAAAAAACAATGGATGGGGGACTTCCTGACATCTGTAGACAATGTGTATTTTAGGCTGCCCTACAAATAGTACCTGTCCGTCACTTTTATTAAGTAGGCAGGCAGACGACTAAAATGTGGGCATTTCTCACATTTTAGGGAACCTCTTCTTTACCTCTCCCTTCTCCAGTTCAGTCAACATTCAGTCAGGTCTCGCCATTCTCCTGTTTAAAACCGTCCAGTGGCTTCTCATGTCCGTCCGAGTGAAGCCCAGACTTCCTACAGTGGTCTCCAAGGCCCTGTGAGATGCCACCCCCCGAGCCCCAATCCCCCCCTCTGCCCTTACCTTACCTGTCACTCCGAAACTCCGTACCCCTCAGCTCTGGCCACTCTGGCCCCTTCCGCTCCTCAGACCACACCAGGCTCACCCCGACCCAGCTCTACACCTGCCTTTTCTTCTTCCGGAAAGTTCCTCCCCAGATGCCACCTTTCCAGGGAGGCTCTGCTGGCCCCCTGTTGGAAAATCACAGCCTCGGACTCCCGTGCTCCTGATCCTTTCTCTGCTTTGTTCTTCTTCCCGTAGCTCCGTGCCACCTGACATGCTGGCTGTCTCACGGACACGAGCACGTCAGCTCCGCGGAGACGGGGACTCGCCTCTGTTTCGTTCACTGCGGAATGCCAGAACCTTCTACGGTGCCTGGGCCCGGGAGGCCCTCAGGAAATGTTCGCGGTAGGGAGGGCTTCCGAGCCGTGAGAGCCACACTGGGTGTGGGGGTCTGTTTCTGGCCTCGTCATCTGCATCCTTCCTGGGCCGAGAGTCCTCCTCCTTTGGGTCCCTGTGCCGCTGTCTTTGGCCCTGTGGTCGGCTGGAGAAGCTTCTAGAAGGCAGCGACAGTTGCCACGTTGGCTGTTCGGAGCTCTCAGGGACCGGGTGCGGCTCCAGACCTTCAGGGCACTTCCCCAACGGCATCTTATTTCAGAGGCCGATTGGACGTTTTAGTCCTATGGAAACGTTAACCGAATGGAAGGCTTCTTTTAGATGAGCTGTTACGGTTTTCCTTGAAATGATTCTTAAATCTGCACGATGTGTGTAAGTGAACTTACTACTAGACTCCTCAGGCGTGCAGTTAGCAGTGTGCTTCCTGCGGGTGACGGCGTTCAGAGCCCGCACCGATCTATGACCAGCAGACCCCTCCTGCTTACGAAATTTATCTGGAAACACACGTCTGTGTTGATCGGAAAGGCTCAGGACCACGTTTTTTAAAAACCTCTATGAACCTCATCCAGACTTCGTCAGATGTCGGTTCGGCCACCTCGTGTCCTTTTATCGGGAGACGCATACGGCCAGCTGTCTCTTGTCATGATGTTGGCAGGGCTGCTGGTCAGTGCTGCTCATTTCTTTTCTTTTCTTTCTTTTTTTAAGGATTTCATTTTTAAGGCATCTCTATACCGAACGTGGGGCTCCCTGCTTTTCATTTCTGACCCTAGTTTTTCCTTGTATTTCTAATTCTTCCCTGTGTTCCCTTACCTCATTTCCAGAATTTCTCTGATTCATGTTGTTCTTTTGTATCTTGGTACTTCTTTTTTTCCTTCATTGTAAGTTACCGCTTTGATCCGTTTTGTGGGCGTGTCTTCTGGGAATGCTTTTGTTGTCCACGAGGATGCTTTCTGCTCTTTAGTTTCTTATTTTCTTCTAATAATGTTGTATGGGATTTGATTTGGGTATTTTTCTGAGCGTTTACTTCATTTTTATACGAAGTTAGTTTTCCTAAGCTTTTAGCAGGAGGCCCGATTCTCTAATTCACGGGCGTCTTTTGTTTTCCGCCCTGAGATTTCCGGGCTCCGTTCCCTTCCCCGCTGGACCCGAGCCTGCCCTCCTCTGTCACCTGCTCTTGCACCGGCCCGGGAGCAGCGGTGGGCTGTTCTCCGGCGGGGCCATCAGACCGCTTCCTTCTGCGCTCCTCCCGCAGGTGCTGACGCTCCCCGCTGTCCCTGGCTCCGCACCCGCGGGTCAGGAGAAAAAGCAGGTTGCCAAACCCTCCGTGTTGCGAAACTTCCCGGGGGAGGGCTGCCTGGCTCCTTATCTCGGTGGTCTGGCCACCGGGCCTTTGCCGAGGTCGGCGTCTTTGAAGCAGGTGCCTGGGGGGACAGACCTTAGGTCAGCCCTGGCGCGGTGGGGAACGACTGTCCTGGGCTCGCACTACATCTGGTCTTGGAAGTGCGGCCTCGGATGCTGTGGTTTGGCTCTGTGATTGCCCTCTCTGCGTTCAGGAGGGGACTCGGAGAGAGCACAACACTCCGCGCTTCCCGCCGTCTTCCCAGAACCCCAGGCGGATTTGCGCAGGGGTCACAGTCAGTGACATTCAGAAGTTCCCGGGATTCCAGACGTGCCTGATCCAAAGAGGGCCGCGGCGGGTCAGCGTGCTGGCCCCGTCCTCCCTGGCGCGGCGTGGGCACCAGCCCCCCGCGAGGCCTCCCGTTCCTCACCACTGCCCTGGGGGGTCCCCCGCGGGACGGCCTGCCACTGCCCCCCACACAGGAGGTGCCCCGGGAGTGCTCCCCTGCGCCCTCTCCCTTTGCTTCTTCTACAGGTGAACCCAGAACTTCCGGAACTCTCCCTGGATTTTTCTCGGGAAAGAAATCCAAGGGTTTTTTGTTTTGTTTTGTTATTTTTTTAAACAAAGTAGCATTAAAAATTAATTAATTAAAATAAATTTAAACAAGAAAGTGGCATTAAAACCGTGCTATAAAATATTTAAATGTGTGACAACACATTTAAAATCACTTTAGCATGAATAAGGATCTTATTTCAGTTCCAAACATTCTTACTCTGTCCCCAAAGCCAGCTTAGTTGTTTTTTTTTCCCCCATTACGTTTTGGATTAAAACCTCTATTTCTCTTTTTCTGTTTTTCCAGTTTGATCATTTGCTGCCCCCTGTTTGCTGTTTCTCTTTATAGCTTGCAAACCAGGCTGGAATTCCGCCAGGTGTGTACAATGTTATTCCCTGCTCTAGAAAGAAGGCGAAGGAAGTAGGGGAAGCGCTTTGTACTGATCCTCTCGTGTCCAAAATTTCCTTTACTGGCTCGACAGCGACCGGAAAGGTACGTGACCTAAGTCTCAAAGAAAACAGATGTCATTCTAATATTTTCTCTCTCTAGAGAGAGTAGGAAAATACTAGTTCATCTTTAGCACCCTTCTTAGGGAGATCTGCCGTGGAGGGTTAAGAGGTCTGTGGGATAAACTAATGTCTGATCACCATCCAGAGACATTTTGGATGGTGTCCCTTACTTACCGTGACATGACAGAGGTCCTCTCGGACAATACTGAGGCATTGGGGTGACCAGAGTTCCCATTATTAGTTGCATGTAAAGTGGCTGAAGGCTCTCCGTGTATGTCCTCAGTTCTGGAATGCACGTTTCTTTCATAATCTAGAATTAAAGGTTCCAGAAACATACAACTGATGTTGAAATGGACATCTTAGAACTGAACCAAAATTGTATTTAGTATAAAGGTACTTACAGAAACAGAAAGGTCTTTTTGTTTCCTTAAAAAGCTTTATAATTGTGCATTGAGTCAGCAATTCTATTTCTACAAATTTATACTGAGAGAATAATTGCAGCGTTATTTTGAATAGCAAGGAATTGGAAGCCTAAATTTCCCACAGATGGGGGCTGAATAAATAAATTTATGGAACAGCCATACAATGGAACTTTATGCTGGCATCTAAAGGAATGTTCTAGAAACACGTGTGCTACCATGAGAGAATCTTCACGGTATAGTGTTACCCTGGAGGAAGAAGGTATAAGGTGTTATGAACATGTTAAGGTGTTCCAGATATGTGGTTAATTGGGAAGATAGAGCAGTTTACAGAACTGTATAAATCTACCATTCTGTTTTCTGAAAAAAAAAAAAAAGTGCATCTATATGAACCTGTGTATGTGGCCAAATTCTGGATCAATATACTCTAAAATTTTATCAGTGGTAAGCTAAGGGTGTGGGATTCTGGGTGATTTTATTATCTTCCCTATGTTATGATTAAGCCTATTACCATGTAATTTTTAATAGGTAGTACGCTACACGGTGCAAGAAGCAAGGCAATGTAAACATGCTTATGCTCAGAAGGCTCTCGCCTGCCCGACTCCCTCCCTTCTGTCCGTGTAACTACTTTGAATTTCTTGTAGCCTTCCTCCTGTGTCTTTATCGTATACAAATATATGTTCTTATGCAAACGGTCATCCTGGAGACACTGCTGTGCCCCTGGCTCGTGCCCTGCGGGGTCAGTGTTTGAAACAAAGGCTCACCGTCCCGATCCTGCTGCGGCGCTCACGGTCTGTCGTCTGCCTCCAGATCCTGCTGCACCACGCGGCGGGCTCCGTGAAGAGGGTCTCCATGGAGCTGGGCGGCCACGCCCCGTTCATCGTGTTTGACAGCGCCAACGTGGACCAGGCTGTGGCAGGGGCCATGGCGTCCAAATTTAGGAACTCTGGCCAGGTGAGTCCTGCAGTGTTTTCCAGGGTGTGTGTGGGTGTGTGTGCGCACGCACGCGTGTGACTGTATTTCACAAAGATCTTACCGCCTAACTCACCTCCTGGAAGGAAACTTGCAGCTTCCTTCCATCATTCGTCCTTTACTCACTTTCAGCACATATTTAGTAAGGGCTCTTTTTGCCGGCAGCTGTTCTCGGCTCAGAGGGTCCAAAGAGAAATAAGGTGTAATCCCTGGCTTCGAGCAATTTCCTGAACAGCACATGTTTAATCACATTGTTCTCTTGTCTTCCTACTCTTTGAATCTGGTTATTTTCATAGTTTTCCCCTCATTGGGCTTTTCTCTACTGAACAGATAAAATCATCTCCTCAGATACAAAACAGCCCAAACAGCTAGGGTCTGAGGCCCACAGTCTTAAGGAAAAGGTAGGAAAATGTTGAGATTGTTCTTGAAAAACTCAAAACGCTATTGCCTGGGTCTCACTGTCCCTGAGATGGAGGGGGCCTGATAGGCACACGGTACAGCGTACCCAGAGGGTGTCCAGGTTGTCATCGGGAGAGTGGTGGCTCGAGCTCACACCTCCACAGGAAATCCCGGCTGAGCACATCTGGCATGACCTTCAGAGTGACCTGATACAGATGAGGAAATGGAACTCTGGAGACACTGGTTGATTTGAAGTCCTAGACCCTTGGGTCGTAGTCCCAACTCAGTGGACCGAGGGTCCTGTCTCCCAGTTTCTCTCCAAGCTGTTGCCAGGAACCTGGCGTCTTACAAAATATTCTTAAGTACTTTGTCTCAGAGTACCATCAATAAGTGGTTTTAAATGCATTCCAGAGACAATAAAAACTCCTGAAAGGTAATATTGTGGGGGAAAAGGTGAAATGTCATACAGTACTCTATATCAAGTAGTTTTCATCCTTGTATTGACCTTCGGTGATTAATTTTCCCCTTTCATATAACCTTAAATAAGCTTGGTTGTTTCAGAAATACCTTTGTTTCCTTTTAGAAACGTAAAATGTTAATAGGTGCAACCTTCAGAGTCACACTCATAAAGCTACAACTTTGAGGTATTGCTTGAAGCCAATAAAAATGCATAGGACAAAAAATTATGTCTATATCTATTTATCTATAGTTTCTACTAGAAAAATACATGATTAAGAAAAAAGACAAGAAGAAAATCTGTCAGTGATAACTGCATTTCCTATAATATGGTTATATTTTATAAATTAAAAATATTAGGTCTAGCAGTGCTTAGGTGGCTCATTTGGTTGAGTGACAAGCTCTTGATTTTGGCTCAGGTTGTGATCTCAGGGTCCTGGGATTGAGCCCCATGTTGGGCTCTGCACTTAGCAGGGAGTCTGCTTGAGAATTTTTTCTTTCTCCCTCTCCCTCTGCCTCTCCCCCTGCTCACACATGCTCTCTCTCTCTCTAAAATAAATACATCTTTAAAATATATATATTTAGGTTTAATTAGAAAAAAAATAAGCGAGAGTCTTTTCAATAATTTAGGCTGACATGGAAGAATGGTCTTGTGTCCATTTTCAAAATGTCAGATTCAGCCAAACCCTGAACAGTTTAATAAACTAATAGATATAAGTCAGTTTCTGACTGCCTTCCATCCTGCCCCTGCTCTGTTGTTGCAGCATCACTGTCTCTCATGGAGTTACAGGTTTTTTATGCTCTTTTCTTCTTTCCCTATTTGTTTTATAGTGGCTTACTTAAGCCATTGGAAAAAAACTTGGGTCAGGTGGCTTTCTCTTTTTTACACAGATATTTGTACTTGCTTACTTGTTTAACCACAAGGTGTGGCAGATATGGAGAAGGTTGGAGAAGAATGTGCACTTACTTAGTGCGTTTATCTTTGGGCCCCACCCACATGTGGAGGGACATGGCAGATTGGACACAGGACGAGAGCCACCTGGGGAAGTGTTTTCATATTCAGAGAGGTAGCAGCAGTCACACGTTTATTGGTTGGGTCAACAGCTTCTGACAAACTGTCCTGTGAGTTTGGGTTTTTTTAATTTTTTTATTTTTCCCTGTCTAGACTTGTGTTTGCTCAAACCGTTTCTTGGTGCAAAGGGGTATCCATGATTCCTTCGTGAAGAAATTTGCTGAGGCAATTAAAACAAACCTGCGTGTGGGTAATGGATTTGAGGAGAGAACTACTCAAGGCCCATTAATTGATGAAAAGGCAGTAGAAAAGGTAAGTTCATTTGATTTTTTGTTAAAGTAAATTTCATGGTTTCGATATCAAAGGCTTTACTAGCAAAAAACACTTTGGTAAAGTGCCCAGCAAGGCTGTTTTGGAAACAAGGGAGAAATCAGGAAAAAGTGAATTTCTGCCCATAAGTATAAATCAGGTGGCTTCATCTGCCCATAAGCTTTTCTGGCTCTGGCATTACAGTGCCCATGAGATATGTCACTTTAGATCTTCTACTGCCCTCCCTAAATTTTCTGTGATCGTGGTGATAATTTTATCCCTAGCTGCCCTAGGAATTAGGATCATGAAAGAAAAGTTCTTTAATTTTTTGAACACCCAAAAGGAAAGGAAGACTGGTTTTGTTTTTAAAATCATGTATGTTTCAGCTGAAATGCTGGCTTCCATTGACAAAAAAAAAAAAAAAATACCCTTCCAGAAGAGTCCTTGACAAAAGCATCCTGGTAGGGAGATACGGAATAGCAGAAGCCATGCCCAGGATTTACAGATGGCAGGAAAGGGAAATTGCTTTTAGGAAGGATCTCTTTGTTTATAGAAAGTCACAGTCTAGATAGACCACTAGCTAGTTGTCCTTGTTGTTTTAAAACATAATCTCCTGTTTTAAAACATAATCCTTTTTAAGAAAGAAGATGTGGTGTGTACACACACACACACACACACACACACACACACACACACACACTGGAATATTACGCAGCCATAAAAAAGAATGAAATCTTGCATTTGCAATAACATGGATGGCTCTAGAGTGTAACGTGAAGTACATCAGTCAGAGAAAGACAAATACCGTATGATTTCACTCATATGTGGAATTTAAGAAACAGAAAAAAGGCACAAACAACAAAGAAATCAGACTCTTAACTCTAGGGAACTAACTGGTGGTCAGCAGAGGGGAGGAGGGTGAGGAGATGGGAGAAATAGCTGAAGGGGATTAAGAGCGCACTTACCGTGATGAGCAGTGAGTAATGTATGGAACTGTTGAATCACTATATTGTACACCTGAACCTAAGAAGGCACTGATGTTAACTATACTGGAATTGAATAAATAAAGGGGGGAAAACCCCCATAATCCTTTTTAGAGTTGCTTACAAGGAACTTTCTTAGAATATGAACATCCAAAACAAAAAACAAAAAACGTGAACATCCCATATGTTCCTTAGGCAAATCTCTACTAGTGGAAAGGATTCTAATGAAATCATTTAAAGCAGACCGAAGTTGGAGGCTGGGTTGTATGTGGGGAAAGAAGGGTGACACAGCCAGCCTCCTGGGTGTCACCTGAGGAACCAAAATTAAGTTAGAGCCAGGTCAGCACCCACCTGGGCTCCTGCTGTTCATCGGCCGCCTGAGGACCAAGACCCCAGGGCTGCCCGGCCTCAGTGGGCAGTCAGGTCAGCGTCAGCCAGTAGGAGCCAGGGGAAGCACCGAGGTTGGACAGAGCTCTGTATTCTTGCCTTGGGATTGCCCTAATAGAGAACGTGCATTAAAGTGTCCATTAAAGTGCTCCAGCTTCACGAGTGAGGGTGGGTGTACTGGAGCCGGGCTCCCCTGCCTTTGCCCCTGGGGGAAGGGGGCTGTCCCTGAAGTGAAGCCTGCCAAGTCAGAATAAACCTGAGCTTGCCGTTGCCCCTCTTGTTCAGGGGACAGATTGGAAACCACAAAGCCCACCCATGTCACCCACTTAAGTTAACCAAGCCAGTCCTTCACGAGGAAGGTGAGCAACCAGCAATCATGATAACTTTAGGGCAAACCCTCAGCCCATAAGAGGAACAGTCAACCCTCAAGGAAGAGGATGAGTCTGGGAACAGAAAGGAATTTTCTTAGAATTGAATAGCGTTCTCCCTGTGTTTTCAGCAGATTGCCTATCTATAAAACAAAAGCAGGTTCTGTGAAAACGAGGCAATGAGAACGAGAAAGGTTTTAGAAATTAAACACATAATGGTCAAATCTTTTTTAAAAAATCAGTAGATGAAGATGGAAGACAAAATCAAGAAGAGCTCTCAGAATTTAAAGCAAAAGACAAAGAGATGAAAAATATGATAGAAATTTGAAACGAAATGAATTAATCTGAGGTGAGGGGATATCCATTTTAGCAACAGGTGCTCCAGAAAGAACTGGGAGGGGAAAAGTAGCATTATCAAATCAATAACATGAAAACTCAGAGCCAGGGGAAATGATGCTTCACATGGAAAGACTTTACCAACCACGTAGTGGAATGAAAGGAAAAAGCCCCAGATACATTCTGCTAAAACATGGAATGTCAGGAACATAGAAGAAGATCCTAAACACTTCCAGAGAGTGGGGGTCAGCTACCCGCCAAGAAGTGAGAACTATCTCTGAACATGACTTTCATCAACAACAACAGAAATAGCGATGTGTACTCCAGAGTTCTGAAGCAAAATGATTTCGGATCACCATTCCGTCCCCAACCAACACAAGGTAAGACATCAGACATGCGTTGTCGGAAAACTCAGGAAGTAGGCGTTTTCAGTGTGCCTTTCCCAAAACAGCCACTTGAGGAGAATGTAATAGAACAGAATGAAAGCCAGGAGGACAACATGGCGCCCAAGAACCTGGAGCTAACTCAAGAGTGCAAAGAACAAATCCCAGGAAAACTGCAGAGTGTCAGGCTCAGAAGGTCATCAGGCCATACTAGACCCTTCAACAAATTATAGGATCAGACTGGAAAATCTAAGAGCAGGGGAAGGTGGCACTTGCCCACACCACGTGCCGTCTTCCTGCCTCTGTGTCTCTGCATATTTGGTTCTTTCTACCTGGAAGGAACCAGGGCACATCGTTCTCAACCTATTTTTTAAGAAAAAGAAAGAAAGAAAAAACCGTTCCCTATAGATTTAACACTCTAAAGAGATTGTTATCATCTCCACAGTTATCTTCAAGCCAGCTCTCCCGGGCTCCTCTTTTTCTTTTCACACAGGTAGAGAAACACGTGAGTGACGCGGTTTCCAAAGGGGCCACCGTTGTGACCGGCGGGAAGCGACACCAACTCGGAAAAAACTTCTTTGAGCCCACCCTGCTCAGCAATGTCACCAGGGACATGCTCTGCTCTCACGAAGAGACGTTTGGGCCTCTGGCGCCAGTGATCAAGTAAGATCACCCCACCGGCAGGAAGACGGGAGAGGATCAGGGCAGAAGAGGGACACCTGGGCAGTTGGAGCACTGTTTCGAGGCCCGGGGGTGGGGGGGTTGCTGCAGAGCAGAGCTCTGTTGTTTCAGCCGGAGGGCCAAGTCCAGTTCATGGTTCTGGAAGAAAAAAAAATGTGTTTTTATCATAGACCCCTAAATTCACCAGATTCTTTCCTTTGCCTTCTTACTTCTTGCTTTCGGCTGGTCCATCTTCTCAGGGGAGCACGTCCTCAAAGAGTTCTTTCAAGGAGTCAGTGGGAAGTGAACTTGCCGTGCTCTTAGGTTGTTTTATCCCACTTTCAAAGGTCAGTACTAACTCACCTGGATAGAATTCTGGGCTCGGCACTGTGAAGATACCACTAATTGTCTATTGTTTCCGGGGCTGTTACCGAGAAAGCTGGTGTCTGGCTCTTGGAGGGACCGGCTTTTCCTCTTGGAGGCTATTAGGATTTCTCACGGGTCTTTGACATCCTTAAGTCTTACCGGTGAGGCCCATCGGGAGCGTCTCCACGCTGTGGTCCTAACGACTTCCTTTAATGTCCCAGGTGTCTGTCTAGTCCCGGGAAATTCTTGGTCACTGTTTCTCCAGGTATTTCTCTCCCCCCATTGGTTCCTTAACGGCCTCCTAGGACGCCCGTGGTGGTGCCGTGCCCCCCTCACCCCCTGCTTCTCTTCACGCCTGTGTGTTCACTGCACATCTTCATCCATTCCCGAGGCCTCCAGAGGCTCTCGGTCCCCCCACCTGCCACTGGAGTCCTGCGTTCCTCAGATACGTGCGCTCTGCTACCCAGCCCATCCGCCGCGCGCCTCGGTTACTCTTCCATCCCTGGTGTCTCCAGTTCATTCTTCCCCGTCATGGAGTCTTCCCGCTTCCTTATTCTCCCTTACGTTGCCGTGGGTGCTTATCCGTTGCTTACGTTTTATTCTGTTGCTCGGTTTCCACCTCCTGGGGTGTGGGTCGTTCTGTATGTCATGCTTCTCCTTCTCAGAGCTCCTCAGATGTCTCCTCGTTTTCTCTGTGAACTCGTCTGGAGCTCTTTGAACGCTTAGTATCTGCCTTAGAGTTGTGGTGAAAAGCTTAGGCCGAGTCTGGGCTGCTTCTGATAACATCTGAGCCTCAGGAAGGAAGCTTCTAGTATGAAAGTCCAGTCTCAACACGACTGCCTGTGCCCCAGGTGTTTTTGGCTTCCTGGGGTATTTTGTGGTTACCTCTGGAGTAACAAGAGGGCTTCAGGGGAAGAGGCGTCTGGTTCATGCTGTTGTCTACACTCGTTTTGGGTGACTCACCAAGCCAGCGGGGCTCGAGTTCTGCCTGGGCCCCACCACCCTGAGCTGGCCCTGCGGCTTTCCTGCTTGTCGGCATGTGCCATTGGTCCAGGGACCCCGGATAATAGGCAACAGCACCTGAATCCGTAGGCACGGCGGGGGGTGGGGCGCGGGTGCAGCCCCTCCCCCCCCCTGCAGGCTCCATGGCGCTCCGGCCCTTCCCAACCCTCCATGGGTGGCCCCTAGCTCTCTCCCACTTGAGGCCTCATTCCCTCGGGATCCAGCCACCTTCTCGGCCCCCAGAAGCGTCTTGTGTTTTTGGTCTTAGTTGCTAATTGAGGGGTTTTGAGCTAAGACTCTCCTTCTCTGTCCTCTGACATATCCAGCGTCGGGTTCCCAGGGAGAGCTGGTCCCCGGCGCTCCCCGGGCCACCTTGTCTGGGACAGAAGTCCCTCTTACCGTATACTTCCCTGGCTTTGTTACGGTCTTGCCAATGAAATTTACATATTAATCCATCACTGGGGAAATGGACCGCTTGAAGAACTTTTGTCTTGTCTTAATAAAAATTTTTTTACCTAGAATGTGAACCTGACATTTCCAAGGAGCCTAGAGGATGCAGTCAGTGGTGAGGAACGCAGGCTTTGGAGGTGGACTGGGTGTGGATTTAGGCTTTGCTGCGTCCCACCTGTGTACCCTTGGACCAGTTACTTCCCTAGCCCCAGGGTCCTCGCATGGGAAAGGGACAGAGCCAGTACTGCTTCGCAGAGCAGTGACAGAGGCTCAGTCACGTGATGCGATAAGGCCCGTAGCACAGGGCCGAGGCATTATGGTTGTCGTTCCGTCATCGAAGCGTGAGGTCAGGGAGGGGGACAAGTTGCTGCTGGCGGGCTCCGCTCTTCCCACGCCTCTCCTCTGGGTGCGGTGCTGGGCGCACAGCTCCAGGGTGTGCGGGAAGGTGAAAATCCTCAGGGATGCCACAGTCAGTGAGGTGATGACTCTGTTTCTGAGGGGGAAGTGGGGACATCAGCCGCGCGCTATCACTCCGTTCTCCGGCGGGCAGGACGCTCGCTGTCTGTCTACAGGTCGGCAAGCCTAGGAGGTACGGCTGCGCGTCCTCGGGACAAGTGATCCTCTGGGGTCCCCTCCTTGATCTCCCCCCGGAGCCCTCTTCTCTCCCTTCCCCTTGTGTAGGCGGGGGCCCCTGCTGGCTCTGCCCGGTGCCAGCAGAGCTCGGAATTTAAGAATGGGGGGCTGAGAGCCCTCTGCCCCGGAAGAGCGCTCCTCACATCTTGTTCCGGAGGAACAGCGGTAAAGCTGGAAGGGACCGCGGAGGGCTCTGGAACGACCACTCGGCGCCGCAGGCAGGAGCAGGGCCCGGCGCCGGCCCCCGGGAGCTTTCTCCTCCGTTACGCCTGCTTCCGAGTGTTCCTGCTTGTGCTGCGGTCTCAGGACGTAGCAGGGCGGTGACCCCTCTGGGAGGCACTCGGTCTGACGCTCCGGACGCGCCGCATCCCACCAGCCTGCTTGCCTCCTGTTCTCTGGCAAGAGAGGAGCCAGCATGTGGAGCAGCGGGGCTGTTTTCTCCCGCACCTGCCCCGGGGTCTCGGTGCCGTTTAGCCCCTGCCCTTACTTGGGAGGCCAATCGGGAGACAAGGCGGCGGGTTTTCCCTGCCGTCGCCTACAGATTTCGCTGACCGCGCATTCCACCTTGGCAGGTTCGACACAGAGGACGAGGCTGTGGCCATCGCGAACGCGGCCGACGTGGGGCTGGCAGGTAGGCGGCCCTCCTCGCTCGGCGCCGTGCTCCCCGTTTCTCGAGCTGGTGCCGCGCTTGCCTTTGAAACATCGCCCTGGGTTTTGAGAAGGAGACGCCACTGGGGTGTATGTTTTGTTACTTTCCGGGGCACGAGTGGGTTTGTGCAAGTTCACGGCCTGCCGCCTGGTCCTGCTGCGTGTGGGCGCTCCCTGCAGAGAGCGGAGGGAGCGCAGGAGAAGAGGGGGGCAGCTTGGGGGGCAGCCCACGCCCCAAAGTCCCACGGCCCCCGAGGCTTCCTGCCTGCAAATGCCCAGTCTGTCTCCTTCCATTGTGCCTGGCTCCCGGCAGCCTGAACCAGACCGAGGGCAGCGGCAGAGCGTCAGGGACGGTGGAAGAGGCAGTGGGCGAGTGTGCAGACAGAGCCTGAGGGGTCACTGTCCCTTTAGTGTGGGGGTGGTCAGGGCGGCCGCAGCACGTACCCCATTATCCTGACATCATCAGATGCACACACATGCACCCGACAAATCGACGTCAGTGCCCGCAGTGAGGGGAGTACTGAGGATACAGAGAAGGCCGTGGCCTCCAGAAGCTGCCCCTCCGGCTGTAAGAGAAGGATTTACACCAGGAGGAGGGACGCGCGCACCGTGGAGGCCCTTCCCCCACGCCGCCTGCAGAGAGCTATCCTAAGGCTCGGGTGAGAGGTGTGCGGGAGCGCCTCTGGGACACGGCTCCGCGCTCCTTCCCTTCACGGTGGGACGAGGGGAACCGCACCCTGCATTAGGTCAGCAGTGATGGGCAGCGTTCTGATCATGCAGAGGTGGGAGGAGAGAGATTCTGGGCAGCGGGGACCAGGGGAGTTAAGAAGGAAGGACAAGGACAGTTTGGTCACAAGGACAGGATGGTCGGTGATTGGCGTGTTGGAAGGTAACGCTGAAAATGTTGCCCGAGTTCACACTGGGGAGGGTTCGAGTACCCACGAAGAATTTAACCTTATTTTGTAAACAGCAAGGAGTCACCGGAGGGTGGGGCAGACAGAGCATGAGGAGAGTCGCACCGTCGGCTCAGAGGCGTGCGGGAGAGCCTGGGCCGCGCACGGCAGCATGTGGGGAGGTTACGGCGGCAGTCCTGGGAGGCGGTGAAGCGAGCCCCCGTGAGTGGGACAGACGCAGCATGACGGTGTCCCACGGGTCTGCGATGAGGCACGGACAGGACCAGCGTGGGGCCCCTCTGGGAGCAGGGAGGATTCCAGGCCCTGACGAGACACGCCGTCGCTGGTGTATCCTCGGCTTCAGATGCGGTCTTTCATGACTGTCCTACGTGCTGTGTACGTCCTTATCCCCATGACAGGTTACTTCTACTCCCAAGACGCGGCCCAGATCTGGAGAGTGGCGGAGCGGCTGGAAGTCGGCATGGTTGGCGTCAACGAGGGACTGATCTCCTCTGTGGAGTGCCCTTTCGGCGGCGTGAAGCAGTCCGGCCTCGGGCGAGAGGGGTCCAAGTATGGCATTGATGAGTATCTGGAGCTCAAATACGTGTGTTTCGGAGGCTTGTAGGGTTCGTTAGTTCTTTAAAAAAATAAAAAAGGAAGCGTACTTACATATATGGGGACCTGCCATCCATTATTTTAAGTGAACGAATAGGTTATTGGAATTAGGAATTTTTAAAAACTCACCACGTGCTCATCATCTCAAGCAGAGGGGAACCCCCCCCCCTTACCTGACCAGGGACCAGCAGATCCGCATGCCCGTGGCAGCCACCGTCTCCCCAGGAACCCGCACGGCCCCGGGGTGGGGGGACGTCCCAAAGGCTCCCTCACAGCCGTCCCCCCGTGGGTCCAAGCCCCGACCGGAGGTCTGCAGGGAAGAGCCCTGAGCACGACGAGCGTGCACACCATCCCCCGCCGTCCTGCCGCGTGTTTGGAGGTGTTGCCGCATGGGCTGAATCGATGGGTTTTCAAGCCCTCTGAAACAGCCCCGAATTGCCTGTGTTTCTGTGAGGAATGAAGGAGCACCTTTCCCTTTTCCTGGACCTTTTCTTTTTTTTTAGTTTATTTTTTTAGTCATCTCTACACCCAACATGGGGCTCGAACTCACGACCCTGAGATCAAGAGTCACACACTCCACCAACGGAGCCAGGCGGGCGCCCCTGGACCATTTTTTAAGTTGAAGGCTTCACCGCCCTAAATTTACTACTTAAAGATGATGTTTTCATTTCCGTCCTGCGGTCCACTTCATTGGGTTTCCTTTAGGCAACGAGCCTAAGCATAAGGCAGAGCCCCTCCCCTGGTCGGCTGTGGACGGCGGCTCCGTCCCCCCGTAGGAGCCTTGTTCCGTGGACCTGCCGATCAGCACCCGTTCCTCCCGCAGACTGGAGACTCCGTCCATGCCTCACTTGCTCCATGGGCTCTTGTGAGCCTGACAGAAAGGGAAATGCTCGCCAAAACAGAAAAAAAGAAAAGGAAGAAAACCTGGTGTAAGTACAGGAGCTATTAATACTAGTAGCAGCAAAGCCCCCTTGGGCATCCAGCTGGTGAGGAAGGCTGGTGCCCACCTGCTCTCCCCCCTGGGACGAAGCGGTGGTCACCTGCAGCCTGCTCTTCCCGCCCTCATGGGGTGCTGCGCTCCTTCGCCTCCAGAAGAACAAACAGTCTCACCACAGTGATCTCAAGGGGAAAACCAGTTTCCATAATGGCCAATCCACCTAATGGAAGAGGCGTGAGCCCTTGAATGTCAGGCACCCTTTATCCAATAAGAGTTTTTACGGTTCGTTATTTAAAGCAAAAATGACCGGTGTCTCCTATCACTCTGAAAGAGGAACTCTGATTCAGAAAATTCTAGGTTCTTCTGGACATGTCTCCCATCTGTACTCAGACGCCGAAGAAGAGGAATCAAGGCTGTTCCTGGCTGAGGAAGCCGAGATAAAGCTCTTTTCTTTCCCACTCTCTCTGTGTGTGGAGTCCACTGACATTCTGGGGCTATTCTGGGTAGTGGAAGGAGAGCCTGAGGGCAGTTCCTGCCACCCCCTGGGACTTAGCATTCTTCCCTACGCCCCTGGGGAGCCGAGGTTAAGTCACCAACAGTCTGGAATGCCCGTGGGCACAGAGGAACTCACCTCCGGTCCTGGAGCTCCCTTCTGTTAGCCTGGATCATACCGGCTGTGTCCGAAACCCACAGAAGAAACGAGCTGACATCCACCTCCTGGTGACAGAGCTCACCTACACCCTGTTAGGAATCCCATACGCAGCATATTGTCAGTTTATTTCTTTTTGTTTTTATAGTTTCAGGTGGTTTTCTACATTCTAATTACTGAAGATTTGGATGTGTCCATCTGGTTTCTCTTAACAACAAACATGCTGTAACATTATTTGTTAGAAGTCTGGAACACTGATGCTGGGAGGTGTTAGGAGAATACATTCGCGTATGTGGGTAGCTTTGTAAGCCAGTGGATTCCTTGGCTGGGTGGTAGATCTGAGTTTTCTTGTCTATTTGGCTCACCCGGTACATAAATTCAGGTCCAGAGACTCACTGCAATGTCTTTGATTAATTTTGTATTTAAAATGATTTGAGGAGGAAATAGGTTACTGTTTAGTAAAACTGTTGTGGGTTGTGGGAAGAAAGAAAAGTGTCTAACTGAACATTTCAGGGGGTTATTTTTCAATAAGGTAACCCTACGTGATTGGGTTGCCAGGGGTTGGCAAACTACAGCCCACAAGCCACATCTGGCCTGCGACCTGTTTCCGTACAGCCCAGAGCTAAGAATGGTTTTGTATGTCCAAATGATTGGGGTGGGGGGAAATCAAAAGGATAATATTTCATAACACAAATTACAGGAAATTCAGATTTCAGATTCCATCAATGAAACTTCATTGAAACACAGCCATGCCCATTCATTTAACACGGGATCCACGGCTACTTTCTAGGCAGGGTTGAGAACTGGCCACAGACTAACACTATGGCCCGCAAAGCCTATGGTATTGACTCTGAAAAGGTTTGCCAGCCCCTGATCCAGAGCTCCTGATGCTGAGGGAGATACTGATCTTCCTGCATTTATCAAGCATTATTTTATTTCATTGAACACCTGTGTAAAATACTTTTCTGGGCATTGCTCCAACGAGTTCTCACCAAGAACTTGCCGCAGCAATGATCATAGAACTCAGATGAAATTACCTGGATAACAAGAGTGTGTTGGCCTAGAGAAAACTTCTCAATTTACTTTTCCCAGCTAGGCAGGGATTTGCATTGAAACAGCTTATCTGCATCTGTTGTATTTATCCCTTTGAGTGGCTTTCAAACGTGATTTTATGTCAAGTGTTGTATTCTTTTCTCCTTTATTCTTATGGAAAGACTTAATGAAAATAAACATCAGAAGCACAATGCAAATAAAATCTGATTTTACTGTTATACTGTTAACTTTAGATTGTGCCACATGCCTGCCTTCTTAGAAGGCTGGAACCCGGGGTTTTAATTATTCATGTGCAGCTATGTTAGACGCATTTTACTTAATATTTATGCTGTGATTTTTGTGTGTGTGCTATATTTTGTAGGATAAAACTTGGGAATAAGTGTAGTGGGAAGTGTGGAAACATTTTGCTTTTCAAATGTGCACAGAACTCATTTTCCCAGTTTTTGATAATTGTGTACGTGTATCTGTGCTCGTCAGCAGAGTTGTGTGTAATTAATAAATGTTGCATTAACAGAATTTCCTGTTTCTGTGTTAAGGTTTTTGGTTGTGGTTATCTCCAGTTCGTCATTTCAGTTTATATTGGATATTAGACCAGTTCAGATATGTATGAAGAATAGCAGTATGCCATCCCAAAATATGCTGCTTTGATGTAACAATTATTGTGAACTGAAGATGTCTAAAAGAAGCAGATACCAGAAAAGCTGTCTGCTCTCCCCCTATTTTCTTAAAAGCAGGACCTAAGTTTACAAAGATGCCCCCACCCCTGCAGTAGGAAAGAAAAAGGTTGATCCCCAGAGACAACTCTAGATCCTGTCAGCCTGGAAAGGGCACCACAGGAATCTACATAACAGATTTTACCAACTGGCTTTTGTCTCTGCCCTTGAAAGCCTACAGCTGCTTTCCTCTGTCCTGTCATTTCTGCACAAATGTATTGCTCTTTGTTGAGGATGTTTCGTAAGCCAGAGTTTCAAGCCACCTCTTTCGAGTTCCTCATTCTTCCCTGGGTATCTCCCATGTGTACATGAGGCATACATGTTAATGAACTTGTTTTTCTCTTTTTCCTCTAGCTTTTATTTCAGAGGTCTCAGCCAAGAACTCAGAAGGGTAGAAGGAAAATTATTTTTCCTCTCCTGCAGGTGTAAATAGTGCTGCCTCCCCAGAGAGCTTCTAGTCAGTGAATGCTATGGACCAGGAGCATGCATGTGAGATTTTGTACCCTAGCATCTTCACGAGGATCTGTCCCGTGGTTTGTGCTCATTGAATGTTTGCTGAACCAGACTGAAAATTTACATGGTTTATAAGTGTGGCTGTGTGAAAAAGTATACTCCAGCTTTCTCAAATTTGCCAGTCTCTTCTACTCACTCCACTGTTACCCATTACGTACTTTTCCTCAAGTTTGGGCTTTTCTGATACAGAGCAGTATGAGGAAGAAATTCCCTGAAATCCTGCTATTCAGATATAATCACTGTTAACAGTGTATCTTATATTTTCACCCAGTGCTCATTACTTTTTAAGAAATTTCATGTGGCCTCATTGAATCTGACATTGAACAGAAGTAAGTTTTCATTGGAAGAAAGAGCAGTGCCACTGGATACGTGTCTCCCTTTGTCATTCCACTGAGTTCATGCATTTCTTTCCCCTGCTTTGGTTTTTTAAAAAATGAACATACAGGGGCGCCTGGGTGGCTCAGTTGGTTAAGCGTCTGCCTTCGGCTTGGGTCATGGTCCCAGGGTCCTGGGATCGAGTCCCACATCAGGCTCCCTGCTTGGCCGGAAGCCTGCTTCTCCCTCTCCCACTCCCCCTATTTGTGTTCCCCCTCACGCTGTCAATTAAATTAAAAAAATTAAAAATGAACATATGGTAAGTATTTTATTTAACTCATTAATGAGGAAGCTGGTAAGGGTATTATAACCAGTTGAAAGGATAAGCCAAAAACTCCCACAAATTTTATATGGATGAGAAACCTTGAAATGAATGTACAAATGGAAGTACACTAGCTTCTTCCACACGTGGGAGGGAAGTCAGACTCCCAAGACGCCAGAATTTGCATTTTGCACCACTCTTCTCTACAATGGTACAGGGTCAGAAAATGCCTCAAGGGCACTGAATGCGGGAATCAGAGAACCCAGGAAGGCCTGCTATGTGTGGACAATGCTTAGTGTTCCACTGAACCTGCTTTTAATTTTTAAAATTTTTATTACCAGGAGAAATTACCCATTTACCTCTCAGTTTGGGGGGTTCTTTACATCCTTGGCCTAGGCCTCTGCTTAAAAGCAAGTGTTACTTTCATCTTCTTCCTGTTTCTTCCATTCTCTATCAGTAAATGTAAATGCTACAGCTTCTTTCTATTTTAGCCCGCAACAAATTAAAAAGCAAATCAGTGTGGTTTTCATTGATGAAGTCTGGCAAAACTTTCTGGAAAAATAGGCCCTGCTTCATCTAAGAGTGTTGAAAGGCTACCAGCATATTCTATTTGCATGTGCTATTTATAAATGAATGGAAATGGGTTTGGAAATTGGCAGTCTGAAGATTTACTTACCATCCATCCACTTTATCAGCTAACTAGGAAGGACTCGCCACAGTGTAGGCCGCGAACAATCCCCCGTCCTGGTGATTCAGGGCACACAGACGTGTTTGCAGGTGTTGTGTCAGATTAGGTAAGACTGTGTGCTTTCTTCCGGTTGTGCTAAGACCTCAGGCCTGCAATTCTGGGCTCGTCACCTTGGGACAGAGGTGATAATACTAAGTAGGCTTCAAATGCAGGAAATTTGGCCATTCCCTAAACTCATCTCAAAAAGGGAGACTGTTCAGTTGGAGAAATGCTGGTTGTTGTTGTTGCTGACTTTAATGGAAGAACTTTTAGGATTTTACTGTTAATCATGAATCTGGCTATTTTCCCTCCACATCTTTCAACTTTTTATTTTGAAGTAATTATAAACTCATGGGAGGTTGCAAAAGTAGTACATTCTGCCATACCTCCCACCCATTTTCCCCCGTGGTTACCATCTTACGTAACTAATATCAGGGAACTGACATAAGTATCATACTGTTAATACAGGCCTTCTGGCAGTTTCCCCAGTTTCTTGTACACTCATTTATGTGAATGTGTGTGTTATCCAATTAATCCCATCGGGAGGAAGGTTTGTGTAATCACCGCCACGATCAAGATACAGAATTGTATCTGTAACTGTTAACTGTGTCCACCACCGCCAAAGAAATCCCTCCTGCTAGCGCTTTATACTCAGCTTTGTAGTAAAATCACTTGGCGAGGTTTCTCATTCTTGGGTGATGAGCATGAAGGAGGGCACGTGATGTAACGAGCACTGGGTGTTACATGCAACTGATGAATCGCTAGATTCTACCCCTGCAACTAATAATAGTCTATGTTAACTAAATTGAATTTAAATTAAAAAAAAATTTTTTTTTAATTTCATTCAATGTAACATGCATGCCAAAAAGAGTACAGAAGTGAACAACTTGCTGAATCTTCACAAGCTGAGCACACCCTGTGACCAGCACCCAGAGCAAGAACACTGCTAGTCCCCGCCTGTGCCCCTGCTGGAATGACTACTTTTGTTTGGTTTTTAAAGATTTCTTTATTTATTGTGGAGAGAGACAGAGCGCGGGCATGCGAGGGGAGAGGCAGAGAGACGGCAGAAGTGCCGGGCTGTGGGGCTGGGCACACGGTTCTGAGAAGGGCCAGGAAGCGGGTCTTTGGGGTTGGGACGGCCCTGCACACCGCTCCTCTGCCGTCCCCCAAGCAGGAGCGAGGGGCGCGCCGTCCATCACGGCTGTCTCGGTGCACACGCTGAAATCCCAACTCCACGGAAGTCTCACCACAGCCTCACGGTTTCCCCAACCATTTGGAAACGTGAGAACCACCGCGGGCTCTCGGGCCGCACAAAACAGGTCAGGCCAGCTTGCCCACCCCCCCCCCACCCCAGGGAAGGCCCTCGCGCGAGGCGGGAAGTCCTCCCCTGCTCCCACGGAAATACAGGCACCTTTATTTAGACGGGCCATGTCTCATACGTGCTGGCCCACAAATAAGAGCTGGTCAGACCTGGGAAATAGCGCAGGGCGGCGGGGCGGCCGGGCCCCTCCGCCCCCAGGCTGGGGCGCCTCCCGCGCCGCCTTCCCGCCGCATTCTTCCACGACTGGCCTCAGTACCCAGGTCACAGCCCCTTGCACCGACTGGAAGGGCCTCGTGGGCGGGCTTCTCCGTCAAGCAGCTGGAGAACCTTCCCTCCCCTGGCCCTGGGGGAGCTTCTGCCCTGGGTGGCGGGCAGGAGGCGGTTCTTCCTCACCCCGAGCTCCGCCCCGCCCGGGGCCCACGGGGTACCCAGGGCAGACCGCCTCCTGGTGCACCTGAGGTCAAGGTGCTCCCGTGCGGGAAGGGAGGCCAGGGGAGGCGGAGCAGCACTCGAAACCAGAGCGCTGCCGCAGGGTGTGATCCCGCAGGAGGGACGAGGGAGGCTTCTCTGCGTCCTGTGTTCTCTCCACCGTCTGAAGGAAGTCCCCTGGGTCCCAGGAACAAATGGTCCAAAAGCCCAGCCAGAACCTGCTGTCCAACAGCTGAGGGTGGGAGTTCTCTGTATAGTAAGGGAGGAGGGTGGAAAGCATGGGCTTCACAGCTTAAAAAATTTGCATTCCGTTCGCAGATCTAGCACTCTTGGGCTGTGACCTTGCACAAGTTGCTTAACCTCTCTGGGACTCCAGGTCATTCTCTGCCACATGAGAATAGTATCTCCTTTTCCAGGCTGACTGTAAGGACCAGTGGGGTATATATAAAACATGTATTATGCACACAAAGCACTTAAACATTCACTCTTCTTCATTGCACGCTATCCACCTCCTATTCTGCATTCCTCGAAGCCGGAAATTTCTGGTTGTACACAAAACAACTCTGTTCACTAGGTATGTGAGGGATTAAGTTTATGAAGATAAATACTGGTGTAGAAACCATCACATCTTCCTTCTAACATCACAGATAGACTGAAGTGACTAGTAATACAGAAAGTGGAGGCATAAACAAAGAACTTATTTTTTAAAAATAAAATTACAGTCTTATATACTTTTTAGTTCTGCCATTCCCCAGAAAGTACAAAAATTGAAAACAAGATGATCTCATGAGGATGAGTATGACCAGAGAGAACAAAAGCATCTGCAAGCTTAATTTTGTTCAGGGACCCACAGCAACTATTTTCTCCCTTGTTCCGTCCTGATGGTTTAAACCTGATCCTCTTGCTTTTCCACTTAATCATGGTAAAGCAATCCTAGTTTCACAGAAACTTGTGCACCAGGATCCTGTTTAGGTGTGTTCATGCCTGAGGCCACAACACTGATTCTATCTGTGATGGGCCCCACCTCTAATCTTTCCAAAGAATGCCAAGGGCGCCTCCCAGGTCACCAGCCTCAGGACTATGGATGGAGAACCAACAGGGGCCAGTCACCTCCTCAGGCTATAGTTCACTCCAGGTCTGCTCTGGGGTGCTCTGTTGTTGGGGATGGGTTCCCCCCCATATATTTAAAATGAGATTTATTTGGTTAAAAAAAAATGATTTAAGGGGCGCCTGGGTGGCTCAGTCGTTAAGCGTCTGCCTTCGGCTCAGGTCCTGATCCCAGGGTCCTGGGATCGAGCCCCGCATCGGGCTCCCTGCTTGGCGGGAAGCCTGCTTCTCCCTCTCCCAGTCCCCCTGCTTGTGTTCCTGCTCCTGCTATCTCTCTCTCTGTCAAATAAATAAATAAAATCTTAAAAAAAAAAAAAGATTTAATGTATTTTTTTAAACCTATGAAGTGAATGTCTACGTCAATTTGTTATCATGGAAAGTATCTGTAGGGGCCAATTATCATGAGCATCCCATCCTAATTAAGACGGACTACATTTCTGAGTTTGAGAATATAGACAAAGTTGCTGAGTCATTATTCCTATCTATGGCAATCTAAATACATGCCTATGGACATACTCAATACATGTTCCATCAGTTAATAATCACTTTTATCGCGTTTAACATACACTGGGGCTAGGAGAGGCTTCAAGGTAGCTTTTCTAGGAGAAAGAAAAGGCAAAGAATGTTACCATGTGACCTTCAACTTTCAACCTACAGGTCATTATGCCCCCACGTCCCTTTCTATGCCTCTGGTCCTCATCCGATGATTCTTACTCAGCTCTCAGATCCCCAGGAGCTGCTGTCATCAGAGGGCAGACGGTGGCTGGCCACAGCAAGGAATAAACATGCTGGGGGGCTTGCTCTGTACGGGGGTCTCAGGCAGCACAGAAAACTTGCCACACAGAAGACAACCCACACCTCAAGGAAGCCACTGTAATACACGCAGCCACGTGACGGTGTGGGTCCCACCGGAAAAACCATGTTCGGAACGTCGTCCTCAAAGGCAGTCGCAGCTCCAAAGAGAAATCAGCCCTCTTTAAATGTGTGTTTAACTTAAAGGTCTGCGGATAGACACAGGGGTAGTCTTTATTTCCACATAGGTAATATAAATACCGTGCCACCTACGAGACACGAAACTCTTCTACGTGTATACCTAGTATCTTACCCAACCTGTATCCCTGTTAACAAGCATCTCTGTTTAGAAGAGCAACGTTTCTGTTTTGTTTCATGTCTCCAACACCCCAAGAAAACAGATCTTTTAAATACAGGGACACACATCCAGCCCCCTGTGAAAGGACATTAATGCACTATTCTAACAAGAGTTGGTTCTGTGTTTTAACTCCCATTAACTGGTCCTGGATTCAGCGATTCCTGTGGGTAGGCTTCGAGTTTACAAACTGCTCCATTATCTGTCCTTTGAGCAATAGCTGAAGGAAGCTCCGTTTCTGAGGGAACCATTCACAGAAACTTTTGGATTCCCTCTCTCCATCCTCTCTCGGCTGAAGATTGTGTCCTGATCACTGTCAAACTCAGACTCGGACACCATCAGGCTGGAGTTGTGCTCTGTGCTTCGGTGTTTAATACCTAGGGAGAAGCAGACAGATGCATCTTGGGGGAAACGGCCTTTTTCGCTCTCAGCTGTCTTTCTGGTTGTAGGTCCCATGTACCCAGTGGTGTTCTCTGCACCTTCCGAGCATCACTCACAACACAGCAGGGGTCGGGGGCCCTGGTGAGCAGCAACAGGGGCTCTGGAGTCACCCCTGCGCTTGAACCCAAGCTTTGACGCTTACCAGCTAGCTGTGTGATGCTGGACAAGACGCCTAGCCTCTCTGGGCTTTCAGGCTCCATGACCATTAACACTGGGAGATGACCGAGCCCGCACTCCACGGGTTTATGGTGAGCACTCCGTAAATCAGTGCAGGTGAAGCTGATGCCCAGGAGTTAGCGCTCAGTAAGCACGAAGTGAAAGCTGTTACGGTCTTACGATTTGGTTCAATCAAAATATTTTTGGTAGAATATGTGATTGCTGCTGGTCAAACTAAGAGAAGCGGTATAAGATGCGATCCCTGCTCTCAGAGAATTTACAGTGTCTAGCTAAGGGCTTAAGACAAAGACTCATGAGAAGATGGTTCAAAACAGGCAAGAAACGTTGAAAAATCAATCTTACAGGAATCAAGAACGGATAAGCACACACCGATCGGCCAGCATTGCTTCAGCGATATTTCACACAGGCAGGGATTTGGACAGGAGGACCGGGGGGGGCGTGGAGTGCGCAGAGAGGCCCCAGAGACACGGGGAGAAGCAGGTGGCCCGGCCCGACCCGCCACGGCCCTCGCCGGCTCTGTCGGAGCTCTATGGCCCGTCGGCTGAGGGAAACGCTGTCGGGGAGCAGGCCCGCGGGGTGCGGCGCTCAGAGGGGCACTGGGGCGGAGGGGGCCGCACGCCCCACAGCCCAGCTGTGCCAGAGGAAAACCTGTTGGAAAAGCGGTCTTTGCCTGCAGTGGGGGCAGAGCGGGGGCTCAGCTGATAAGAGGCCTTTCATATCTCTCAGCCGCTAAGGCCTCCAAGTGCGTCCCCAAAATTTCATGAAATTCAGAATACAACGATGCCTCCCCGTCGCATATCCTTGGGATTGGTGTAGGTTTTTCTTCCCACAAGCTCAGACTCACTCTTCCTTCCCAATTAAATTGCTGGCTCCAGCCTGTCGCTCCCCCTTCACCCAAGGGAACGCTCAGGCAAACCCCCGGATCCGATCCTTTCAAGCACCGGGCAAGCATCTTGCAGACCACCTTACCATACTTGGGCCTCAGCTCCATTCTCTCCTGGTCGTCCATGTTATCCAGGATGGTATACTTGGTTTTCTTCCTTATTTTAGTCCTTTTTCGTCTGAGAGGAACAACGAAAAGCCCGACTCAGGTTCTTAGAGAGGGAACCGGGAGCCAGGAATTAAAACGCTAAAGGAAATGGTTTGCCTTTAGAATGGAAGGGTCGGCACGTGTAGGGATGATGTGCGTACAGGGCCAGGGCTGGGTTCGGTGGGGCTGAGGCAGAGCGTGCATCCTGAACAAACACAGGAGCAGGGCGGCCACCCCCCCAGCGCCCACCTAACCGCAGGCTCTCGGCCAGGGCCCTTGGGAGCCACCCTCTGAGTACCCGAGGGCTGGCACAGCGAGCTTCCCCACGGGTACTTCTTTACTCGGAAAAACCTGGATGCACACATTTCCCCCCTGAACCTACACTGCCTAGAAGGTCCAAAGATGCACAGATGATATAAACTAGCAACCAGGAAAAACAAACAAACAAACAGAAATATAACAGATTCCCAAAATTAATTGGCAACAGCCCAGGATTTCATTTTTCACAACGCATGAAAAACTGGTCCTTTGTGCATCATCCTAAGCTGCCGAGGATTATGTGAAAACACACATCAAAGCCACGGAAGGTTATGCTGAGGACAGTCCCAGAGCATTCAGTTTCCGGACAGGGTGGGGACTGAGCACGGGCCTCTAAAGCCTGATTCAGCGCTTACTAGCTGGGTGACGCTGAGACAATTTTTTGATATTTCTGTGACTCCAAGTTCCCACCTGTAAAACGGAAGTAAAACAGTCCCTTTTTATACGGTTGGTGGGAGGACTGAATAATATACATAAAGCACGGAGCGCCATTCGTCACAATGGCGAATATTTCATATTCCTTACTAATACTTAAAAAGGTCACAGCCAAGCACTTTCTTCATCATCACCATCATCTGCTTGACACGTATGCCACAAAACTGCAGAATGTGTATTTTTTTTTTCATTTTCATTTATTTTTATTTTTTGCAGAATTTTTACAGCCAAGCACAGCAGGGTGCCCATGGTCCCAACTGGCTCTGGGAAAGTTTACTGGGATTTAGGCCTCTGAGGACCTGTGCCCCCCCTTCACCAGCCTCACTATTGGGAAAGGAGTCACAAATAAAACCAAGATAATGTGAGCGGTTTCAAAAAATAACTATTAATTACCGTACACATCAGTTTTTTTATCGTATCTTCTTTGGAGAGTATTTAGTGTTTTGTGTCGATGGTGGGCCACCACACTGTCTTCTAAGGACTCGGGAAATCACTGTCCCTACAAATCTCCTCACAGAGGGCTGGGCACAGAGTTCTGGAAGACTGAGACAACGAGGCAGCTCACGGGCTTCTCGAGGTCAGCTCCCCCGAAGAAGGAAGAGGGAAACACCGAAAGCAAAACTCTTTGGTGACTGCATGGCCTGGATTAAGGTTGTGCATTTATTCAATAGGACTGAGACAGATTCCATTGTTGCTTCACACAAAAGAATCAAAATCTAAATTTGCATCAGAATGTTTCTGGAACTCTTTCCTGTGAGAGCTGATCAATCAGGCCATTCCAGGAGTGTCTTAGTAAAGGGAAGGTGAGACTGATAGAAAATAACATTAGATTTGATAGAGAATCACTGAGCCTCCTAGGGAAGAGGAAAGCTGCATAAGAAAAAGCCGCCTCTGGTATTATTCCATGTATCTGGGCACACATGCCTTGCGGGGGGTGGGGTGGAGCGGGAGTACAATATAGAGGATTTTTTTTTTAAGTAGGCCCCACTCGGAACGTTGGTCTTGAACTCAAGACCCTGAGATCAAGAGTCGCATGCTCCATCGACTGAGTCAGCCAGGCGCCCCCATAAAGGACTTTTAAAGTCTAGTTTGTCTTCATATAAAAGTGACTGTCAAATGGTTCAGCAGCTTAAGAAACCCAAGCTAAAGCTACTACAGCTATCGGGTTCCATTTCATGACGTGTCTTTATCCCAAGTACATAAACGAGCAGGCGGGGTACCTCTTGCAGCAGCAGATGCAAAGCCAGGGCGAGCCCCCGATCAGCACGAGGACAGTGAGAGCCAAAGCCGTCACGTAGAATATACTCCACTCTGGGAAACGAGAAAGCCAGAGGGGACACGGTTACACGCTGTTCGCAAAACAGCTTTATCTCAGTGACTCACAATGAGTGTTTCTGAGTTCTTACGAGCAAAGGCCACCTACGGCCTCATCGGGCTGGGCAGAGCATAAACACGGTAAATGCAAATAAATCAAGAACAACTTAAAGGTACCCAACTTCGGTGCAATGGGTTCAGGGACCTCATGGGGTATATTTCATGCTGACTTAAGGACAGAATTATCAAAACCAAATTAATTAAGAAGTAATGCTGTGAGGGGCGCCTAGGCGGCTCAGTTGTTAAGCGTCTGCCTTTGGCTCAGGTCATGTTCCCAGGGTCCTGGGATCGAGCCCAGCATCGGGCTCCCTGCTCAGCAGGGAGCCTGCTTCTCCCTCTCCCTCTGTCTGCCACTCTGCCTACTTACGCTCTCTCTTTATCTCTGTTAAATTAAAAAAAAAAAAAAAAACTTTAAAAAAAAAAAAAGAAGGGGCGCCTGGGTGGCTCAGTTAGTTAAATGACTGCCTTCAGCTCAGGTCATGATCCTGGAGTCCCGGGATCGAGTCCCACATCAGGCTCCCGGCTCGGCAGGGAGTCTGCTTCTCCCTCTGACCCTCCCCCCTCTCATGTGCTCTCTCTCATTCTCTCTCTCTCAAATAAATAAAAAAAAAAAAAAAAAAAGAAGTAATGCTGTGAACACCCATGTATGACACATCACAATATTCCTTCCATAATCACAAGAAACACAACCCTCCCCGCCAAAATAGTTCTGGCTTAGTCTTTAATAAGGCAAATAAAATATCTGTATGGCTTCCTGACACATGCACACTTCCGAGAGCCAGACAGTAATTCAGAAACCACCTGATCTGTATTCCTTCCACATCCTTGCACAAATCCAGTATAAAAAGCTTTGCAACAGCAATTCGGGACAGAGAAACCAAGGGCCCAAAGACATAGGCTTAACCCTAGTAAATGTTATATATGCTCTTTGGAATAATGATCCAAGGGCTGGCTGTTTTCAAATTTCTCGGCCAAATACGTGCATCTGGATCCCCAAGGCAACAAAATTGCTCTTGCAAATAGACTGGCATTAAAATAGGATGTCGGGGCACGAGCTGGGCTGGCTGAGAAGGTGGCTCCCATTCTTGGTGCCTGCCCGGCAGACATCCAGGAGGAGTGGGCCAGACTCTCCCGTTCATCTGCGTCCAGCAGGTCCACACCAGGAAACACGTCACCAGAAGGCCAACTGAGCCCGAGCCAAGGCAGGTGCACCCCAAAAATGGCCCAAGGGGCACAAAGCAACTCTCTCGGCAATGCGGGCGGTGATTAGCCAACTCTGCTCTGCCCAAGTGGGTCTCCTCATCAGGAAGGTTTGCGGAAAAGCCTAGGCACGGCCGTCAGCACTGACGGCAGGGGGTGGGGAGGATCTTAACTCCCTGCGCCTTGGCCTCAGGCAAGGAGAGGGCGAATGTTTACAGCAGCAGAATGGGGCGGGCATCTGGGATTTCCCAAACGGTGTGTCCGCCGCTCCTCGCCCACGGGCGCACCCCAGCCCCAGACTCACCACAGTTGCTCTCCCCATCCCGGATGTAACGCTGTATCAGGTTCTCCATCCACAGGCGGGAGCACACACAGCGCTTCGTGACGGGGTCGCAGTGACCGTGGCCAGAGCACCGCAGAAGGCAGCCTGCGAAGACGGGGTGCGGCTGAGGCCGGTGTGGCGGCCGGCGGGAGGACGGGGCCTGGCTTCCGCCCAGGGTGGCTTTTCATTAGCTCGGGCCCGTGGACGCATCTTGCTGAGTCAAGAGCCTCTTACGGCACGGAGGGGGCCCAGGGGGTCTCTCCCATCAGGAAGCAAACGGCAGAAAAAAGCCAATCCACACCGGGTAACAAAAGCCTTAAAAATGTAGCCAACACGTAGTACCCTCTGGCCTAAGAGAGATACATTCTAAGAATTTATCCAGTGAAAATAACTGGGGATGTGCACGAAGATTTGTCTACAATTACAGCATTATTTAAAATCAACCTAAAGTCCTCGAGTGGAGGACTGGTTGAACGTATCCAGGATGGAGGACAACGCAGCCATAAATATCCTCTATTGAGGGAGAAATCGTAAAAGATTCGAAAAAAATGATAATATGATTTGCAGTTAAAAAGCAGATTAAAAATATTTATCGAATTATCCTGATTGTATCACATGTTTCCAGAGAGGGAGGAACTGGAAGGAAATACATCAGAATATTAACGAAAGTTAAGTTTGGAGGGTGGGGATTCTAGGCTCAAGAATCTAGAGGATTAGTTGTTTTTTTTTTGCCTTTCTAGATATTCCAAATTTCCTATGATAAATAAGACATTACTTTCGTAGCTAGAAAAAAGGGGATTATTAAAAGATTTAAGTTAGTGCACGTTGAGGACGTCAGTTGTGGACAGACATCTCTCTGAAACACGCTAAACCGTCCACCCGACACTGTCGTGTCCCTCCCGACGCTCACACTCCTCGGCGCCTGTTGGAATGGCCACTTACTTCATCATGAGGGATCATGTTCCTCAGAAGGTAGAGAGAGAGAACTTGGACCAAGACCACATTTCCGAGCACACCCGTGAGTCAGTTTGGTGCCAGGACGGGGCAGCAAGCGAGGCGCCAGGACGGGGGTCCGGTGGGAGGCACCTGGAAGCTACCCTGCCTTTCCAGGAGTCCAGGAAACCCCACTGTCACAACACCGTGACGCCCAGGGAAAAAACTACATGAACATAAGCTTTTCCAGCCCAGAACACTTGTCTTTAAAACTGTGCCGACAGCTTAAATATGAAATTTCTGACAATGACCATTATCTGGAGTATAGTTTTAAAAAAACTGACCCAGGACTGCTGTTTCTCTTGCTTCCCTCAGAGGCAAAGAGCAGGTGGTAAACGTGCTGGAGGAAGCCCACTGTAACCATAAACGCGAACCAAGTCTCTGGACGCTAAACGTGAAAATCGTCACACCTCACTCCTCTTTCCATGCCAGTAAAACTTGGCCCTGACTGGCAAGGCTGAGTCTGATTTTTTTTTAAGAATATTCCCAGAGGAATCAACCTATAGGCATATTCTTGGAGGAATTAAGTTCAATATTTAATTTCTAATTAGACAAATACTGGACTTCATGCTCAGTCAGTCCCAAAAGACTATGTGACCTCACTACTGTCCTGTCAGACTGCAAACACATCTTAGATCACCTCGTCCAAGAAATCTGTCACTTTAACCTCAATGCATCTAATTTGATGGGATGTTTTGCTCAGTGCCATCCAATTCTGAATAGACAGCAAATATTTCTATTACTTGGACCCTAAAAGAAGGAATATTCCCATAGAAGACATACCTGCTGTGTCGATCCTCAAGACTTTGAAGAGCAAGGAATCGGCCTTCTCCTTTGACAGCTGCCTGTGCAAACTGTGGACCACGTCGGCAGCTTTGAGAACCTCGAAAGGCGGCCCACTCTGGACATAAAACACAATCACGGTGCTGCAGAGCAGACAAGAGGGAGGACAGCCACCGGTCAGGCGGTGACCGACATGCCACGTCCGCGCCGGCCGTCTGACCTGGGAGGGTTTTGACTGCCCCAGCCGGGTGGTTTGGCAAGGACACAGGGACGTATCTCGTGGGCCAAGGAACTGATCCGTTTCTAGTCACAAATAAAGGCTCTTCAGCCCCAGAGCTATCTAGTCACCTGATGACAGACAGACCTTTAGATTAAGAGGAGCAGTATGCGTATGTGTGCAAACAGACTCAGCCGAGCGTGGGGAGATGTCCTTACTTTTATCTGTTTATTGAGATATAATTTACTTCCACTGGAATTCACCCTTCTAAATCGCATCACTCAGCGGCTTTTAGTATATTCACTACACTGGGCAACCATCGCCATCATCTGACTCCAGAACACTGTCATCACCTCAGGGAACCCTGTGCCCATTAAGGAGTGACTCTTCTTCATCCCCTCCTCTTTTCAGCCCCTGGCACAACTCATCCACCTTCCATCTCTCCTGATTTGATGGTATGTCTGATACAAATGAATACACGAGGCATTCTGTCCTGCTTCTTCCACTTTGCATGATGTGTCCCAAGTTTATCCAAGTCCCACTGTCTACCACAAATTCCTTCCCTTTTACTGCCAAACCACATTCCATCGTACGGACATTCCTCATTGAGTTTATCCATTCATCAACTGCTGACGTTTAGATTGTATCCACTTTTGGCTGAACGTATAAATGTTCATGTGCACGTTTCTGTGTGGACACACATTTACCGTTTCTCTTGGGTACGTATCTCGGAGTGGAATCACTGGGTCGTCTGGGAACTACGTTCAGCCTTCTGAGGAACTAAGTCCACACTGGCTGCACCCCAGTACGTTCCCGCCGGAAATGCAGAGTGTTCCAGTCCTTCCGTGTCCTCGCCAATGCTTGTTATGGTCCGTCTTCTGGATTATAGCCAACCTAGCAGGTGTGAAGTGGTATCTCAAAAGGATTTTGCTTTGCATTTCCCAATAGCTAATGACGTTGAGCACCTTTTCATGTGCTGATTAGCCATTTGTATGTCTTCTCTGGAGACATTTCTATTCAAATCTGTATTCGTTTTCAAGGTTGCCATTAAAAGTACCATAAACTGGGTGGCTTATAACAATGGAATTTATTCTCCTACGGTTCCATAAGCTAGAAGCTCAAAATCAAGGTGTTGTCAGGGCCATCCTGTCTCTGAAGGTGTTAGAGGAAACCATGCCCCACACCTTCTTGCAGCTCTCCGCAGTGGGCGTGCTTGGAGACCAATCAATCCACTGTCACCTGGTGATCTCCCTGTGTGTCTGAGTCTCTTCTCTTCTTACAGGGACACAATCACCCTGGATGAAGGGTCCACCCTACAGCAGTTTAACCTTATCTCAACTATTTCCATCTGCAGAGATCCTGTTTCCAAATCAGGTCACACAGGTAGTAGGGGTTAGGATGTAAATGTATCTTTTGAGGGGCCACAACTCAGCCTACAAGTGTTTTTATCATGAAAGGCTGTTGGATTTCATCAAATGCTTTTTTTCTGTGCCTACTAAGATGATCATATGGTTTTTGTCCTTTATTAATAGGGTTTATTACATTTATTGATTGACCCACCCTGCATGCCTGGGATAAATCCCACTTTGGCTAGGGTGTCTACTTCTTTTAATATGTTGCTGGATGCAGTTTCAAAGTATTTTGTTGAGGATTTCTGCTTCTATATTCATAAGGGACATTGGTCAGTAGTTTTCTTGGGAATGTCTCTGGTTTTTAGTTTTATTTTTTTTTAAAGATTTTATTTACTTGAGAGAGAGAGCGTATGAGCAGGGGAGGGGGCAGAGGGAGAGGGAGAAGCAGACTCCCTGCTGAGCAGGGAGCCCTACATGGGGTTCAATCCCAGGACCCTGGGATCATGACCCGAGCTGAAGGCAGACACTTAACCGACTGAGCCACCCAGGTGCCCCTCTGTCTGGTTTTAATATCAGAGTAAAAACTGGCCTCCTAGAATGAGTTGGAAAGTGTTCCCTCCACTTCTCTGTTTTGGAAGAACTTGTGGAAGTGGTGGTAAATCTTTAAATGGTTTGGTAGAATTCACCAGTGAAGCCATCTGGTCCTGGGCTTGGTGGGAAGTTACTGATTACTGATTTAATCTTTTCACTTGCTATAGGTCTGTAAAAAATTTTAATTTCTTCTTGAGTCAGTTGGTATAGTTGTGTCTTTCTAGG
Organism: Halichoerus grypus; assembly: GCF_964656455.1. Classification (NCBI taxonomy): domain Eukaryota; kingdom Metazoa; phylum Chordata; class Mammalia; order Carnivora; family Phocidae; genus Halichoerus; species Halichoerus grypus. Next base: position 140,791,999 of record NC_135720.1, read on the forward strand.
ATTGTGTCCATTTCATCCAGGTTAACTAATTTGTTGACATACAATTACTCAAAGAATAATCCTTTTTATTTCTATATGGTTGGTAGGAATATCCCCTTTCATTCTTGATTTTACTCATTTGAGTCTTCTATTTTCTTGGTCAGTCTAGCTAAAGGTTTATCAATTCTGTTGATTTTTCAAAGAAATAGCCTTTGGTTTTGTTGATTTTCAGACTTGTTCAGTGTTTGATATTTTGTAAGTAAGGGAAATGTGTGATTTGTTTTGAAAGAATGAAAAAATAATGAAATTTACGAAAAAGTAATTAAAATTCTATGAAAAAATAATTAAAATTCTTTTAACTTGGTATTTTTCTAAGTAAACTTCAGTTGTCTGGAAAACAAACCTAAACAGAGTAGCTGACAATAACTGGCCAATGGATTTACTGTGAATGGTAGGTTTTCATTCCCATACTCTTTCTCTCCTCCCACCCACCCTACTCCACATAGATTGGATAAGCATTCAAAAACAAAAGCTCAATTAAATATATAAATCTTATATAAAGGCCAGAGGTTTAGCCTCCTACACTCCCAGAAGACAGCAATGGTAATCGATGCTCCTCTCACACCAAGAGAAGCCTCAGCCCTGGGAATATGGGGTAGGGATGAAGTCTGGCTGTGACGCATCCTCTGTGCCAGCCCCAGGCCATTTGCACGACCTCTGAAGATAGCAGAGCTAACCACCAGTTCCGGCTGAGGATTGCTAACTCCTTCATCTGGAACATTCTCGGTCAACAAACATTTACCGAGACTTGTAGGAGGGACCTGGAATGACGTTGTCCTTACTGCTGCCCTTTGAGAAAAAGAATGTATGGATGGGATACAAGCGTGTGCAAACCCAGACTACACGCAAAGGGAACAAACAGGATCCTGCCGGACAGGTATGCAGCTCACACCTGAGGTCCGAGTGGGCCTGGATCTTCTGAACCTTAACGTCTGAGTCTGGCACGTTCAGCAGGGCCGCCAGGTGTCTCATGAGGGTGTCCTTCTGCTGCTCGGTCAGCCGCCCTACGCCCACCTGCAGGGTCAGCTCCACCAGTCCGCTCTTCCTGGGGTCTGCGAAGCCAGAACACACGGGATGTCCGCTCTGACATCCTGCTGGACAACATAAGGGGCAAGGCCCGCACAAGGGTTTACAGAGTTTCAAATGATCCGGGGTAACTCCTCAGGACTTAGGACTTTCCCTGGGAGATCTCCAGGGGAACCTAAACAGCCTCTGGGCTACCTTGAAATTTTGGCACCGCACACCCTTCCCTCAGCCTTGGCTGCGGGAGCCGCTCTCGCCCCGTTTTCGTGGGGGGCTTGGAGGCCCCTCACCGGAGCTGCCCCCCCGCGCTCCCACCCTGAAGCTCATGCGTCTGCTTCACTTTCCGGCAGCAACACCGAAGGGACACGAGATTCCTGCTGCCACATTCAACTCCGCGTCATGAGCTGAGAGGCCGGGTCTGTCTGGGGATACACAGTGAAGAGCAGGAAAGCCGCACCGTGGCCCTGGCCAGGAGCGGAAGCCAGCCACGGGAGGCACCCCAACCGGGGGGACCTCGTCCACTGCAAAGGGCCCGAAAGCGGGCCGCCTACATCACAGACCAGCACGTTAGCCCAGGCGCACCTGGCCGCACTTCCACGGTGGCCGTGTCCGTGTCCGAGGCCCCCTGACCATCAGCAACTTGCAAGCGGAACGTGTAGACGCCCTCCACCAGATTGGTAAGCTGCAGGGCTGCGCTGCGGTCGGAGCCCCCGATGACGTCCTGCAAAATAACGCGACTCAAGTCGATGCTCAGTTCCCAACTTCTGGCCCACTGCTGATCCCAGACCTCAGGGGCCCATCTTTCTAATGTGTGCATGACTGTAAGGGGCAGGCTGAAGAGGAAGGGGCTGGTGGGTTAGCTGAAGAGAGGGGAATCCTCAGCGGCTCTTCCAAAGACAGCACCGGGACGCACAGATTCCTCAGACAGGACTTCTGGGCTGCGCTTAGTAAGGGCTGTCCAGCCATTACCGAATTGTTCAGTTCATCCAACACAGGGGATAACCGTTGAAATGAGGGTGAAGCACCCCCTCTGGAGAGTTTCTGGGTCTTATTTTCAAACACAGTTTTACAATAGTCTCTAATGTATCACATTTACCTTCTCAAATGACCCAAGAGCCCAAGTAGAATATTTCTGCTCCCGGGGGATCCAAGCTCCAAAGGATTAGAGAAGAATCTCAGACACCCCTGCTCTGCACTTGGTGACAGAAGAGGGTGGTAAGCAAAGGTAACAAGTGCTCTGAACAGAGTGTCACTATACCTTGAAGGTAATCTACCCTCTGGCTGAAGAGTATTCATTCCAGAGGTGCTTCAGCAAGTATAAAGCATGTTCAGTTCCTTCCTTGTGACCACTTCTTTTATTTTTTTTAAGATTTATGTATTTATTAGAGAGAAGGTGAGAGCGTGCATGCACAAGCTGGGGGGAGGGGCAGAGGGAGAGGCAGAGAAGCAGACTCTCCACTGAGCGTGGAGCCCGACAAGGGGCTCGATCTCACAACCCTGAGATCATGACCTGAGCCGAAATCAAGAGTCAGACGCTTGGCTGACTGAGCCACCCAGGTGCTGCTCGCCTCCCCCCTCCCCACATGACCACTTCTTTGGTGCATGTCCAAGAGTATATCTGCAACTCTCAAGTCCTTAGCAACAGCAGGAGTGAAGATGTACCTAAAAGTATAGCCTAAGAAGTGGAGGGATCTATGGGGAGAAACGTCTGCCAGGAGCTAAAAACTTGGGTCTGCCTGGTTTGATTAAGGATGAGTTGGTTGACCTTGGCCAAGTCATTTTCCATCTCTGCATCTCGCTTCCTGTACTTGTGAAATGGGAACAGCGATCCTGGACCAACTGACCTGTTTGGCAGGATGGGAGGAAACGGAAAGAATCCACTTGGACCCAAAGAGGAACAGCGGGGAAGCTGAGGAGCAGAATGATTCCCACGGGAAGACTTGGCTTTAAAGTCCCCCCCAGGCTGTGGTCTCCTACCCCATGCAAAGTCTGGTCCGGGAAAACAGCAGGGAAGACTTCAGCCTTTGCTTGAATCTAAGAGCAGCTTGCTGCCTCCAGGCCTCAGAGGAAACCCAGAAGCATAGACACCTTAGTGGGGAGCATGGAAAGGGGGATGAGGTCATAATAGAAATGCTGCGAAGGACTTAACTGTGTGGCCTTCACTTTCATCTGCTGAAGCCCTAGCCCCTAGTGTGACTGACTGTGTTTGAAATCGGGCCTGTAGGGAGGGAGGTAGGGTTCCATGAGGTCATAAGGGTGGGGCCCTGATTCCACAGGATTAATGTGCTTGAAGAAGAGACGCAGAGAGCCCTCCCTCCCTCTCTGCTGTGTGGGGAAGGCAGTCACCTGTGAGCCAAACAGAGAGCTCTGACCAGGAGCCAAATCATCCAGAGCCTTAAGCTTGGACGTCACGGCCTCCAGAACTGGGAGACACGTCTGTCTGTCGTGGAAGCCGCCCAGGCCGTGGTATTTCCTTACAGGAGCCCGAGCAGACTGACTCGGCGTGATGTAAGCGGGACGGCTCTCGTGGAGCACTCACCCCAGCAGCTGGGCTCTGGCCGTCCCGGACCCACAGGTAGGACACAACTCCTTGGTCATCGGTAGACCTCGAACCGTCCAAAGTAACGCAGTTATTGGGAAGCACAAGCACGTGGCGGCCACCGGCGTGGGCTCTGGGAGGACTGTTATTTCCTAAGTCAAACAGCAAAGATGAAAGCAAAGAGACGGATGTGAAACGCGGGGGGCAGAAGAGTGCGACAGACTATCCACGATGGCTCCATCTTGCACATACGTAGATTTAAGAGCTGAGAGGCACTGTTTTCCACCCGTAACATACAGACGTTCTTGTAGCTCTGTTTATGCGTAGCTGTAATCTGGTGGTCTGTACACTGGGGAGATTTCTAACAACACGACAGTTTCTTTTTGAAAAAGAGAAAAAATGACCTTACTTATCAGGGTCCAGAAAGTGAAAATATTTTAGTTTAAAATATATTCTGAATCATTATGTACTGGTCCATACTCTCTGGCCATAGAAATATTTATTTCTACCAGGGCCACATCTTGCTTAAGTAAATCAAAACTTGACTCAAAAACAATCAGGCCTTCACTCCTCCAATGGGTGTTAAATATGCATGAACAACGTTAAGAGCCATTTCTGATAAAATCGACTCAGGAGGGAGGAGCCGGGAGAATGGGGTGCAGGGGGAGACCATAATAAGACACAGCCCCACTGTGCGGATGAGGCTGCTGTGAGGGAAATCTGCGTGTTCAGGTGGCTCTCTGGGACCCTACCTGACCCTTGACCCCTTGCAAATGCCCCTTAAAAACAAGTCAAGCACGTCATGGGGTGAGCATAGCCAGATGTTGATCCCAGGGAGCAATGAGCATCCCGCCAATCACCAGCCACTTTCCTCCTGAGAAAACACCCCAGAGGTCAGAGCAGAGGCACCTGGTACCGTTAGCAGCATTTCCACATTGTCCACCACACGCCTTTTCTGGGAGGACTTGTGGGGAGAACCTGGTGTAAAGGAGGCTTAATTCCACCGTGGACTGAGGGGGAGGCGGAACCCACAGAAACAGACTGGCAGTAAGACTGCGTAAGCCCGAAAATCCTTCTGTGAGAAATGATTACTAGACCCTCTCTCGCTTCAAGGCTGGACTTAAGGCAGCCACCCCCGTCCGTGCTTATGTCCCCGCAATCTTGAACTCCGTCAGGACGCTCCCCGGGCACTCTCCGGACACTCCATCGCCACAAATCTGCTATGTCCAAACAACCCCCTGCAAACCCAGGGCTGCTCTTCTCTGGACGGAGGTCAGAGCACAGCACCACCACCCACCCATGCACTGACGTCACCGTCCCTGAGTCATCAGGACACCCACCATCTTTCTTCCCTCCAGAACCACTGAGGCACCAAGTCCTGAGACTTCAGGCTCTAAGCTGTCTTTCTAGTCAATCATTTCCCCCCTGCTCTCCCTGCTGCTGACCTCTCTTCCCATCAAACCATTACCTGCTTTAAAAATCCCAAACTCTCAGGTGAAATGATGTGGTGCTAGGGTTTGCTTTAAAATACTCCAACCAAAATAAAAGAAAACATGAATGGCTAGACGACACAGGATTGGCAAACCGCTGTTGGCTGTTGAAGCTGGGTGATGGGGACATAATGGTCCAATGAGCCTACTTTCTCTACTTTTATATACGGTTGAAAACGTCCAGAGTAAAACATTTGAAAACAGCCAGACCCATGTCACTTTGCTGATAAAACTGCTTCAGCCTCTCCCGCCTGGCCAGCAGACGCAGTCCCAGCCTCCTTGGCCTGACACATGACCCTTCACAGGTTGAGGCAGAAGCTCAGCCACTCCCCAGCACACCCACCACTGGCTGGTCTACAGTACCTGACTTTGTCTGTCCAGCATGCTCTTGGACACCCCTGTGCTTCAACACATAATGATCATCTATCCACCCATCCATCCATCCACCCACCCATCCATCCATCCATCCACCCATCCACCCACCCACCCGCCCATCTATCCAACCATCCACCCATCCATCCATCCACCCATCCATCCATCCATCCACCCATCCATCCACCCATCCATCCATCCACCCACCCACCCATCCATCCATCCAACCATCCATCCATCCATCCATCCATCCATTCCAGTGCCCAGCATTTGTGAGTTGACATGAGCCTTGCATTGTGCCCCAGAGGACACAGAAATGTCTGGAACGAAGGTCCTCAAGCAGAGTGGCACGAGACTAGACCACAAGTTAACAAACAATATGGAACTTGAAAACATCTCTGCTCTTCGATTCCCAGGGAGAAGAGAGTGAGCATAACGCCATCACATGGACACGGGTGTTTCATTGCCAGTAGTCACAGAAGAAGAGGGAAGCCCATAGAAGGTTCACTCAACACACAAAAGGAAATGCTGTTTCTCTGCGGAGGGAGACTGGGAACAGCGAGCATGCTCAGGGGAAGAATGGCTTTTTCTTGGCCGACATGAGTTCAGAGTCTGCGGTGAACCGATAAACACCAGTGCTTCTGAACAATCATGGCTGAGGGTCTTGTGAGACGGGAAAGAAGGTGCCCACCCACCCCGGTGCCAGGACTCACCCTTCTTCACAGCCACAGTGAGGGTGGTTGTGCTGCTCAGCCCCTGCCCATCAGTCACCGTCAGACGGAAGCGGTGGGTCCCCACCCGGAGCCTGCGCACCGTGGCTACAGCGTCGTCGGGATTTTCCATCTGCACGGCACCAGGGCCTCTGTGGAACGGAAGTGAACAACAAAACAGAGCAGGTATGGTATTCTGATTATGGCAGGCATGATGTTTGTGTCCTTATAAAAGCCCGTTTCTACAGCTAAATCACAGCATCTAGAGAATTCCAAGATAACTTTTTATCCACTTAAATTCTCTAGTTCAGGGTACGGGTCATAAGCTAATGCCTATTTTAGAATGAGCCTGCGGGATTCCTCGGAAGAAGGTTTTTGTTTTTGGGGGGTTATTTTTTAAGATTTTATTTATTTATTTTAGAGAGAGTGCGCACTCAGGGGAAGGGGCAGAGGGAGAGACAGAATCTCAAGCAGACTCTGCACTGAGCGCGGAGCCCAACACAGGGCTCAATCTCACGACCCTGAGATCATGACCTGAGCTGAAACCAAGAGTCGGGTGCTTAACCGACTAAGCCACCCAGGTGCCCCCAGACCTGTTTGTTTTTTTTTAAATTGAGCTGTCAGTGAAATGATCTGTCCTTACAAAACGGAGTCTTAGAAACTACTCCCATTCCCTCTTTGAATGAAATTAGGTTAAATCCTCATCTATCTTGACAGAGAGTATGGAAGAGGAAGGGATGAGCCAGATCACAGATCTCCGAAGGGGAATTACAGTGCGGTTATTAAGACTGTGGGCCCTGTCGTCGGAAAAACCCAGCTCCCCCCCTTACCGTCTGGGCAAACCTAGGCTAGTGATGTCACTAGGCTCTGAGAGGCAGAGCAGATGGTTTGAGTGAGTGTAGCCAGGAGGCCTCTGAGGGCCTCCCACAGGTCTCCCAGCACCTCGTCGGTTGTGAAGCTCTCCCACCCCAGATGGCCCTGTCCACACTTGATCTGCTCTTCAACAACAGTGCTCCTCACTCCCCAGCATGCTCGAGTTGACTAATTTGGGCCCTCCAGAGAGGGGGCGATGTTAGCCCTGGGCCAGGGGCGTGACCCCCACGGCTCAGGGGTAAGAGGGCCTACCGGACATGCTCCCAGTGGTAGAGGACGATGCCCTGGTCGTCAGTGCTCCTGCTGCCATCCAGGGTGGTGCTCTCCACCGGGAAGACCAGCTCCTTGTCCGGGCCGGCCACAGCCACCGGAGGCCTGTTGCTTTCTAGAATTACAGAAATGGTGGGAAACACTATTATCTCTTGGGATTAAGTCTTCGATCCCCTGCTTTCTTGATTTTGGCAAATTACTTCTATTTGGATCAGGCGGGGACTAGAGTGTACGGGACACCCGGGGGAATCCTGGGGAGAAACACTGCAGTTTTGAGGGTGAGGCTGGGGGTACAGACAGAGGAAATATTGTTCCCTAATACATATATGTTTGGTTTCCTTAAAAAACCTCGAGGGGAGCCCTGGGTGGCTCAGTCCGTTAAGCGTTTGACTCTTGGTTTCGGCTCAGGTCATGATCTCAGGGTTGTGAGATCAAGCCCCCCACCACCGTCAGGCTCCACCCTGAGCGCGGAATCTGTTGGAGGATCCCCCCGACCTCGTGCATGTGTGTGCATGTGTAATCTGTCTCTCAAATAAACAAACAAATAAAATAAAAGACCTGGAAAGTCATGGAGTCAAGAGAGAAGGAAAAGGAACAGGATGGGCAGATGAACGGAAGAAGGACTGGGGAAAGTGGGGGCAGGCAGGCAGGAACTAGAAGGAAGTGAGTTGACAGCTGCTTTGTCAGGCAGGACTTACTTCCTTTTGTCTTTGTAGCCCCAGGGCCTAACACAGTGCCTGGTAAAGAATAAATGCTCGAAACATTTCAGTTAAGTGTTGAACAACAGTAAAAGGTATAAGGGGCGCCCGGCCGGCTCGGCCAGTAGAACACACGACTCTTGATCTCAGGGTTGTAAGTCCAAGCCCCGCGCTGGGTGTGGAGAGGACTTAAAAATAAAATCTTAGGGAAAAAAAAAGATTAAAAAAAGCAAAAGATATAAAGTATTGCTGATATTGATATTGAAATAGACAAATTTTCTGTTAAAATAAAAGTCATGGAGTCAAAAACTGAGGCAGCTGTGACCCAGCATCTGGACCATGTCCAACCCTCACTGTGCTACTCAGTAAAGTTCAGTGAGGCCGTGGTTTCTCTTGTCCTTAGGATCAAACGCGTGACCACCCATTACAAAGCCCTGGATGGGAGGCCCGCCTCTCTCCAGAGCATCTCTTGGCATTCTAATCCCTGTACCTCACACTCCCACGTCCTCGCTGCTTTCTCTTGTCCCACTACATTCTTTTTAATTCCTTCAACTACCAAACTCCCTTTCATCCCATGGCTTTCATACACTGTTTCCTTCGCCTAAAAAACTCTTCCTCTTGCCCTTCTCTCCCCAGATTCACCTGGCCAACTGCAGACCTGAGCTCAGGTAAGACTCTCTGCAGATGCCTCAAGCCCACATAGGTGGGTCCTTTCATGGGCTCCAGCAGCGCTGTGTCCATCCCCTAGAAATGCACTGATCCTGTGGTTTTTCAGTGGACTTCCCCATGAGCCCTGGGAGGACAGAGACCAAGTCTTTCTTGTTTAATTCACATCCCTGGGGTCTAACCACTAGCACTTACTACATACTAAGTGAATAAATAAAACAAATAAATGCGTTGCCTATAAGCTGAGTGTATTTTCAGTTGCCAGTACACTGGACGGTTACTGGGATTAGCAGCATCTTCTAGAAAAGTTCTAAAGCAAAGAGCACTGTCATGCAAAAACCTAACCACCCTTAAGGTTATTTAAATCTGCAGGAAGGCAGAGTCCTGGGTTTTCATGAAACCATTAATGGATTGAGAGCTGACCTGGAGTCAAGTCTCCATCTGACTACGAGCCATTGAGCTACCAGGCCACACATCATGACCAGACTCTTCAAGAAGGCCCTGGAGCTCTGCAGCAGAATGGGACACGTGGAGGAGTGTCTGCCTGGCAAGTGGAGCCCTTGAGGGGCCCTGAGGATGTCCATCTGGGCCTCCGTGCCATGGTTTAAAGACACAGTCAACACAAGATTCCGAACCACAGTAGAAACCTGGCTTTGTATTAAGATTCAGCTCCTCCAGCCCCAATTTCTAGATAGTTAAGACATTTAGAGAATTTGCCTCCAAATTTCGCTTGTCTGAAGCACAGAAGCCCAGGTGTCATTTCTGCCTTAATCTCTGGGGCCAAAGCCCCCTTCCGTCTCACCTACCGGGCTGGACAGTCACAGTGACCACAGCCGTGGATCGCTGCTTTGAAGAATCTGTCACCATCAGCTGGAACATATAGTCTCCTTCCTGCATGGCTGACAAATGAAGGTATGGTGTCTCAACGCCCTAAGTAAAAGCAAGTAGAGATGAGAAAGAAAAAAAATAGTAATTTTAAGAAGTAGCATGACGTAATGAAAAATGAATGCTTTGGGCTAAATATGGAGATCCTGCATGAAAAAGAAATGTGTGTGCCCCAAGGAAATGCAATCTGAAGTTCAGTGTGTATCCTCACACGCTGTTGAAGAAGTACAAATTAATTTGGCCTTTTTGGAGGCCCATCTGGCAACATCCACTGACATGTTAAATGAGCATACTCCAACCAGTGATTCTACTTCTTACTACCTACGCTAGGGAAATGCCCATGCACACAAGGAGCCTCACACCTGGATGCTGACAGAAGCATTGTTTATAGTAGCAAACAATGGAAACAGTCTAAATGTTCATCAACAATGGGGCACCTGGGTGGCTCAGTTAGTTAATCAGCCAACTCTTGATTTCAGCTCCGGTCAGGATCTCAAGGTCATGAGATCGAGCCCTGTGCTGGGCTCCACACTCACTGGGGAGTCTGCTTGAGATTCTTTCTCTCCCCACCGCTTGCACTCTCTCTCTAAAATCAATCAATCTTTAAATAAACTTTCATCAATGGGGTGTGGCCAGACCCACCATGATACACTACAATGCTAGTTTAAATGAGAAAGTTTAAAAGAATAAGGTAGATTTATACATATTGAAATGGAGTTGGACTCCATGCTAGGCGTGGAGCCTACTTAAGGGAAAAAAAATGTCTGTAGCTTATAAATAATGAAATGAAAGATGTCAAAGACATACCATCAAGCAAAAAGAGAAAGTTGCAGAACAATGTATAGAGTGTGACAGATATTTCTATGTGTACATATGCATATACACAGAACACACAGAAAAGATTCTGTAAGGACAGACATTAAACTGATAAAATTATCACCATAAGGGGACTGGGGTACAATCAAGGTGTATTTGTACTTTATCAGAAGTTACCTTTTTTTTAACTACAAGAAGCAATTCATGCATTACTCTTACAAGTAAAAATAATTTTTTAAAACTCTAAGACAACAAAATTTTCCTTTTTTTTTTTTTTAAAGATTTTATTTATTTATTTGATAGAGAGAGACACAGCGAGAGAGGGAACACAAGCAGTCCTGGGGAGTAGGAGAGGAAGAAGCAGGCTTCCCGCGGAGCAGGGAGCCCGATGTGGGGCTCGATCCCAGAACCCCCGGATCATGACCTGAGCTGAAGGCAGACGCTTAACGACTGAGCCACCCAGGCGTCCCAACAAAATTTTTCAGTAAGACATTTTTTCAATTGAGTATATAATAGCTGTACTTGTCTCCAGGTTAACAACTTTCACTTTGTTGCTATTGTGTTGCTGTTGGTAACATTTCCAATTATTGCTTATGTTTGAAATTCATGGCATCATGGAAAGGATTTTTAATCCTAAACCCTATTATAATTTATTTACTTTTATAGATCCCAAGATTGTCTAAAGATAAATGTATCTGCATGTGTCTATTAAAGGTTTTAATGGAAAATTGAAAAAGAAAACTGATAGAAAATCAATTGTGTTATCACGAGGGGAACTTGTGAAATTTGAAATACATACTTTTAAGAACTTAGAAAAGGTGTTTTCCCCTACTTTGACTAAATAAAGCAAAGCATTTTGCTCTGAAAAGCTGTACAAAAGCATAATTTCCTAGTGCTTACTTCAAAATTAATATGGTTACATAAATGCTTACGCACACGGTACAGGGAGTGTTGTGGCAAATGGGAAGTGGGCAGACTCACACATGTCACCAAGCATCCTCAAAGCCACTATATGCTCCAGGTAACAGCCTGGAGCCTTCAGATGGCCTTCCCCCATCTAAAGCAAAGCCTCGGCAGGATGCCCTGCACGATGTTTAGACTAATAATCTAAGACTCCAGTTGACACAGCCATCTTTGTGATTGCCCAGTTAATAAAAAGATCACCCTTTTAACATCTTCATCTATCAATCACAAGACAATAACCTTGTTACTGGGGATAACCTCAGAGTGTCCTCTGCAGAAGGGCAGGTGTGGAGAAGCTGGCCCTGCGCCCAGCACTCGCTGATTCCCTTGGACATACGTTGGGCAGATATGGATGAATTCTGGGGTGTGAGCTTTGGGCACATAATTCTCAATAACTAAAGGAAAGAAAATTTGGATTTTTTAAAAATTTTATTGGTAAGTAATCTCCACATCCAACGAGGGGCTCTAACTCACAACCCTGAGATTAAGAGTCGCACGCTCTTCTGACTGAGCCAGTCAGACACCCCTGGAATATTTTTTTAACCAAGGAAATACAATATATCCCATCTTTCTGTTTTGCAGGCAAAGCCCTCTGAATCAGAAGTCTTAGCACAACAGAAGCAAACAGCACGTGCCACAACCCTTAGACAGAGATGGACACTACGGCACGGCCCTCTCAAGTTCCATAAACCCAACCAGTCATTTTAAATTCATCATAATTGCAAAATACTGTCCAGAAACATTGGAAAGTAAAGTAGGTAAGCTTTCATGGGATATCTGACTTCATCTGAAATACTAACAAGAAATTTATGTTGGACAGATGAGATGGAATTTGAAGGAGAAGTACAAGGTGGCAATATAAGGTCCTACCTTTTTTCCATTAAACTTTCAAATAATAACCTGAAACTAACAACACGGTATGTTAACTGGAATTAAAATAAAAACGAAAGGGGTGTCTGACTGGCTCAGTCAATAGAGTATGCAACTCTTGCTCTTGGGGTCGTGAGTTCAAGCCCCACATTGGGCGTAGGGCTTGCTTACATACATACATACATAAAATAACAAAAAAAAAGAATAAAACGAAAACTGTCAAATAATAACTTAAAAACAACAAGCTGATTAGCAATAAAAACAAATAGTTCTGGCCAGCACCAAAAGAAGAAGCAGCAAATAGCTTATACACACTCATGCGCATACATACCACTCACAGCAAAAGTGTCTATGGTAGTATGTCTTTAGACAAATATATTTAAGATTTGAGCAAATTAAAATTTAGATACAAAAAGCTCTTAAAAAGAGACCACTAGATCCAGAAAAGATGACAATGAAGTTTCTAAAAATATGAGAAACAAAATAAGGAAAAATTTCCTGATAAGAAAGTTCATGTTGGATTATTTCTAAAGTTTCTCCCAATACTAAAATAATATTTCTGTAGCAAATGTTGGGTCATACTTTCCCCAAACTAGCGTCAAGGTCAAGCTATCAACACAGGACCCACTTAGTTTCTATTCTGTGCTTACAGAGAATGGGTGAGGGGAAAGGATGTAAGTTTGGAAAATCTATGAATTTAGGTGCTCTTCTAATAGTTGTAATACATCAGACAATCTTATAAAACATATTTTCTGGATTTATACCACATAACAATAATTTAGGTAGGTAGGAAGGTAGATAGATGTGTGAAGTTTTAAATGGACAGACATACAGATGGATGGATGGATGGGTAGATGGGTAGATGGATGGATGGGTGAGTGGATGGGTGGACAGGTAGATGGATGGACAGGTGGGTAGGTGAATAGATGAATGGATGGGTGGGTGGATGGATGGGTAGATGGATGAATGGGTGGGTGGGTGAATGGATGGATGAGTAGATGGATGCACAGGTGGGTGGGTGGGTGGGTGGATGAATGAATGGATGGATGGTTAGATAGATGGGTAGGTGGGTGGTTGGATAGATGGGTAGGTGTGTGGGTGGTTGGTTGGATAGATGGGTAGGTGGGTGGGTGGGTGGTTAGACAGATGGGTGGGTGGCTGGATAGATGGGTAGGTGGGTGGGTGGGTGGGTGGATGGGTAGATGGATGGATGGGTGGGTGGGTAGATAGATGGATGGATGGTTGATTAGATGGGTAGGTGGGCGGGTGGTTGGATGGACAGACAAGTAAAAGTTTGAAGGCAGGATAGAGAACTTGCCTGCATGGCCACCTCTTTGCTCTCACTCCCTGGACCCAGGGACCACTCATAGAGGACAATCTGGTGATCATCACTGCTCTGGTTTCCATTCAAAGTGATGGAGTTTTGGGGCAAAGTTATGGTCTGATTTGGTCCTGCATTGGCAACTGGAGGATGGTCCACAGCACTGTTGACTATTAGGGCTGCAGTTGTGGAGTTAGAGGCTCCATCCGAGTCTGTAACAGTCAATCTACAAAAGGGAGAAATATGAGAAACAAAATAAGGAAAATGTTGCAAAAAAAAAATCATGTTGCAAGAAGATGCCAAGTCTTAAGGCAAATGGTCCATTTAGTCTGCCCATGGTACATTTCTCAGAAAAACTCAGAAGATGTGTAAACAGAAATTTGAGGATGAGGTTGAGAAAAGAACAGAGTATCCGAGGGTTTTTTTGTTAATGTGCTGCTGTTGGTTTATTTTAGTTTTAGCTAGTAATACAGCCACATGATGTTGTTGTATCTTATATGGGTTTCTGACTAGTCTTGGAGACGCCAGATGAATAAATCTTCCTCAACCAACACAGGAGCCTCCCTCTAGTACCTGAGACAAAGAATGTGTCGGGGTTAGGTCCTGCCTTCAGGTCTAAGCACGTGGAGACACTACATCACTCATCAGTTTTCATCTACAAAGATTTTGCATTTTTTTTTATTCTTTTCTAGAGGACTTAATATAATTATGTTTTCAGAACACTCCTTGCAGACACTCGTTCAGAACGTCCTGTGGTGAACTCACTGCTGATGAGGTCCTGGATCAGGAAATAATATGGTCACTTCATCCTTCTGGGGTAAAGATGTCGGTTCTGAACAGTGATGAATGTTATACAGGTGTTAGTAGGAATAGGATAATGAAGCTATGGGAAGAACACAGGCTTTACATGTAGTAAGGTATGTGTATGGGGGCACGTGTATTCTGTGCACCCTTTCACACTATCCCACACACTCCATACAACCAAGATCCAAACTCTGGTTCAGGTTCTGACAGCAAACCAAGCATCTGAGATCCTTCCTCCTCAGCCAGGCTGTCGGGACACAAACCGGGGCCCCTAAGGGGATTTCTTCATGGTAAAATGGAGACAGCAGCAGTAATGTGCCTCAACCAGATGATGAATTAAATAAAAATGAAATGGGGAGGAGTTAGGATGGCAGAGGAGTAAGGGGACCCTATGCTTGCCTTGTTCCTCAAACACAGCTAGATAAATATCAACTCATTCTGAACACCCAGGAAATCGATCTGAGGGCTGAGAGAACAAACTGCCGAAGTAGAGGGAGAAAAGAGGCCACACTGTGGAAGGTAGGAGGTGCGGAGATGGGATTTGGGGGAGAAAAGAATCCCGGGTGCCGCAGAGGGGAGGGAGCCCTGATCACAGAGAGAGCAAACAGCGCACAGGGGATTGAACAAGAAAAACACTTCCCCAAAGCCGCTGACTGGGAAAATGAGAGAGCCTGCTTATTGTGAGTTTTTACAATCAACAGAGCTCAAAGACTGAAGTTTTAGAAGTCCGCACTGCAGCCAGTGTGGAGCCCAGTGGGCACAGTGGTGCTCCTGTGGAGAAGGAGGGCAGAGGCCTGGGAGTGGACAGCATGGTCTGAGGATCCCCTGCATCGCACTGGGAGAGACAGCTCCCCCTCCTGGAGTGCATTTGGGAGAGGTGGTACTGCCTCACGGGGACAAAAGAGCTGGTGGGCACCACGGCACTGCCCTGTTCATCAGCACAGGGGCAGAGGCACCTGCTGAGGGCAGCTAAGCTGGACACCAGCTTTTCGCTGTGCTTTACTCTGAACTCCAAGCACCTGTGCATTCCTGCAACTGCCCTTCTGGGACAAACTCCTACCAGCCCCAGCGCCCCAAGACCCTCCTCCAGAGGATCATCGTGGGTCCAGGCAGTGCCGAGTCCCTAAAATTTGGAGTTTTGAAACTCTGCCAGGTGCCAGAGATAAAATATAGAAGCACTGTGCCACCAGGTGGGCAGACAGCTCAGTTGCAGACACGGTGAAGGCAGAGATCCGAGGGATACCTGGCACACAAGGGAAGATTCTTCACTCTTCTGTGAGGGCTTCCTGGACAGTGGGGGCACAAATTCACCTGTCGGGGGCCCAGGGAGAGGGTGGATGCCATTTTCTTCCTCCACCCAACAGCACCACTGGATTTCAGTGAGCAGCAGAGTGAGTGCTCCCTCCCCACACCCGTCCAGGGGAGGCTGGAGCCACTCACCCCAAACCCCACCCCCTGCACTCTGCAGGTGCTTCTATGCTAGGGCAAGTATGCCTAAGAGCCAGGGCAGCAGGCCTCTCCCCCAGAAAACAAGCACAAATCCCCCGCAAGCACCAAGTCTACTGATTAGATAGAGTGCTACAAAGTTACAGCTCTAGTGGAAATAGGATCTGGCCTTTTTTAACAAGCAGATGAAAGCATATCTAGTTAAAACTCATCACACACTGGACAGGTCCAAACACTCCTTAGTGCAAGCAAGGAAAAACTCAGCAGAGGGCTGACCTGAGGGAAACAGCCCCCAAAACACAGCAGCAGGGTGCACGTAGCACAGACCAGACACACATCCTGAAGCACCAGGCCCTGGACAGTATATGACCTCTTCTTAAGAAGCCATTACTCTCAGGAGCAGGAAACGTAACAGGCTTTCCTAACACAAAGAAGAAGATACAGACCTAGCCAAAATGCCAACACAGAGGAAATCATCCCAAAAGGAAGAACAAGAAAAGGACACGCCAGGGACCTAATCAAAACAGATATAAACAATATGCCTGCTCCAGAATTGAAAACAACAATCATAAGGATACTAGCTGGGCTTGAGAAAAGCATAGAAGGTATCAGGGAGTCCCTTACCACAGAGATAAAAGACCTAAAAACTACTCAGGCTAAAATAAAAAAATGCTGTAACTGAGATGCGAAACTGACTGGATGTAATGACCACAAGGATCGAAGAAGCAGAGGAGAGAATAGGTGACATAAAAGACAAAATTATGGAAAATAATGAAGCTGAAAAGAAGAGGGAAAGAAAAATATTGGATCATGAGTGTAGAATTAGGGAACTCGGCAACTCCATAAAGAGCAATATCATTCGTATCATAGAAGTCCCAGAAGAAGAGTGGGAAAAGGGACACAAGGTTTATTTGAGCAAATTATAGTTGAAAACTTCCCTAATCTATGGAAAGAAACACTCAATCCAGGAGGCACAGATAACTCCCATCAAAATCAACAAAAGCAGGCCAACTCTAAGATATATCACAGTAAAATTTTCAAAATACAGAGATAAGGAAAAAATCCTAAAAGCAGCAAGGGAAGACAAATACGGTTAGCAGCCGATCTATCCACAGAAACTCAGCAGGCCAGAAGAGAGTGGCATGATACATTCAACATGCTGAATGAGAAAAATATGCAGCCAAGAACACTTTATCCAGCAAGGCTGTCATTCAGGACAGAAGGAGAGATAAAGAGTTTCCCAGACAAACAAAAACTAAAGGAGTTCGTGAACAACAAACCAGCCCTGCAAGAAATATAAAAGTGGACTCTTTTGAGTGGGGAAGAAAAACCAAAAGCAACAGTGGGAAAGAAAGACCGAAAACAACAAAGACTAGAAAGGAAAAGAGAAAATCTCCAAAAAACAATGACTTTACAGGTAACACAATGGCATTAACTGCATATCTCCCAATAATCATTCTGAACGTAAATGGACTAAATGCTCCAATAAAGAGAAGCAGGATATCAGAATGGATAAAAAAACAAGACTCATCTATATACTGTCTATAAGAGACTCATTTTAGACGTAAAGACACCTGCAGATTCAAACCGAGGGGTTGGAGAACCATCTATCATGCTTATGAGCATCAAAAGAAAGCCAGAGTAGCCATACTTATGTCAGACAAACTAGAGTTTAAAACAAAGACTGGGGGCGCCTGGGTGGCTCAGTCGTTGGGCGTCTGCCTTCGGCTCAGGTCATGATCCCAGGGTCCTGGGATCGAGTCCCACATCAGGCTCCCTGCTCGGCGGGAAGCCTGCTTCTCCCTCTCCCACTCCCCCTGCTTGTGTTCCTTCTCTCGCTTTGTCTCTCCCTGCAAATAAATAAATAAAGTCTTAAAAAAAAAAAAAAAAAAAGACTGTAACAAGAGATGAATAAGGGCACTATATCATTATTAAAGGTTCTATCCATCAAGAAGATCTAACAATTGTAAATATGCCCCCAACTTGGGAACCCCAAACATATATATATATCAATTAACAACAAACATAAAGAAACTCATTGATAACAATACAATAATAATAGAGAACTTTAACACCCCACTTAAATCAATGGACAATTCATCTAAGCAGATCAACAAAAAAACAATGGCTTTGAATGACACACCGAACCAGATGGATTTAACAGATATATTCAGAACATTTCATCCTAAAGCAGCAGAATGCACATTCTTCTTGAGTGCACATGGAACATTCTCCAGAATAGATCACATACTAGGTCACAAATCAGCCCTCAACAAATACAAAAAGATTGAGATCATACCATGTATATTTTCAGACCACAATACTATGAAACTTGAAGTCAACCACAAGAAAAAATTGGGAAAGACCACAAATACACGGAGGTTAAAGAACATCTTACTGAAGAATGAATGGGTTAACCAGGAAATTAAAGAAGAAATTTAAAAAAATACATGGAAGCAAAAGAAAATAAAAACACAACAGTCCAAAACTTTTGGGATGTAGCAAAGGTAAGTATATAGTGATACAGGCCTTCCTCAAGAAGCAAGAAAAATCTCAAATACACAACCTAATCTTAGACCTAAAGGAGCTAGAAAAGGAACAGCAAATAAAGCCTAAATCCAGCAGACGAAGGGAATTAAAGATTAGAGCAGAAATAAATGATATAGAAACTAAAAAAACAACAGAACAGATCAATGAAACCAGGATGTAGTTCTCTGAAATAATTACTAAAATTGATAAGCTCCCTGCCAGACTTACCAAAAATAAAAGAGAAAGGATCCAATTAAATAAAATCACAAATGAGAGGGGGGAAATAACAACCAACACCAAAGAAATACAAAAAAAGTATAAGAGAATACTGTGAAAAACTATAGGCCAACAAACTGGACAACCTGGAAGAAATGGATAAATTCCCAGAAACATACGAACTACCAAACCTGAAACAGGAAGAAATAGAAAACTTGAACAGACCCATAACCAGCAAGGAAATTGAAGCAGTAATTAAAAATTTCCCAACAAACAAAAGTCCAGGGCCAGATGGCTTCCCAGGGGAATTCTACCAAACATTTAAAGAAGAGTTAATACCTATTCTTCTCAAACTGTTCCAGAAAATAGAAACAGAAAGAAAACTTCCAAACTCATTCTATGAGGCCAGCATTACCCTGACAGTAAAACCAGATAAAGACTCCACTATAAAAGAGAACTACAGGCCATAATCCCTGATGAGCATGGATGCAAAATTCTCAATAAAATACTAAAAACTGAATCCAACACTACTTTAGAAGAATCACTCACCACAGTCAAGTGGGATTTATTCCTGGTGGCTGCAAGGGTGGTTCAGTATTTGCAAATCAATCAATGTGATTAATTGACCACATTAATAAAAGAAAGAATAAGAACCATATGATACTGTCAAAGGATGCAGAAAAAGTATTTGACAAAGTACAACAATCATTCATGATAAAAGCCCTCAAAAAAGTAGGGACAGAGGGAACATACCTTAACATAATGAAGGCCATATATGAAAAACCCACAGCTAATATCATCCTCAATGGGGAAAAATTGAGAGCTTTTCCTCTATGGTCAGGAAGAAAGGAATGTCCACTATCACCACTGTGATTTAACATAGTACTAGAAGTCCTAGCTACAGCAATCAGACAACAAAAAGATAAAAGTCATCCAAATTGGCAAGGAAGAAGTCAAACTTTCATTATTGACAGATGACATGATACTCTATGTAGAAATGAAATACTCCACCAAAAAAATTGCTAGAACTGGTACAGGAATTCCGTAAAGTCTCAGGATATAAAATCAGCACACAGAAGTCTGTTGCATTTCTATACACCAATAATGAAGCAGCAGAAAGAGAAATTAAGGAGTCAATCCCATTTACAATTGCACCAAAAACCATAAGATAACCTAGGAATAAACCTAACCAAAGAGGTAAAAGACCTGTACTCTGAAAACTACAGAACACTTATGAAAGAAATCAAAGATGACACAAAGAAATGGAAAAACATTCCATGCTCATGGATTGGAAGAACAAATATTGTTAAAATGTCTATACTACCCAAAGCAATCTACACATTTAATGCAATCCCTATCAAAATACCACCAGAATTTTTCACAGAGCTAGAACAAATAATCCTAAAACTTGTATGGGAACCACAAGAGACCCCGAATAGTCAAAGCAATCTTGAGAAAGAAAAGCAAAGCTGGCGGCATCACAATTCCG
This sequence comes from Halichoerus grypus, assembly GCF_964656455.1. Classification (NCBI taxonomy): domain Eukaryota; kingdom Metazoa; phylum Chordata; class Mammalia; order Carnivora; family Phocidae; genus Halichoerus; species Halichoerus grypus. The sequence goes on from NC_135720.1 coordinate 140,812,018, forward strand.
GACTTCAAGCTCTACTACAAAGCTGTCATCATCCAGACAGTATGGTACTGGCACAAAAACAGACACATAGATCAATGGAACAGAATAGAGAGCCCAGAAATGGACCCTCAACTCTATGATCCACTAATCTCCAACAAAGCAGGAAAGAATATCCAATGGAAAAAAGATAGTCTCTTCAGAAAAGGGTGTTGGGAAAATTGGACAGCCCCACGCAGAAGAATGAAACTGGACCGCTTTCTTACACCATGCACAAAAATAAACTCAAAATGGATGAAAGACCTAAATGTAAGACAGGAATCCATCAAAATCCTAGAGGAGAGGGGCGCCTCGGTGGCTCAGTCGTTAAGCATCTGCCTTCAGCTCAGGTCATGATCCCAGGGCCCTGGGATTGAGCCCCGCATTGGGCTCCCTCCTCGGCGGGAAGCCTGCTTCTCCCTCCCCCACTCCCCCGGCTTGTGTTCCTTCTCTTGCTGTTTCTCTGTCAAATAAATAAATAAAATCTTTAAAAAAAAAAGTCCTAGAGGAGAACACCTGTGACCTCTGTGACCTCGGCCAGAGCAACTTGTCCCTAGACACGTCTCCGGAGGCAAGGGAAACAAAGGCAAAAATGAACTATTGGGATTTCATCAAGATAAAAAGCTTCTGCACAGCAAAGGAAACAATCAACAAGACTAAAAGGCAGCCTACAGAATGGGAGAAGATATTTGCAAACGACATTATCAGATAAAGGGCTGTATCCAAAATCTTTAAAGAACTTATCAAAGTCAATGCCAAAAAACAAATAAATAAACCAGTTAAGAAATGGGCAGAAGACATGAACAGACATTTCTCCAAAGAAGACATACAAATGGCCAAGAGACACAGGAAGAGATGCTCAACATCACTCTTCATCAGGGAAATCCAAATCAAAACCTCAATGAGATACCACCTCACACCAGTCAGAATGGCTAAAATTAACAACTCAGGAAACAAGAGATGTTGGTGAGGATGTGGAGAAAGGGGAACCCTCCTACACTGTTGATGGGAATGCAAACTGGTACAGCCACCCTGGAAAACAGTAGAAGATTTCCTCAAAAGGTTAAATATAGGACAACATTATGATCCAGCAAGTACACTATTAGGTATTTATCCAAAGGATACAAAAATACTAATTCAAAGGGGCACATGCACCCCATTGTTCATAGCAATATTATCAACAATAGCCAAATTATGGAAGCAGTCCAAATGTCCATTGGCTGATGAATGGATAAAGCAGATGTGGTATATATAATGGAATATTACTCAGCCATCAAAAGGGATGAATTCTTGCCATTTGTAATGATGTGGATGGAGCTAGAAAGTACAATGCTAAGTGAAATAAGTCAGAGAAAAACAAAATCATATGATTTCAGTCATATGTGGAATTTAAGAAACAAACAGATGAACATAGGGGAAGGAAGAAAAGAAATGAAAAGAGAGGGAGGCAAACCATGTGGCAAAAGAGAGGGAGGCAAACCATGAGAGAATCTCAACTACAGAGAACAAGCTGAGGGTGGCTGGAGGGGAGGGGGTGGGGGGATGGGGTAACTGGGTGATGGGCATTAAGGAGGGCATGTGATATAATGAGCACTGGGTGTTATATGAGACTGATGAATCACTGAATTCTCCTGAAACCAATACTACATTATATGTTAGCTAACTAGAACTTAAATAAAAACTTGAAATAAAAAAAAGAATCAAAAGAACCTCATAAAGTGGCATGAACATATACAATATGAGTGTACAAGTATCTGTTTGAGTCCCTGCTGTCAATTCCTTGGGGTTCTATCTCTATCTAGAAGCAAGTTCTTCTCTATCTAGAAGCAAGATACAGACATGGTAATTCTATGCTTAATATTTTGAGGAACTAACAAACTATTCTCTGCGCAGGTGCACCATTTTACTTTCCCACCAGCAGTGCCCAAGGGTTCCCATTTCGCCATATCCTCACCAACACTTACTTTCCATTTTTTAAATAATAAGCCATCCTAATGGGGTAAGCTACTTCTTAAGCTGAGATTTCAAATAAACGTTTTCACAACACATGTACAATGTAAAATACTCTAGAGCACCTCTGTGAACTTTTTAGTCAAAGATGAATCCAATCAGATGCCTGGGAATTTCTTACCCTAGTCAGACTTCAGAAGATTCATAGATATATGGATGCATGGATATGTGGATTTCTTTGAAATCATTAAATTCTTAAAGACCTTAAAAATATAATAAGCCAAAATATGTGGGATACAATTAAAGAGTACTTAGAGAAAAATTATAGTTTTAAAGGCTTGATAGACATTTAAGGAAGATTTATTTATTTATTTTTTTTTTTAAAGATTTTATTTATTTATTTGAGAGAGTGAGAGAGAGACAGCACAAGAGGGGGGAGCAGGAGAGGGAGAAGCAGACTCCCCGCTGAGCAGGGAGCCCGATGGGGGACTCGATCCCGGGACTCCAGGATCATGACCTGAGCCAAAGGCAGTCGCTTAACCAACTGAGCCACCCAGACACCCTTAAGGAAGATTTAATATGAATGATCCAAGATTCTACTCTAAGAATTTAGAAGAAGAGCAAAGTAAATCAAAAGTAAATAAAAGTAAAGAAATAATAAAGATAAGAGCAGAAACCAACAAATTAGAAAATAGACAAAATTAACACAGCTCTAGTTAGGGGTTCTTTGAAAAGATAAACAAAATTAACAAAATCCTTAATTAGACTGATCAGAAAAAAGAGAACACAAGTCATCAATAGAGTAAATGAAAAAGGAGTTATAACCACAGATTCTATGGGTATGAAAGGATAATATGAAAATACGATAAAACCCTTTGTGCCAACAAATTTGACAATTTAGATGGAATAGACAAACTTCTTGCAAAATACAACTTATCAAAAACCTATGCAAGGAAAAAAAAAAAAACCAGCAACAGAAAATCTAAATAGCCTTACAACTATTTTAAAAATTGCATTTGCTATCAAAAACTTTCCCAAAAAGAAAACTCCAGGCCCAGTGATTTTACTGGTGAATTCTATCAAACATTCAAGGAAGAAACACCACCAGTTGTTCACAAATGTTTCAGAAAGTAGAGGAGGATAGATCACTGGCCACCTTGTTTCATCAGGCCAGAGTGATCCTCATACCCAAACTTGACAAAGACATTGCAAAAAAAAGAAAGAATGGCATTGACCAATATCTCTCATGAAGATAGACAAAAAACCCTTACCAAAATATTGGCAAGTTTAATCCAATGCTATATAAAAAGGGTATCATGACCAAATAGCATTTACCCCATGAATGCAAGGTTGATTTAACATTCAAAAATACCACACAATACATAAAAATAACTCAAAAGAGATCAAAGATCTAAATATAAAACCTAGAACTACAGAGGTACTAGAAAAAACATAGGAAATCTTTACAGTCTTAGGATAGGCAAAGCTTACTTAATTAGAACACAAAAAGCATGAAACAAAAGAAAAAAAATTGATGAATTAGACTTCCATCAAAACGTAGAATTTTTGCTCTTTCAAAGATTAAGAAAATACACTTGATCTTAGCCAAAAGGTTGAGAAGATATTGAAAGATTAAGAAAATAAAAAAATCATATACTGGCAGAAAATATCCACAACACATATATAAAATAATGAGCTTGTTTCAGAATGTATAAAGACTTGGGGCGCATGGGTGGCTCAGTCAGTTGGTCATCTGCCTCAGGCTCAGGTCATGATCCCAGCATCCTGGGATCGAGCCCTGCGTTGGGCTCCCTGCTCAGTGGGAAGCCTGCTTCTCCCTCTCCCTCTGCACCTCCCCCTGCTTGTGCTCTCTCTGTCAAATAAATAAATAAAAATCTTAAAAAAAAGAATGTATAAAGTCTCTTAAAACTAAATAAGACAAACAATACAATTTTTTAAATAGGGAAAGGAAGGGCACCTGGCTGGCTCAGTTGGTAGAACATGCGACTCTTGGTCTTAGGGTCATGAGTTTGAGCCCCCATGTTGGGGCAGTTTACTTAAAAAAATAAAGGGGACATTTAAAAAAATAAAATAGGAAAAGGATACTTCACAGAAGTTATATGAATGGCCAATAAGCACCTGAAAATATGCTTATTATGATTGGTCATCACTAAAATGCAAATTAAAACCATAAGGAGATACTACCATTCATTAAATTAAATAAAATTAAAAAGACTGACTATACCAAGTATTGGTGAGTATGTGGAGACTGGAACACCCACCTCAGGAAAGAGTTTGGCAATTTCTTAAAATGTTAAACATAAACTCACCATAGAACCTGACCTTCCCACTATTCCATGATTTACCCCATAAAAATAAAAATACCTGTCCACACAAATACTTAAAGTAAATGTTAATGGCACCTTTATTTATAGTAGTTCAAAGCTGTAAACAGCCCAGATGTCCATACTAGATGGAAGGATAAATAAATTGTGGTATATCCACAGACCAGAATAGTACTCAGCAACAAAAAGGAACAACCTATTGGACAGACAATATGGACGAATCAAAATCATTTGCAGAGTGAAAGAAGACACAGGTAAAAAGGAGTACATATTATATGATTCCATTTATGTGAAATTCTAGACAGCACAAAATAATTTAAACTGACAGAAAGCAGCTCCGTGCTGCCCAAGGACAGGAGTGAAGAGACAAATGGAAATCCAAGGGGCATGAGGAGACTTCCAGGTTGAGGGACATGTTTATTATCTTGATTGTGGTGATGGTCTTCCGGACAGTCACATGTCAAAACTCATCAAGTGTTCTATCTTAATCATGCACAGTTCATTATGCTTCAGTTATATCTTTAAAAGTTATGGAAAGAAAAAGATTAAGAAACATAAATCACACAACTCTGCCTCACCCTGAAGATACAAAATTTCTTTCACATAACAACACAGCAAAAGGAAGCCATCCCCATACCATTCCTTACAAACAAAACCAAATGCTTCCAATAACCAGGCCCTTCCAATTCATGCTCAGCCACGAGCCTATCAGTCGAGAGTGGCTGCCAGCCAAAACCCCCAAGGAAACCTCAACGGCCTTGACCTCTTGATAAAAATGAAAAGAGGCACAGTGTAGTGTAGAGGCATGAGTTTAAGGAAATAGTCAACACAAGTTCTGAAAGCACAACAAAGGTGGAGAAACCACTTGCCTGAAAGTGTAGTTTCCAGGAACGAGGTTAGACAGATGTAGGACGGGGGAATCTGTGGGAGTCTCCTTTCGGAAGGGGCCGCTAATTTCTTCCCAGCGGTAATTCACGATTTTAGTGTCATCCGTACTTTCTAGAAAGATTTATTTACTTATTTAAATTTTGTTTTATTTTATTATGTTATGTTAATCACCATACATTACATCATTAGTTTTTGATGTAGTGTTCCATGACTCATTGTTTGTGCATAACACCCAGTGCTCCATGCAGAACGTGCCCTCTTTAATACCCATCACCAGGCTAACCCATCCCCCCACCCCCTCCCCTCTAGAACCCTCAGTTTCTCAGAGTCCATCGTCTCTCATGGTTCGTCTCCCCCTCCGATTCCCACCCCCTTCATTTTTGCCTTCCTTCTCCTAATGTCCTCCATGGTATTCCTTATGTTCCACAAATAAAGATTTAAAAATAAGTGAAGGCTAGAATGAAATGCAACAACAGTAAAACATAAATTTTGTAATGTATCGTCTTCATGCTTAAATTTGTTTTTGCATTGAATTATAGAATTACATAGATTTCAATGGACATGTCTTATGTGCTGGCAGGAGGATCTCTTCTCCCTAAACTATCATCACTATTTTCCTCCTGAATTTCCTCAGTTGTGAATTTTAAAAAGCACAGTGACAGGCACTCTTGCTTTTTGAAGAACAGGAGTCAAGCAGATGTACCATATTGAAATGCTACTTCTACTCATCTCGACTACAGCACGTGATACCGTCCTGGTATTTTCCGTACGTATCTGAAGTGACCAATGAAGAATTAAGAGATGCTTACATATAAATACAACACGCCTTTACTACCCCCATCATTCAGGTGTAAATCCAGACAAAGGTAGTACCCTACAAGAAAACTTCCCTTTTCTGCTTTGGGAGAGAGCAAACCAACGTGCTGCGTAGAATCACAGAGACTTAGACCTGGAAGGGAGCCCGCTGCATCTAACGCAGGGAAAGAACGAACTAGTTCAAGTGACAGATTAATAACCCCACTTTCCTGTACCTGAGCCGTCCTGCATTAGAGAAATCAAAATGTGGTACATTTCCTCATGTAAATATTTTCATCTAAAATACGCTTTGTTTTCAAGCTGGGAAGGGGGGAAATGTGGGTATTTATATTTGAATAGGCACAGATGGTGAGGTCAGTGTGATTTCTGTGTATTTGCAGACTTGCAAAATGGAGCCGCATTAGCTGCTGACAATTACCCTTCTTCCAACAACCAAGGCAAAGATTCTTTACTCCACCGGCTCTGGTATTAGCTTTGTGATGAAATGTACATAAATGCAAATACCGGTTACACTGAGATTGAACGTATTTTGTCATATGTTGTCATACGTCTCTGTCTATATTAATATACTGCCAAACGCAGGGAATGTTTTCATCTCTTCTCACCTGCACGGAGGCCTGGAGTCAGGGGCCCCTTCCACATATAAGAGAAGGAATGAGCTCCGATTGAGTAATAAAACACTACCCACCCTAGATGAAGGCAACCCTTCTCATATTTGTGAACGTGGTTTTCCAATTGCTCATCACATACACCTTGTCAAAAGCAGATTCTCTAAGAATCGCTTTAATTCCGAATCAAACAGTTAGGCTCTAAGGAAGTCTTCACGGACAGGTGGGACATACTGCAAGATGAGCACGGCACAAAGCTGTGATGAAGGGGCCCCAGGGCTGTGAGCCACACGCACAACGACAGAGACGCTCCTGCATCCTCCTTGGTGCGTGAGCCCTCCCAGCCTCCACCCACAGCACCACACAACCTCGCCCCGCGCAGGGCGGAGAGGCCCTGACGCGTCACAGGTACCCACGGCTGCCATCGAGGAAGGCCGACGTCCAAGGCAGGGTGAGGGCTTGCATCTGGGGAGAAACCACCGCTGTGGGGGGCAGGTTGACTCTTCTGGCTGTGTGACAGAGAAAGGGATACTGAGCCCCTTACGTGTGCACAGATCGTAACCCCAATAAAATCATCTGCTTTTTAAAAGTTGGTTAAAACATCCTGTCAAGACGGTGTTTATCCCGGGACGCCTGGGTGGCTCAGTCGGTTAAGCATCTGTCTTAGGTTCAGGTCATGATCCCGGAGTCCCAGGATCGAGTCTGCATCGGGCTCCCCACTCAGTAGGGAGTCTGCTTCTCCCTCTGCTCCTCCCCCTGCCCATGCTCTCTCTCTTTCGCTTTCACTCTCTCTCAAAAAAATAAATAAAATCTTTTTTTTCTATTTTATTTTATCTTATTTTGTCAGAGAGAGAGTGAGCATGCACAGAGGGGAGGGGCAGAGGCAGAGGGAGAAGCAGGCTCCCCGTGGAGCAGGGAGCCCAATGCGGGACTCGATCCCAGGACCCTGGATCATGGTCTGAGCCAAAGGCAAACGCTCAATGACTGAGCCACCCAGACGCCCCAATAAATAAAATCTTAAAAAAAAAAAAAAAAAAAAAGGGCGCCTGGGTGGCTCAGTCGTTAAGCGTCTGCCTTCGGCTCAGGTCATGATCCCAGGGTCCTGGGATCGAGTCCCACATCGGGCTCCCTGCTCTGCGGGAGGCCTGCTTCTCTCTCCCACTCCCCCTGCTTGTGTTCCTGCTCTCGGTATGTCTCTCTCTGTCAAATAAATAAATAAAATCTTTAAAAAAAAAAAAAAAAAGGCATTTACCCTACAGGCTCAACTGTGGAGAGTAATTCCGAACGGTTTGGAACTTTCCTATTAAGTTTTAGGAGCTTGTCTGCAGATTTCATTTCTGCAGATAAGCCCAGGCTCAGGGGACATGTGTGATGATAACCCAGGGCTTCATCAAGAACGAGCGCTAACTGCAGGCAAGGAGCAGTGGAGTCCAGTTCCAGCTCCTAGAGCCGTCACCTGGGTGTTCCATCTTCGAGTGCATGCGCCCTCCCCTCCCCCAGCACCCGCTCTGGCTGGGATAACAGCCAGGCAGAATGGGCAAAGCCCGAGGGCAGCTGGGAGGCAGAGCGGGCAGAGCGGGGGGCCGCCTCAGGTGCGCAGGCTGGGCCCACGCGGACAAAGGGCCCCGCTTCTAATTCACACGAATGCACTGGCCTGTGGGTTGCTGGCGGCCTGAGCTCAGGTGCTCAGCGGACCGTCTCTGAAACCCGCACCCCCCCCACCCCCCACGGAAGGTGAGGCTGAGTCCTGGGGAAGGGAGGTGGAGGAGCGACCAGAGCAAAGGAGACGGCCGGGGGGCGGCCCTGTGCTACCCCCTCGGGTCAACCTTAAATAGCAGCGTTAAGCAAGTACTAAGAACTACACAGACCTCGGAAAGGAAGACAAAAGAACAAACGAGAATCGTTGCATGTGTTCTCTAGAGTAGAGCCAAACGTAAAAATAAAAAAGACAGATTAGCAAGTTATTCAGGCACCCAAACGGAGATACACGCATTCTCTCACGCAGGCTTACCTGGCTTAACTGTGACATTGACAAATCCTTCTCCAAAGGCATTTTCACCAGAAACTGCTACTCTGAAGGCATAAAGTCCTGCTGACAACTGCAACGTAGAGAAAAGTGACACAGGTAAACACGCGGGAGACGTGACGGGTCCACTGCCTAGACAGTGCTAACACCTCGCAGAAGCCGCGGTCCTGAAGTGAGCGGAGCGCAGGGGCTGGGGAGCGTCTCCTCGGGAGCGGTGCCGACAGTGCCCCAGGGTCGAGGGTCACGCAGAAGGGCCCGCAGCCTGGTTATGGATGCTCACGGGCAGACAGACGCCCACGGAGCCCGAACGGCCGAGGGCAGCAGCTCGTGGGCGTGGGAATCACGCTGTTTTACTAAGTCGCTGGGCAAGGCGGCCGTCGGTGGTCCGGGTGCCACACTCGGAGAAGCAGGGCTCAGGGACGCGGGCGAGAGGGGAGCTCACGCTCACCCCCAGCTGTGCGGTCTCAGGAACCAAGAGGAGATAGTCATCGGGCGGGAAACCAGACCCCGGGCAGCTCAGTCAGTTTATTGATCCTTATGGTCCGGGAGGGGGGCGTGTTTCCTCTGGTGAGGGGCCTACCTCCTGGAGCCAAAGCATTCGGCAGCTGGAGTGGGATTACTGGCAGCTCTGCTGGGAAGCAGACAGAACCAGAATGTCTCTACCACTGCACAGAGAACAGGGCCGGGGCGCCTGGGCGGCTCAGTCATTAAGCGTCTGCCTTCGGCTCAGGTCATGATCCCAGGGTGCTGGGATCGAGCCCTGCGTTGGGCTCCCTGCTCAGTGGGGAGCCTGCTTCTCCCTCTCCCACTCCCCCTCCTCTCTGTCTCTCTCTGTCTCTCATGAATGAATAGATAAAATCTTTGAAATAAAAAAAAAAGAGAGAGAGAGAATGGGACTTGGAAGACAGACTTTGCAACCTCACCACAGAGACCCTTGGGCAACCAGCCTCTTTTCTCCAAGCTGATATGCCAAGTCATTCAAATAAAGAAAAACCACCTGAAAGTCTCCTTCTTTCACCATATGCCTGTCTGTCTACACGGCAGGAAGTTCATTCATTTATCACCTTCTTCTGATCGTCATCAAAAAACAGATTTCGGGGTTCAACAGCGGACACAAGCAGCCTCCAGTTACTTACGTGAGAGACATGAAGAGTTTGCGTGTGTCGTTCTTTTATTTCATCTCGGTAGTTGACAGGGTGGCTTATTAAACTCCATTCGTAGCTGTAGGTGGTTTCTGGGAGCAAAAACAGAAATGTGAGTCGTCATAAACTCGGGAAGCTCGCCGTACACAATCTGGGCCGAGGAAGAGGATGACAGCCCTGACTCCAGCAGGAGGGGTACCTGAGACACTCTGAACTCTGCCACCAACCTTCATCCAGGTAAGGAATAGCAGGGTTTCCTACCCTTTTAATTTCCGTTCTATCAGAAGAATATACAGCTTACGCAAAATTCATGACATGTAGAAAGTGAAAGAAAGAAAAACATCTCCCTGATCTCCCACGTAGCATCTGATGACATTCCTTTCAGGGTGACTACGGATGTATATATACATTTCCACCTGGTATAATCCACTGTACTTCTTCTCCTTTTAATAAAAGGCAAGGAGATTTCCATTGGTTTCATCTGTTGTGGGGTTTCTTTAAGGACACAAACACGATGAAACCTTCTGTATGAAGGTGAAGCAGTCTCCCACCGTGAGATGCTAGTAGTTCAGGGAGAAGTGCCTCAGCCGACAGCATTACAGACAAATGCCAAATATCATCATCCTGCTTCGATGTCGACCCATATGTGGTAGGGGGCACGAGTGAAGGAACACCTGAATGAGAACCACTCAGCACTGTGGGAACGAACACAGCCTAAGAAAGAAGACCTCTGACAGGTCAGGGGGAGAGCACCCATGTTTGGGGAAGAGGAGAGCGCTGCTCGAGCAGAAGAAAGGGCATTTTGAGCACCACGTTTCGAGGAGCTGGCGTGAGGCACCCCGAGCACCTCAGAGCCCTGCTGTCACAGGGGAATACCTGTCAACAGAGCGCAGCACATGCCCCGTCGCCTCTCGGTGCGATCTGCCCGGGCTCTGTGGGTCAGCACAGCTCAGGCTCCGGGACGGGGACACCTCTCCTCGCTCTAACTCACCCCTTGCTTTGCATCCTCAGCAACGCGTGACTTTCCGTCCCAACCAGTGGAAGGACATGTCCTGTATTCAGTTTCCCACACTCCTCCTCGATTTTAAACTATCTCAGTGAGGCTGAATGCTTATGACCAGCAGAGCCTCGTCAGCGCTCTCGGCCTTCAGTCGCGACCTCTCGCGGTGCGGTGAGTAACCTGTGAAGACTGGTGAAGAGCGACCAGCCCACCGGCCTCTGCTGTCACGAAGGGAAGTCAAGCTCTCACCTGCAGGGGGCGCGCGCACAACCAAAGCCTTCAGGTCCACTTGGTTCTCCGGTAGAGTCATTACGAGATTCTCGCCGGCGGACACCGTGAGTGCTTCCACTACAAGTTGATTAGAAATAGTACAGTCCTTTATAAACAATAATGATGTAATATTACTGCCCTACGATAGGTTTGTTATTTATTTACTTATTTTTTTAAGATTTTATTTATTCATTCATGAGAGACAGAGAGAGACAGAGAGGAGGGAGAGTGGGAGAGGGAAAATCAGACGCCCGCCGAGCAGGGAGCCCGATGTGGGGCTCGATCCCAGGACCCTGGGATCATGACCTGAGCTGAAGGCAGACGCTTAACGACTGAACCACCCAGGTGCCCCTAGATTTGTTTTTAGATAAGATAACATAACATACTTTTATAATAGTTCTCCCTCTGATTTTATCTAAGACACTTCTTTCCTCTGGCTAGTAACTGCACCACGACCTATATTATGATGCAGGGCAGATTTCGTAAATTTTAAGTCATCCATGGGAGGTGACAAGGTAAAGAAAATATGATTTGGATTGACTGAGCACAGTGTTGGGTAACAAGGGTACTGTGGGTTGAGTCTCTTTTCTCTCTTACCAGACTTAGCGCTTCCTGACTCCCTGGGATGAGCTATTTTTATTAAAAAATTGAGTGTAATCATAAGTGTTTCTGTATCATTAGTCACATACCGCTCAGTTCTGATAGCAGCCTCATGAATTATCGTTAATGGTCTTGCTCTTGGAAACTTTCCAAGAGAAAACCCAGTCAACCTCCATAAAGAGGCGATTTTAACTCAGGCAGCGGGGACGTTCACTCATCAAAAGCACTTACCCACTAAGCTGGCCCTCAGAACCATGTCCATTCACCTTCTCCATAACCACATTCACTCTCATCAAAAGCACTTACCCACTAAGCCGGCCCTCAGAACCATGTCCATTCACCTTCTCCATGACCACGTTCACTGTCATCAAAAGCACTTACCCACTAAGCCGGCCCTCAGACCATGTCCATTCACCTTCTCCATAACCACGTTCACTGTCATCAAAAGCACTTACCCACTAAGCCGGCCCTCAGAGCCATGTCCATTCACCTTCTCCATAACCACGTTCACTGTCATCAAAAGCAATTACCCACTAAGCCGGCCCTCAGAACCATGTCCATTCACCTTCTCCATGACCACGTTCACTCTCATCAAAAGCACTTACCCACTAAGCCGGCCCTCAGAACCATGTCCATTCACCTTCTCCATAACCACGTTCACTCTCATCAAAAGCACTTACGCACTAAGCCGGCCCTCAGAACCATGTCCATTCACCTTCTCCATGACCACGTTCACTCTCATCAAAAGCACTTACCCACTAAGCCGGCCCTCAGAACCATGTCCATTCACCTTCTCCATGACCACGTTCACTCTCATCAAAAGCACTTACCCACTAAGCCGGCCCTCAGAACCATGTCCATTCACCTTCTCCATGACCACGTTCACTCTCATCAAAAGCACTTACCCACTAAGCCGGCCCTCAGAACCATGTCCATTCACCTTCTCCATGACCACGTTCACTGTCATCAAAAGCACTTACCCACTAAGCCGGCCCTCAGAACCATGTCCATTCACCTTCTCCATGACCACGTTCACTGTCATCAAAAGCACTTACCCACTAAGCCGGCCCTCAGAACCATGTCCATTCACCTTCTCCATGACCACGTTCACTCTCATCAAAAGCACTTACCCACTAAGCCGGCCCTCAGAACCATGTCCATTCACCTTCTCCATGACCACGTTCACTGTCATCAAAAGCACTTACCCACTAAGCCGGCCCTCAGAACCATGTCCATTCACCTTCTCCATGACCACGTTCACTGTCATCAAAAGCACTTACCCACTAAGCCGGCCCTCAGAACCATGTCCATTCACCTTCTCCATGACCACGTTCACTGTCATCAAAAGCACTTACCCACTAAGCCGGCCCTCAGAACCATGTCCATTCACCTTCTCCATGACCACGTTCACTCTCATCAAAAGCACTTACCCACTAAGCCGGCCCTCAGAACCATGTCCATTCACCTTCTCCATGACCACGTTCACTCTCATCAAAAGCACTTACCCACTAAGCCGGCCCTCAGAACCATGTCCATTCACCTTCTCCATGACCACGTTCACTCTCATCAAAAGCACTTACCCACTAAGCCGGCCCTCAGAACCATGTCCATTCACCTTCTCCATGACCACGTTCACTCTCATCAAAAGCACTTACCCACTAAGCCGGCCCTCAGAACCATGTCCATTCACCTTCTCCATAACCACGTTCACTGTCATCAAAAGCACTTACCCACTAAGCCGGCCCTCAGAACCATGTCCATTCACCTTCTCCATAACCACGTTCACTGTCATCAAAAGCAATTACCCACTAAGCCGGCCCTCAGAACCATGTCCATTCACCTTCTCCATAACCACGTTCACTCTCATCAAAAGCAATTACCCACTAAGCCGGCCCTCAGAACCATGTCCATTCACCTTCTCCATGACCACGTTCACTCTCATCAAAAGCACTTACGCACTAAGCCGGCCCTCAGAACCATGTCCATTCACCTTCTCCATGACCACGTTCACTCTCATCAAAAGCACTTACCCACTAAGCCGGCCCTCAGAGCCATGTCCATTCACCTTCTCCATAACCACGTTCACTGTCATCAAAAGCACTTACCCACTAAGCCGGCCCTCAGAACCATGTCCATTCACCTTCTCCATAACCACGTTCACTCTCATCAAAAGCAATTACCCACTAAGCCGGCCCTCAGAACCATGTCCATTCACCTTCTCCATGACCACGTTCACTCTCATCAAAAGCACTTACCCACTAAGCCGGCCCTCAGAACCATGTCCATTCACCTTCTCCATGACCACGTTCACTCTCATCAAAAGCACTTACCCACTAAGCCGGCCCTCAGAACCATGTCCATTCACCTTCTCCATGACCACGTTCACTCTCATCAAAAGCACTTACCCACTAAGCCGGCCCTCAGAACCATGTCCATTCACCTTCTCCATGACCACGTTCACTGTCATCAAAAGCACTTACCCACTAAGCCGGCCCTCAGAACCATGTCCATTCACCTTCTCCATGACCACGTTCACTCTCATCAAAAGCACTTACCCACTAAGCCGGCCCTCAGAACCATGTCCATTCACCTTCTCCATAACCACGTTCACTGTCATCAAAAGCACTTACCCACTAAGCCGGCCCTCAGAGCCATGTCCATTCACCTTCTCCATAACCACGTTCACTGTCATCAAAAGCACTTACCCACTAAGCCGGCCCTCAGAGCCATGTCCATTCACCTTCTCCATAACCACGTTCACTCTCATCAAAAGCACTTACCCACTAAGCCGGCCCTCAGAGCCATGTCCATTCACCTTCTCCATAACCACGTTCACTCTCATCAAAAGCACTTACCCACTAAGCCGGCCCTCAGAGCCATGTCCATTCACCTTCTCCATAACCACGTTCACTCTCATCAAAAGCACTTACCCACTAAGCCGGCCCTCAGAGCCATGTCCATTCACCTTCTCCATAACCACGTTCACTCTCATCAAAAGCACTTACCCACTAAGCCGGCCCTCAGAACCATGTCCATTCACCTTCTCCATAACCAGCACAACACTGATGTACCCACTGGCTGGATGCAATTGGACATTCGTTTCACTTGTACAATACAACTGAGATATGTCAAGATATCACACAGACAAAAGTAAAGTTTTTTTTGTTTCTTTTTTTTTTAAGCTGAGTGCTCTTTAGAGGTCTCAGCTCCTTGGAGATGCTGGGGGGCCATGTGGCTCAAACCCGCTCCTGTCCTCAGTCAGTATCCTGTCCTTCCAGTGCCTTCCTACACCAGCTGCAGGGGCCTCCCTGGTGTCTCAGGCTCCTCTCTCCCATCACTTCCACGGACTCTTTGCCCTGAAAGTCAGCAATTGTGGACCCAGAGGGGACACTGGTCCCAACGTATCATTTTACAGATGAGGGAACTGAGCCCTAAAAGGCCAAGTAATTGCTCAAAGTTATACGAATAATTAGCAATAAGAGATCCACCAATAATTAATTTAAATGTATTTATCTCAACAGACACACATACCAGATTACACTGTGCCAGGCTCCATTCCAAGGACTTTAAAATGATCACTTCATCTCAGCTTCTAACAACTCCATGCAATAGGTCCTATTAGAACCCAAGGCTCCTACTTCCCAGGCTGGTTTCCTTTCCAAAACACCACATGGCTTCTCTTCTGCTATTACCCTTCTCTGTCCTCAAGCTCAGGATCAAAGCAAATCAACAAGGCAGAGAGGGTTATCCCCGTAGAATGGCTTAGGAAACAAGGTCTCCAATACCTCCTTTATTAGTAAATCTAATGGGAGCTCTTCAGTGTTTGCCATGATCTCTGCAACCCCTGGCTCCTTCATGACATCTTCCTACTTAGAAGTTTCTCTTTCCTTCCCTCAATCCATGCCCTCCTCCTGATGTCCTGCCTCTCTGGCAAGACCACTCAGCCAGCTCTGGAGGCTCCTTCTGGTCTTCCAGCTCCTAATGTAATGACGTCTCCAGAGTTCCTCTTCAGGCCTCTCCCAAGCTCACCCACTGCCCTCCGTGGAAGGTCCCATGTGTGCCCTCAGCCTTCAGTCATCACCTCTCTGCTGACGACTCCTGATCCTTTATCTTCAGCCCACTGCTCATCTAACTTTTAGTCCCATGTGCTCATCGATCTCAGAGTCCTGAGATCCTGCCAGTAGCCACTCATCAAATCCTAATGATCCCAGCCCCTTGATACCGCTTCAGTCTGGTTCCTTCTCTCCATCCTTACAACCACTCCCTCTAGTCCTAATGGATCTTCTTGTCTCCAGTTGACTCCATATTATTTTCTCAAAGACAAATCTCATCATTTCATTTTCCTGCTTAAAATCACTCAGAGATTCTCTACACTTACCCGATAAAGCACAAATTCCTTAGCACAGATTACAGATCTTTTGAAATCTTGCCCTGCTTCCCACTCCAGATTCATACCTTGCCCTTCCCTCTCACGCACATGATCAGCTCCAGCCAGACTGACCTCCTGACTGCTCTCCCAAAATGTCACAGCACCCCTGTACTTTCATTCTCTTGCACAGGGCAGGAAACGCTGAGCACAGTGCCCAGCGCTCGGTGAGTACTCACTGAACAGAATTATCATTATCATTATTACACATCGCTGCCCTGACCTACACAACACACCAACCCCACTTCAGCTTGTTCTATCCCAGCACCGCCACCTCTGGAAAGGCTTCCTGGCCCTTTAGAAAGGTCAGGCGCCTCCCGTCGCTCCTGTCACAGCACTTCCCGTAGGATATGAAGACCAGCTATTCACCCGTCCCTCGCACTGGCTGCCCTACAGATCACTGAGGAACAGACAAAGTTCATGTTTTCATTGCTGGTGGGGAGCACCGTGTCTAGCGCAGGAGAGAGGCTTGAAGATGCGCCTGGAGGGGACGAGTAAACCTTAACGTTGCCACTAGTATATTCAACAGCATGGTTTTGTACTTTTCTGCAGCTGTATTGTTCTCACAGTTACCTGTCCTGGGAGCGGTGGTCGGAGACGCAGGTTGCTCTGGTGGGGTGGGCTCAGTGGGGACAAGGCTAGTGGGAGGGGTCGGGGCGCCATGCTCTGGGCTCCGCGCGGGGACTGTGGGAAGTGGGCTCTTCGCTGTGGAGGCTGGGCTGAACGCCACTCTGGCTGGAGGAGGATGATGGGAAGGCATTAAAACCTAGGAGATCAATCACAAAGACAAACTGTTAGGAAAGAAAAAAACAAAAAATGGTTGACCTCGTCAAGCAACACAATGTCACTGAGCTTTTACATAAATGAGATTCAATGGCATTCAAAATACCATGTTTAATATCACAAAATGTTAGAACTCTAGACCATGTTTTTTTTTTTAAGATTTATTAATGTATGAGAGAGACAGCAAGTGTGCATGCATGTGCTTGTGAGTGGGGTGGGGGGAGGGAGAGAGAATCTCAAGTAGATTCCCTGCTGAGCAGGGAGCCCGATGTGGGGCTCGATACCAGGACCCTGAGATCACGACCTGAGCTGAAACCAAGAGTTGGATGCTTAACTGGCTGAGCCACCCAGGCACCCCTAGACCATCTCTTTCAAATATTCTCTGTGCTACCTATTAAAAAAATATAAGAAAACTGTGGGATGGACAGTTATTATAAGTGAACACACACATGCAAGATGAAAAGAGAGAAAATAACTGTAGTGGGTCTCTGAACTAGTCAATAAGGCGAAAACTGAAGATAGATAATTCAACAGCCAGGCTTCTAGAGTAAACAATCTTTAATTATAACAACTATTGTGTATAGAGTAACCGGAAGTTACAGTTCTAGTTAGCCAACTAAAGCTTTTTTTTTTTCTTAAGATTTATTTATTTGAGTGGGGGAGGGGAAGAGGGAGAGGGAGAGAAGCAGATCCAACTAAGCAGGAAACCCGACATGGGGCTCGATCCCACGACCCCAAGATCATGACCTGAGCCAAGATCAAGAGTCCAACACTTAACTGACTGAGCCACCCAGGCGTCCCAGCCAACTTTAAGTTTTTAAATTATATACGATGTGCCAGAGAGGAAAGTTTCATTGTATGATAATAAAATGCTCTTCTGGGCCTCATCTGCCAGTGACTGCAGGGACCACGTGAGTAAAAGTCAGGCTAAGAACACAGGAGACCCACGGGGGAAGGTGCAGTGAGAAATCCACAGAACGAAAAGCTCTAACTCCGATGTAACCCAGGGAAGGGGCCGCAGGTGTTTATAGAAATCACACACTGGTATCTGCTGCAGTTAAGAAAAGTGAGGACACAGCAGACGTTCTGTGATTGGACACCTGATAACTGACATCACTGCTAATTTTCACTGAATACCAGATATTTCAGTTCATAAACTGCCAGGTATTACCAGACAACTGGTAAAACCTTCAACAACAAATTTCAGGAACCAAGGCAAAAAGAAGATGAACCATAAATTTTTGAATATATTAATCAGACCAAGACAAATCAACCGATAACCATTTTAAAAACCAGGCAGTGAGGGGCGCCTGGGTGGCTCGGTCGGTTAAGCATCTGCCTTTGGCTCAGGTCGTGATCCTGGAGCCTTGGGATCAAGTCCCACTTCGGGCTTCCTACTCAGTGGGGAGCCTGCTTCTCTCTCTCCTCCCTGCTCCTTCTCTCTCTCAAATAAATAAATAAATAAAATCTTAAAAAAAAAAAAACAAAACAGGAGGGGGAGGAGGAGGATGGTGGAGGAGTAGGCCACCTAAATTTCGTCTGGTCCCAGGAATTCAGCTAGATAGGGATCAAACCATTCTGAACTCCTATGAACTCAACAGGGGATCGAAGAAAAGAGTAGCAACAACTCTCTGAACAGAAAAGCGATCACTTTCTGGACGGTAGGTCGTGCAGAGAAGTGAATCTGAGGCAATATTCGGGAGGATAGACGGCGGGGGCGGGGGCCTCCATCAGCTGCTTCTGGCAAGTGATAGAGCCGCGGAGCACAAAATCGGAACTTTTAGAAGTCGGCTCTGCTGAGGGACGTCGCTCCAGTGGCTAAGTGGGGGGTGGAACCCTCGTGGGACACTGTGGTCTCATGACCCTTGGGGTCACAGGAAGACCGGGGGTGCCTGAGTGCGGCAGAGCTCCCAGGTATCGGAGCGGGGAAGCTGGCTGCAGAGACGGAGCCCAGGCGCGGGCTCTCAGCTCGGGGTTGCCATAAACCGTGATCTGCGGCACAGTCGGGCCACTGCTCCTCCAGCAGGGACCCAACAAGCGGCAGATCTGGGGAGACTCCCCTTTTCCCCCGGGAGGAGCAGCGCGGAAGTGCACCGCAGGGATCTGCTGGGTTTGAAGACTCCACACTGGGTTGGGTGCCAGAGACAGAAGTGCTCGGTCACAGGCCGGGTGAACATGGAGTGCGGCCGGAGACCGGGGAGACAGGAGTGACTGACTGCTTTTCTCTGGGGGCGCACTGAGGAGTGGGGCCCCGAGTTCTCGGCTCCTCTGGGGCGGAGATTGGGAGGCCACCATTTTCACTCTCGTCCTCCAAAGCTGTACGAAAGCTTGCAGGGAACAAAAGCTCCCGAGAGCAAACCCGAGCAGATTACTTAGCCCGGACCGGCAAGGGCGGGGCAATTCCGCCTCCGGCAAAGACATTTGGGAACCACGGCAACAGGCCCCTCCCCCAGAAGATCAGCGAGAACAGCCAGCCAAGACCAAGTTTACTGATCAATGAGAACGGCAGAACGCCAGCACTGGGGGAATACTGCACATAGAATCCATGGCTTTTTCCCCATGATTCTTTAGTTGTTCAAAGATAATTTTTTAAATTTTCTTTATTTTTTTTTCTATTTTTTTTTAGTTGAATATTTCTTCTTTCCTTTTTCAACCAACATTTTATCAATTCCTTTTTTAAAATCTTTTTTAACTTTTATCTTTACAGTCATATTCCATCACTTCATCATACTTACCCTTATTTTTGTATATATACAAGTTTTTCTTTTTTAAAAAGTTTTGGAGGCAATTTCTTCTAACAGACCAAAATACACCTAAAATCTAGTGTGTGGCTCTGTTCTATTCGCCAGCCTGATCATATTCATTTTTTGTTTGTTTCCCTTTCTTTTCCCCCCGGTTTTGGGTCTCTTCTGATTTGGTTAGTGTATATTTTTCCGGGGTCATTTTTACCCTTTTAGCATTTTGTTCTCTCATTCATCTATTCTCCTCTGGACAAAATGACAAGATGGAAAAAATCACCTCAAAAAAAGAACAAGAGGCAGTATCGGCTGCCAGGGACCTAATCAATACAGACATTAGTAAGATGTAGGAACTAGAGTTCAGAATGACAATTATAAAGATACTAGCTGGGCTTGAAAAAAAAGCATAGAATATACTAGAGAATCCCTTTTTGGAGAAATAAAAGAACTAAAATCTAACCAAGTCGAAATCAAAAAGGCTATTAATGAGGTGCAATCAAAAATGGAGGCTCTAACTGCTAGGATAAATGAGGCAGAAGAGAGAATTAATGATATAGAAGACCAAAAGATGGAGAATAAAGAAGCTGAGAAAAAGAGAAACAACTACTGCATCACGAGGGCAGAATTCAAGAGATAAGTGATACCATAAAGCGAAACAACATTAGAATAACTGGGATCCCAGAAGAAGAAGAAAGAGAGAGAGGGGCAGAAGGTGTATTGGAGCAAATTATAGCAGAGAACTTCCCTAATTTGGGGAAGGAAAAAGCATCAAAATCCAGGAGGCACGGAGAACCCCCCTCAAAATCAATAAAAATAGGTCAACACTCCAACATCTAATAGTAAAACTCACAAGTCTCAGACAAAGAGAAAATCCTGAAAGCAGCTCGGGACAAGAGGTCTGTAACCTACAACGGTAGAAACATTAGATTGGCAGCAGACCTATCTATCCACAGAGACCTGGCAGGCCAGAAAGGACTGGCATGATATATTCAGCACATTAAATGAGAAAAATATGCAGCCAAGAATACTATATCCAGCTAGGCTGTCATTGAAAATAGAAGGAGAGATAAAGGGGGCCTGGGTGGCTCAGTCGGTTAAGCATCTGCCTTCCGCTCAGGTCATGATCCCAGAGTCCTGGGATCGAGCCCCACATCGGGCTCCCTGCTCCTCTGCTTCTCCCCCTGCTCATGCTCTCTCTCTCTCTGTATCTCTGTGTCTCGAATGAATAAATAAAAAAACTTTAAAAAAAAAGATCAACAGGGAAATAAAGGCTTTAAATGACACACTGGACCAGATGGACTTCACAGACATATTCAGAACATTCCATCCCAAAGCAACAGAATACACATTCTTCTCTAGTGCCCATGGAACATTCTCCAGAATAGATTACATCCTGGGTCACAAATCAGGTCTCAACTGGTACCAGAAGATTGGGATCATTCCCCGCATATTTTCAGACCACAATGCTTTGAAACTAGAACTCAAATCACGAGAGGAAAGTTGGAAAGAACTCAAATATATGGAGGCTAAAGAGCATCCTACTAAAGAATGAATGGGTCAACCAGGAAATTAGAGAAGAATTTAAAAAATTCACGGAAACAAATGAAAATGAAAACAGAACTGTTCAAAATCTTTGGGATGCAGCAAAGGAGGTCCTATGAGGAAAGTATAAAGCAATACAAGCCTTTCTCAAAAAACAAGAAAGGTCTCAAATACACAACCTAACCCTTCACCTAAAGGAGCTGGAGAAAGAACAGCAAAAAAAGACTAACCTAGCAGGAGAAGAGAAATAATGAAGATCAGAGCAGAAATCAATGAAATAGAAACCAAAAGAACAGTAGAACAGATCAATGAAACTAGGAGCTGGTTCTTTGGAAGAATAAATAAGATTGATAAACCCCTGGCCAGACTGATCAAAAAGAAAAGAGAAAGGACCCAAATAAATAAATCATGAATGAAAGAGGAGAGATCGCAACCAACACGAAAGAAATACAAACAATTATAAGAACGTATTATGAGCAACTATATGCCAGCAAATTAGATAATCTGGAAGAAATGGATGCATTCCTAGAGACATAGAAACTACCAAAACTGAACCAGGAAGAAATAGAAAACCTGAACAGACCCAAAACCAGTAAGGAAATTGAAGCAGTAATCAAAAATCTCCCAACAAACAAGAGCCCAGGCCCAGATGGCTTCTCAGGGGAATTCTACCAAACATTTGAAGAAGAATTAATACCTATTCTGAAGCTGTTTCAAAAAACAGAAATGGAAGGAAAACCTCCAAACTCACTTTATGAGGCCAGCATTACCTTGGTCCCAAAACCAGACAAAGACCCCATCAAAAAGGAGAATACAGACCAATATCCCTGATGAACATGGATGCAAAAATTCTCACCAAAATACTAGCCAATAGGATCCAACAGTACATTAAGAGGATTATTCACCATGACCAAGTGGGATTTATTCCTGGGCTGCAAGGCTGGTTCAACATCCGCAAATCAATCAATGTGATACAGTACATTAATAAAAGAAAGAACAAGAACCATATGATCCTCTCAATAGATGCAGAAAAAGCATTTGACAAAGTACAGCATCCTTTCTTGATTAAAACTCTCCACAGTGTAGGGATAGAGGGTACATACCTCAATATCATAAAAGCCATCTATGAAAAACCCACAGCGAATATCATACTCAATGCAGAAAAACTGAGAGCTTTTCCCCTAAGGTCAGGAACATGGCAGGGATGTCCACTATCACCACTGCTATTCAATATAGTACTAGAAGTCCTAGCCTCAGCAATCAGACAACAAAAAGAAAGAAAAGGCATCCAAATCGGCAAATAAGGAGTGAAACTCTCACTTTTTGCAGATGATATGATACTTTATGTGGAAAACCCAAAAGACTCCACCCCAAAACTGCTAGAACTCATACAGGAATTCAGTAAAGTGGCAGGATATAAAATCAATGCACAGAAATCAGTTGCATTTCTATACAACAACAACAAGACAGAAGAAAGAGAAATTAAGGAGTTGATCCCATTTACAATTGCACCCAAAACCATAAGATACCTAGGACTAAATTTAACCAAAGACGCAAAGAATCTGTATTCAGAAAACTATAAAATATTAATGAAAGAAATTGAGGAAGACACAAAGAAATGGAAAAACGTTCCATGCTCATGGATCGGAAGAACAAATATTGTGAAAATGTCTATGCTACCTAGAACAATCTACACATTCAATGCAATCCCCATTGAAATACCATCCACTTTTTTCAAAGAAATGGAACAAATAATCCTAAAATTTGTATGGAACCAGGAAAGACCCCGAATAGCCAGAGGAATGTTGAGAAAGAAAAGCAAAGCTGGCGGCATCACAATTCCGGACTTCCAGCTCTACTACAAAGCTGTCATCATCAAGACAGTATGGTACTGGCACAAAAACAGACACATAGATCAATGGAACAGAATAGAGAGCCCAGAAATGGACCCTCAGCTCTATGGTCAACTCATCTTCGACAAAGCAGGAAAGAATGTCCAATGGAAAAAAGACAGTCTCTTCAACAAATGGAGTTGGGAAAATTGGACAGCCACATGCAGAAGAATGAAACTGGACCATTTCCTTACACCACACAGAAAAATGGACTCAAAATGGATGAAAGACCTAAATGTGACACAAGAATCCATCAAAATCCCTGAGGAGAATACAGGCAGCAACCTCTTTGACTTTAGCCGCAGCAACTTCTTCCTAGAAACATCGCCAAAGGCAAGGGAAGCAAGGGCAAAAATGAACTATTGGGACTTCATCAAGATAAAAAGCTTTTGCACAACAAAGGAAACAGTCAACAAAACCAAAAGACAACCGACAGAATGGGAGAAGATATTTGCAAATGACCTATCAGATAAAGGGCTAGTATCCAAAATCTATAAAGAACTTACCAAACTCAACACCCAAAGAACAAATGATCCAAACAAGAAATGGGCAGAAGACATGAACAGACATTTTTCCAAACAAGACATCTAAATGGCCAACAGACACATGAAAAGTGCCCAACGTCGCTTGGCATCAGGGAAATCCAAATCAAAACCTCAAAGAGATACCACCTCACACCAGCAGAATGGCGAGAATTAACAAGTCGGGAAACGACAGATGTTGGTGAGGGTGCGGAGAAAGGGGAACCCTCCTACACTGTTGGTGGGAACGCAAGCTGGTGCAGCCACTCTGGAAAACAGTATGGAGGTTCTTCAAAAAGTTGAAAATAGGGGCCCCTGGGTGGCTCAGTCAATAAGTGTCTGCCTTTGGCTCAAGTCTTGATCCCAGGGTCCTGGAATCGAGCCCCGCATCTGGCTCCCTGCTCAGTGGGGAGCCTGCTTTTCCCTCTCCCTGCTCCCCCACTTTGCTCCTATTCTCTATCGCTCTCTCTCTCTCTTAAATAAATAAATACAATCTTTAAAAAAAAAAAAGTTGAAAATAGAGCTACCCTACAATCCAGCAATTGCACTACTGGGTATTTACCCCAAAGATACAAATGTAGTGATCCAAAGGGGCACATGCACCCCAATGTTTATAGCAGCAATGTCCATAATAGCCAAACTATAGAAACAGCCTAGATGTCCATCAACAGATGAATGGATAAAGAAGATGTGGTATATATATACAATGGAATATTATGCAGCCATCAAAAAAATGAAATCTTGCCGTTTGCAACGACTTGGTTGGAACTAGAGGATATTATGCTAAGCAAAATAAGTCAATCAGAGAAAGACAAGTATCATATGATCTCACTGATATGAGCAATTTGAGAAGATAGACGATCATAGGGCAAGGGAGGGAAAAATGAAACAAGAGGAAACCAGAGAGGGAGACAAACCATAAGAGACTCTTAATCTCAGGAAACAAACTGAGGGTTGCTGGAGTGGAGGGGGTTGGGAGGGATGGGGGCGCTGGGTGATAGACATCGGGGAGGGTATATACTATCGTGAGCTCTGTGAATTGTGTAAGACTGATGAATCACAGACTTGTACCCCTGAAACAAACAATGCATTATATGTTAAAAAGAAAAACAGGTAGTGGGTTATAGGAAAAGAAAATTAATTTTCCTTATACCCGTCTAGCTTTTTGGGTGAGACCACCACTCCCCATAATAAAAAGGCAGATTAACAGAAGAAAAACAAATTTAATTATGTATGTACAGGTATCCCATAAGGATAGGAGATGCAAAGAGATGACCAAAACAGAAGATTTAATACATTTTAGACAAAGAAATAATAGATTTGTGAAGAATTGACAAGACAAAGGGGTTTGGACTTGGGGGCAGTTAACGGTAAAGAAGGAACAGGGTTTGTGTATATTGTCTTCTTGAACAGTCTTCTCTCCTAAATGCCCTCCTGGCGCAGGGAGGTGGGTCAGATTGCCCTTCCTACACCGTCGTTTCCTGGGTACCATTAATTCAAAATAATCAATATGCCAGAGTGCCATGTTTGGGGATGACATTCTGAACCCCTACAGGGTCGACCACAATTTTAAGATGCTTGGTTTCCTTGAGGTTTCAGATATCAAGGTTTGTAAAGTGAGTGCTAATATGAGACTGTTCATCGCATCTGTGCTGAGAATAGCAGGATGTTCAGAATCCCTGCAAACCAGAGCTCCAGAACAGGTGTTCACAGCGTATTATTGTGGTGCCTCTGTAGAGAACAGAAACCTGAGTAAGGGAGAAGGGCCCACGGTGGCCCCCAACCCCCTGGCTTGAATACAAACAAGCTCTAAGGTGACGCACCTCAAAATATCCATAACCCCAGGTGATCAATGGGCTACTAACACCTGAACACAGGTCCCAAAAAGGGAAAACTGCATACGTCCCCACACCTCCTCACCTCCCCCCAACAATTCCCCCTTAACCAAAGCCCCCCACCACCGCCTCCTGGCAGCCCTCTCTGCTTTGCTGTCCTGCCCACAGCTCCCTTGCAATGTTCAATAAACTTCTATGTCCTCTGTTCTGCCCTGGGTGAATTCTTAACCCTCACGCCACTGGCCTCCACCTGACCAGCTTGCCCCACATTTGGTGGCCCCTCCCATCCGATCAAGAGACCCCACAGCCTCTGTAGATTCCACAAGATAAACCAGACTTTTTAGTTGTAGAGAGTCTTGAAAAATTACTACCAAGTTGAAATAAAGAAAGGAGTCCATAGACAGTGGTGGGAAACATTAAGGCGCCGCTTGAAGGGGTCACAGGCTCCACCAGGTCACGGCTGAGGGGACGACTCCACTCCTGCCTCCTCTCCAGACCGTTTCCTTTCCCACCACGGTGCCTCTCGGGGCTGGAAAGGCATGCCAGTTCCTCACTCATTCTTGGGCGCTGTGTCCATGGCCTCCACAGAGAGCTCCTGGCTAAGTCGTCAGCATGCAGGTCCTCCCTGACATACCCCACCCAAAAAAAATGGATCCTCCATGGAAGCAATGGGCACCCCCCGCCCCCCATTTCGACCTTCAATTTCCATCTGGCTTGGTCAGCAAGTCTCAAATGCCTTGTTTCTTTTTTTCTATTCTTAATTACTGTGAAACACCTTCTTGTGGGTGCATCTCTCTGGTCTTGCGCACTTGAAAACAAAACCGCAGGAAACATCGTTTATCCTCTACAAATTTAATCTGGATGTGTTTCAAATTTCTTGAATTTGTCCTGTTCAGTCACACTATTTTATGAATAATGCTGCTAAGCGTCCTTGTGTGTACAAATGCTTTCGTTCCTTTTGGGTAAACACTTAGAGGTTGAGTGGCTGGGTCATATGATAACTCTACGTTTATCTTTTTTTTTTTTTAAGGTTTTTGTCTTGTTTTGTTTTTAAAGATTTTATTTATTTATTTGACAGGGAGAGACACAACAAGAGAGGGAACACAAGCAGGGGGAGAGGGAGAAGCAGGGAGCCCGATGCGGGGCTCGATCCCAGGACCCTGGGATCATGACCTGAGCTGAAGGCAGACGCCTAACGACTGAGCCACCCAGGCGCCCCTTGTTTTGTTTTTTTTAGAGACAGACAGAGCGGGTGTGCCAGCAGGGGTGGGGGAGGGGCAAAGGGAGAGGGAATCAGAATCCTAAGCAGACTCCATGCTCAGCATAGAGTGATCTCATAGGTCGTGATCTCAGGACCTGAGCAGAAATCAAGAGTTGGACATTCAACCAACTGAGCCACCCGGGTGCCCCACTATGTTCATCTTCTTGAGGAACTGCTGGACTGTTTTCCAAGTGCCTATACCATTTTATTCTCCCACCAGCGGTGCCTGAGGGTTCTCATTTCTCCGTCCTTACTAATACTTGTTCTCTTTCTTTTAAATTCTAGCTGCCCAGAGGAAGGGGTATCTCACCATGGCTTTGATTTGCATGTCCCTAAAGATGAATGCTATTAAGTTAATTATAAAAGGAAGCGATTCTACCGAAGACAAAGAGAGATGCTGGAGGTGGGGGCCAGTTATGAGAGGTTTCCGTGAAGAACACAGAAAATAAAGGTAAGGTTGTTATACATACAGATTTCGGTCCCTGCCTTGTCCAGCAATAAGAGTGTGTACTGATTTGGAATCATCCTCTTCCTAGTTCAGAGGAGGAGAGGCTTACAAATGGAGATTTCCCTTATAAATGTAAAGTTCCCTTATAAAAGGACAAATTGCTTTTAAGAGCTTCTCTTGTTAGTGTATTGTCTCAAAAATAAGCAGTTCAAGTCATCCTTATGCCAAAAGGGCATATTTTGGGGTCACATATTCTGATACCCTTCAATCCATTTTGAGTCAATTTATGGGGCGTAAGGTATGGATCTAAATTCAGTTTTTGTATGGAAATATCCAGTTGTCCCAGTACCGTTTATTGAAAAGACTATTCTTTTCCCCATGGGATTTTCATGGCACCTTTATTAAATACAATTGTACTATTTTAAATACTTTTTTGGTGAGAGAAGAAATCTCTGTTTTTGTCATTAATTCCAAACTTTCTACTTTAGCAGAATAAAATTATATTTCTTATGCTGCAGAGCTAATGTTTATCAACACTAATTCAAGGATTATCTACAACTCAGTTCAGTTAAAAAAAAATTAATTTGAATGTAGGACAAAATTTGTATTTCAGTGGAAAATGAAATACTGTCTATAGGCTTTCCCAGTTCTGATTCTAGACTTTCTTGTATTTGAGCTATTTTACAACTCTATCAATTGTAGGTAACTGATAATGATGAGGGAGCAGAAGGCTGGCTGAGGACAAAGCAGCAGCTGACCCCCTACACCGCCCCCCCATGTGGTATGTGTGACATTCCTCAGGCACTCCCAGCTGCCCTAAAGGAAAAACAAATGGTTAACTGATAAGATCACAGTCCTGCAGGACAGGAGTCTCCCTCAGTTTACAAATGTCCTAGTGATTTACAAGGAAGCTTTCTCATCAATAGCCTAACTTCCAGAGACGCATAACTCGGTCCTGAAGCCCTAACATCACCCTCCCCTCCATAAAATTAAGGGAGGCTGAGGTGGAAGGAAATGTAAATTGAATTTCCTCTAAACCTGAAGCCCATCGACAGGACGTGTGATAGGAGGAATGTAGCATTCCTCCAGGAAACCCCCATCTGTCTTCCTGTTAGTGCCTCATTAGAGGGGAGAACAGCCTTGGCTTGACGATGACCAGGCCTCCAGTACCCGGAGAGTCTTTAGGACTCTCAGCTCCCCAGCTCCCAAGTGTAAAGTCAACCACACCTCACAAACCGGAGCAGCTCTTTCTGCCCACGGGTCCTGTCCCCGGGCTTTAATAAAACCACCTTTTTGCACCAGAGACGCTCAAGAACTCTTTCTTGGTCGTCGGCTCCGGACCTCACACGGCCGAACCTCACTTATATTCTAGAACTTCATCAACTCCATGTGGGGCCTGTGGGTTTTCCTTGGAAAAGCGTGCTGTGCCTCCGGCCTGCTCCCGGGAGTCCGGAGATCCTGGGAGAGGCACCGCAGGGAGAAGCGCTACGTCGTCGTGGGACGCCTGGCTCGGGGCCGGAGCACTGCTCTCTACACCCCGGGCTCCTGGAGGCGCAGCAGAGGAACAGGACGTCCGTCCCTGGAAGGCTCTGGGAGCTCTCTGCCCAGCGCCCAGCCCCCAGCCCACACAGCCCCTCCCAGCCCCCAGCCCCCAGCCCACACAGCCCCTCCCAGCCCCCAGCCCACACAGCCCCTCCCAGCCCCCAGCCCCCAGCCCACACAGCCCCTCCCAGCCCCCAGCCCCCAGCCCACACAGCCCCTCCGAGCCCCCTCCGAGCCCCCTCCCAGCCCCTCCCAGCCCCCAGCCCACACAGCCCCTCCCAGCCCCCAGCCCCCAGCCCACACAGCCCCTCCCAGCCCCCAGCCCCCAGCCCACACAGCCCCTCCCAGGCGCCCAGCCCCCAGCCCACACAGCCCCTCCCAGCCCCCTCCCAGCCCCCAGCCCACACAGCCCCTCCCAGCCCCCTCCCAGCCCCCAGCCCACACAGCCCCTCCCAGCCCCCAGCCCCCAGCCCACACAGCCCCTCCCAGCCCCTCCCAGCCCCCAGCCCACACAGCCCCTCCCAGCCCCTCCCAGCCCCCAGCCCACACAGCCCCTCCCAGCCCCTCCCAGCCCCCAGCCCACACAGCCCCTCCCAGCCCCTCCCAGCCCCCAGCCCACACAGCCCCTCCCAGCCCCCAGCCCACACAGCCCCTCCCAGCCCCCAGCCCCCAGCCCACACAGCCCCTCCCAGCCCCCTCCCAGCCCCCAGCCCACACAGCCCCTCCCAGCCCCCTCCCAGCCCCCAGCCCACACAGCCCCTCCCAGCCCCCAGCCCCCAGCCCCCAGCCCACACAGCCCCTCCCAGCCCCCAGCCCCCACAGCCCCTCCCAGCCCCCTCCCAGCCCCGAGCAGCCCGGCCCACCTCTCTTCCAGAGCCCGCGCTGGGTCGCTCCTGGCGCCGAAAGGCCTCCTCTCCCCACGCCTCTCCCCAGGGTGGAACTGTCACCGAGGATGGCACCGAGCCGCTCTCCGGAGACTGCGGTGGGGCCGCGTTCAGCGGATGCAGCGCAGGGTGGTCCTGCTTCTCGGCGGCCCCCGGAAGGCCGCCTCCGGCAGAGGGGCTGCCGCCCGCCTGGCCGCCCGGGCGCGGGCCCCGGGCCGTGTGCTCGGCGCTGCCTCCGGGCCCCGGCTTGCCGAGGGGCCGCACGGGGGCTTGCTCGGCTTCCCCGTAGTCGTCCGAGTACTGCGGCGTCTCCTCCGGGCCCCGCTCCTGGCCGAGGAAGGGCAAGTCCCTCCTGAGCTCCTCCGGCGCGTCGCCCCAGAGCCCCGAGGGCGCCCCCCTGTCGAGCGGCATCGCCCCGCGCTCCGGCGGCCTGCGCACAAAGGTGAGGAAGGAGCCGATGGAGCCCCCGCGCTGGGGCTCACAGCTCTCGGAGCGCGGGCAGCTCACCAGGTAGCAGCGGCCCTCCAACCACCAGGCCAGGTCGCAGCCGGCCAGCGCGCAGCACGCGGCCGTGCAGTCCGCCGCGGCCGTGCCCGGGGGCCCCCGCGCGATCCTGGGGGGGGCCGGGGCCGGCGAGATGACGGCATTGGCGAGCGTCCTCCCCTCGCGGCACGGGCCACAGGCGCAACCTGCGAAGAACGCGGTCTCCGATGAGCAAGGGCGGCAAGCGGGGTCGCGAGCGCGGACAGCCAGCACCCCCAACAGGAGGTCCCTGCGCGGCTCGCACGGCCGTCCCCCCCCAGCCCCACCTTCTGTCCTGCCCGCCGGACCCTCCGTCCTCTCTCCGTGTTCTTTCATGGACTGAACAGAAGCATTCTTTTCCAACCGTGTCCTGCTTTTATATTATTTATAATATTTTGCTCCTCACCCAAAAGTCAGTTATAAAGGTTTACTTTGGGGACAACATCATATTACTGCTGCTGTTAAACTGATTTTTTTTTTTTTTTTTTAAATCTCACAGGTTATTCTGATGATAGGTCAGTTGACGGGGAAATATCAAAGGAGAGAAAAACTTGTCCTCAATACAGATCTGTAACAACTAGTCTTTTGGTTTTCTTTTAAAGATTTTTATTTGACAGAGAGACAGGGCACAAGCAGGGGGAGCAGCAGACGGAGAGGGAGAAGCAGGCTCCCGGCTGAGCAGGGAGCCCGATGCGGGGCTCGGTCCCAGGGCCCCGGGATCATGACCTGAGCCGAAGGCAGACGCTTCACCGACTGAGCCCCCCGGGCGCCCCTGTAACAACTAGCTTTAATCAGATTCTACATAGCTACAGATATTCCCAGTCGGCAAACAGGGCCGGTCCGAGGGCAGCCACCCCGTGTTCTGCAGACACAGGGTGCAGGCCCACAAGACAAAATGACAGCAACTGAGACTTTCAGAACCTTCGGCAGCAGTCTGCCATTCCCTGAAATCCAGGGGCAAAGTCACTTTTATTCTTTATTTGTTGGTAGAGATTTCTTTCCTAGTAAGGGCCTGTCACTGACAATTTTTTAAATTACTGTTATTTTCCTCATAGTGACAATCAGAGAGCACTTCTGACTGGAGGGAAGAGAAATGGAGTCATTTTTATTTTTACCTGTATACACGTGATCATCATTATACACTTTTAAGAACTGTTCAGTGCCAAACACTGACTCTATAGGAAAGTCTAATTGGTCCAATTTAATAGGAATTAGATGTAACAGATACGCATCTTTCCAAATGAATAATCTAGCAACAAACTAATTCAACTGGAAGGATATTTTCTCAAATGCAAATCTACTTAATAATTTTGGCCTTTTCTTTTTTTTTAAAGGCAAAGATAGTCTTTTTTTTTAATTAAGATTATTTATTTGAGAGAGAGAATGAGAGAGAGAGAGCGCGCACATGAGATGGGGGAGGGTCAGAGGGAGAAGCAGACTCCCTGTTGAGCAGGGAGCCCGATGCGGGACTCGATCCTGGAACTCCAGGATCATGACCTAAACTGAAGGTAGTTGCTTAACCAACTGAGCCAACAGGCGCCCCTAGCCTTTTATTTTCTAACAAAAAGCTTAATATCGGATATAGAGGGAAAAAACCCTCCAGCTGAACATAAAAAAATAGCATCTTTAATTAAAACCAAGTGATGGTGTACAACAGACAGGTAATCTCGGACCCCCACCTCTACTCTCAAAGATATTGCCTTTATTTGTAAAGATACCACTACATCCCTGAGTGGCCTTTGAAGACCCAAGCTAGAAACTTCTTCCAAACACACATGGTAGGATACGCTTTATTTCCCTGGAAAAACTGTTAGGTCATCTTCTTTTGGACAGTGTGATCCACAGAAAACTGCCATGTCTCATTTCTGGCATTGGCCACCAGGCAGCTCAAAAGCCAACTTGTAAAACTGTGTCAGAAACCACCGTACAGAAGGCAGGCTGTGATCCTAAAGCAAGCAAACTGTTTCGGTGGCTAAGGAGAACTTTCCATGGCAGAAGCCTTGGAAAAGCTTAAAGTAGTTTTCAATCAGGTGGAGACTGCCATACACTTCTGGGGGTACATCATCCCTTTGTTCTGCAAAAAAAAATCACCTGAATGATCTGTATGGACAGACATACCTTACACAGAGGTCTTAGTGCTCAATAAAGAAGTTTGAGAGGGTTTCCAACAACCAAACCATACTTCTGTTGGGCCAAGTGGCCATAATTACTTAAGACTCTATCAGACTCATTCAACAAAAGCTCTTGAAGAGACCAGAGAAGACTTACTCATGTTCGTACCCTCTACACTGTCCCAGCCCAATCTAGGAACATAGTCATTCCATGATTGTTGACAAATCAATGAAATCATTGGCTAGCATTCTGTCAAAGGCAGAGAGGATAGAGAGGGAAGACAGAGAAATTGCAAATAATGTTCCTAATAAAGTAATTCAGGAATTTTAAATTAATGGAAAAATCACAAGAAAAAGACAAAAAGGAATGAAAAAGTGGGGATTTGAGAGAGAGAAAAAAAAAAAAGAGTGCTCAAACATTAGTAATCTATTGGGGAAGGCCCGGGCTTTTCCAGTGGGAGCGTTTTCTGAAGGGCCCCTATATACACCAACAGTGCTTATAATAATTTAGCTGCTTCAGACCCCTGAGCCACACCTGCTCTGGTTCAGTAGGTCTGAATGCAGATAAAACTGCATTTTAACAAGGGTCACTCTCAGTGTCAAAAAGAAACAGGCCCAAAATGGAATCACTTATGTTAAGCCCCACAGAGATGACCTAATTGTAACTGCAGAGTCAGTCTCTTCCAGGAATGCAACTGAGACTCATCAGTCTGGAATGTCCTGATCTACTCCTGAGGTCTTCTGCCTGCCTTGCCCTAAGGGAAGGTGACCTTGCCTCCTTCTGCCTATAAAATCCTTCCATTTTGTACAGCTCCTTAGAGCTCCCTTCTGCCTTCTAGATGGAATGCTGCCCAATTCACGAATGAATAAAGCTAATTAGATCTTTAAATTTACTCAGTTGAATTTCTGTTTTGTTCTGTTTTAACACAGGTAAGCCTCATGATGGCTTCACCACACTCTGATAACCCATGCACATAAAATCAGTTTCCCTGGCCACAATCTCCACCCTCAGTCGTCGGTGAATTCCAAGGGGCTCTAGCTGACCCAGCCAGGACACGGATCACCAGAATTGCTGCTCAGCAGTGATTTTGTATCATGGGTATGTCCACAGTAAGCAAGCAGAGCAGAATATATGAAAATAAAGATTAATCATAAAAGAGAGTGTGGGCATTTGCTTTCCAAAAAGATCTATTATGCAATTACTTTTTGAAAATATATAAAGTTTTCCTAGTATATATAAAACATGACTCTATCTTTTCAAAAATCGTCATGACAATAAAAAACTATTTAAATTCCTGTTTCCAGAAAACCACTTGTGCATGAGGTCTGCCTTCGTGCCTTTTATATGTAAAATAATTCTGTCGGAAAGCAAACACACAGCACCTTCATTTCAGGTTATCTGAGTTGTTTTGTTTTTGTTTGTTTGTTTGTTTATTAGTTTCAGAGGTAGAGGCAGTGATTCATTGGGTACATATTACACCCAGTGCTCATTACATCACGTGCCCTCCTTAATGCCCGTCACCCAGTTACCCCATCACCCCCTACTCCCCCTCCAGCGACCCTCAGTTTGTTTCCTGTGATTAAGAGTCTCTTATGGTTTGTCTCCCTCTCTGGTTTCGTCTTGTTTCATTTTTCCCTCCCTTCCCCTAGAATCCTCTGCCTTGTTTCTGATCTGAGTCGTTTAAGCCAGACAGGAGGCTCGTGTGCGATGCTAGGGTCTCCAGGGTGATGGTTTCCTACCTGCAACAGCCGTCAGCAGCAGCAATGACGAGGGCACACTGGTGGGGGGGGCCATCCCGTCTCACACAGTGGATGCAGTCTGGCTTCCGAGGAGACCCGGGGGCCTCCAGTGCAGGCTTCCTTTGATGTTTCTTAGGAACCAGATTTGGACTCGGGAACTTCAAAGGAAAATCAGAAAGCAGACAGGAAGGAAGAAAAAGAGTACATCAATGAGGAAACACACAAAATTATTTGTAGGATTTATTCATGTCACTGGGAAGCCTGTCCCGTTAACACCACAGGGCCCTATTCCAGGCAAGCCACCCACCCCAAGTTTGTGCAAACAGAAAGTACAGTTCCTGAGATGAGACAGAGGCTTTCATGCTTCTGTAGGGCCAGGGGCAGGCAGCCCCAAAACGGGCCACTTTGGCACGAACACTATTTTGAGTTAAAAGCAATCCAAACCCAGCAGATTCAGGAAAAGTTCTTTATTGCCTCTTAATTGCCTACTTGTACCAGGAAGAGAGCTATTTTTTTAAAAGATTTATTGATTTATTTATTTGAGAGAGATAGAGAGCACACACACATACACACATGTGTGTACATACACACATACACAAACACACACATGTGTGAGCAGGGAAAGGCGCAGAGGTACAGGGAGAGAACCTCAAGCAGACTCCCCGCTGAGCACAGAGCCTGATGTGGGGCTTAATCCCACAACCCTAAGATCATGACCTGAGCCAAAATCAAGAGTCTGAGGCTCAACCAACTGAGCCACCCAGGCGCCCCAGGAAGAGAAATATTAACAAAGATTCCGCTCTACCTAAGAAACTTCTCTACCTGTGGTTTCCAAACACCTCCTTTCACCTTCCTGCTAGTGGTCTTTCTCCCCTCAGTATTCTCAGACCTCTACCCTCTCTTTAGCTCATCATATAAGCCTCATTGTGTCTGACTGTCTTGGGAATTTCCATGCCTGTGTGGATTCCCCATACGTACACTATTAAATTTGATTTCCTCCTGTTAACTGTTTCCTGTCAATTTGACTCTTAGTCCAGCTAGAAGGACCTTAAAGGGCAGAGGAAATTCTTCATCCCCAACACTTGCTCCCCTTCCAAACCCAAACCTATGAAATAAGATGAAATCAATTATACTACTATATTTTGTCAATTCTATAAGTTACATATTTTCATACTTGACCCCTGGAATCAGGATGTCTTAAGTTGGTCAAGCACTGGGCAGGAAATAGATACCATTGCTTGTATGTACATATTGATTATGCAGAACTGGTAATCTTGGTTTGGAAGAAAGACAGTATGAAGCACTCTTTTAAGAAATATTGCATCCCTAATGCTCATGATGATACACAGGCAATGCTGTGTGGGAAAAACTCAGCCTTGACAAATGATTCAGCAGAAGTAGATCAAGATTGTAGGGAAATTTAAGAGCACCTTACTTTATATTCACTTATAGTTCCTTTTTACCAATGCACAATGATGATTTATGATAAAAATCTGTCCAAATAAATCTATTTAAATGTGCGGAAATTTTCTGACAAGAAAATGATGTGCTGTGGATAACTGACAGGATTTTTTTCTTCCTTAGTGGTATTTAAAATAATGATGCCTCTTATAATCACTACCATCGTAGAATAGACAAAATGTAGTAACACTGGCACCTTATTTTTGTCTGGTAATTTCTTCAATGTGATCTTCATAACAACCCAGGCAATATTATTATCTCTGTTTTAAAAATGATGAGGGGCACCTGGGTAGCTCAGTCGGTTGAGCATCCAACTCTTGATTTTGGCTCAGGTCATGATCTCGGGTTGAGATAGAGCCCCACAATAGGCTCCACACTGGGCATGGAGTCTGCTTGAGATTTTCTCTCTCCCTCTCCCTCTGCCCTTCCCCCCGCACCTCCCTCTCTTAAAAAAAAAAAAAAAGGATGAAATTGAAGCACAAAAAAGTTCACTGAAGGGTGCGTGTGTGGCTCAGTTGGTTAAGCGTCTGCCTTCAGCTCAGGTCATGATCCCAGGGTCCTGGGATGGAGTCCCCTGTCAGGCTCCCTGCTTTGCCCCTCCCCCTGCTTGTGTTCTCTCTGTCTGTCAAATAAATAAGTAAAATCTCAAAAAGAAAAAAAAATGTTCACTGATTTGTCCAAGGCTGAAAAACCAGTACTAGTCTTACTGGTCATCACTAACTCAGGAAACACATGGGTGAGCCCTGGCGCACTGCCTCAGCTGTTCCCTCCCAGGGAATCTCAAGGATGCTAGACAAATAGAAAGCAAAGTTCCTGGCTGGGCTTTCCAACACTGCTGCTGAACAAACTCAGGTAAACTTATTGTAAGAGAAGCCAATAACTCAAGAGAGAAGGGTTTAGAAAAGTGAATGGAAGAGATTTACTTTGGGTGCCTGCAGCAGGTGCAGGTGCCAGGCTCAAGCCCTAACACCTGACCCTCTGCCGGCAAGAGAGACACCTTCTCACAGGGAGAGAGGTTCAGGGGGTACGTGCAAGAGAGCAGGCAGACAGCATGTGAGCACAGATGGGGGTCGGCAGATGTTCAGCACACGATCATGGGTGGGGAAGGGGACAGGTGGGGTAGGGACTTCTAGGCATTCCATCACTATTAGGGCTTTTCTGGCCTGGTGGTTGGAATGTTCCAGTCACTACAAAATATCTTCGCCAATGCGTCAGAAATAAGAACAATGGGTTTCAGATAGAGCATCAGTTAAGGGGTCTTGTCTATTTCTGGTTTTAACTGTTGGGGTCTAGGGTTGAGCAAGAGGACTAGCTGACACTAGGAGGTCTGGACTCCAAGAACTTGCTATTTCAAGTGTGTAACAAAGGCTTCCAGGAGGAAGCACACCTGGATAAGGGCTTCCTAATGAGTGTGTCAGAACTTTGCTGTGGGTTGCAGGTTGCTATGTTCTTGTAAAGGAGATTGTGGTTCCAGTTCAAACCATTCTTTCCCCACCCACACCTTTGTTCCCTCCCCTTTCACACATACACTCAGCCTTTTAGGAGAATACAAGACTCCTTGTCTTCCCTCTTCCCACCGCCCTTTCTAGAAGCAACACAGGACATTTAGAATTTCAGAGGGTGGAGGGGAGGGATAACAAAGAATGGGGCATGCCCTGACACAGACCTCCCGGCCCTCATTCAGGAATGATGTGGTGATCTAGGGGACAGGAGAGGTTCAAATGACAAAACTAAAACAATTTCAAAATGAGTCTGATGTCCTTTAGTCAAGGGAAAACACTCCATGGACTGGGGGCATACAGTGCCTCACAATCACTGCAGCAGCCTTCCCAAGGGGTGTGGGCAAGAGCAAGTTCTATAGAGCATGAAGGGGAGAATTTGTCACCCCAAAGCATGCCACTTTGGTGTGAAGATTATTTTGAGCTAAAGGTAATCAATACCCAGCAGATTCAGGAAAAATTCTATACCTCCCCCTCAATTGCCTACATTTACGTTGGAAAGGCAGCCACTTCCAGGAAGAGAGCTATTACTAGAGATAGTTTTTTTACCTAAGAAACTTACCTGTATAACAGGGCAATCTTTGTTTTTCAAACATCCCCTTCTTTCCTGTAAATGGCCTTTCTCCCCTTGTATCCCTAAACCGCTACTCTTTTCCTTAGCTCAGGATGTTATATAAGCCTTAACTACCTGGCTAGCTTTTTGGGTTTCATATTCTCATATTTTTATGGGGCTCCCACACATATGAAATTAGTTTTTCTCCTGTTGATCTGCCTTATGTCAATTTGATTATTAGACCAGCCAAAGAACCTAGAAGGGTAGAAAGAAAATTCTTCTATTCCTACAGGCATTAGAAGAGGCAACAAGAGAAAAGGGCATGACTGGCTAGGAAAGAGGGGGAGGGATTCCTTATAAGGCTAGCAGGAACTGTTTTCTAGGGTAAGGTAAGCTCACTAAAACTGTTTGAGGACTGTGATTGGTGTATGTTAGGTGTCCTTGACAGATGTTTCCACAAGTGCAGGCTGACTTAGGTTTAGATTTGTGATGGCCTGGGCCACTGGGGCAGCCTCCATTTGTGGGTCCTCATAACAGATTTACTTTATCAGAGGCACCTGGAAAGGATGAGGAGTCTACAGACAAAATCAAACACAGCATTCTATGGAAGGAGGGTTTTGGAACTGCTAGACCTTGCTTTTGAGTCTTCATCAGGAAACAACTCAAATCACGAGGATGCCTCCTGTTCAGCTTCGCTGACAGCTCTGCCATCGACCCCTTGGAATAAGGCTGCTGCCCACCCTGCAACCATCACTGGTCCAGGCCCAGGGGAGGCCGAAGGTGGCCTCCAAGGGCCTGGTGTTACTGAGTTGACCATAGACTACGAGACCAGAAAGCAGTACAGGTGACCTAAGGAAAAGTCAGGAGATGGCTATAACCCTTCTCCATGTCACAATAACAGAGGGCATCAGAACACTAACCTCCATAAGGTAAAGTAGGGAATGTCAGCATTCAGTAAGAGTCCCGCAAGCTTCCTACCTAAGACCCCAGAAGAAGAAAACCTGGGAGTGCAAACAATTTGCCACCAATAACTTCCTTTGTCTCCAGCAAGGAAAGTGTGGGTTGAGAGGCAAGTGGATAGAAGGGAAGACCAGCCATCTCCCATCTGCAGTAACTGACCAGTCTCTACCGGAAAGGCAAGAGAAGAGCAGCTGGGGCTCCAGTAACAGCATTCAGTCAGCTGCCCAGGATGCTGCCCCAGAACAGCAATGCTGCTGTCAGCCAGGGAGAGTTGGTCAAGAATCCCATGGATAAGGACCAGTCCTCTACCATACCATTGGGTACCTTCGGCCAAATTAAGAAAAGGCACCGCTCTGGGCAGAGACCACTCCAAAGGTTCACAGTTTGGCAAACAGACGGTGTGCCAAATTTCCAAGCCCTCAGTGCTTTGGCAGATACCCTTGTGCAATGCACTTTCACAATTACATTGTGCCTGGACAGGAATTCATTGTCATTTGCTCAGTGGAAACAGTTCTCAGTAACAAGGGCGTTTCCTAGTCTCAATACCATAGTTAAAGTTCTCTTTATTTAGGACATTAATACGAGCAAACAATGGACCTCCATTTCCTCAGCATTAACCGGCATATGGACCAGATGTTACCAAGTCTTTTCAGCTCTAACACTTTATAAGTTTTACGTTTTTAAATACATAGGTAGTAGTTTGTGGGTTAAATTATGTTTTGACATATCTTCCTATTTGATCCCCATAACAACTCTCTCTAAAGTAGTTCTTATTATTTCCATTTTACATGAAAGGAAACCGAGTTTCAGAATCAGATCTCAAGCCTTCCCTGCAGCAGCCCTCGTCCACCTCTATGGGTCTGGAAAGTAAGCACATTCCACTCTGAGTTCCTTAACAAGACCTTCCTGACTTGTTCAGTCTCTGAATTGCCAATTCTCTTAAAAAGGGTCATGGTCTCTCCTGCTGCTTGCCTTTTGCCCACCTTCCTGTTGTTTTACGTCTTCAGTAAAGGGAAAGAAAAATATTAAAGAATTCACATAGAAAACCTGTCTACCTTCCAAAAAAATTTCCATCAAAGGTAAGGTTGCATCTGAGTGATAAAATAGGACTTTTCAAATAAGGCTTTACAAGTTCAAAACATTATAAATAGTACAAACCCATATATCCTTACATAAACTCTGCATGGATCAACTTTATACACATAAAGATCTGAAAGAAATTCCCTTCCCAAGGTGAAAATTGGTGAGAGTAATTTTCTTCCTTTTCATGATTTTTTTCCTCCTCCTTTTTTCTTCCTTTCTTACCTGTATTTTCTTTCTTTTTCCTAAATCAGAACACATCTTACCTTTGCATTCATAAGATAAATTATAATTTTCATTTTTAAAGAAGGCTTAGGTATTTCGACATGGTCATTCTAACATGGCAGCTATTTAAAAAGTTACCAAGTGGTGTATAGAATGGATATTTCTTTCTTCTTCTTTTTTTTCTTTTAAGATTTTATTTTTATGTAATCTCGACCCCAAAATGGAGCTTGAACTTACAACCCCAAGACCAAGAGTCACGGGTTCTACTGACTGAGATAGCCAGGAGCTCCTCAAATGGATATTTCTGGCCTGTTCTTAAACCTCCCTCCTTCTCTGAGTGTCTTGTTGTCCATGACCACTAGAACATGCTGGAAGCCTTGACCCAAATGCATTCTTTCTCTTTGGATGATAGTGATGATTCAGAGATGAGGTAAGTAAGGCTCAGGAATAGGATCAGAGAATGAATGAGTAGGAATGGGGTGAGCCCAGGTGTGAGCAAAGTACAAAAGTATTTCATCAAGCAATAACAGAGCACTTCTTGTGCCAGGACCTGGACAAGAAAGGGATGATGAGCATCAAGGATGCAGAAAGAGAGAGACTCAAGGATAAGGTGGTGGTGACCATGGCCAAGACTGCTCCTTGTCTATGCAGTGAACACTCTTCCCTTACTCCTTAGGAGTAAGACTCCGATTGTTACTTGGAGCACCAGGGTACCCACCTACAGGACTACATGTCCAACCCCGCCCCCTCCGCCTGCCACTTAGTGAGGCCATGACAGTCCGTTCTGTTGGCTCAGATACAAAAGGAACTGTTGGATAGGGCTTCTAGGGAAACCTCTTTTTGCCTTCCTCCTCTCTCCGTCTTGCTGCTGCCTAGCGAGGGCATGAGGGCCGGCGCTCCAGCGGCCGGCCCTCTGCAACCATGGAGAAACCTCGGGAATGTAAGCCGGTTCTAGAAAGCATGGACAGGGAGCTGCCGGAGCAGCCCTGGGCCACCAACCTTTGAGCTTTTCTGAGGAGGAAATAAACTTTTATCTCCTTTAAGCCACTGCCTATCTTGAACTATTATAAGGACCTAGATGTCATTTTAGTTAATAAGTAACATTACTCAGGCTTTTTTGTTGTTGTTGTTCCGTTTATGGGCTATAAAATGCTTAGGTTCAGGTAAGCTCACAGCAGAGACACAGTAACAGCTGCTTTATGGAATGTCAAATGACAAAAATAACACAATTTAGCAACAAGTTTGAGGTCCTCTATTCAAGAAAAAAACAGTCCATGGATTGGAGGACTACAGTTCCTCACAAGCAACGGAGCATTCCTCCTGAGAGGTTGTGGGCAAGAGCCAGTCTTACTGAGCATTAGAAGCAGCAATGCTTAAAAGGGCATGAGAGGCTGGGAGGTTGGC
The DNA here is from genome assembly GCF_964656455.1 of Halichoerus grypus. Lineage (NCBI taxonomy): Eukaryota > Metazoa > Chordata > Mammalia > Carnivora > Phocidae > Halichoerus > Halichoerus grypus. Next base: position 140,853,105 of record NC_135720.1, read on the forward strand.
TGGGAGCTCCGGCATCTCCTTCTAAGGCTAGCAGGCCCTATTTCCTAGGTAAGGTAAGTTAGCCAAAGCGGAGTCGGAGGACTGCCATTTGTATGTGTTAGGATTCTTTGACAGATGTTTCCTGTAACTTAGGTTTAGCTTTGTAATGTGGGCTGGTCCAGGGGGCAGCCTCCATTTTCTGGGTCCCAATATATGAATAACTTTATCAGAAGATTTCAAATACGGGCACCTCGGTGGCTCAGTCCGTGAAGCATCTGCCTTCAGCTCAGGTCATGGTCCCAGGCTCCTGGGATCAAGCCCCGCATCAGGCTCCCTGCTCAGCGGAGATCTGCTTCTCCCTCTCCCTCTGCTCCTCACCCCTGCTTGTGTTCTCTGTGTCTCTCTCAAATAAATAAAATCTTTAAAAAAATATCTTAAAAAAGAAAAGAACATAAATGATATAACAGAAAAGTGTAGCAACAATAGCAAACAAACAAAAATAATAAAAACCAGAAGACCTAGGAATGAATTCACCAAGATATTTGCCTATTTTAAGACTTAAAAATGGAAAGTTGTGGGAAACACAGGAAACAAATGGAGAAATGAATAGATGTTCTTGAATAGATAGGCTCAACATCAGAAATGTCAATTTTTCCTAAATTAACCTATACATTAATATGTTTCCAATAAGAATGATGCTGGCAGAAATTTTAATTGGGGGAATAGGAAACTAGACAAAACTGATTACAAAGTTCACATGGGAGAATAAACAAGAAGGGGAGGCAAGAATTTTTTGAAAGAGAAGAGAAATAAGGGGAAATTAGTCCTACCAGACAGTGAAACATACTATAAAGTGACAATCATTAAAACAGACTGCTATAGGTGCAAAAATAGGTAAGTGAATAGAATACTCAATAAATGGGTCCAAATATTTATAAGACTAAAGGACATGATTTAAAATGGCATCTCAAATCAATGGGGAAAGATAGATTATTAAAGTAAATGATATGGGAAAAATGGCTAGCCATTTGAAAAAAATAGTAAGTTGTATGCCTACCTCACACCTTACACTAAGATAAATTCCTAACATAAAAAACAAAACCATAAAAGCACTTTAATACCCATGGGATTGGTTTTTGACAAAGGTATCAGGGTAGTTCAGTGTGGAAAGAACAGTCTTTCCAACAAATGGTACTGCAACAACCAGGAATTAACATGCAAAATAACGAAATTTGACATCTACCTCACACCATATACAAAAATCAACTCAAAATGGATCAAAAACCGAAATGTAAGAGCTAAAACTATAAACCTACTAGAAGGAAACATAGGTGTAAATCTTTATTGTCTTGGATTAAGCAACGGTTTCTTAAATATGACACCAAAACAAAAACAACAAAAGAACAAAATAGATAAAATGGACATCAAAATTTAAAATCTTCTGTGATTGAAAAGACACCATCAAGAAAGTGAAAAGACAATCCATAGAACGGGGTAAAATTTCTGTAAATCACATATCTAATAAGGAACCTGTATCTAGAATATATAAATAACTCTTACAGTTCAATAATAAAAAGACAAATAATTTTCCCAATAGGCAAGGATCTGAACAGACAGTTGTCCAGAGAAAATGTATAAATGGCCAATAAGCACATGAAGCCATGCTTAACATCATTAGCTATCAGGGAAATGCAAATCAAAAGGACAAAGAGATACTACTTCACACCCACTAGCACAACTAATATCAAAAAAAGCAAACAATAAAAATGTCAAGGATATGGGGAGAGAGAAACCCTCATACATTCCCGGTGGAAATGTAAAGTGACATGGCCACTCTAGAAAACAGTCTGTCAGCTCCTCAAACATTAAACACACTTAGCATATGATCTAGCATTTCTACTCCTGTGTGTGTATCCCAAGAGAAATGAAAACACATGTCCGCATAAAATTTGTGCATGAGTATGCACTGAATTATTCACAATAGCCAAAAGGTAGAAACCACCCCAATGTCCACCAACTGAAAAATAACATGATGTGATATATCCATAGGTGGATTATTATTCATCAATAAGAAGAAATGAAGTACGGAAAAAAATTAAAATATTATGCTAAGTGAAAGAAGCCAGTCAGAAACAACCACGAATTAGATCATTCTGTTTATACAGAATACGCAGAACAGACATCCATATGAACAAAAAGTAAATTAGCGGTTGCCTGGGTTGGGAGACTGGAGTAAAATGACGAGCGAATTCTAACAAGCACAGGATTTCCTTTTAGGTAACGAGAAAGTTCTAGAACATATTGTGGTGATGGCTGCACACCTCTGTGAATACACAAAAAGTTACTGAACTGTATAGTTTCAACTGGTGAACTGTATGCTATATGAACTATAGCTCAATAAGGCTGTTTTTTTTTTAAAGAAAAGAAACTACAGGAGACTATATATAATGATATAACTATATAATCTTTGAGTGAGGAAGGCTTAGGAATGATATGAACTCAGAAGTCACAACAACAAAAAAATATGGGGACGCCTGGGTGGCCCAGTCGGTTAAGCGTCTGCCTTCGGCCTGGGTCATGATCCCAGGGTCCTGGGATCGAGTCCCACATTGGGCTCCTTTCTCAGCAGGGAACCTGCTTCTCCCTCTCACTCTCTCTGCTTGTGCTCTCTCTGTCAAATAAATAAAATCTTTAAAAAAATATGAATAAATTGATCCATTAATAAAAGGTAGATATAAATAAAAATTTTCATAGAAACATCACCATATATAAAGTCAGTGTCAACAACAAAGTGGGAAAAATATTTGTAACTCACATTACAAAGAATAATTTCCCTAATAAACAAGAATGCCCTCAAATCAATAATCATCCAAAAGAAAAAGTCCATAAACAGACAGAACGCAGAAAAGAAAATATAAATGCTTTTTAAATACCTCAAAAGAGGCTCACAGTCAGGAATAAAAAGGGCTATCATTTTGTCACCTACGAGATGGTCATATATGAAAAAACCTTCCCACCTTCTTCTATCGGTGAGAGTCTGGCCACCCAGGCATTCTCAGTCCTCGCTGATGGGAGTGTAATTGGCATAGTGTCTCTGGAGGGCAGGGTGGCACTTCATCCTTCCAGCAAGCAATCCCACTGCTGGGAATTTATGGCATGAATATGCCTGGGCACTTAGGAAATCATATGCAAGCAGGTTACTCCTGGGTATAATACTGGTATTAACCAACAGGCTGGAAGCAACCAAACTTCTATAAGGGGGGAAGCAGTTAAATAAATTACAGTCTGCTCCTAACATGAAATCCCCTGCATTTGTGAAGAAAGAGAAAACTCTTAGCGTGCTGGCATCTAGCAAGATCTATTGTTACGCGAAGAAAGAAAATGCAGAATAGTGATTATGGTCTTTACTATTTATGCAAAAAGGGAATGGGGTGGGAGGGAATATAAATATGAATTTGCTTGAAACTGAATTACCCTCTAGAGGAATATACAAGAAACCATTAATATTTATTATGACTAGGGAGAGGGCAGGGACAGAGCCTTTTTTTTTTTTAAGCAAATAGCCTTTTGTACCCTTCGATTCCTGTGAATGTCTTTAATATCTTATAAATAAATAAATTTAATATTCTTGCTATTCTGCTTGGTCACTGGAGGCTTAGATCCACCGGCATCGAGAGCCTCAGTAAATCACAACAGCAATAGAGAGCCCGCATGAGGTTACACTCAGGAAATGTGTGTGACACACAGAAGGAAAGGGGATGAATAGGGCAGCCAGACTTAACAAATACGCATACAGGATTCCCAATTAAATGTGAACTTTGGATAAATCACATTTTTTTTATCATGCAATATTTAGGACATATTTATACTGTATTTTATCAGGCAACTCTAGCTAATCAGAAACACAATTAGTATATGTTCCTCCTGAGAAGGTCTACATGCACAACACTATCAAGAAAAAGAGCTGACACTGATTCTTCACTCACGGAAGTAACAGCCTGACCCAGTCATTAGGCTGAATCCCCACTGATGTATGAAATCATTTAATGTAAGCACGAACAGCTTGTGAACAAAAGAAAGAACACAAGGAGTTACCATCTTTCAAGGGAAAGGGAGAAAGAACCAAAGTGAGGGAAAGACTGAGCAAGCCAGTCTGTGGAAACAAAAAAAGGGATGTTTTCATATTTTAATTTTCAACTTTTTAAATTCAGCAATCCCAATTTCAAAGAGATACAATTATCGTCGTTCTCGGAAATATTTTTTCAAATCCAGCTGACAGCTTGCATCTCAGCTGGAGCTGAGTGTATAGAAAAAATAAAATGCTGTATGTGACAGCCAGAATCCAACACTTCTGATCTTTACTTCCTAACAGTCTCGGTTTCTGGGTAAGGTTTGCCCACAGTTATCCATCTCACTGCAATGGAGCTCACTTTGATCCTGGAGGAAGTTACTTCATTAGCTGTCACCCATGAACTCAGGTCAAGGAAGAACCACCCCAGTGGCCAGTGGCCGGCTTCCCAGGACTGGGATGGACTGGGATGGACTGCTTACACGTCACACAGGCTGGTTCAGATGATGACAGGAGGCGGTGTTAAAAATGCCTGGACAGGACAGACGCCTCAGGATGGGACAGCGAATTGGTCACACCACCTCTCCATTTACCCTCCTCCTCCCAGTCTTCTTTCTGACGTCCGTACGTCCGTCAGTCTCCCCACACTCTCCCTATGCTGCCAACATCCGGCTCAAAAGCCTGTTCTTCTAAGATGCCTTCCTCAGATTCCCAAACAGCCTCCAAGCCGAAGTCACTGCTCCCTCCTCAGGAGATGTCCCAAGGCTACGTTATCACCACAAGTAACACGCTGTATTAAAAATACAATTAACACTATAGAAAGTACTACTTATTTCATCATGTCCCCAACATTGTACAGGCATTAGTTCAGTGCTCTAACCACCCCCACCCCGTTACATTTATCATCCCCATTCCTTAGATGGTGAAACTGAGGCTCAGAAATACTAAGATGTCTAAGAACTGGAACGCAATCCAGGTGTGGCTGATACCAGGGAATATGTTCTTCCCACTACCGTGTGCTGCCTTATGGCTCTCTGCACTGAAAAAAAAGGCAAAGTAAGTTTTCTTCTAAGTTAGAAAAGCAATAAATATCTACAACAGAAAATCTAAGCAACTAGGTGTAGCAGAACGAGCCTGCGTTACATGCCAGTCCCTCTGTCACTCCTCCTCTCTGCCAAGTGACCTCACAGTGCCATCCCTGGGCATCTCAGAGCCCAGTTTCCACGCATCACATTGTAAACTACAGGGCAGGGACTTGGATGGGTTGCCGTGCCAACCCCAGGGACTGGAAGAGAGGTTAGTCCATGCCAGGAGCTCAGATGTAGCGAATGGATGTATGCGTGAATGAATGAATGGTCAATCTCTCCTGGAGTAAGTGAGTTTGCGTGTCATCCTCGTGCAGGGGCCATGCTCATCTTCTCCGTAGCGTTCTAATTTCAGTAAATGCGCTGCCAAAGCGAGCACTCTCCTCGAATAAGAGTTAACTGCAATGCGTGACTTTAAAATTCAAATAATTATGAATTTTTAACATGAATTTAATTATTTTATGTTAGACGCCTTTTTTACTTTGGTTTTTATTTGCATACATGCAAAATGATATATGTATATTGCAGCACTGTTAATAATAACAAAAGCTTGGAAACAACCCAAATGTCAATGTCAATTGACAGGAGACTAGTTAACAGATTATGATCTATCCAGGTAATGGAATACTATGCATCTGTAAAACAGAATTTTATAAACACACACACATATATAATATCTATACACTATATGGATACATACATTCATATATACTATATATGCATATATAACATAATATACAATGTATATGCATAAATATACGTGTGTATGTACTGTGTATGTATTACATACAGTACACATTACATACTACGTGCATCCATACATAACACATGAATACATGCACACACACACACACACACACACACAAGCATATATATTATATACACACACTGATATTATTAGAAGATCTTTAGATATTAAATGAAGCAAGCAAGCCAGGTCAGTGTCTACAGTACGACACCTTTCTGAAGAAGACTGGATTCCTGCTTGCTTGTATTTGCAAAAAGACATCATGGACACGTATAAAATCAACAAAGTGGCAGATGTGGAGGGTGGGGAAAGGAACTGGAACAGAACACAGACGAGGGTAGGAGCAAGACTTCTCACAGAGTATGCTTTTAAATACGTTTATTCTAGGTAATGTGATATTACCTCTTATCTTTTTAAGTTAATCCGTTTTAAAGGCAAGGAGAACTCCAAAACAGCCTCCCTCCCCATCTCCAAGGTCTGCTCTGAAGGAGCAACCAGCCACTTTCAACACCTGCAGCTCTACTTTCCAGTACTTGCCTTCACTTTTAAAATACAGTTCTTAGCATTACTTCTTTTTTTAAATTTTTTAAATTAACATATAATGTATTATTTGTTTCAGGGGTACAGGTCTGTGATTCATCAGTCTTGCACAATTCACAGCGCTCACCATGGCACATACCCTCCCCAATATCCATCCCAGCCACCCCATCCCTCCCACGCCCCATCCACTCCAGCAACCCTCAGTTTGTTTCCTGAGATTAAGAGTCTCTTACGGTTTGTCTCCCTCTCTGGTTCCATCTTGTTTCAATTTTCCCTCCCTTCCCCTATGATCCTCTGTCTTGTTTCTCAAATTCCACATATCAATGAGATCATATGATACTTGTCTTTCTCTGATTGACTTATTTCGCTTAGCATAATACCCTCTAGTTCCATCCACGTCGTTGCAAATGGCAAGATTTCATTTTTTTGAAGGCTGCATAATATTCCGTTGTATATATGTACCACATCTTCTTTATCCATTCATCTGTTGATGGACATCTGGGCTCTTTCCATACTTTAGCTATTGTGGACATTGCTGCTATAAACACTGGAGTGCAGGTGCCCCTTCGGACCCCTACATTTGTATCTTTGGGGTAAATACCCAGTAGTGCAATTGCTGGGTCGTAGGGTAGCTCTATTTTCAACTTTTTGAGGAACCTCCATACTGTTTTCCAGAGTGGCTGCACCAGTTTGCATTCCCACCAACAGTGTAGGAGGGTTCCCCTTTCTTCGCATCCTCGCCAACATCTGTCGTTTCCTGACTTGTTAATTTTAGTCATTCTGACTGGTGTGAGGTGGTATCTCATTGAGGTTTTGATTTGGATTTCCCTGATGCTGAGCGATGTTGAGCACTTTTTCAAGTGTCTGTTGGCCATTTGGATGTCTTCTTTGCAGAAATGTCTGTTCATGTCTTCTACCCATTTCTTGATTGGATCTTTTGTTCTCTGGGTGTTGAGTTTGATAAGTTCTTTATAGATTTTTGGATACTAGCCCTTTATCTGATAGGTCATTTGCAAATATCTTCTCCCGTTCTGTCGGTTGTCTTTTGGTTTTGTTGCCTGTTTCCTTTGTTGTGCAAAAGCTTTTTATCTTGATGAAGTCCCAATAGTTCATTTTTGCCCTTGCTTCCCTTGCCTTTGGCGATGTTTCTAGGAAGAAGTTGCTGCGGCTGAGGTCGAAGAGGTTGCTGCCTGTGTTCTCCTTTAGGATTTTGATGGACTCCTGTCTCACATTGAGGTCTTTCAACCATTTGGAGTCTATTTTTGTGTGTGGTGTAAGGAAATGGTCCAGTTTCATTCTTCTGCATGTGGCTGTCCAATTTTCCCAACTCCATTTGTTGAAGAGACTGTCTTTCTTCCATTGGACATTCTTTCCTGCTTTGTCAAAGTTTAGTTGACCATAGAGTTGAGGGTCCATTTCTGGGCTCTCTATTCTGTTCCATTGATCTATGTGTCTGTTTTTGTGCCACTACCATACTGTCTTGATGATGACAGCTTTGTAGTAGAGCTGGAAGTCCGGAATTGTGATGCCGCCAGCTTTGCTTTTCTTTTTCAACATTCCTCTGGCTATGCGGGGTCTTTTCTGGTTCCATACAGATTTTAGGATTATTTGTTCCATTTCTTTGAAAAAAGTGGATGGTATTTTGATAGGTATTGCATTAAATGTGTAGAGTGCTCTAGGTAGCATAGACATTTTCACAATATTTGTTCTTCCAATCCATGAGCATGGAGCGTTTTTCCATTTCTTTGTGTCTTCCTCAATTTCTTTCATGAGTATTTTACAGTTTTCTGAGTACAGATTCTTTGCCTCTTTGGTTAGATTTAGTCCTAGGTATCTTATGGTTTTGGGTGCAATTGTAAATGGGATCGACTCCTTAATTTCTCTTTCTTCTGTCTTGTTGTTGGTGTATAGAAATGCAACTCACTTCTGTGCATTGATTTTATATCCTGCCACTTGACTGAATTCCTGTATGAGTTCTAGCAGTTCTGGCATGGAGTCTTTTGGGTTTTCCACATAAAGTATCATATCATCTGCAAAGAGTGAGAGTTTGACTTCTTTTTTGCCGATTCGGATGCCTTTTATTTCTTTTTGTTGTCTGATTGTTGTGGCTAGGACTTCTAGTACTATGTTGAATAGCAGTGGTGATAGTGGACATCCCTGCCGCGTTCCTGACCTTAGGGGGAAAGCTCTGAGTTTTTCCCCATTGAGAATGATATTCGCTGTGGGTTTTTCATAGATGGCTTTTATGATATTGAGGTATGTACCCTCTATCCTTACACTGTGAAGAGTTTTAATCAAGAAAGGATGCTGTACTTTGTCAAATGCTTTTTCTGCATCTTCCCTTCTGTGTGAAGAAAAAATTCTCTCTTAAGAATTGGCAACCACAGGTTTGGTCAACCACAGGTTTTCATTGCAAATTTGGTCTCCCAAGAGGAGAAATGAGCTTAAAGTGGACCTGGGTTGCCAGTGACCACGGGTACCTGGCAGGGGCAATGATAAATCCTTTCTGGAAGAGCTCTCCTTAACTCCCAGAGAGAACCCAGACAAACTTGAACTTAGAATTAAAAATTACAAAACATACAGGCACCCTCAAGAAAGGCAACAGAAAAGACAAGAGGATTAGGTTTCTGTGCTTTTCAGACAACAGAACTCTGGCAAACAGAAATAGAAAATAAGATGTTTAAAATGTTTAAGGAAATAAAATCACTAATAAGATGTAAGATTTGTATGACAAGAACACCCTGACGGATTTGAAAAATAGCCAAGCACAAATTCTAAAAATAAGAAGATATCATCTTTGCTATCAAAAGCTCAATGCAGGGGCGCCTGGGTGGCTCAGTCGTTAGGCGTCTGCCTTCGGCTCAGGTCATGATCCTAGGGTCTTGGGATCGAGCCCCGCATCGGGCTCCCTGCTCCGCGGGAAGTCTGCTTCTCCCTCTCCCACTCCCCCTGCTTGTGTTCCCTCTCTCGCTGTGTCTCTCTCTGTCAAATAAATAAATAAAATCTTTAAAAAAAAAAAAAAGCTCAATGCAGGCGGCGCCTGGGTGGCTCAGTCAGTGAAGCATCTGCCTTCGGCTTGGGTCATGATCTCAGGGTCCTGGGATCAAGCCCTGTGTCGGGCTCCTCACGCAGCGGGGAGTCTGCTTATTCCTCTCCCTCTGCCCCTCCCCCTGCCCTGCTCTGCTCTCTCTCCCTCTCTCAAATAAATAAAATCTTAAAAACAAAAACAAAAACAAAACAAAACAACAAACCCAAAAGCTCAATGGATAGCGGGCATCTGGCTGGCTCAGTCAGTAGAGCAAGAGACACTTGATCTCGGGGTCCTGAGTTCCAGCCCCATGTCATTAGGTGTAGAGATTACTTAAAAAAAAAAAACAAAACTCAGTAGATGGGTTAACTAGCAGACTAGACTAGGCAGTGCTGAAGAATTAACGAACTTAGAAAGTCTTATCTGAGCAAAGACTTAGAAGAGATAGGAAAATGAATCATGTGGGCATCTGAAAGAAGAGGATCGAATGGAAAGGCTTTGAGGAGGGAACGTGCCCTGTATTCTAGGGACAGCAAGGAAGCCAGCCTGGGAGAGAAGGGAAAGCCCCAGAGCGTAAGGTTAGGGAGGCAGCGGGAGGCCACTAGTTTGGATCCGTATCAAGAGATCTCTGACTAGTCCTCTGAAATGGGAAGTGCTGCAGGATTGGGTCCCTCGGCTTCCGTGTCGAAGGCAGCATAGGGGTCAAGGGCAGAAAGAGAGCGACAAGGTAGTAATCCAGGCGAAGAAGCAGGTCAAGGAAGTAGTCCAGGTCGAGGGCAGAGAGAGCCAAGGCAGGAGCTCCTGCAGTAATCCAGGTGAAGGACGGTGTCCTGCAGCAAGGTGTTAGCAAGGTGCTAGTAGTGGAACCGAGCAACTGGAAGAAAGGCGTGGCCAGACCCAAAATAATGCAACGCATCCAATCCAGGTGGAGCCGCTGAGCAGGCCACGGAGAAGGATGCCCAGAGGGGCGCCTGGGTGGCTCAGTCGTTAAGCGTCTGCCTTCGGCTCAGGTCATGATCCCGGGGTCCTGGGATCGAGCCCCACGTCGGGCTCCCTGCTCGGCGGGAAGCCTGCTTCTCCCTCTCCCTCTCCCCCTGCTTGTGTTCCCTGTTCTCGCTGTGTCTCTCTGTCAAATAAATAAATAAAAATCTTTAAAAAAAAAAAAAAGAAAGAAAGAAAGATGCCCAGAGCTCAGAGGAGAGAGGAGCTGGAGAATCATGACCATATAGCTGGTGTTAAAGCCACAAGACTGGTTAGTTTTCATCTTAGCTAGGAAGCTTCCAAAGAGGCGAGCCTGTTCAGTCCCTGAAGGAAATGCTGACCATCCAGAATTGTGTTTTGCTTTTCCTATCCTCAACCTATCCCTCAGGACCTCCTAGCCTTACGCCTGTGCAGACGACTTACTGCCTACTGCCAAGTCTCTCTGGTATTTCATTTCACAGCAAGAAACGGAAGCAATGCATCAGCCAGAGCTGACACACCGGATGCTGAGAAACACCGAGCTACGCTCACCTCTCCTCCTAGGGGGTCTCACTCAGGTCCTCCGCAGCCCCTCCCGCGACTCCTTTTCTTCAGGTTTCCTTTAGGTTTCTATAAACCCAAGCTTCCAGGAAAGGCATTGGCCACGACCAGTATGGAAGCCCTAAGGTCTTACTCTTTGTGAGGATGCTAGCAATTTCGTAAGGAGATTCCTGGGCACCAAAGGAGCCCCTTGCAGACAGCGGAGGTATGGGAGACCTGTGGGGCACAGGTACTTGTCTTAGGTTCTCTAATCACAGCCACCACTTAGCACCGCCTCTGTTATCATCCAAGCTTGAGAGAACCAGGCTGCTGCAGTAACAGACCAAATACCCAGGGGTTCATGGTTGGAATGAACAGAGGCATGGTTCCATCCTTGCTGTTCAACGTGTCTGATCTCTATACAGAGGCAGATCCTGGCGGCAAGGACCACCATTATTGTGAGGACTGTCCAGAGATGGCGCACAGGCAGCAAATAATTCACACTAATCTTTCCGGGGGGAATCAGCCTCATTAATAGAACTTTGGCAAGCTACGAATGAAAAGAAAACTTTCTAGTTCAAGGTGGCAGACTGCACATAGGTCTATTCCCCTTTCTAATGTTCCCAGTAAAAAATAAAAAATACAAAGAGAGGGAGAAGGCAGGCAGGACATTTGAACAGATGGAAGAAAAGGGGAATCTGAGACATAAAGATGAATGACCTGATCTATGAGAAACAGTGCAATGCAGAAGGCGAAACGGTCGAAAGGAAAACGGAAGATGACCCTTAGAAGATAAATGGAAAAACCCTGTCACTCAGAATCCATCTGCACAGCTTCATATATCCCTTCCCAGAGTAGAGATGGAAATGTAAAAATTATGTTGCCCAGACGTCCTTGCACGTAGGATTCTGAATGCAGTTTAGAACCACTGAGATACACTCAAGTGAGATTTGGAAGTTGGAAGTGAAGCCGTGGCCCCCTCCTGATTTCCCTCAACGTGGAAGGAACAGTGAACCGGTGGGGGTTTGCCACCTGGTCCTGACCTACTCAAATCTGCGCTCAGCCTTGAGACCTGAACAGTGCAGCCTCCTATGACAAGTCCTGTTTTCCTTTTACGTCTCTATCAAATTGTCCACCGAGAACGAGAATAAAAATAGCGCTTTCCAGAGAAATGATGAAGTTACCATGTCAACCTCATACCATATACAAAATAAATCTTAGATGAATTACAGACCTAACTGTGAAACACAAAGTTTTAAGATTAAAGGAAAATATAACAGAAATATCTTTATAACTTCTGATTAGGAATAGCTTTATTAACAAGACCCAAAAAGCAAAAAGTGTAAAGAATATATAAATGATTATATAAAAATTTGTTCATTCTCAGATATCTATTGATTCCTCAACTTGATAAACAGAATCTATGAAGACTCATCACTAACATCGTATTTAATGGTGAAAGACCTTTCCTCCAAGATCAGGAACAAGATTGGGATGTCTGCTCTCCCTACTTCTATTCCACACTGTATTGGAGGTTCTAGGTGGGACATTAGTAAGAAAGTAAAATAAAAGCATCCAGATTAGAAAGAAAGAAGTAACAATATTTCTGTTTGCAGATGACACAACATCACATACAGAAAATCCTAACGGGTCTATGAAAATACAGTTAGAGTTCAGCAAGTCTGCAAGACAGAAGATCAATATATAACTCAACTGTATTTCTATAGCAATGAACAAGAAAAAATAAAATTAAGAAGCATCATAATGAATGTAATGAATATAATGAATAAATATTTGGTAATAAATTTAACAAAGTGTAAAATTTGTACAGTGAAAACTACAAAGTATTTTAAAGAAATTAAAGAAGACTTAAATGAATGGAAAGATAACCTATTTTATGGTTTGGAGTACTGAACATGATTAAGACAGCAATATTCCCCAAACACAATTCCTGTCAAAATCATGACTGTCTTTTTTGCAGAAATTGATTATAACATTCATACAGAAATACAAGGTACCCATAATAGCCACAAAAATCTGGGGGAAAAAAAGAACAAGGTTGAAGGAGTCACACTTCCCAATTTCAAAACTTACTACAAAGCTACAGTAATCAGGACTATATGGCACGGGCATAAAGACAGACAAATAGATTAATGGGATAGAATTGAAAATCCAGGAATAAACCTTTACATTTCTGGTCAGCCCATATTCAACACAGGTGGAACAATTCAATAAGGAAAGAATAGTTTTGGGGCACCTAGATGGCTCAGTCATTAAGCGTCTGCCTTTGGCTCAGGTCATGATCCCAGGGTCCTGGGATTGAGCCCCGCATCGGGCTCCCTGCTCCGCGGGAAGCCTGCTTCGCCCTCTCCCACTCCCCCTGCTTGTGTTCCCTCTCTCGCTGTGTCTCTCTCTGTCAAATAAATAAATAAAAGCTTAAAAAAAAAAAAAAAGGAAAGAATAGTTTTTTCAATAAATAGTGCTGGGAAAACTGGATAGCCACAAGCAAAAGAATGAAGTTGGACCCCTACCTCACACCACATATAAAAATTAACTTGAAATGAATCAAAGACCAAAATTATAAAAGTGAAACCTATAAAACTCTTGGAAAAGAGATATATGTATCCTTGTGATCTTGGATTAGGCAACAGTTTCTTAGGTACGGCACCAAAGGCACATATAACAAAAAGAAAACTAGACAAAATAGACTTCACTAAACTTCTAAATATTTGTGTTTCAAACCATGCTATCGAGAACATGAACACACAACTGACAGATGGCAGGAAATATCTACGGACCATATATTTGATAAAGGACTTCTACCCAGAATTACAACTTGACAATAAAAAGACAAATAGCCCAGTTAAAAAAAATGGGTGCAGGATCTGAATAGACAATCTCCAAAGAAGATACACAATTGATCAAAGAGCACATGAAAAGATGCTCAACATTATCAGTCATTAGAGAAATGCAAACCCAAATTACAATGAGATACCCTTTCACACCCACCAAGATGGCTATCATCAAGTACCTCTAATAAACAAGTCTGGAAGATGTGAGGAGATTGGAGGCCTTGTACATTGCTGGCAGGGATTTAACGTGGTACAGCCTCTCAGGAGAACAGTCTGGGCCCTTCCTCAAATGGTTAAGCAGAGTTACTAACTCCATTCCCAGGTATGGAGTTGGAAATACATGTCCACACAAAAACCTGTATGGGAATGTTCACAGTAGCCAGAAAGCAGAAATAACCCAAGTGTGCACCAACTTAAGAATGGATAAACAGGGGTACGTGTGACTCAGTCGGTTCAGCAGCTGACTCTTGGCTTCGGCTTAGGTCATGATCTCAGGGTCATGAGACTGAGTCCCACGTGGGGCTCTGCACTCAGCATGGAGTCTGCTCCAGATTTTCTCTCTCTCTCTCTCTCCGTCTGCCCCTCCCCCTGCTCGCAGGCGCACTCTCTTAGACAAATAAAATCTTAAAAAAAGAATGGATAAACACAATGTGGATTATAGCGGTATATCCATACAATGGAATGTTGCTGGCACTGGAGACGAGGTCCTACCACAACAGGGATGATCCTAACAACACTGCGTCAAGTGGAAAAGCCAGTCACAAAAGGCCTTGCACATGTTGTATGATCCTATTTATATGAAGTGTCCAGAATAGGCAAATCCATAAAAATAGAGAGTAAATTAGTGGTGCCAGGGACTGACAGGAAGGACTGCTTAATGGGTATGAGGTGAAGAAGATCTCTGAAATTAGATAGGGTGAGGTGTGTATATCTGTGAATATACTAAAAACTACTTAATTATATAAAAGACTGAATTTTGTGGTATGTAAATTATATCTCAATACAGCTGTTATTTAAAAGAAAGTGTATTGGGGGCACCGGGTGGCTCAGTCAGTTAAGTGTCTGCTGTTGGCTCAGGTCATGATCCGAGTGGCCTGGGACTGCAGAGTCAGGGTCCCAGCTCAGAGGGGAGCCTGCTTCTCCCTCTCCCTCTGCCACTCCCCCATGCTTGTGCTCTCTTTCTGTCAAATAAATAAATACGATCTCTAAAAAAAATAAAATTTTTAAGTGTATTGAGCACCTACATATGCAAGGCAGTATTCTAGGTTCTTCCCTTGAGGAGCTTATATTCCAGTGGGAGGCCCAAATAAAATGTGTCCCGAGATACAAAAAGTTTGCAGGTTTGACTGTTCAATTAGTCTTCGTAAATCATGCAGAATTGTAGAGACAAAGAAAGGTTCTAGGAGGAAAAAAAAGAGGTCCTAGGAGGCTTCTAAGATATGAGTTCTGATTTTCAGGAAGGCAATAAAGGGGATTTCTAGAAATTGCAGATTGAGATCTGGATGCCAAACGCCAGGACACTGTAGAGTGAGACACTGAACAGATCATTCATGAGCACTTCAGAAAGGAAGCAACGACCAATTCCTAAGTGTGGTCTTTCAAAGAGTAGGACAGGCGAGCCGAACTCGACTGTTTTTCTCTTCCTTCTACTTTTCTGCTCTAAATTTTCTATAATGATAACAGTAACATATCTTTAGTGACAAAAGAGGACTTTCTCTTCTTTTTAGTTGGCTACTGTTGGGATGGTGTCAGAGAGAAAAAATGCTGTAAGCATGACAGGCTGTGTGACAAGACACCCTCTGCATGCGGTGGAGAAAGGCACCATGAGAGATCGCTGACAGCTGGGGGCAGTGATTTCCTGCTCAAAATTTCTGCTGAGGATTTAGAGCTCAGTCATAGCCATGGATGGAACCACAGTGAGAATAAATTGGGAGGGAGGGTGGTCAGGTCTGGGTGAACGTATTTATTTCCCTCCCACTTTCCCTCCTGCCTTCCTTCCTTCCTAAACAGATCAGGATGAAGGAATGAATGATACAGGGAGGGGTCCACAGCAAAGAGCCTTCCTAAGTCATGAGCCGTGGCCCTGGCAGAATTAAGAAACCAACCGGATGGGGCGCCTGGGTGGCTCAGTTGTTAAGCGTCTGCCTTCGGCTCAGGTCATGATCCCAGGGTCCTGGGATCGAGCCCCGCATCGGGCTCCCTGCACAGCAGGGAATCTGCTTCTCCCTCTCCCTCTGTCTCTCCCCCAGCTTGTGCTCTCTCTCTGTGTCAAATTAAAAAAAATTTACATAAAATTATCTGAAAAACTATTAGTTAATACCCACAAATGATCTGGAAGAGGAACATTTAATTGTGTGGGTCATTTATATTCATTATTCAAAAAGTATTAAAGACTACAAATAACAGCATAAAAGTTCACCAGAAGAGTGGGGAAAAAACATGTAGTGCTAGACGGCATCAGTAACGAATATAGAACATAAGCAATGAAAATATGTAAATAAATCAGTGGAGTTTTGCCTTTATCAAGTCTAACTTTTTCTAGAAGAAGCACTGGTTGGAAATGCCATGTATTTTCACTTTTTATTTTTTTACTTTCAATGCAATAATTTTTCAAAGTAACCCTCTGTTTTCCTGTCTCCTAGCCTCGAAGTTCTCTTCTTTAAATTGCTTTAATTTCAATACGTCGTATTTGATTCATACAAAAGTCACGAAACGTAAAATCATCCTGCAGGTTGTTATTAAAAGCCTGGACAAGGTCCAAAATGCCTTCCCATTTCTATGTCCCCATTAGGTACTCATCAAAGTACTTATTTATTTGATATGATCCTTGCATTTTACCATCTGTGTTCGTTTCCTGGGCTGCTATAACAAAGTCCAACAAACTAGGTGCCTTAAAGCAAGAGAAATCCATCCTGTCACAGTTCTAGAGGACAGAAGTCCACAATCGAGGTGTCAGTAGGGCCGTGCTCCCTCGGAGCCTGGGCACAGCCCTTCCTGGTGCTGGCTGGCAGTCCCTCCCATCCCTCGGCTTGTGGAGACAACCCTCTGGCTCTGCCTCTGCCGTCCCGTGGTGTCCTCCCCGTGTGCCTCTACGTCCACACCTCCCTCTTCTTACAAGCCCATCAGTCCTATGGATTACGGGCCCACGTTGCTGACCTCGTCTTAACTCGATGACATCTGCAAAGGCTCTGTTTCCAAATAAGGTCGCATTCCACAGGTAGAGAGGTTAGGACTTCACCCTATCTTTGGGTGGGGGGGGGGGCGGGAGACAGTCCAACCCGGAACGCCATCCTTTGTACTTTTCAAAAGATGGGCTTTCTGGAATTTGCCCCCTTATCCTAACCCATGGAGTGCCAAGAACAGAGAGCATTTTCCAAGTGTAGGGGGGAAAAAAAGCCAAATATCTTATGGTGAGAAGAAAGAGTAATTCTGGCCATCGGATACTAGGGGTTTTCTTCCATCTCTGCAGGCCAACTGACAACCAAGGTGGCATCCATGACGAAGGAGCTCGGAGCATGTGAAACATCTGTTCCAGAACATGGATCCTTTGTCCCTGAGCTAAAATTTTGATCCAGGGGCTCCTGGGTGGCTCAGTCGTTAAGCGTCTGCCTTCGGCTCAGGTCATGATCCCGGGGTCCTGGGATCGAGCCCCGCATCGGGCTCCCTGCTCGGTGGGAGGCCTGCTTCTCCCTCTCCCACTCCCCCCGCTTGTGTTCCCTCTCTCGCTGTGTCTCTCTCTGTCAAATAAATAAATAAAATCTTTAAAAAAATAATAATAATAGAAGTCCAATGCACTAAAAAAAATAAAAAACAAAAAATAATAATAATAACATTTTTGATCCAGGGAATAAGTATGAGTTTTAAAAATTACATACTGCAAAACCCCGAAGAGGTATACCCTAGAACTGGCTTTTCTTGGTTGTATGTGTGTCCGTGAGCTCTCCCCGGACGGAGCCTTTAAACAGCATAGCAAAAATGTACACTGAAAAAGTTATAATCAAATCATACTAACGAATGACTGTTTTCTTCTTTTAGGTTCTCCTTCCATTTATTCAATATGTGTACATTTACGTTACCAAAACCATCATCTGAGGTTAATACAGTTCTTATTTTCACTTACTCGTCTGTCAGAAAAATGACTCTTCATTGTTACATTCTGCATAACTATTCTTTTTTCGTTATTTTGCAACGGTTCCACTGAGGTGATTATTATAATTTACTTCACCATCTCCTTACTGTTCAACAATTAACATTGCTTCTGATTTTTGACTTATATAGATAATGCTGGAGTGAAATGCTTCTGCAGGCTCAGAAAAAAAGCCAGTCGCAGGTCTCCTGCCTGAGGGACAGGAAAACTGCGCCAAGGGGCCTCATCCTGGAGACCTGTGTGCATCTGCTCACCAGCATCTTCCTGCAGGCTCAGGCCGTGCCAATCGCTGTCCCTTGTGTGGTTTACTGACAAAGCTAAGGCGGCAAACTCCTGCTTTCCAGAACTAGCAAGCTCAAACAACACAGGGCTGTGTTTCTATTTCCACTCAGCCACTGAGGCTGCCCGGGATGTTCTCTTCTTTCTATGATGCCTCCTCCAGGACTTCGCAGTCACAATGACAAAAACTGTCTGCGGAGGCAGCCTTCAACCTCAGGGGTGACGGCGGGCCGGGGTACATCATCTAAACAGCTCGGATTCAAGGAGTCAAATAAACAGTAGTGCTAGGAAGGAACTTGGCGACTTCCTGCTCATTTGGGGCGTGACTGGATAAAGCAGGTAAAAGAACAGTTCAAAGGACAGATAGACAACATTTAGAGATAGGGTATATGCTGGGAGGAAGAAAGGTAAAAAGACAGTTACACTTAAATTTATTTGTGCATCGATCGGCCAACTGCTAGAGTAAATATTTTACCATCTTTTCTAAACTGCTGCAAAATTAAGACACTGCCTCTCGGCCCTCACACTGTAAATAACACCACTTTTATATTCCTGGAGACACTGCTCCTACATTTAGAAGAAAAACTACAGCAGGTAAAGCCTTGAGTGTACATCATGGGGCTTTAAATAATCTCCCTAATGATGGGAATAGCTCAGTTTTCAATTGGCTCAGCACTTTTATTTCTCCCTAAATTCAATTCTTACCTAATGGGGTCATCACTGCTACCTAAGCAAATGCTTTGTCCCGTGCTATAATAATTAAATTTGCACCTCTCGAACACCCGGCAAGGGCAGGCCGGCGAGCGGGCAGGGAAGCCCCATCAGTACTAGGTGATAGCCAGGTCCCGGGGCTCAGAGCTTGGTGTGTCCATGAAAGCAAATCTGCTTTGTGTCAAATTCTGAACACAGCTGGTGATTACTGTAGGGTCCACGGGTGGGCTGCCCCCAAATGTGCCACTCTGTCATATTGATTATCCTGAATAAAAGTTACTTAAAAGACAGCCTGTACGACCAGGACACGCAGACCTTTCTCCATCTCCCGTGTGAAAGGTACCCTCCCCGTACCAGGAGGTGAGGAGACATCCTTAGCACCAGAGACGGGCAGTTTAGAGCCTAGAAGGCTGCATAAACACCTCTTGTTACTGTTTACTAATTTACCACCCCAGCCCAAATTCTGTTTAGAATTCTTCACTAATCAAAGCTTCCAAAGTTAAGTTTTCTTTGTCCTATCAATTTCTCAAAGATTTATTGTCTCTTTGTCTAAAATGTATAAAAACTGCCTGCCTTGGTCATTTCTTTAGGTCTCGGTTTCATCATTGGGCCTCCATGTACACATGTAATAAAACTTGGATTTTTTTCCTCCTGTTAATCTGTCTCTTGTCAATTTAATTTTTAGTCTAGCTGGAAGATCTTGAAGGGTAGAGAAGAATTTTTCCTTCTCTTTGTTACTAAACTTCTGAATCTGGCAAGCCATTCATCAACTCGGAGACTGTTCAGTCTTTCAATTCTATTTATCAGCAGGCCTATGATCAGCTAGCCAAAAAGTTTTCCTTTAGGATTTAACTTCTTGGCATTAAGTAAATAATTTGTTCACTTATTCCCTATGGTAGCAAAGGGAAAAAAAGTAGAATATTGTCAGCTATTAATCTATCCTTCTAATTTTTTTTTTTTAAAGATTTTATTTATTCATTTGAGACACAGAGATACAGAGAGAGAAAGAGCATGAGTAGGGAGAGAGGCAGAGGGAGAAGCAGGCTCCCCGCTGAGCCAGGAGCCCGATGTGGGGCTCGATCCCAGGACCCTAGGATCATGACCTGAGCCGAAGGCAGACGCTTAACCATCTGAGCCACCCAGGTGCCCCTTAATCTATCCTTCTAACAACAAGGAAATAAATGGTTTGTAATATTTATCATCACCATCATCAATATAACAGCCATTCATAATAGTGCTTATATTCACAAGGTAATTTTACATACTTCACATCATCTGAGCCTCCCCATAACAATCTGAGAGGTAAGAGATTGTGATCCTCAACAGGTGCGCAGAGTATTCTGTCTGAACTGGCCGAAGTTGTGTGGCTCACCACTCAGGAGTCAGTTTCCAATTTCTCCAAAATGAGCCTCGAAGTTTTCAACGGGTAGGGAACATCCTCACCGGCAAACGAAGGAGATGGAAGGAGATCTAGACAATACGTTCAGCTAGGGGCCGAGCCAAGAACGTAAAAACTTGGCAATGTTTCAGTACCATATTCTACGCTCTAACTTTCTCCCCTGGAAGCTGATAAAGTAAAATAAGTTATAGAAAACCTGTGCCAGTCAACACAGAGGATTCCCCAGGACTTCACTGGCAACAGAGATAATGCCTTACAATTACAGTATAAAATGACGCCCTATTAGGAGATCAAACAGATTTAAGGGAAACACAATCCAGCCAGTGTTGGGTTTTAAACACAGGAAGGGCAATGGTGTGGAATGGGGAGTGAGCAGATTCTGTGGGGCCCCCAAGGGCAGATCAGGGAACAAGGGGGAGAAAATACAGGCAGAGAAAAAGGACCGACCCCCCCCCCCCACATTTGTCGGCTTTCTAAGAATCATACCGGTGAAATGGTGAGATGTTTCCGCATCATTAAATCCACCGCATTAATGAAAGAAACACAGACATTAGGGTTAGTATGACCAGGCCGGTGACGACCGACTAGCAAACTTCTTAGAAGTAGGTGCATCCCTGCGCAGCAAACAAATACACAGCTTGACGGGCACGAACGCTGAGAGCCTGTTCCCAGGCGTGGCCCGAAGCATGACAAAGATGTGACAGAGGCTCAGTCTCTTTTTCAACACAATTACAAAGACCGTACTGAGAGACATGACCGAAGAGATGAGTAAGTGGGGGTTAGACGTGGTTGAAAGACGACAGGGCGTGAGGTTCACAAAGAAACGGAGTATGAATTAAAACTCAGCAGAATGCTGTCAAGTACTTAATAGGATTCATTTGTAAAAAAATAAAGAGGCAAAACTATATAAGGATATTTGGGGAATTAGAAGAAAAAGCAAAGGTAGATTCTAATACTCATTTATAGAACAAAAACTATCTAAAATATAAGAACTAAAATGACATTTCTTTTTTTTTTTTTTAAAGATTTTTATTTATTTATTTGACAGAGAGAGACACAGCGAGAGAGGGAACACAAGCAGGGGGAGTGGGAGAGGGAGAGGGAGAAGCAGGCTTCCTGCAGAGCGGGGAGCCCGATGCGGGGCTCGATCCCAGGACCCCGGGATCATGACCTGAGCCGAAGGCAGACGCTTAACGACTGAGCCACCCAGGCGCCCCTAAAATGACATTTCACTATGGCTTACTCTATAACAAACTAGGAGCAAAAAAAAAAAAAACCCCAAACAAAAAAACCCAAAACAAAACAAAAAAACAACCCAAAAACAATGGGATGGCAATTATGACATAATAAATACTATCATGACAACTATATGTTACTCATGAGGAGGAAGATTTACCAGAATGTTCAAAAGACTAACAAAATAATTAATGCCAATAGTGAAAAAAAATGAAGGAGAAGGAGGGAAAACAATCTGGTTTCAAATGCAGGGGCAAAAGTAAGTTGGGACAGTTAAGGAATTAGACACTATGAAAGACAAGGCAAAATATTCAAAATATTCAAAAATATTCAAGTTCCACGGAATTAAAAAGTGTTCTCCAAACGGCATTAATTTAACCCCTGTTCTGAATGAACTCGGTGCTAAATGCTGGGAATACACAAACAAGGCGGGTTTGCCGGGGACTGGCCTGGCCGACCAGCATGGGGACCCTCCTTCCAACAGAGGAATGGCCAGGCAGGACACAACACACGCACACTCCCCGTAACACACACTGCCACAAGCCACGTGAGTTCTAGAACACGGGGTCTTGTTTTATCTGCGGCAGTCTCTTTTTCTGGGGGATAGTCCGTGCTCTAGAGAAGTGGTAATGCACAAAGGATGATAAAAGATGTACAAGTAATCTTACCAGACCTGCCAAAACCAAAGGAGGAGCACCACAGCGAAGACTGAGGCACAAGGCTGACGGTGGCCCTGCGTGCAGTCAGGAAAACAGTCAGGTAGACGAACTGTAATCAGCAAGGGGGACAGGCAAATTCTAAGGCGGCCTCGTGACACTCATCCAGGGGTGTTGCTCCCGTGATTATGTTAGGATTCCCGGCAAAGATAATTTTGCAGATATAATGAAGGTTACTAATCAGTTGGCTCGAAGACAGGGAGACTGTCGGAATAATCCGAACCTATCATCAGAGCCCTTTAAAAGAGTTCTCTCCCTCTGCTAACAGAAAGGGAAGTCAGAGAGAAGATACGGAGCATGACAGAAACATTCCGTTGCTGGCCTGATGATGAAGGGAGCGATCTGGAAAGAACCCGAGAGCTGCCTCTAGGAGCTGAGAGCCAGGGCTGGGACAGCTGTCAGGGAAGGGGGCTCTCGGTCCTAGAGGTGCAAGGCACGGGCTTCTCCCAAGAGCCTGAATGAGCTGGGAGCACAGTCTTCCCCGCAGCCTCCAGAGGAGAAGGCGCTCAGCAGATAAGCTGATGTGGGTCTAGGGAGACCCTCATTCACGCTAATACATGGGTGTTGTTTTAAGCCCCTGAGTTTGTGGCATTTTGTCCTGCAACAATAGCAAACTGGTGCAGCAAGAAAGACGGTGGACATCCACTGACATCATGAAGTACTATGGAGAGCCTCACAGAGGCCACCACAGCCTAGAGAGACCAATGAACAGGGGCCAGAAGAAAGCAGAAGCATCCCATGGCGAGATGGAAAGCAACCGGGACTGCCCGGGCATGCCTCTTCACGGGGACTCAGTGTTGGGAGTTTTAGCTCTGTTCCCTTCCAAATGACCTTGGTAGAATTATGTTAGCTGTTGGAAAGGACCTTCCCAGGACCTTCCATATCCAGGCTAACTGGAGTATATGCATATACAACAACAAATCTTTTTTATTAACACATGGATAAACTTCTAGGCAGAAGCAATGCAAAATCTGTCTCTCTCTAAAATAAATAAATGAATCTTAAAAAAAAAAAGGGAGAATGGTCAACTGAGTGGAAGAAGACTAGGATAATAAGGTCAAAAAGTTTCTTCAGATTTGGGAAGAGCAGGTTCAGCATAAGTGGATAGAAAAGCCCAATGCAAGAGGGGGAAGACTAGCTAGTCAGCAGAGACGCATAAACACATATAACAGGGACTGGGGATCTCAGTCCTATAACGAGAGAGGTCTTTTACTCCAACAAAACGTGAGGCATGTGACATCTAGAATTTGGAGGTTTTGTAGCTTTAGGACAAGGAGGTTGAAGATACTGAACTAACAGAAAATATTTCAACCTCCTGATAAGTACAAATACACTTGAGAGAGATGATAAAGATAATAGTTCTTTTAAAGGTAAGACATCTTCAGAAGTTATTCTGAAAAAATTTTAAAGAAAGACAAGTACGTTCTATTGACCAGAAGACAGTGCGGTTATACATCGTCTACTTCGGTTTAATGACAAAAGCCAAAAAAATGGTAAGGTATGCTGATAGTCACAATCCTAGAACAGTAGGATCATCATCATCCTAGAAAGGTACAACCTCCTCACCTCATGAAGAAACATACTGCAAAATGTAATACATAAAATTTGTGGGCGGCAACCCCGGAGTCAATTTGTTAATTTCCCCTTGATTCTCATAATTCTGGTGCTTTAAATTATGGCATGGAACAACGCCATCTTTAAAAATTCATGTTGAGGTCTGAATTACGCCCTTACTCTAGCTATACTGCTTAAATTAAAGAGATGTTTACTAGAATCCCTTGCTTTTTTTGAACTTGAGGAAAAGAATGTGCAGCTGGTTGGACATAGAAAAACTTCCCAACAGCGAACATAATTCTATCAAGGTCATTTGGAGGGAACAGAGCTAAAACTCCAACACTGTATCTTTATCTACCTGTGTATTACTTCTTTAAGAAGCTTTGCTCTGAAACTCAAACATCCATTGTTAAAAGACTCTGAAAAATGATGCAAAAGTAGATGTTATTTTGGCCTAAGCCTTTTTACCGCTTAGCAGAAATAAAATAATTTCTCACTATTGAATTCACATGAATAGTGTCTAAAAATACAGATTTTAAAAAAACAAACAGAACAGGAACCTACTAATTACTCTAGGCCTACTAAAGCAAAACTCCCTCCTTCCTTGTGGTATTACTTATCTGGAATTACATGCCTTTAAGATTGTGATTATATTTAGCCCTGTTGTTTTGTTGTTATAACAATACTGCAAAGAAAAATTATGCATTTTATGATGGTTTGACATTATCAGTCAGAACAAGCTTTTGTCACATCAAAATAATTCTTAGTGCCAAGTTATTTTGCAGACAGAAAATACTCCCTAAAAAGAAAACTTATTTCAAGAATGATAATAACTTTTATTGACGTGTTACTGCATGCCAGGCAGTGAGCAAAGTGCTCCTATCAGTATTACTTTATTTAATTCTTAGAGGAATTCTATTAAGTAGGTCCTATTATTACCGCCATTTTACAGATAAAGAAACTGAAGCTTAGAGGGATTAGGGAATTTGCCAAATGTGACACAGCCATAAAGTGGCAGGTCCACCACCAAACCCAGGCCACCTGACCTGGCAATCTACATCAACTGTCCCCCAACGTGAAAGAGTTGTACCTCGCTCTACATATTTATTTAAAGAGAATGCGTCTTCTCTGCTTGGCTAGAAAAAAATTAAATCAAGAAAATTTGACAGCAAATCCATTCTTTTACATTAAGAAGTTACCGAAGCTCTCTTTTGACTACTTTTAATACGTAAAGATTTTGGCTGAATTATTTTTGTTTTTCTGAAAGAAAATTAAGGCCCCTCATGGCAAGGTGTGACTAGTCTACTGTGGTTCTAAAAAGTCTTGATATATGTTCACATCTCTTTCTCAAATTACAGAGGAATTCATCTTTCTCTATGACTCCTACATCTGTGACTGAATTGATTATCTCCAGTTTTCCTCATTTATATGAAAAGTGATGTAAAATAATAAAAACAAAATAAAATCTTGTATTTGCCATAACTTCAGTGGTCTCCATGATTGTGGTGGTCTTATCATAAACAGTTTGAAGTGTTCAGACAGTGAACATGCATTTCAGGAATAAAGGAATAAATACCAAGGTTCACCTCAGAAATCCTTGTTTTTTGAGAAGGAGGGTTGTCTACAATTTGCTTTTTCTATTACCAAAAACATCATTCACCTTTTTTACGTAAGCACTCTTTAAACCACTAACATTTAACCCACAAACAAAAATGTTCGGATAAAGAAACCAACAATAAAAATGGACATGAGTATGTGTATCATATTCTTTTCTCTTTCCATATAATTAAGAGAAAGGATGATGGAAAGAATCAGGACTCTCCTAATGTCAGTCCGATGCTCTTGATTAATAATACCTTGATCAATAGCCGTTCCGTGGAGCAAGTTCAAAGGGAAAGAGAGAAAAGCCATGAAGAGGTTTTAAGCTTCAGATTACGGGAAGGCACAGAGTCAGAAAGGCATGTAGCAGACGACAGCAAGCATCACATAAATACTACTAAGCGGAGTTCAAGGACGCGATCCCACAGGTCTAAGATGCAATCCCCAGGCTGGGGACAGAGGTGCCCCCCGACCGCGCCCTACTCAGACCCCGCCCAGCGGCGCCGCAGTCGGGGGCCGGCGCTTGTCCCGGCGTCCCGCGGAGCCCGCGGACACCCACCTCCCGAACTCAGGGCGTCGGGACTGTCTTCGGCACGGCCTGGCCCCCTGCCGCCCCCGCCTCGCACCAGCCGGCCCCAGTCGGCGCGCCGAGCCGCACCCGCCCCGCACCTGCCCCGCACCTGCCCCGCACCTGCCCCGCACCTGCTCGGGGTCGGCGTCATGCGCCGGCCTGGCGCGCTCACACAGCCGCCCGCACGCGCGCCGCCGCCGCACAGGAGGGGCCGCCCCGCCGAGGGGAGCCCTCGCCGGCCGTCCCCACGACAGAGCACCGGAGCAGCGACGCTGGTCCAAACCCGGCTCCCGCGGAGGCGACCGCGGCGCGCTTACCTCCAGCGGCGACCGCGAGCCCGGCGGCCGCGCCGGCGCCCCGCCTGCGCCCAGCAGCAGGGTCCGCGGGGCTCAGCCGCTGTGGGACGACGGCGCCACCGCTCGGGACCCCCGCCCGGCCGCCGCGGCAGCCTGCGGGAGCTGGGGCAGCGCGCGCCCGTGATTCAGCGCCTTTTCGTCGCGCGGTTACCACGGCGACGCGCGCGCACGCGCCCCTAGCGAGGGGCGGGCTGGTCCCCGCCCAGCTCGCTGCTCCCGGGCGCGGGGCACCGAGCAGAAGGCTTTTGGGAGGGAGGGCAGCCTGTATGCCCACGCCTTCTCCTTCGCCAACCGCTTCCCTGGCACCATGATCCTAGACGGCCAGGGGGATGAGCCCCCTTTCATATGCCCGGGCCAGAGAGGTTCGAGGAAGCCAAGAGCGCACCACCTGGGTTAAAGACCCTTCGCGAATGTGTCCCCCGAAGGGAAGGTACCCCACACGCACAGGCCCCGCTCCTCCCGCGGGAGCCTCTTTGGGCCCTACTATGTCTTGAGCACGTGCTACTTTCTGATTTAGGTTTGCCGGTGCTGGACGGGGTCCCGTCAACTCCATGCGTTGTAAGTTAACCAGGTGCCCAACGTATTTAGACTGCACTGGCGTCTATGGGAAGGTGATGATCTGAACCACAGAAAAGTCACGAGGAAGCCTCTTTCTTGCATTTATTCTGTTTCCTTACCATAAAGATGCTCAAGCATCTAGGTATGGTAACATAGGGCAGAAAAAGAAGCCAGGGCATTCCTCGAGCATTCCTAGCGCATTCCCATGCCTGGGAAACATACAGCACTGAGCCTCACAGACCCGATGCGCAAGCCCCTGCTAGGCTTCTCGATGGCTGCAGATAGGCCTTGGACGACTTACATAATCTTGCTAAACCTGTCTCCTCAATTATAAAATGGAGATAATAGCACTCATATAGGACGATTGTGGGAATTAAATAATGAACACTGAAAGAAAAACCTGTCCAGGACTGAAAGAATGGAAATCAGATTGGACCAAAAAGAAAAAAACCCTGCCATTCATCAGGCTTGGAAGACACAGATGAAGCCAGAAGCAAGTTAAGAGGAAATCCTGTTTCTCACAAAGTCATGCAATCAGGATGACTTCCCCAGATGTCAGAAGAACCTTAAGAAACTCCTCTTAAACTCACACCATGAATGACTTAATCCTCTCTGTAAGTGACTATTGCTTTCTTACCCCAGACGCCCCCCTTGCTTTGCTATTCCCACCCAGACTGGCGATGCCCGGTCGCTACGCTCTCCTCTACTCACGAAAGAACCCAATCTCTAGTTAACCCCTTTCTTTTCCAATCTGCCTCTGAAACAATAACCCAAGACCTTCACAGCATCCTTCAATGGGAACCCACACCTTACAAAAGGTACTTCCCTTTCTCCTCTCACCTGGCATTCCACAATATCCTGAGTGCCCTCTCACTGCACCAACAAATCTTAGACAACAGGCTTGTTCCCAAAGATCTTTAATACACGTGGGCTTAGCCCAGAATGTTAAACTTTTAACATTTTTTAAATCAGTGCCATTACAATGAATACCTATTTTGATACACATATAAATTTAGAATCTATTTTGGTACTGCATGAAAATGTTAGTCTGCCTCCCTAGGACACTAATGCTAGGACCCTATCCACTTCTCATCCGCATTTAATGGGCATTTTTTGAGCTCTTGCTACATGCCAGAGACTATAATAAATATTAAGGGTAAAAGTATGTATCCTTAATACAGCTTTTCTGACTTCGTCTGCTCTTGTTTATATGCTGTTGGTTGGGATATTTGTCTTACCAAACTGTACAAGAAAGACCGGAATTACTCTATTTTGAAGGTCGGAGAAACTGAGGTCTAGCAAGCTTCAAGTATATTCCACACCAGGGGCAAAGAGGTGTTTAGCCTATTGAAATAAATACAAGATTCTGAGTTGGCATTTCCCCAAGGGAAGTAAGGTACTCAGAGCTACTATACTGGAAAAATTTGAGAGCCAAAGTAAAAAAATTCAAGATATTGAAAATTAGTAGATTCTTAATTCTTGCGTTTGTTGGGAATGGTTTAGGGGTGCCTGTCGGTTGAGCGTCCCACTCTTGATCTCAGCTCAGGTCTCCACCTCAGGGTTGGGAGTTCAAGCCCCTCATGGAACTCCATGCTGGGTGTGGAGCCTACTTTAAAAAAAATTAACTTGTGGGGCAACTGGCTGGCTCAGTCAGAGGAGTGTGCAACTCTTGATCTCGGGATTGTGAGTTCAAGCCCCACATTGGGTATAGAGATTATTTAAAAATAAATAAGTAAACTTTTTAAAAAAGTGATTTAATTGTTCCTATGC
Organism: Halichoerus grypus; assembly: GCF_964656455.1. NCBI lineage: Eukaryota > Metazoa > Chordata > Mammalia > Carnivora > Phocidae > Halichoerus > Halichoerus grypus. Next base: position 140,881,802 of record NC_135720.1, read on the forward strand.
ATATCAGTCAAAAATGATTTCTTAGAAATTTGTCATTATAAACAGTAAATGGAAAAGTATTTCACTTGAATGCTCTGAGTCATAAAAAAATGATGCTCCTGGGGCGCCTGGGTGGCTCAGTCGGTTAAGCGTCTGCCTTCCGCTCAGGTCATGATCTCAGGGTCCTGGGATTGAGCCGCATGTCGGGCTCCCTGCTCAGTGGGAGCCTGCTTCTCCCTCTCCTTCCCGCTTGTGCTCTCTCTCACTATCTCTGTCCCTATCTGTCTCTCTCAAATAAATAAATAAAATCTTAAAAAAAAAGAAATGCTTTCAAGGTTTTCAAACAATTTGATAATTATTTAATCTAATACACAGTACTATATATTCTATTTTTTATAATTAGCCTTTCATTCATCTAAATTTTTTTTTATAATGTGATGTAAGGTATGGTTCTTTCAACAATTATTCTTCCAAGTGAATAAGCAATTTATGCCAAAAACATCCTTTTCCTATATAAATGAACTATTGCCTCCATAATGTATGCTATTAGCATTCTCATTTGAAATGATTAAATAAGTATAAACAAATCTCCTTTCCATGGTCACTACAAAGGGAGTATTATATATAAATTCAGCTTGTCTTTTTTTAGGTGTTTCCGCTGTTAATTTTGACACCCCTGACGAAAATGAGGCTCTGTGACTTCTCATTCTAATTACTCCCCCGGGCCTTCCTTGTTTACACTGCGGTTGTCAGTGTATGCTTGGCAGTTCTTGGTGGCTGGCGAAGCTTCACAGACGCAGTTTTCTGCCTCATAAAGGTGAGTAGCAACAGTGGGCCAGAAACAGGAAGCAGGTAAAAACTTCAATCCCATCATGGGCACAAAAGCATACTAAAACAAACTATAAACAAGTAAAATTCTTTATTTAAAGTACATTTTTTTTTTTTACAGGGAGAAAAGTTTCTTTAAAGCACGTTTAAAAAGTGCTCCTTATCCCTCTCCTGTAAAATAATTCCATTTTATAAGAAGTAAAACTAAAAGGCTATTCCTCTTTAAACATTTATTTTTCTCTTAGGAAAAAAGCCCAAATGCAGCTAGAACACCGACTTTAATCATTATCAAGCCTAATTTTGCCTCTGTTGGCAACATAAACAGCGACATGTTGACAAACATGAGTTTTAAAAAGTAAAGGAATTTCAAATCAGAAGATTTCATTTATAGCTTACCAATCACGTCCTGTTAGCTGACAAAAATAGAGTCTGCTATATGACAGTTGCCATCTACTCAAATGGACATAATCATGGCTGTTTTCATTTAAGATTACCTGAATTAAAAGATCCAATTCCCCCAAACACAATAACCTCTTATTTTTATTTTTAAAGATTTACTTAAAATATAAACTATTTGGTGCCTGATTTTAAAAATAAAATATAAAGGCTAGCCCAGGGACAACGTGGCCCTGCTTGAGAACCAGCCGGCAGCTCTGAGCAGTATTAGGAGCTCTGACGGTCTTGGTGGCCTTTATGAAGAAGACTCATATTCTATATGCTTTAATTTAAATAAACATCAATATTTAGTTCTGAAATTTAAGGACACAATCCACAAAATAAAAATCACAGTAGTGTTTTCTTCTGTTACAATGATGTAGTATATTAATTCCTCCATATAACCTACCTTTCCAGACAGGTAGAAATTACCTTTACAAAAATCCAGAACAAAATTACTCAGAAGATAGAAAACTCTTATTTGGAAAGCATTTCACAAGATTACATCGAGGTTGCACAGAAGACCCCAGTGATCACTAGGAAATCTACCACAGTCCAGTTTTTCCAACCCGAGGAGGTCCAAACTTTGGGGAACGATATGGCCACTTTCTGCTGCTGTCCTGAAAAATATTCGATCAAAACGAAGCTTACAAGCAGCAGATATTCCAAGATTAGAGTTCATCCGTGTATCCCATGTATACTGGCAATGCTTAGGTTTGCCCAAGAACTCCCAGACATCCAAAATGTTGCTGGGTAAACCACCACATTGGGTGACCTGAAATGAAAAAGAAAACTCTTTAAGATTCAGCCCTTTTTCTCCTAAACTAAAAAAGGTTTCACTATTATGTCTAAGTGCAACATTTCAAATCAGAACGTCACAAATTACTGCCCCAATGCAAGACTATGTATTAATATTAAATATATTATAAAAGGTATTTTGCTGTATGGTAATAAGTAGGTAATATAAAAATACCTAAACAGCCAGAGAGGTCTGGAATTTGCCCTTCTCTTCTGCCGTAAATAGATTTCCTAAACTCTGGGTAGCCGATAAAACTTAAAAGGCTGGAAACTCACAGCCTCTGTTATTGCTATTAGTTTTTGAAAAATGAACACAAGTGAAAAGCAGGCAAAACTGTTACTCTATTTTCGTCTATAAATGTAGACGTATACCATTTATGTGATCGACTAAGGTCAACTGCCTTCAGTTTCATTTGAAATTTAATATCAAATCCTCCTCCCTCTTCACACTCCAGGATTTTAAAAACACTTCACTGTGGTAAAATACAGGCATACCTCCTTTTATTGCACTCCACAGACACTGTGTTTTCTCCAAGCTGAAGGTCTGTGACACCACCGCATTGAGCAAGTCTGCTGGTGCAATTGTTTCCACAGCATTTGCTCACTTCGTGTCTCTGTGTCACATTTCGGGAATCCTTACATTTCAAACTTTCTTACTATTTCTGTATTGGTTACAGTGATCTGTGATCAGGATCTTTGATATTACTATTGTACTTGTGCCCATATGACGGTGAACTTAATGTTGTATGTGTTCTGACTGCTCCACTGAGCAGGTTTCCTCTTAGGAAAAAAGCCCAATGCAGCTTTTCCCTCTTCTCTCTCCCTCTCCGTGCCCTGAGACACAATATTGAAATTGAGTCACTTGTCTCCCACTTTAAATCGAAAGCTAGAAATTATTAAGCTTAGAGAGGAATGTATATCTAAAGCCAAGATAGGCCAAATTGTAGGCCTCTTGCCCTAAGCAGTTAGCCAAATTGTGAATACAAAGGAAAAGTTCTTGAAAGAAATTAAAAGTGCCACTCTGCTGAACACATGCATAGTGAAACAGCATTGCTGTTGATAGGGAGAAAGTTCGAGTGGCCTAGATAGATCACACCAGGCACGACATTCCCTTAGGCCAAAGCCTCATCCAGAGCAAGGCCCTAACTCTCAATTCTATGAAGGCTGAGAGGTAAGGAAGCTGCAGAAGGAAAGTCTGAAGCCAGCAGAGGTTGGTTCTGAGGTTTAAGGAAAGAAACCATCTCTGTTAACACAGAAGTGCTAGGTGAAGCAAGTGCTGATGGAGAAGCTGCAGCAAGTTCTCCAGAAGACCGAGCTGGGACAGTTAATGCAGGTGTCTGCAACAGCACAACAGAGTGTCAATGCAGAGGAAGCAGCCTTCTACTGGAAGAAGATGCCACCTAGGACTTCTACAGCTAGGGAGGTCAGTGCCTGGCTTTAGAGCTTCAAAGAACAGGCTCTTTTAGGGGCTAATGCAGCTGCAGACTTGGAAGTTGAAGCCAATGCTCAGTCCCCATTCCAAAACTCCGAGGGCCCTTCAGAATGATACTAACTCTGTATGGAATTGTTCAATCACTGTATTTTACTCCTGAAACTAATATAATACTGTATGTTAACTGTACTGGCATTAAAATAAAAGCTTAATAATAAAAAAGGATTATGCTAAATCTACTCTGTGTTCTACAAGTGGAACAACAAAGCCCGGATGACAGCACATCTGTTTACAATATGGTTGACTGAATATTTTAGGCCCACTGTTGAGACCTACTGCTCAGGAAAACAAAACAAAAAACTCCTTTCAAAATGTTACTGCTCACTGACAATGCACCTGTTCACCCAAGAGCTGGTGGAGATGGACAATATGAATGTTGTCTTCATGCCTGCTGAGAGCATTCCCTATGCAGCCATGAAGCAAGGAGTCATTTCCACTTTCAAGTCTTATTATTTAAGAAGTACATTTCATAAAACTATAGCTGCTATATATAGTGATTCCTCTGATGGATCTGGGCAAAATCAATTGAAAACCTTCTGGAAAGGATTCAACATACTAGATGCCATTCAGAACATTCATGATTCATGGGAAGAAGTCAAAGTATCAACATGAACAGGAGTTTGGAAGAAGGTGACTCCCAACCCTTGTGGATGACTTCGAGGGGTTCAGGATTTCAGTGGAGGAAGTCACTGCAGATGTGGTAGAAACAGCAAGAGAACTAGAACTAGTGGAGCCTAAAGATGAGACTAACTTGCTACAATCTGATGATAAAACTTGAAATGATGAGGAGTTGCTTCTTACGGATGAGCAAAGAAAGTGGTTTCTTGAGATGAAATCAACTCCTGGTGAAAACTGTTGAAATGACAATAAAGGATTTAGAATATTATGTAAACTTAGTTGATAAAGCAGTGGCAGGGTTTCAAAGAATTGACTCCAATTTTGAAAGAAGTTCTACTGTGGGTAAAATGCTATCAAAAGGCATTGCATGAGCTGGTGCAGCCACTCTGGGAAACAGTATGGAGGTTCCTCAAAAAGTTGAAAATAGAGCTACCATATGATCCAGCAATTGCACTACTGGGTATTTACCCCAAAGATACAAAGGTAGCGAACCGAAGGGGTACGTGCACCCCGATGTTTATAGCAGCAATGTCCACAATAGCCAAACTGTGGAAAGAGCCAAGATGTCCATCAACAGATGAATGGATAAAGAAGATGTGGTATATATATACAATGGAATATTATGCAGCCATCAAAAGGAATGAGATCTTGCCATTTGCAACGACGTGGATGGAACTGGAAGGTGTTATGCTGAGCGAAATAAGTCAATCAGAGAAAGACATGTATCATATGACCTCACTGATATGAGGAATTCTTAATCTCAGGAAACAAACTGAGGGTTGCTGGAGTGGGGGGTGGGGTGGGAGGGATGGGGTGGCTGGGTGATAGACACTGGGGAGGGTATGTGCTATGGTGAGCGCTGTGAATTGTGCAAGATTGTTGAATCACAGATCTGTACCTCTGAAACAAATAATGCAATATATGTTAAGGAAAAAAAAAAAAGAAGATAGCAGGAGGAGAAGAATGAAGGGGGGGAAATCGGAGGGGGAGATGAACCATGAGAGACTATGGACTCTGAGAAACAAACTGAGGGTTCTAGAGGGGAGGGGGGTGGGAGGATGGGTTAGCCTGGTGATGGGTATTGAGGAGGGCACGTTCTGCATGGAGCACTGGGTGCTATGCACGAACAATGAATCATGGAACACTACATCAAAAACTAATGATGTAATGTATGGTGATTAACATAACAATAAAAAATTTTTTTAAAAAAGGCATTGCATGGTACAGAGAAATTATGAAAGCAAGAGTCAAATCAATGCAGCAAACTTCATTGTCCTATTTCAAGAAATGGCTACAGCCATCCCAACCTTCAGCAACCACCACCCTGATCAACATCAAGGCAAGACCCTCTACCAGCAAAAAAGTTTATAACTGGCTGAAAACTCAGATGATGGTTAGCATTTTTAGCAATAAAGTATTTTTTAATTAAGGTATGTACATTGCTTTCTTAGACATAATGCCAGTGCATACTTTAAATAGACTCTAGTAGTATAAACATGATTTTATATGCAGTGGGAAACTAAAAAATTTGTTTGACTTGTTTTCTTATAATATGCACTTTCTTACAGTAGTCTGGAACTGAACCTGCAATACTTCTGAGGTATGCCTGTATATGTAAAAGTCAGCACAGTTCTATGGCACTGAGTACATCCACCTAACTGTGCAACCATCACCACCATCCATCTCTAGAACCTTTTCATTTTCCCAAACTGAAACTCCGTACCCAATAAATACTAACTACCCCTTCCATCCTCCCCTAGCTGCTGGTAACCACCATTATACTCTCCGTCTGTATGACTTTGACTACTTCAGGAAACTCATAGGAGGAGTCGTAAAGTATTTGTCCTTCTGTAACTGGCTTATTTCACTTAGCGTAATGTCCAGGGTTTGTCCATATTGTAGCATGTTGTATTTCCTTCCTTTTTAAGGCCGAATGATACTCCACTGCACGCATATACATTTTGTTTATCCATTCATCTGTCAATGGTCACTTTGGTTGCGTCCATGTTTTAGCTATTGTGAATAATGCTGCTATGAACACAGGTGCACAGATACCTCTTCAAGACCCTGCTTTTCTTTGTTTTGGGTATACACCCCAGAAGTGGAATTGTTGGACCATATGGAAAATGGAGGAATCACCACACAATTTTCCACAGCAGCCATACCATTTGATATTCCCATCAGCACTGCACAAGGGCTCTAGTCCAAATCCTCGCAAACGCTTGTTATTTTCTGGCATTTTGCTAATACTGATGCTAATGGATGTAAAGTAGTATCTCATGATGGCTTTGATTTACATTTCTCTAATGACTAGTGACGCTGAGCATCTTCTCTTGTACTTATTGGCCATCTGTATTTCTTCTTTGGAAAAATGTCTATTTAAGTCTTTTGCTCATTTTTAAATCAGGTGGTTTCTTTATTGTAGAAATTCTTCATATAACATCAATATCATATTAATTATATTATTACTCACTTGTCATCTATAGGATTTGCAAATATTTTTTCCATTCCATGAGCTGCCTTTTCATTCTGTGATCATGTCCCTTGATGCACAAAAGTTTCTCATTGTGATAAAGTTCACCTTATCTTTTTTTTTCTTGTCTATGCTTTTGGTGGCACATCCAAGAAGCGTTGCCAAATCCAACGTCATAAAGCTGTTCCCCTTTGTTTTCTTTTTATAGTTTCAGCTCTTACTCAAAGTCATTGATCCATTTTGAATAAACTTTTATACAGAGTATAAAGCAAGGATGCAACTTTGTTTTTCTGCATGTGAATATCGAGTTTTCCCAACAACATTTGTTGAAAAACAGGATTTTTCTTTTAAGCAGGTCAGTCAGTCAACCAGGTACCACAAAACAGCTACCATGAAGTTACTGATTTGCAAACAGTCCAATAGTTAGACTTTTTAAAAAATGATCTGTGTACAAGGGCACAAAATCACAAAGAGAAGCAGAGCACCACTTTATTTAGGATACTGCCTTCACTTCCGAGGTCCTGACAGGCTTTCATTTCTCATTTCACTTCTTCCTCTACTCCTGGAGCTTAGGACAGTGAAATGAACGTTTCAATTCACTTCTAATCTGATGTGAGTTCAGCCAGAGTTGGGGGAAAAGGCAAGGCCAGCTTACCATTTAATATAATCTAAGTCTACAGATCCTGAAAAATCCCAATGCGTCTCAAATGAACTAAGGGGAAAGAGACTTTGTTTCAGTCCTGGAGATGGCAGTACCAGGAAAAGGGGGTAAAAAAAAAAAAGCTGAAAAAAGAAAACTCAGAAGAGAGGTAGGGACAATTGTGATGGCCAAATCTTTCTGTTCTTTTCACCTTGCAACTCGAAATACTGCAAATAAACTTAAATCTTTTCTTAACTCTTTCTCTATACCTCTTTTTAATCAACATATATTGTTCTGTGCTGTCTGCTTCAGATGCAGTATTTCTGTTTTCCCCCAATACTGTAAGCGCTCCTCCTGCTTCTGCTTCCCCAGTGCCAGGCCTACAGCACAGGCCAAGTATTTACTGAATTGCATCTGCAAGTCACTTACACATTGTAACAGCTTTGGTCAAAACAAACCTAAATAGTTTCTACAGCAATAATCTGCCCACAAGCACAGAACTGACTTTGTCACTCACTTCATGATCCCTTAAATTCGTATCTCCTGCAAATATAACTGTAGCTGACTCTGGAGCCTCTTGCATTTTCTTTAAAACCATTTTTAACTGATTCATTCGTTCCTTAGCATGCCCTCTGGTGCTCTCCAAATGAGAAGTCATAAGGCAAAGTTCATTTCCCGACACACTTGCCTGCAACAAGATAAACAGTTATAGTTTAAGTTAAAGTTCACTAATCACTAATGCTGAAAAATTTGATAACAGAATCAACTGATTATTCAACTGATTGGTATATACTTACCAAAGCAAAACTATATAATCAGCACTGTGCTCATATCTCTAGGTCAAGGTGTAACATGATAATCCTGCTCCCAAAGAAGACTACTTAGCAAACACCCACTACTACTTCAAGACCTACCTCAAATGTCATCTCCACTGGAGTCCTTCCCCAATGTCCCCAGGCAATCAGTGGCTCCCTCCGCTATATTCCTATAGCATTTTAAAGTTCCCTTCACTGAATTACAGCATAAGTATTTCTCTCCTACAAAGTCATGAGTCATTTGAAAGCAAAGATGGTTGTTTTATTTTCTGCTATTACCAAGAGCCTGGCACATAGGTACTCAAAAAAAGTCAGTTTAATGAATGAGAATCATTTACCATTTTGCAGTTAAGATACTAAAAATGCAGGATCTATTAATTATTTAAACTAACTGCCTGCAGAATCAAGTCCAGATTCTTTCACACTGGGCATTCATGACCTTCCGTAATTTGGATCCAACCTATTTTACCAACTTCTTGTCACACGACCCCTTTTCATGCCCCCTATACCCAACTGAATATAATGTCCGTTTATACTTATATATGTCCTTTCTCATATACTTATATATATATACACACATCCTGCAATATACAATTTGCCAAAGTTTGCTCATGGTGGTTCTGCCACCTGGACTCTTCTTAACGCCTACATCTTACGTATTTTTCAGGGCTCAATTCAAATACAAATTCCCTCATCAAACTTTCACTAAACAACCTAGCTAATCTCATCACAAGAAAAAAATGTTGTGACCGTGTACGGCAACAGCTGTTAACTGGACTGCTGTGGTGATCATTTTGCAACATATATACACATCCAATCACTGCACTGTACACCTGGGAGTGTTTACTGGTGTGCCAATCATATCTGAATTAAAAACAACAACAGGCTAGCTAAAAGTTACCTCTAAACTTCCATGGCACATCATCACACCTCCTCCAGGGGCATTTATGCCTTTCCTTTATTTCAGTTACTATATACTACACTCTCTCCCTTGCTAATCTATAAGCTCTAGGAGAGTAAGATCTTTTGATTCATTCTTGTAAGCCTCACGAGTTTAACAGAGTACCATATGCAACGCATTTAGGGAAAAAAAAAAACATTTTAGGAAGCAAATGTGAACTGTTAGTAAATTCTTGAGTATTCTTAGGAATATACCTAATGGATCAGGATTTTATGTTTACAAATTTGTATTGAAATTTGTGTAAAAACTTAATTTACAATGTTCTTTAAGACTAAAAGAATGTAGAAGAGACAACATTTTCTCTAACGGCAATTAAAAAAAAAAACAGATACCACAATGGAACTATAAGAAACAACTCAATCTTTAAAAAAAAAAAGTCAATTTAAAAAAATTACTTACATACACACACAAAAGGTTTCTCATCATTTTTGTATTTGGAAAAGGGATAATCTCTTGGCTTTTAAATTTCACTCTCGATTTCTTCAACATTATAGCTGTGAAATATCCTTCTTCACGACCTTCAAATGTTTGTGGAAAAGAATTTAGGCTGAGAAGTCAAGAGTATTTGCAGTTTATCACAAGTTCCCCTACTGAAGGTTTTATAACAGGTACAGATACTTAAATGGATCTGAATCTTCAAAGTAAACTATTATTTCAAAATAGGTGAAGACAGCCAACTGAGTCCCTATGTTTATGCCCCCCCCAACATAGCTGGATGTATCGAAGAAATATAAAAATGAAAAAGAACTCACATAAGTGCCAAAAATGGTTAATGCCAATATCAAGCAAGTAAATTTGAGAAATTTCTGAAAGGAAAGATGAGACTTACACTGAGCCAAACTAACATGCATTTACTTCTCACCATGCAAGCACCAGAAAAATTATAGTAAATGAATAAAAAATTTAGAAATGTATAAAATCGTAAGAAGAGAAAAGAATAGAAATAGAGGGGCAGTGAATAAAAGCTTCCAACTGTTTTTCAGAAAACAAACTAGCTGAAGAAGTTGAAAGTGATTTACTGGAGCAGAGGGAAACCAGAAAAAGAGGAAAGGGGGAGAAGGAAGAAACAAGGGAAGGAAAGGGAGGGCTAAGGAGGACAGCAGGTGGGCTAGAAAAATGGCAGTGTGCAAGCAGGTAGGGGAGGGTGAGTGGGACAGAGGAGGAAAGGAGAGAGGGAAAGAATTTTCCAGAACTGAAGGTCACAATCCTCCAGTTTGAAAGTTCCTACACAAGTTCAGCACAATGGGAAAAAAAAAAAAAAGACCCAATAAAACAAGGAAGGAAACCAAGTTGGAGGAATAGCATGGTATTCAGAAAACAGAAATCTAAAACAGGAGAGTCAAAAAGAATCCCCAAAGAATGCAGAAAAGTTGTCCCACAAAGACAGAAAGAAAAACAGAAACAAGAGATTACCTTCTCCTTAGCAACTGAGAATTTATTATAAATCAAAATTAAAATCACATACTATGTAAAAGTGAAAGTCAAAGAAAACACGAGATTTAGCCAACTATTATGGAATGTAGCCAGTGTGTGGTACATTAAATGCATTCAGTAAAAACAAAATAGATGGAAAGTCAAAAAACTATTCAGGGCAAAAAACTAGGAAAAAACCCAAAATCAATTAAAAGGAATAAAAATAGACTTTTAGAAAAAGTATAACCAAAATGCACTTATCACACTTAAAATTTTTAATAAATTAATTTCACTAAAAAATTACTCCAGGTCTCAAAATTTTGGCTAAAAATTTACATTTTCCTGAAAAACCATCCATTTCCAATACTTTTCACATATATTAAGCTGTAAAACATATTCTCCTATGGTTTTTCTAGTATCCTGTGTCTGGCTTACTTTTCTCAAACTTTTTTTATTTTTGCTTTTTCTTGTGTGTGCTCCTGTAGGCTAACCTTGATTTATCTCTTTCATTGACTGTTTTTCAAAGACAAAGACAACAACAGGAAAATTGTTACCTGTAATAATCTCATAACCACTTGCTCTCTTCTTTAGGTAGCTACAATACGGGGGAATAACTTCCTGTAGGAATACCACATCTGGGCTGTACCTAATTCAAAACATCAATTTATAATAAATCCCAGGTATACTATTTCATTTGCTGACACCTACATTAGCAAAAAACCACAACATAAAAGAAACACAAAATTACTGCCCCCCCAGGGCACCTAATATTCAATGTTTATACTGATATTTGATTAACTATAAAATGAGAAAGATCTGTGCTATTTAACAAATACTGTAAAGATCAAATTAAGTAAGAAAAACACACATCATAACACTTTAAAGTGAAAAGAACTGGAATCACTGACTACAGAAATCAGTATATGGAGAGCCTACAAGGGTCCCATACTCCATTAGATGCCTTACAAATTATCAGTCCTCGTGGAGCAGTTAACCATGATGAGGAAACTGAGCTGCAGAGAACTCCGGTGGTTCACAAGGGATTACAGAAGGTCATAGAGCCAGTGGGTAGCAGATACAGACCATTCTGATAATTTTACTTTCAGAGCAATAATTACATACAAAGTTTAAGTGAAACAGTACTAGAAAGCATCTAACAAAAATTAGTGTTCCCTCCCCACCTCGTCCACACTCTTGCTCTCAGAGGCAGTCACTCTCCATTCTTTTACATGTTTCTTCTGAGAGCTAGATTTTGAACTCAGATCGGATTCCAAAGCCCATGATCTTGACTGTTACCCTCTTTGTAGATAGGTAAGCCACGTTGCACGTTATCATGCTACCATTGAACCTAAGTAATAATACTTACAAAGTTAGATAGGAACACACCCCTCGAGCCCTCTCTTGCAGATTGTTTAGGTCCAGTCCATCAACATTCCAGGTAATGAGAGAGAACACGCTGCCATCTTCTTGCTGATTCCCTTCAGATGTACTGGCTTTAGAACTAACGGAATCAGTTGTCTCCTCATTCGTTAGGTCAACACTGGCAAGATTACAGTGAAACATAACTCTGCAAGTCATCTCTGATCAATTCTAAATTATTTTCTAACTATCTGTACTCCTCATCTTACAGATAAATAAATTTTAAAAGAACCCTAAAAGTATCTGCCTATAGAAGAGCAGAAGTCATACAACTCAGGAAAAATATTCTTACGTGTTATCCAAATGTTTGCTCACTTACTTAGTTAGAGCCCACTCAATATCCCTCAATGACATGGGTCAGTCACTAAAATGATTTTGTAAACTATGACCTGAAATTAGACTATGTAGTGTAAGATTTCCATTTTGGATTCACTTTAAATCATATGTGAAATGTATGAAACATATGAAATAAAATCTCATTGTGAGTAACAGCTGCAATTTTTGTTAGTCCCCTCACTGAAAGGTGAAGTCTAACACCTCTCCCCCCGAACCTGGGCCTTACTGACTTGCTTGACCAACAGAATATGGTGGAAAGGAAATCCCAGCACTTCTGAGGCTTGGTCCTATGAAACTCTGCAGCTTTCACTCAAGCCTTTTCGAACACTGTCTCCTGAGAGGTCACCTAAGGGGTCTGACCACCCTGAGACCACCACGCTGGAGAGGCCACACGCACAAGCTCCAGTCCACGGTCCTGCCACCACCTCACACCATCCCCACCAAGGACAAACCATTATTAAAAGGTGACTGCCAAGCAGTTATATACCATACATAGATTTAAGAAATAGGTTTTTATATTTATAACTTTAATAAATTTAATGTCAATATTTTAACTTTTTAATTAAAAAATTTTATTGAAATATAATTGACATATAACATTATATTCCTTTCAGGCACAATAAAACGATTTAGTATTTGTAAACATTGACATGTGACCACCACAATAAATCTAGTTAACTTATTATTTTAACTTCTTATTTTGAAATAAAATCAGACTTTCAGTAAAACAGTAAAAAGATTTCTTTTCACCATTCACCCACATAAACGTTAACATTTCACGTAACATTTACTTGCTTTGCTCTTTTTATTCTGAAATGTGTGCATAAATACCTTTGTACGTATTTCCTAGAAACAAGGACCGGCTTACCTGTATACCCAGCATTACTGAACATCAGAAAGTTATCACTTATACAATATTATTACATAATTTTAAGACCTATTCAAATTTTGCCAACTGTGTCACAAACGTTCCAGTTTACAATTCTGGGATAGGGAACTCCTAATGGTCCTCCCTTCCACCATTACTCAGCTGGATTCACATTTTTTCTGTGGGACTATTTCAGGGAATCCACTTCCTGTTTCCATTTCTTTTTTTTTTTTTAAAGATTTTAATTTTAAGTAGGCTCTACACCAAGCATGGGGCCTGAACTACAACCCCAACATCCGAAGTGGCACGCCCCACTGAGCCAGCCAGGCACCCCTGCACATACTTTTTTTTCAAGTAGGCTCCACCCTCAAAATAGTGGGGCTTGAACTCACCACCCTGCACCAAGACCCTCTGTTCCAGTTTCTTTACTGGTTACAATTTAGGTTGCAACTGACAAATTAACCCGGGCTCCTGTGAGCAAAACAGAGGAATTTAGAAGAAACAAACATGTCACAGAGCCAGGTATGGGAATGCAGCTATCCCTGAGGAAGTGCAGTCAAGGCTTTCTCTTATCTGACTCCACGGACTCAACTTCCCTGGCTTCACTCTCCTTCTGCAGACCACCGTTCTCAGCTTTCCCCACAAATACTAGGTTAGCACGTGACCATTCCAGCTCCACTGAGCTCTCTTCCTCCCAGTCTGGAAATCCCAGGAGACAGGATCTGACTGGCCAGCTTGAGCTAGGCCAATACTACAACATGGGAGGCAGAGCTCTGTCACTGCGGACGGGGACAATTCCCCCTTAAATAAGAGGCTAGTCAGGGAAGGGAGCCTAATGAAAGGATCTTACTACATCTGTAAACTGGTGCAGCTGAAAAGATCATAGGGAGAAAAGTGTCTTCACTATGAACAGTTAACGCCACAGGTTGCCCATATGTCTGGGAGAACTTTATATACGTTTACTGAGAGCTCATTATATGCCAAATATTGTACTAGACTTTGGGAAATTAACAATGTATAAAACAGATACTGACTTCGCCAAATGGGTAGTTTAGTGGGAGACAAAATACTAAACAGCATTACAACATGAACTAAGTTACTATGACTGGGGTCACGCAGGATGCTGTAAGATTCCCTACAAGGGGAAACCTACCCAGACTTGAGAGATCAAGGAAAGCTTCTTGGGAGGTAAGTCCTGTCTAAGATGGGCCTTCAGGTAAACAGGACTTAGCATGGAAAGAGTCGAACAAAAGGTTCTAGGCAAAGGTGATAAATGATGTGGGAAACAAAGGCAAAAGAACAGTTAAATGTCCTTACTACCTACGGCCCACTGACAAGTCCTCGAAACAGCCGGTGACCTTCCTCTAGGGGCTCAGCTGCGTTGATGTTAATACTTTGCTAAGGGCAAAAGTCAATCTCAGCCGAACTCCCCAGGATCCTGTAAGTCAACTTCAACGTATAAAAATACCCGTGGAAACTTCCTCTATCTCCACCATCCTCCCCCAAGCTACATGGTGGCAATCGTCGTCCCCCAAGCAGATGGCCCACCGACACTCATCGGAAGGGTCTCATGACTGAGTTTTTACTAGACAGCAATGGATGACCTTTTCCTAACAGCTGGCCCCCTCAAGGTCCTGGAAACCTTGCTCCAAAATACCCGGGAGGCTTGTGCTGTCCCCAAGCCCCTCCCAACTTGAAAGCATACAGTGGGCCACTGCTCCCAGTGCAGCTCTTTCTGCCCAGGGGTCCTGCGCCCGTGCTGTAACAAAACCACCTTTTTTGCACCAAAGACGGCTCAAGAATTCTTTCCTGGGAGCCTGGGTGGCTCAGTCAGTTCCGGGGCTGCCTTGGGCTCGGGTCATGACCTCAGAGCCCTGGGATCCATCCCCGCACCTGGCTCTCAGCTCAGCCGGGAGCCTGCCTCCCCCTCGGCCCCTCCCAGCGCTCATGCTTGCGCGCTCTCGCTCGCTCGCGCTCTGAAACAAAATCTTAAAAAAAAAGAACTCTTTCTTGGCCGTGGGCTCCAAACCCGACCATTTCTACATCAATAAGTATCTTCACAAAGGACGCAAGGCAAGAGAACACGCCCCCTGGAGAGAGCGAAAGTTGGACGCCCCGTAACAACTGCGGCGGAGGAAGGAGGGGAGAGGGGGCCCAACCCGGAAAGGCGGGCAGGGGTGAAGCCGCGGCCGGTGCCAGGCAGCTGGCCGGCCCGAGCAGCGCAGAGACTGGCACCCCGGCCGCCGCGGGCAGGGAATGAATGAACGGCCCAGGACGCCGCGCAGCCCCGGCTCCCGCTCTTCCACAGCGCGCTCGGCCTCCCTCCTCCGGCCTGTCGGAGCGTCTCCCTCCCCGGCGGCGGCGCACAAGCAGCCCCAGCCCCGCGCCTCCGCCCGGCCGCGCGCCCCCTCACCAGGACTCGGGCCCCGCCGCCGCGTGAGGGCGGCTCTCCGCGGCGCTCTCCTGCCCGGGCGGCTCGAAGAAGGAGTTCAGCGCTCTCTGAAAAACACACACAGCCGTGAGACCCGGGCGCCCCCCGGCCCGAGGCAAAGAGGACGAAGAGAGCGGCGAAGCCTACTTCCATCTCCCAGTCGTTCTCGGCCAGGTAGCACTGCGCCACGGCGGCGTCGCACCTCGCGACCGAAGCGAACTCCACACACAGCAGTCGCCGCTTCTTCACCTCGGGCTCGCCGTCTGCCCGCTCCGCCTCCGCGCCGCTCGGCCTTTCCATCGGCTCGCCCCTGCCGCACCGCGCCCCTCACCAGGGCGGGAGGGCGGACGCTCGATCTGCGCAGGCGCCCGCCGCCCCGCGCACCCTCCTCAACCGCCCGGCCGGAAACGCGCTCCGCCCCCGGAGGACGATGGGCGTGGCTGCGCCGCGGGAGAGGCGGCCGGGGCGGGGCGAGGCCCACGGCGCGTGCGCGGTCACAACGGGGCGGGGCGCGACGTCGGAGCGCGAGGCGCTGGGGCGCTGGCGGCGGGGGCGCGAGCAGTGGGCGGGGGGGGGCGCGGCTTTCCTCGCCCCGCTTGTCCTTGCTCGTTCGCGGACGTCGGGCCCCCGCCCCCCGGCTCGCCCGGGCGTACTTCCTGCGTGGTGCCCGGGAGCCGCGGCGGCCCACGATGAGCTGCCTGACGCAGAATGTGCGGGAGCTGATGAAGGCGATGACCCGTGTCCCCGGTTTTGATAGAGTTTTGGAAAAGGTATTGGGTGGAAGCGTTGGCTTCTGCAGAAAGCACGGTGCTGGGTGCGGGTTGCGCGGAACTGGTGTCTCGCCCGGTTCTGTTGGACTGCCGCGGTAAATGCACCGACTAGTAATGACCGCGTGTCAGGCCAAGCGCGCAGCGTGTTTCGCGGGAACGTACGTAACTGAGTTCAGATCTGCCTCGACTTACCGTCGGGCTCCTTCCGGATCAGACCCACTGCCGGCTGAAAGCATGCCAAGTCGAAAGTGCATGTACTAGGCCTGGGCTGCGCGGCTGGGCTGCGCCAGTGCTGCGGGCGCGCAGGTCCCTTCTCGGCCTGCAGCTGGGCAGAAGCGTCCCGCAGCGCCTGTTCCGTAGGAAGTGTTGAGTATCTCCTGTCGTTTCCTGAGGACTGTACTGCGGCTGAAAAGGGAAATGGTTGTTTAGGTACAGAACCTTGTTTTCGTTGTTGTTGTTGTTTGCTTTCAGAGAGAGCGCGCCAGCGGGCAGGGAGGGGGAGCGAGAGAACCTCAAGCAGGCTCCGGGCCCAGTGCGGAGCCGACGCGGGGCTCGATCTCCCGTGAGATGCAGCCTGCCGGGCGCTCTGTGGTCCTGACCTGAGCCGACGTCGAGAGTCCGAGCCTCCCAGGCACCCCTAGCTAAAGAATAATCTTAAGTGTAGTCGCTCACCCTCGTGCTGTAGCCTGGGGCTGGCTGGGAGCTGCCGCCGCTCACTGCACTGCCCGGCCTGTCGAGAGCCTGGCGGCGTATGACTAGCTTGGGAAAAGATCCAAATTCAGAATTCGAAGTTTCTGTTGGATGGGTAATGCTGTCACACCATCGTAAAGTTGAAAAATCTTACGCCAAACTGTCATAAGTCAGGGAATGTTTAAATGATTATCAGTTGTGAAGACAGAAGTGCTTGGTTTCAGAGCGGGGAAGGACTTTAGAGTTGGAGCCTGCAACGAACAGGTACCCGTAGTGCTCGGAGGAAGAGAGTAAGGGACAGTGTCTGCACTTAAGATGCACTTGCCCGGACGCCTGGGTGGCTCAGTCGGTGAAGCGTCTGCCCTCGGCTCAGGTCATGATCCCGGGGTCCTGGGATCGAGCCCCGCATCGGGCTCCCTGCTCCGCGGGAAGCCTGCTTCTCCCTCTCCCACTCCCCCTGCTTGTGTTCTCTCTCTCACTGTGTCTCTGTTAAATAAATAAATAAAATCTTAAAAAAAAAAAAAGATGCACTTGCAACCTTGAGGATTAGAAAATAAGTAATCGCAGTAAGGTAGGAAAGCCAAGTTCCAGGTAGAGTGGTGCTACGGAGTCAGGCAGGTTGGCGTCTGTCCGCGTGGCGCATGAACAGACTAGCCCAGATTCCTAGTTTTCAGTGTCTTTGTAGAAATCATGTTATGTAGGATCATTTATAAATAAACATGAATAACAGAAGCCCTTGGTTATGTCAGATTTGGAAGACATTAACCTAAGAACTTTTAGGTTTTTTCTAAATATTTTAAAGTATGCATGCCTGTTTCCCCCCCTTTTTTTTTCTTCTTAGAGAGGGAGGGGGTCAGGAAGAGGCTGAGGGAGAGGGAGAGAATCTTAATTAAGCAGGCTCCATGCCCAACACAGAGCCAGATGTGGGATTTGATCTCACAACCCTGAGGTCATGACCTGAGCCAAAATCGAGAGTCAGACGCTTTACTGACAGAGCCACCCAGGCACCCCTGCTTGTTCTCCTTCTGATTAGGAAAGAGTATTGGGAAATTGCCAATACGTAATTTAAAAGTGGAGTTTAAACACAGACCAACTGCCATCATTTGTAGGAAGAATGTAGGCCGTTGGACCAAAGTCTTCCTCCTGGAAACAACATTTGGGCTATATTTTCAACATGTAAGTAACTTTCCCTAATTAATATCCAAGGGCTTTTGTGAAAAACATAGGAAATAATACTTAGACAAATGTATTTAATGTTTTCAAATAGCAAACACTATAAAATCCAAGGATATGCTACTTTTTAACAGTAACTTTTTGAGAGAGAGAATATGCAACAAAAGAAGCATTGGAAGCAGGGGAAGAGTGTTCCAGGCAGGGGAACAGCAAACGTAAAGGCTCTGAGACTTTAAAACACGGTGTGCTTGCGGCAATTCCAGAGGAATCCCAGGCGGGCGAGCTGGAGGTGAGATCTCACATACGGCTTCATTGTTACTGTAAGGACTTCGGTTTTTACTTCAAGGGGTTTGCACAGAAGACTGACAGAACTTGACGTGTGGCTGGGGCAGTCCCGTTGCTAATGAGCGAGCAGACACAAGGCCGGCCAGGGCGGGAGCAGGAAGGTGAGGGGGAAGGCAGCTGCCACGGCTGAAGTGACAGCTTGGGCCACAGTGGCAGGGTGAGGAGTCGTGGATGGGGGCTAGGCATGTGACTGGGTCCTGGCCATGTCGGAAGATACAGCGGACAGGGTTTGCCGATGGAGGGCGAGTGAGGACAGAGGAGTGAGAACTGCAGGCTGGGGGCAGCTTTCCCTCTCAGGCTGTTTGTCCCTCGAAGACCGTCTAGCTGACAACTATCTGAGATTGCGCGTGGCTTGCATCGCTCACTAGACTTCTCGCTTTCTCCCCCTGCCCCGCCCCCCAGAGTTACACTGCCTACAGCCTGAGCACTAGTATTCGTATGCTCAGAAACGAACCAGACTGCAGAAGGCTACGCGGGGGATCTGATCCGATCACCTTCAGAAAGGCACCTGCTCATTCAGTTTGTTCAGGCCTCGCAAACGAAGCAGAGTTTAATTCTGATTGCGAGAAGAGCAGGTGGGCTGTGGTCCTTTCCAGTAATGACATTTATGTTGAGTACGCTGAGCCAGACGCCGTATTAACAGTTTACCTACATAGTTCATGTAGTCCTCCTGACCATGCTGGGAGGTAGGTACTGTTGTTATCCCCTTCTATGCAGGAGACAATTGAAGCTAACTTTCCCAAGGCCTTACAGCTAGGCAGTGGGGTCTAATCCCGTGTCCGCTCCAAAGCCCGTGCTGTTGACAGTCTGTGATAGTGCGTAATGTTAGAGAACCTGTCCTCTAGCTTGCAGGGTGAAGCTGAAAGCAGGTGTGGGGTTGGGTAGTCTTGTGAGGCTGAATGATCAGTTGACCCTAAGACTCCGGTGGGCCCTGGAGAAGAAGCCAGCAAACGGATTTGTAGGAAGAATGTAGGCCGTTGGACCTGGAGTGGCCAGTGGAGGAGGAGGAAACCCAGAAGGTGGGCTTGGGAGTTAGGGAAGGGCCAGGAAACACTGAGAGGGGCTGAAACGTATCCATTGAGTTTAATGATTAGGTCATTCAGTGACTGATTTAGTAAGAGAGACAGTTCCAATTGGGCAATTTTAAGAAAGACCCATGTGAAACTATACAAACCGACTTGCAGTTTGATGGCTGTGTTCGAGTCACAGCTTTAACAGTAAGGATGAGAACTCAAGTGTTTTGGTCACCTGTGACACGCCAGGCCTTGCTCTCGTTGCTCAGCTTGAAGGTTATCTTAATCTTGACAGAACCCTACGAGGGCAGTGCTGTTATGTCCACTTTACAGGGGGGAGACCTCGGTGAAGGATCGGCCTGAGCGCTCCTCACCATCCCTCTACGGCCGCCCGTGTTAAAGACACACGCTGCACACCCGAGCTGCGGGCCTGGCCCCGCAGCGTGACCCGCGCACGCCTGCAGCACGCACCCTCACAGGCCCTGAACATGACCGTGCACGTTCACACGCTGTCCGCAGACACCTCTTCTGGTATCTGCACTGGCTCCCCCAGGACATCAGCAGTGTCTGTCATCAGGGCAAACTGCTTGCCAACAGCCTCTTGCACAAATACATGAAACTCTCGTTCTCTGTGCTGTTGTGTGTACGTGTGGTCCTCAGTCTCCTGTCCTGGGCGACTCCTGTTTTCATGTACCCACATGTTCTCTGCCACGGGCCACCCTGCTTTGGGCCCGGCACAGACACCCTTACCGAGCCGGAGACCGACCGACCTTCATCCGCCAGCAGGCAGTCTGGTGAGCTAGTCCCCAGGGATCAGCAGCGGGCACAGTGACGGCGGTCCCTCAAGGACAGAGCGAGCGGACACATCGAGCAAGGCCTGAGGAGAATTCTGGGGTCTGGACAGAGCTCCTGCTAGGGACCACCTCCTTCACTGCTGTTGATTACTGGGCATCCCTTCTGTCTTTACTGAAAAGGTAGAGGAGGAAGGGGGAGGCTGTCACCTCAGGTATGTTATGTGTAATGGAAGTGGAGCCTAGGTGTTTGGTGAGAGGAGGAGGGCGCCATGCCGCATGAGTCACATAGACTCGGGTGAATGCATGAGGAACGGGGAAGACACAGTTCATTGCAGGCCATATAGAAAAGGGAGAGATGATTGTATGTGCACATACATAATTTTTATGATAAACCAAGGAGCCCATGGGTCAGACCGGGCTGAGCCACAAAGGTTCTTGCCAACCTCCTGCAGCTGCCCGGCCCGTGGGATCCTGGGAATGGAATGTATCCGGGCACTTAATTCTCTGTATTGTTGGGGCCACAGCAAATATATTCCTGACCCCACTGCATCATAAAAGGCTTTCTTGCCATCCTCCCACAAGACACCGAATGAATCGGGACCTACTTATCTGCAGCAGTCCAGGTGAGATGTGAAGGGAGGGCATTTTGCATAGTGGTTAAACCTGAGGTGTCGGAGTTCAAGGAAGATAGAAGTGTCGACTTCAGAGATGAGTGAAGGTGGAAATAACGCATGCAGGGTTGCTGAGTATGGCCCCTAACACAAAGTTAAACAAGAGTGTCCCCTATAGCCCATATCTTCACTGAGACTGAGATCTTCTTTTTCCTTTTTTTTTTTTTTTTAACAGTATTCTCCTCATACCCCCATTCCTCATCAAAGAGAGGTTAGCTCTCCGTTGGCCTCTTCCCCAGCAAGATTATTAATTAGCTTTGGGAGGTTGGCTAGGACATTCCCTTTGTTAGCTCCCATTGGCTGAATTCCTTTATTTTATGTAGGGAGACGAGAAATGGCAACACATAAAAGCATTTCTCTTGCAGTTATCAGGGTGACCGTCACAGAATGATCTCTCTTCCAGTATATACTTTAAACCACGCTTGTATAGGAGTGTGTCCTTTGGCCTTTCAAGTTGGGAGAAAGAGTTAAAAATTGTATTCTGCAGTAGAAAGTTAACATTTGTATTACCCCCTGTCATCCCAGCTAAAGTTAGACAATCAAGTGGGACTTTAACAGCTAACCTCTACTAAACACACCACACCTTTACACTGCACCAAACTACCTTTGTGTCTGTGAGGCTCCCTGTTTAGTTCTCTTCCCTGAGCTGCCTGGCTTCCTTCCCCATTTTCACTTGCCTCACTCTTCCCGGCCTGTCAGGATTCAGTTGTCATTCCCCAGGAAGCCTTTCCTAATGTCTGTTCTCTGAAAACACATACTTTTGTAAGTTAGATATCCTCCTAGCAACTTGTATTTATTCTGTCTCTAGGAAGTCCGTCCCCCATGTACTCACCTCTCTCTTTAGGTTGTGAACCCCTTAGGAGCAGGGATTGGATTTCATTCATCTTCACATTGCCAGTGCTTGCTGTACTCACGTAAATGCCCAAATAAGGGGAGTTTACGCCGTGGTCCTGCTTGATGTGTCTGTTTATGAGGACATCCTGTGGCTAGATCGTTTGTTGTATGAATACACTTGATCCTATTCTAGTATTTACTTGCACTCATGTACCTGTTAGGTAAAGCAGGACATAAAATTGTTTAGGATGATTTTTATTGTATGGCTCTGTTTCTGTTTTACTTCAGGGCCTAGTTTTCGGGAATAAACAACAGCAAAACCCTAAAGTTGGGCTTTTGAAACTCCAAAGTGTGTTCCTGGTGGGAGCCATTAAAGGCCAGTGTATATCCAGAGACTTCATAGTTAGTGTTGAGGGAGACTTGAAGACAGACCTAGATCTAAATCAGTTCTGTCACATCATAGGTGACCCCAACAACAAACCACTCTGAATTTAAGTTACCTACAAAATGGAAATCATCCCTTCCTTATTATGTAGCATATGTTAGTGTCCGGCTCAGCGCCCAGCATAGGAAAATGCTCAAGTAGCATTTAGGTAGAATCTACCCATTTAATGCTTGAGACACTTTCATGTAGTTCTTTTTCATTAAAATACTATAAATGGGCAGGGCCTTAAAAGCCGCAGTTCAACTCTGCTGGATTCTATTGTTAAGCTTTTTATATTAAAATGGGTTTGGGCGCCTGGGTGGCTCAGTTGGTTAAGCAACTGCCTTCGGCTCAGGTCATGATCCTGGAGTCCGGGGATCGAGTCCCACATCGGGCTCCCTGCTCGGCAGGGAGTCTGCTTCTCCCTCTGACCCACTTCCCTCTCGTGCTGTCTCTCATTCTCTCTTTCTCAAATAAATAAATAAAACCTTAAAAAAAAAAAAAATAAATAAAATGGGTTTATGGTATAAGTTTGTTGACTCTGGTAACTCACTGAATTACTGAATTTCTTCCAGTCTGTTTTTTAAATTGTTTAAACCATTCATTACAAAGTCATTATAAAAATTATTCTCTGCAAAAACTAGGGAACATCCAAATCACAGGGACCAGCTAGCTTTGTTGGTCCACAATTTCTGTGGAGACATTGAGAGATGTCAGGTTGTCACACATAAGGCTGAAAAGCTCAGAATATTTCTGCAGGGTGGAGATTAACAAAAACTCTTTCCCTAAATATTCCTTTTTCTTTAAGAAGAATTTACATATGGGTTAATTTCTATCACAGATATTGGTAACATTTGAATTTCTAATCAACTTTTTTGGGATGACCTAGTTTAAGATTTTATTTTTAAGCAATCTCTACACCCACCGTGGGGCCTGAACTTACAACCCCGAGAGATCAGGAGATGCATGCTCTGCCGACTGAGCATGGGACTGAGCAGGTCGCTCAACCAACTGAGCCACCCAGGCGCCCAAGAGTGGTTTAAAGTATATACTGGAAGAGAGATCATTCTGTGACGGTCACCCTGATAACTGCAAGAGAAATGCTTCAGCAAGGCACCTCTGGAGTGACTCCGTTTAATCCAGTGATAATTCTTGATGGGCTGTTTGGGCTTTCTTAATACCAAAGAATGGTCAAAAAAATTTTTTTTATTATTTTATTTTTTTTTGCACTTAGGTGACTCTGGTCTCTGCTGCCCCTGGGAAAGTGGTTTGTGAAATGAAAGTAGAAGACGAGCACACCAATAAATACGGCACTCTCCATGGTGGTCTGACGGCCACCTTAGTGGATAACGTATCAACAGTGGCTCTGCTGTGCACTGAACGGGGGGCACCAGGAGTCAGTGTGGATATGAACATCACGTATGTATCCAGACTGTACTACAAGTAACTTTTTTTAATGTGAAAACTCACTTCAAACAACTGAGACTAAATACCTTTATAACATAAATACAATCGGGGGTGCCCTGAGCTGGTCACCCTGAAGTGTACCTATCGATGGGCCCTGAAAGATCCCACAGCCTTAGAATCTAGAACTAGAGGAACTCATTTCCACATCAGGAATAAAGGGGCAATGACCTAAACATTCCAAACAGCAAACATTCAGTTCCCGTTATGTATACGGGGCGGCGGGTAAAGCATCACAGACTCACGGCCTGGAACTGTTCCAGCCCCTACAGCTGCCACTTGTCCGGAGGTCTTAGGGCTGTACTGCATGCCAGAAAAAAGCCTGAACAGAATTCAAAGAGAAGTTGGATAAACCTTCATAAAGTATACACTGCCTTGTAACAACGTGAACCCAGGTGTCCAGTTTTGCAATCCTGTATGTTTCCTTGCAACCTCGAACGTGCTCTGCAGACATAAACTACATGATCAGGACGCAGCCCCCCAGAGGTCAGGCTGCCACCCACCACTGTGACAAGGCCTGCAGGGGTCATCCGCTTTCCGGGGTGAGAAGCTCGCTTCCAGCAGTAACCAGTACCGCTGCTGGTCCCACCAAGAGTGCAGTGCCCAGGGGTTTAGTTTCAAGACAACTGCTTTTTCCACCTACACAACAGAACAATGACTTTTGTTGGGGGGACAGGCAGCGATTGGGGGGGGGAAGCCAATGTTATGCAACATGAGGGCAATGGAAAGAATGTCAGTTATCAGATTTTTAAACCGTCTAAATCTTTTATTAGGCTGCCTTAAGAAAGTTCAGCCCTTCTTTACCATAGGAATAAATTGAGGGTGCAATAAGCAAATCACAGGACAAGAGGCAGATGCTCTTGAAATTAAGATCTACAGAGGTTGTGCTTATTGTGCTGGTGAGCACATTCTGCAGTCCTCACCTTCGTCCACC
The DNA here is from genome assembly GCF_964656455.1 of Halichoerus grypus. Taxonomy (NCBI): domain Eukaryota; kingdom Metazoa; phylum Chordata; class Mammalia; order Carnivora; family Phocidae; genus Halichoerus; species Halichoerus grypus. The sequence goes on from NC_135720.1 coordinate 140,906,420, forward strand.
TGGTGAGGGGTCAGGCCAGCTGATGACTCCACTTTGCCTCAGGAGCCTCTGTTAAGAGCTGAGGTCTTCAAACAGCACTGCGTCTCATGATCTTCGAGATACTACTGCTCTCACAAGCCTAGAGAATTTTTAGTAAGTCAAACATAGTTTCTACAAATGTGTGGTCAAAGTATTGGCCACAATAAAGAACGGCCTGAGCTTCAAAAACTGACTCACATGTCTCAAAGATTTACTGTAGATATTTCAAAAATAAATGAGTGACAGCTTATGACTAAGATAGGTAGGGAAGTGTCTCTTAAAAAATATATACGACTCATCACCAGGATTCTAAGGGCCTCGTATCAGTTCTTGTCATTCTTACATTAAATTGTTTTGAGTGCAGTAAAGTGCAGAATTTACTCAAGTGCAGTTGAGTGAATCCTAAATACTGATATGACAAGATACAGTAGTCCCCTTATTACCCCCAGGGCTACATTCCAAGACCCCCAGTGGATGCCTGAAACCACAGACAGTACCCAACCCATTATATACACACATATATGCTTTTCCCTCTACCTACATAGCTATGGTAAAGTTTATGAACGAGGCACAGTAAGATTAACGATAACAGAACAAGTGTTAACACGCTGTGATGCTGTACGGACGTGGTCTCTCTCTCAGACTACCTCGTACTGTGCGCACCCTTCTAGTGAGGACGTGAGATGCAGTGCCTACTTGATGAAGTGAGGGCAGTGACGGGCGGGGGTGCGGCATTAGGCTACCGTTCACCTTCTGACAGTAGATCAGGAGGATCGTCCACTTCCTTCTGGACCGCAGGTAGGGGGAATCCGCAGTATAGACGCCAGGCGTACTTCACCGGGGAAGCTGAGTAGATTAAATAAAAGCTGGGGAAAATCTTTCACCAGCCCCAAATAAACAGGAGGTGGGAAACTTAAAGGCGTGGGGGGAACGCCTTCCCATATTTATGGGAAAAGAAACTTGTGTGGATATGGAATGGGGAAGATGAACTTGGTCAAGGACCAGCCATTCAAATTTGATAGGACAGAAAGCTTACTGATACTATTCCTAAACTACTTTGAGGAGGAAAATAAGCAACACAAAAGAAGGCTGTTAAGAGATGCACACAACTTCCCTTCTTAAAAAAATTGCTGTTAAAAATGTTTAAAAATTGAAAAAGTAAAAAATTATTTGCTGTTAACTATATTTAAATCTGTTTCCCTTCAAGGTACATGTCACCTGCTAAAATAGGAGAAGACATAGTAATAACAGCGCATGTTCTGAAGCAAGGGAAAACACTTGCATTTGCCTCTGTGGATCTGATGAACAAGACCACGGGAAAATTAGTAGCACAAGGCAGACACACAAAACACCTGGGAAACTAAGCCCAGCAGTTTGGCCCAGACACCCAGCAATAAAGACCAAGCGTAAATTTGACTTGAACAAATGTAACTTTCAAAATAAATCAGCACAACCAGAAAGAGTTATTTTCTTTGGGGAAAATGACGAACCAAGTGGCACATAGGATGGGACTGTCTCTATTTTTTATTTTAAACCTCTTCAGTTTGTTTGTAATCTTACATATAGATGATACTTGGACGAAAAAAATTCTTAGCTGAAAGGGTTTCTGAAAACTTAGGTAAAGCAAAGAAGCCAGCAAGACCATTTTGAGATGAGATTACTTTAAAACTGAAGCCCAGTATTAAGCTACGAGAGATATAGGAAGCAACTTTAAATAAATTTGGAAACCCTATCCACAGTTAAATGCTGATTCATCCTTTGCTTGTCATGCTGCTCTCTGCTCAGAGGACAGAAGTAGACTTCCCAGGAGCAGTGAGCACACAGGGCGGGCACCCAGTTCTTAACTTCTAGTACTTCCCTCTAAAAGGAACCTGGGCTTCTTGGAGAAAAACAGCTGATTTCAGGACTGGGAGGCTGGGATAGGGAAATTGACGTTAACATATCTTGTGCTTGAAAGTAAGCCAAGTGTTCAAGAAAATGGTTTAAGAGGATGCAAACTGCAGCACTGAGAAAAAAATTGTTCAATCACGTATCACTGAGGTAAAGAACATGTGGCAGAGACAGGAGGCCTCCTCATGACAGATGCTGCTCAATGTGGGGGGGAGGGGTAGATATTACCGTTTTGCAACTGTCATGTGGTTACAGCAGGGGCACCTGGGTGGCTCAGATGGTTAAGCGTCTGCCTTCGGCTCAGGTTGTGATCCCGGGGTCCTGGATCGAGCCCCCCCCTCCCCAGCAGGGAGCCTGCTTCTCCCTCTCCCTGCTGCTTTCCCTGCTTGTACACTCTGTCAAAAATAAAATCTTAAAAAAAAAAAAAAAGATTGGTTACGGCAAAAATCAGAAATCATCAGTGGTGCTTCTGATAAAGAGCAGGGCATGTTCATGTTGTTTCCCAGATTGCTTCTTAATTGCAAGGAGAAAAACTGTTAACTATACAATGCAGAAACAGGACACCACCTTGACCAATCAAAATTAACATCAACCAAGAGCAAAGTGACAGTGCATTTCTGGATATTAACTGGGAAGAGTGAGGTCACTTGAATTGGGTACTGGCCAGAGTGCATAATCCCAAATTGAACCATGAAGAAACATCGTTCAAATGCAAAATGAGGAACACTTTCTATTTTAAAACATTAAGCCTACTCTACAAAAATGTCAAGGTCAGGGGTGCCTGGGTGGCTCAGTCGGTTAAGCATCTGCCTTCGGCTCAGGTTGTGATCCCAGAGTCTTGGGATCAAGTCCCACATCCGGCTCCTTGCTCAGCGGAGAGCCTACTGCTCCCCTTGCTTGTGCTTTCAGTCTGTCATCTTAAAAAAAGTCATTAAACAGGGCGCCTGGGTGGCTCAGTTGGTTAAGCGACTGCCTTCAGCTCAGGTCATGATCCTGGAGTCCCGGGATCGAGTCCCGCATCGGGCTCCCTGCTCAGCAGGGAGTCTGCTTCTCCCTCTGACCCTCCTCCCTCTCATGCTCTCTGTCTCTCATTCTCTCCCTCGCAAATAAAATCTTAAAAAAAAAAAAAAAAAAAAAAAAAAAAAATTAAAAAAAAAAAAGTCATTAAACAAAGGCCAGATTAGAGACTAGAGATTTGACAACTAAATGCAAGGGTCCCGTAGTGAATGGTAGGGGGATTAAAAAACACAGGATATTACGATAGGACCTGAGAATATTAGGACAATTAACAGAACTGGAGTATGGACGATAGATTAAGGTGTATCTGTTACATTTCCTGAATTTGTTAACTTTACTGTGGTTATGCAAGAATATCCTCGTACTTGGGACATATGCTAAGTACTAGGGGGTAAGGAGTAAAGATGTATGCATGATGTATGGACCAAACTCTCAAATGGTTCAGAATAGATGTATAAATATATGTAGAAAAAGTGGGGAAAAATGTGGCTAAGACATGGGTAAAGGTTATACAGGCGCTTTCTATTACAACTTTTTCTAAATTTATCCTAAAATAAAAACTTAAAAACCAAGGGCTGCTAAAGTGCATGCCTTAATAACTACACAAGTATAATTCAATACAGTAGAACAGTTAAGAGCTTGGATTCTACAGAGCCAGCCAGCCTGGTCTTAAATCCATGCCTGCTCTGGATGTGAGCCTGGGCAAGTTAACTAAACCTCTGTAGCTCCTTCCCCTCTAAGACCAGAGTTTTGAACAGGGACTGCCCATGGTAAACATTCACATGCATTGGTTCAAACAGATTCTAATTTTCAATGGATGAGAAAACATGTGAAAGCCTTTTGAAATAAAGAATATTTTTCTGAGGCACCTGGCTGGCTCAGTCAGTGAAGCCTGTGATTCTTGATCTTGGGGTCGTGAGTTCGAGCCCCACCTTGGGTGTGGAGCCCAGGAAGTCTACTTTTCTTTTCCATGAGGCAGGGAATAAGCCAACCTGCTCACTGTTAAAGCTGACAAAATGTCTTTGATTCCTATTTCTGAAATCACAAACGCATCTGCCATTTTTTGTCCTTCTGAATTGGCCGTTGAACTATGGACTATAAAATAACCCCCAAGGTCATCAGTAACACCTACCCATTGACTTGGGAAAAAAAGTTACCACATCAAGTTTTGTGTATTCACCTGAATAGTCAGGGAACTTTCACCTATTTTATTTAGGTTTTCATTTTTTCAAATTCCAACCAGAAGCTAAATACAATTGGAAACCAGTAAGCACTAAGTTTTACTCCAAAGGAGTAGGATCATTCAGATTTACTCCATAAAAGTATGCAACCCTTAAGCAAAGCTTTTCTTCATTAAAAAGAAAAAAAAAACCAAAAACCTATACAGTAGTCTTTCCTTATGTTCATTGCACAAAATGAGTTCTGCTTTTAGAGCTTTGACACTCAATGGTTTTTTAACAATTTTAGATGCCAACTTTAGTAACTTTTCTCTACTCGAAAAAACCCTCATACGTTTTTCTTTAGGATGGTGTAGAAACCAGTATTTCTGCACAATTCACTGGATTTTCTTTCTTTGTAATAAAAATCTCTTTAAAACCAAAAAACAAAAACCAAAAAGGAAAGTCCTCTACCTATCATGGTTTCTGCAGCTATGAATGTATTTCTCAGTTTTATAGCTGCTTTAGCTACTTCAGACTCCTGATCTGCTTTCATGTGTATAAACTATCCACATTCAGCAGAATACTCTTATAACAGCAACTTGGGGAAAGAGATCTGGAAATAAAACACATACATTTATGAGTACCAGGAAACAAACATGGCCCAGTAAAACATGAGGCAAGAATGCCTACAATGAGATGCTTTTTTTTTTTCCCATTTAAGATTTCTTTCCCGTGGTTGTGTATCTATGTATTTTTTTTTTAAACAACCACTTCTGGTCATCAGAGTGAATCTGAGAGTGCTCTGGAACAACGGTGATTACAGCAAAGCTATTAAGTTTTTTTAAATGTTATTTATACCTTTTACATTCACTTCTCACCCTCTAAATACCGCTGACAGATGTCAAAGAGGCAAAAACCAGCACAAATGGAAAGACCATCAAAAATGAGTATCACCTTGTGCTTTCAGATACATTTAAGCATTTCAGTGAACAATAGTCCTTTCATTTCACATTTTTAGTAAGATGCTAATGCAGTGCAGCAAATGTGCAAAGCATCTTCTTTCACACAGTCCGTGCAGAAGACACCTAATTTTTTTTTAAGTTCTGAGACACAATTAAAAAAAAAAAAAAATCCAGGATGAACAAGTTTCAAAATGCATAGTGTTCTGTGCATGAGTCCATTTTCTTTAAACTCTGAAAGAATAAAGTGTAAGAAAACAAGAAAACCAATGCGGCTGCACTCTCTGATCTTGTCCATTTTGCCGGTCAGCACTCTACTCTGGCATGTAAGGATGGAGGTGGTCCTCGATGGTGCCAACTGCCCAGTGGGTAAGCTGCTCCTGTGGCAGGTAGAGGCAGATGCTGCATAACTTGAAGATCGTAGCTTTGTTTTTTGGAGTCTGAAAGGGGAATAATTTTAATAATCTTAATAAAGCCTTAACACAGCTGATCAATTGTCACATGAAGTCACTCTCCCACAACTGTATAAAGCACTTACAGACACAGCAACAAAGCATAGAGAGTAAGGGAATAAATTATGGTCTGTACCCACAGGGACCTCAATCTAGTCAGGAAGACAAAACCTTGCCATATAAAATACAGAAAGAATAAACATGATTATAAACTAAATGTTTAGAGAATTTATTCAAAACAAAAAATTTAAGGTCCGGAAAGTCAACCATGACAACTTGCTAATGGAAAGTAAAGTTAAAGACATTTCACAGAGACAGATGATCTAAATAGAGACATGAAGCTGTGGTCTGTATACAGAAGAGACAAGAAATGATGTCAGAGTAGAAGAGAAAAGGTAAGAAACAAGTAAAAAAGAAAAGACTGAAGCATAACCTTAGGGTGAAGGACTGGAAGAAAGCAAAGGTATTACCATTATTATTGCTGTTTCACATCTGACTTAACGGCAACACGTGCGAGGTGCCTTCACAGATCACCACTGCGAGTAAATGGAAGCTACCCCCTGACCCGCCTTCAAAGAACTACTTTTCACCACAGCACCTCTTAGAAAAAGGCAAAAGCAGTCTATATATGTGATGAACCTATACATTACGCATTTTTTTTTCATTTTCAATGTTACAACCTTTTATCATTTACTCAACAAAGAACATGCTCACAGAAGATGTCCTAGCCAGTAGAAGGCTGCATGTGGATTAGAATCCAGACTCCAGGAACGTGCCTCTCTACCACTTGCCCATCCAAAATTATCATTTGGTCTAGCTCTTTTCGTACATTTTTTTTTTTTTTTAAAGATTTTATTCATTTATTTGACAGGAACAAAGCAAAAGAGGAAACACAAGCAGGGGGAGTGGGAGAGGGAGAAGCAAGCTTCCCGCAGAGCAGGGAGCCCGATGTGGGCCTCGATCCCAGGACCCTGGGACAATGACCTGAGCTGAAGGCAAACACTTAACGACTGAGCCACCCAGGCGCCCCTCTTTTCATACATCTTATGTTTTGATAAAGGACACAAGATCTCTGCTAGATGATCAAGTTCTTTAGTTTCCTGATTTCCTCACCTATAAAACAGGAGTAATAAGATCTACAACTCACAGAATTGTTGGGAGGATTAAGTGAGCTCCTACTGGTAAAGCTCTTCCCATCTGGTACATAACAGGCTCTGTGTTGGCCACTCTCCTATCAGTTCCCTCATTCTTCTATATAGCACAAATATGGCCACAGATCTCCAGTTTATGAAGATCAAGAACAGAACCTGAAAGAAGGGGGACCTCAGAGCACTGAAGACCAAATGCATCTACAATGAGGGTGACACCAGCTATCCCACTTTGCCCTGGGGATTGAGGTTTCTAGGACCTGGGACTTCAGTGCAAAAACCAGGGCATTCCAGACACAGACTGCTGGTCACCCTACCTACAACCCAAATTTATTAGTTTATGAGCTTACAATTTTCTCTTCTTTAAAAGGATTGAAGCTATTTGCTTCAAAAGCACAGAAAACATCGACCTTGATATAAAACAGGAGACAACTTACTACTTATTTAACAAAGTAACTCCAAGTCACCAGTCATTTCTATGTATTACTGATCTATATATTTGCAGGAAAATGAAATCTCTACATTAGTATATAGTCATTATGAAATCTTCTAAGACTAAAGGTCTCTGTTGTAGAATCCATAATGTAAAGTCAATAGCCTGCTATACAGTATTATCTCAATAAATTACTCAAAGTACACAAGTAGTTAAAAATGAAAAATAAGGCAACTTAAAAATATCCACCATAGGAGAGCTAAGGTAAAGAAGAAATGCAAAAGAAAACCCCCAAAACCCAACCAAGTCATGGTTTTTCTGTTTTATGAAATGCCTTCACTGAAATCAACGTTCTGTTAATTCCCACAGCTCATATTTGTACCTATAATACCATATTTACTTAGAACTTTCTTACAAGATACGAAGTCCACGTGTAATCTTGTCAAGTGGTCTTCCGCTCCTTGAACACAACAGTATGATTCACCTTTTTATTTTTTTACTACTTTGCAGAGTCTAAGTAAAAATAAACCCATGCTCTAAAATGCAAAATTAGGGGCGCCTGGGTGGCTCAATCAGTGAAGTGTGTGCCTTCAGCTCAGGTCATGATCTCAGGGCCCTGGGATCGAGCCCTGCATTATGAATGAATAATATAATGAATAAACATGATTATAAACTAAATGTTTAGAAAATTTATTCAAAACAAAAAATTTAAGGTCCGGAAAGTCAACCATGACAACTTGCTAATGGAAAGTAAAGTTAAAGACATTTCACAGAGACAGATGCTCTAAATCGAGACATGAAGCTGTGGTCTGTATACAGAAGAGACAAGAAATGATGTCAGAGTATGATGCTGAGCAGGGAGCCCGTTTCTCCCTCTCCCTCTGCCTCTCCCTGTTCCTGCTCTCTCTCAAATAAATAAAATCTTAAAAAAAAAAAAATCAAAATTAGTATCACAAATACTCTTCTAAAAGTCTTTACTTAAACTGCCTCCGCAGAAAGGCCTCCTCTGGTGTCACCATCAGAGTTCATACCCAACAGCTTACACAGCCGCACCACTTCCTCTGAGCGCTCACCAACTGCATACTGTTCTGCCCTACTGCCTCCCCCATAATGGAGAATTTCTGTCTTGTTCACAGTGTACAGTGCCTGGCACACAGTAAGTAGGCACTCTGTTGCTGAATGAATGGTAATTAAAGTGCTATTTTTAAATTTTTTTTTTTTTAAATATTTTATTTATTTATTTGACAGACAGAGACACAGCGAGAGAGGGAACACAAGCAGGGGGAGCGGGAGAGGGAGAAGCAGGCTTCCCGCCGAGCAGGGAGCCCGATGCGGGGCTTGATCCCAGGACCCCGGGATCATGACCTGAGCCGAAGGCAGATGCTTAACGACTGAGCCACCCAGGCGCCCCTAAGATTATTTTTAACAAGATATCTGTTATAAATTCCAAGTGAGGATATTCAGATTTAGGTTGATGAAAATAATGTTCTAGAGAATAAAAAATAATATGGAACACCTGGATTGCTTAAATTGGAAGTGCTTATTTAAAACACATGTGGAGACTCTGAGAAACAAACTGAGGGTTCTAGAGGGGAGGGGGTGGGGGGGTGGGTTAGCCTGGTGATGGGTACTGAGGAGGGCACGAATTGCGTGGAGCACTGGGTGTTATACGCAAAGAATGAATCATGGAACACTAAATAAATAAATAAATAAATTGTAAAAAAAAGAAGTAGATACACAGGTTATATGCCAATAATAACTCAATAAAGCTATAAATTATGTAAATAAATTAAAAAATAAGTAGAGTGTGTTTAAATATAGCATTCTCAGTTTTGGTCTAATCTTGAGAAATTGTATGTAAAATAATTTTTAAACTATGAACTCCTATCAGATAAATTAATGAATTAGGAGGACTATTTTAATGTTTAAAAAAAATAAAAAAATAAAGCACATGTGGATCTTTTAAATACAAATATACTTCATCCCTTTAGATTTTTATTTAAAAGGTCTAGGGCCAAAGCTTCTCAAAATATAATGTGTTACTACTCATCTAAGGATTTTGTTCCAAACATTGATTCTCTGACCGAGTAGGACTGGAGTAGGGCATGAGATTCTACATATTTAAGGATCTGTTACCACCATCTTGTTGACCATACTTTACATTAGAAAAGCTCTATAGGAGCGTTTCTTAAACTCTACTGCCATTGGAATCATGACGTTTAAATGCTCCCAGGTAGTTCTACTATGCAGCAAAATTTGGGAACCACTGTTCTAGGGTGAGGCCCAGGATAGCTGTTTGATTTTTAAATAACTTCAAAAATAATGCAGTGTTGAAGTGGCAGAACAGAATTAACATAGAAAATAGTCTAACAAATGAGCTTTTTTTTTTTTTTTAAAGATTTTATTTATTTATTTGAGAGAGAGAGAATGAGAGAGAGCACGAGCGGGGAGAGGGTCAGAGGGAGAAGCAGACCCCCCGCTGAGCAGGGAGCCCGATGTGGGACTCGATCCTGGGACTCCAGGATCATGACCTGAGCTGAAGGCAGTCGCTTAACCAACTGAGCCACCCAGGCGCCCACAAATGAGCTTTTTAAATGAGCTGTTAAGTAGTTAAACAAACAAAGCTTACCTGCAAGTGCTGTCTGTCAATGAAGAGAAACACGGACTGGTTAGGATTGTTGACAACAATTCCAGTCTTGTCCTTGCGGCTCAGTACATGCAGAAACTGTTTTTCATAGTCACCGTGATGAAACTCAAATTTGGCCTAAGGAAGAAATACATTTACATGTAACTACAAAGATGTTACCCTACCTAAAACATCTATTACATCTATATGCTGTCCAATATGGCAGCCAATCATGCCTACTTAAATTTAATTCATTAAATGCAATTTAAAATTCAGTTCTTCAGTAACTCTAGCCACATTTCAAATGCTCAATAATCCGATGTGGCCAGTGGCCACCATTCTGAACAGTCTACTGAGATATATTCCTTCATCACAGAAAGTTCTAGTGAACAGCACTCCATTATAGAATTTGACCTTCAAGAAAAACTTTGCATCAGAGTGACTCGATCCTAATTCTCAATGATTTTAGGTCAAATTCTATAAAACAAGATTTTCTTTCTTTTTTTTTGAGAGAGGGAGACAGAGCGTGCACATGTGGGGAGGGGGGAGGAGGAAGGGGGAAAGAGACAGAATATCTCAAGCAGACTCCCCGCTGAGCTGAGTCCAATCTCAAGACCCTTAGATGATGACATGAGCTGAAATAGTCAGACAATTAGCCGACGGAGCCACCCAGATGCCTCTAAAACGAGACTTTTCAAACCTATTTTGCTCAAGACTCCCAACTCAGTACTTTAATTAAGCCCAATGACTTCTCCCTCCTTTCTATTTACAAAGAATACCCACTATGGATGGGTTTTGCCAAGAAATATATTCCAATCTTAGCTGCACATCTCACTACTTATGTAACCTTGTACATATCCCCTAACTCTTCTAAACTTCACCTTCCTCTCCTGTAACTCCTTGATGGGTTCTAACCATCAAAACAGTTAATGAAATGAAACAGTGGGGCTTTAAAGCCCACACCTGAAATATAGTTCCAGTCCTCACACAGATGGGCTTGAGGATATATGAACCCCTCAAAAATGTTTAAAATGTTATGCACATTTTTCAGATTAAAAAAATTTTAAGTTATGAAGAACTATTACCAAATCAGAACAGTCTTTTACTCTTTTAACATGAGGAAGATCAACTCTATCCTCCCACAAAATGTCTGCGGAGACCAAATGCTGGGTGAAATGACTAGGCTAATGGAGAATTCAAGAAACGGAAATCTTAAAGAATCTCATATTTAGATAATGTTGAATTATTAAAAAAAATAAAAGACTGTTAGTCCAGTTGATTCAGTTTTTATTATCTCATTACGTCAAAGACTATAGGAAATACTAACATGGAAAAATCATCAGTTCCTGCCATCTAGAATTTTAGCACCCAGCTTTTCTTTCAAGCCATAAGATACGCTATCCCTACAAACGATTGCGTAAATATGATATTCAATTGTACCTCTGCACAAATTCAAATATTTATTGAACTCTTAGTATATGAAAAGAATGTCATTAAATACCAAAAAATATGAATAAGGTTATCCCACCCTTAAGGGGCTCTTATACTGCCCAAAAGGGCACAGCACATGCAAATATAAAACCTAACTTGCTTCAGATCTTTTCTAGAATAAGATGTCGTTATTTGTAAAACCCTAAAATGGGTTATCTTCAAAGTGCCATGTGAAGAAGGGAGAAATAACTAACACAGTAGGCACTGTGGGCAGTATTAGCAGGTGATTTTGGATTGGGCCTTGAAAGAGGACAGTAATTTTCCCTGGGGAAAGCACTCAGAAAAGGTAATTTGGGAAATGCCATTCCTGGAACAAGACCGACATAAACACGTGTCAAAAATCAGACTACTGCCTGGGGCACCCGGGTGGCTCTGTCGGTTAAGCATCTGACTTCCGCGCAGATCATGATCTCAGGGTCCTGGGATCGAGCCCCGACGTCCGGCTCTGCTCTGTGCTCATCAGTGAATCTACTTGTCCCTCACTCTCTGCCCCTGGCTCCTGCTCATGCACTGTCTCCCTAGTGAATATACAAAGGTTTGGGAAGGAACAGTCCACACCAAAAAGAAAACTCTAATTAAAGCAGCATGAAAGCAGTGCCCAGAAGTAACAAAGTATTTGAATAGTGTGATAAAAACTACCTGCAGCAAGAGCATTTAGGGATAAAGAGGAAATAAGAGATATTTTAATATCACCTCTCAGTACTCCACAGTACTCTGAATATAGCAGGAACTCGTTACTGAAACAACCTTTACTATGGTTCCTACTAAATCTCATTACTATCTAGATTTTCAAGCGCTTCAAGACCAAAAAAAAAAAAAAAAAAAAAAAGGGTTTTCAAGGGGCGCCTGGGTGGCTCAGTCGTTAAGCGTCTGCCTTCGGCTCAGGTCATGATCCCAGGGTGCTGGGATCGAGCCCCGCATCGGGCTCCCTGCTCGGCGGGAAGACTGCTTCTCCCTCTCCCACTCCCCCTGCTTGTGTTCCCTCTCTCGCTGTGTCTCTCTGTCAAATAAATAAAATCTTAAAAAAAAAAAAAAAAAAAAAGGTTTTCAAGTTAAAGTTGACCTTTCCTTTTCTCATTTGCCTTAAGAACTAAGTTATTTATATTTAAGCCTTCTCATTCAGGATCAGGATACTCATTTATTTTAAATTACTGGGGAAGTAAATTCATCTTTACACTGAACTTGTTTCCTGCAGTTGAACTCTAAAATTACACATTACCTCTATCCTACATAGTGCTTATATTCAGTCCATAATTTAAGGTTTTCATAGTACAGGGCACTTCCCACAGTACAGAGTAGCAAATTAAAAGCATAAACTTTACAGGATTTATGTCTTGACTGCCACTTAACTACATGATCTTGTGCTGTTTACCTAATCTCTAAGTGCCTCAGTTTCTTCCTTTGGAAAAGGAGGTTCCTATCTGCATAGTTCTCATAAGGATGAAAATTAAATGTATATAAAGTATTCAAGACACAGTCTAGCACAGTCAACACTCAATAAACAGCCATGATTTCAAAAAGTAGGACTTAACTTGAGACAAGACTATTTTAACAACAACTATTCCAAATAATGTCTCAGATGGAAAGATACAGTATTAGAAATTTTAAAAGGGGCGCCTGGGTGGCTCAGTCATTGGGCATCTGCCTTCGGCTCAGGTCATGATTCCAGGGTCCTGGGATCGAGCCCCACATCGGGCTCCCTGCTCAGCGGGAAGCCTGCTTCTCCCCCCCCCCCCCCCCGCCCCGCTTGTGTTCCCTCTCTCGCTGGGTCTCTGTCAAATAAATAAATAAAATCTTAAAAAAAGAAAAAAAAGAAAGACATTAAATATGAGTAATGCACCAAATTTTTTTTCAATGGAAATTTCTGAATTAAAAAAATAATAAAAATCCTAAGAGTGCCTCTCAGTTGAGGTGCAAGACCTGCTCTGATAAACATGCCTTACCATTCCTGTCTTCCTGCTTTTTATATCCAACTTCTATTCTCCAACAAGTTCATGTGAGTCAGATATTATCCACTGAAGACACACATAAATACAGAATGCTTTTACCTTTCTTTAGGCTATATATTATCTTTAGAACTTATTTCTGTCAAGTGAATCTTAGAAAAAGGAATAATAATTTGAGCTGATGGGTAGGAACATTACCATGGGGACAGGGGGAGTATACCAACTTGTCTATCATACACAAAAGCACCATAAAGATGGTTCATAGTAATGGATGAATGCAAATTTTTTCAATGATAACTTTGTATTTCTAAACAATCAGCCTAAAATAGGCATTTTTAAAAAGATTTTTTAAAAAAGACTATTTCTCTGAGAGAGAGAGAGGGAGGGAGAATGAGTAGGGGAGGGGCAGGAAGGGAGGGAGCAGCAGATGCTGAACCGACTGAGCCACCCAGGCGCCCCTGGGAAAGGGTTTCTGAACGCATTTCTTTTCTTAGATCAGACTCGTTAGAAAGCTGGATGGTGTGGGGGAGAGATCTTCTCAAGTTCATTCATAGGCCCTTCGACAAATCAACACAAATCTACCCTGAAAGATTTTTCTCTGGCCATTATTTTGAAGACACACTGGGGTAGTTAGGACGACCTCATTCTCAAGAGATTCTGTCACCCAAACGCTTTCTCCTCTTGTATCACAATATTCAAACAGATGGGAGCAACTTAGGAAGTAATAAAACCGATTAGAGTAATGCATATTCCCCAAAATTTTCTTAAGTTAGGCCCTATTCCAGAAGTTTTTACTCACTTAGCGCACACCACACTTAGAATAAAATACCTGAACAGGCCTAAAAGGCTCATCAGATTCCTTCCACCTAGAAAACAGGAGACAGACAATTTTCTCAATATCATTCCGAGGCCAAAGAATGAAATCCATCTCCTGAGTACAGCCAATTACATCCTATAAAAGGATTAAAGAAAAAATTACTTTCAGAGAAAACAAAGCTCTAACAAGGTATGTCACAAATTATAGGTTTGATTATAGAAACATTTCACAAGTACAAAAGGTCCACTATGTATCATTTTATATACCGAGAGGTAATAGGACTGTATATAATCTGAATCCCTCATGGCCTAATTCTAATTATCTCGTAGAGTCCACCTACACCACCCAGTCCAGTGTTGCTCACACCAAGACCTAAATTAATCAGCACATGGTGAAGACTCCAACTGAAGCTGATTTTTTTTTCTTGTGAAGTTCCTGTATTTTTATTTCCATTCTTCAAAATCAGAACGTAGTTAACATTTAAGCAAAGGTGTCTTGAAACTTCTAATATTACTCACATTCTTATTACAGCTGAAATGCTATTTTTATTATATACTTACAGAAAACTATTTTTTCCATTCTTGTTCCTTATCATAGTCCAGTGTATTAATTTTCAAAGGCCAATAAACCTTTTTCAGACCAGTACATGGTTCTCTTTAGCCTTCCCCAACCCCAGTAATTATGAGGATGTCTTTTCAAGTATGTTCATTTTAAATTCCAGTTGAGTTACAGAAGTTTAGAAGGTTGGGAACAATAATTCCTTCTACTTTAAGTTCCTTATTTATAAGGAGCATGATGTTAGTTCTCGCCCCAAAAAGAAAAATCTAATGAACAGTAATATAAAACATTATTCCCAGCAATAATACACACCATTATCAGCATAATACCCCAGAGGAAAAGTTATCCATGTTTTATCTGAAGTTAACTTTAAAAAAAAAAAAAAAAAGATTTTAAACCTGAGCTGAAGGCAGCTGCGTAACAGACTGAGCCACCCAGGCGCCCCTGAAGTCAACTCGTGACCACAGTAACTACCCATACTTAGGGGGGAAAATGCAAGTTTAACTCACAAAAACTGACCAAATCAAGACTGAAAAACAGAACCTACCCTTCTCATAGACTGGTATCGAGGAGCATGGAGCTGCACCACATCCTTCTGTAAAAGCTCTATGGAACTTTCCAAGGAATAGCTGGAATCTCGCACACCTTTCAGGATATTTTCTTCGTAATTATTTGTCATAACTGGTATAACCTCAGACACTTCAAAAAGTGCTGATTTTTTCTTCTAAAAGCAAAAAAAAAAAAAAAAAAGGTCTATTAACCCACCAGTAGCACATTGTCTTTTAACACCCAGTTCATATTACAATGTCATGTACCTTTACTCTAACTCAGCAAAATTATTAACTCAGGTAATTTTTGTACAGATTTTCAAATAGGTGGATCCTTCTGTTATTTCCCCAAGCCCCACTACCCCAACCACACACAAATAGGCTATTATCAGAATGTTTTACTGCATGGTTTTATAGTATCATGGTATCCATAACAGGTAACTTATTTTAAACAGTATTTCTTAAGCACTGAGAAAGAAACACTAGACACACCTACTGTTTAAAAAAAAAGTGATTTACTCTTGATATACTTTCATTTAACTGATTCTACATACAGATAAATTAAAATCTCAGCAGTTTAAAAACAAAGCTGTACAAATTAACATTTTTTTAACTCCTTAAAAGGGTTAAGTTCCATTACTCCTTTTAGATATAATATAACAACTGTCAATATATGAAACAAGAAAAAAAGTCTACCAAATTGAGTTTCAAATTTAGTTGTGACCAAGTGCTCATCAATATAGGATATAAAACTCATGAACGTACTCAGGACAATTGCCTGCATACTGTCCATTCCTAAGAGTAACAATGGGGTTTTATGGTGTTAAAGAACTAGATGGTACAACCTGGGGCATCTCATATATTAAATACCAAAATCTCATCTCACCACCTGTATCTTGTGTTTCTAGTGAGCTTACATTATAATATCCTCAGTTAAAATCTGATCGTATCAATTCTGCAGTCAACATATTAACAAGACAGAATGGAGAAGTAAATCCCTGGAGTACCCAATCTTGGGATAATCACTCCAAAACAAACCACTGTGAAACCACTTTACATGCTATCCCAGAGCTGCTAAGAGCATTCTTAAACACAGGCATACCTTGGAGATACTGCAGGTTCAGTTCCAGACCACAGCAATAAAGCAAGTATCACCGGGAGTTGAATTAATTTTTTGGTTTCCCAGTGCATATAAAAAGTATGTTTACACTACACTATTATCTATTAAGTGTGCAATAAGCATTTAGGTCCAAAAAAACAATGTACGTATCTTAATTGAAAAATAATGCTAAAAAATGTTAACCATCATATGGTTTCAGTAACTTGTAGTAACTGATCATAGGTCACCGTAACAAATACATTAATAAAAAAGCCTAAAACATTTCAAGAATTACCAAAACGTGGCAGAGAGACATAAAGTGAGCAAATGCTGTTGGAAAATGACGCTGATGGACTTAGTCAACCCAGGGCTGCCACAAACCCTCCATTTGTAAAAACCAAAATATCCACAAAACACAATAAAGTGAAGCGCAATAAAACTGAGGAATGCCTGTACCAATAAACTCTTTCATAAAAGAGTCAAGAATGGGATAAATACTCGGGAAACTTCCGAACATTAAGTACATACCACACTAAGAATATATTTCTAATTTGAAATTAGCTCACAACTTAGTTGCAAAAATCAAAGTAGTATTTCCTTATACTCATAACCTAATCTCATGTCAAACAGATTTAAAAATACTGCTTTTATCATGTTCTCGACTACTCACAACTCCTTATTTGCTATTTAACTGTGAAACTAATCCTGATTATGTTCCCCAGCCACCTCAAAGTTTAAATTTCCTCTTCAGGTCCTTTTGAATTTTAATAAATTGCACTTCTAAACACAAATTAACCATTTCAGTATGTAATTGTTCCTAAAAATTAAAGTGTACTGTATTTCATCAAATGTACCATGAGAAAAGGTACCTTTAGCATGAAGTTGAACAGACGATTTACTTTTAGCATATAAACATTTTGATTCTAATTCACCACTTTCAACTATCCCACTTTAGACAATCTTTAAATTCAGCTATAACGTTCTCTATGTAACTCCACATAAATGAAATTTCTTGTGAAACGTAAGTGAGAGTTTTACAATGTTGCTCACCCCAGGTTACCTAAAAAAGGACCCTCCCGAGCTTTCGATCATTTCCAACCCAAGGAGTACCCAAGCCTTCCATTCGTAGTTACACCGCAACTACACATGCAGAGAACGGCCCGGGAGGGTTCAGGTTAAAGCATACACGTAGATTTTTGTCAACCACTCTTTAAACTAATATACAGTTATTTACGGGTAACAAATAACTTAATATACACTTACAAAAATCACTTGTGCTAATTCACATTAAGAATTTTAAATTACCTTCTCCTTGAATACAAAGGCAATATACATCTTGAAGTCAAACTGGTCAGCTAGAGATTCTTTTTTCTTTCTAAGCTGAGCACGTAGTCTGTTCAGAGCTTGTTTCTTCCGGGAGTTTGGGTCCCCCATTTTGAAATACAGGTGGTACTAAAGCCTTTGGAAATTGTCACTAAACTATGGGCACTTTTTCTTAAGACTCAAGTACAACAGAAACAAGTCATTTTTTTCCTGCTAATATGATTGAATAGCTAAAATCACGACTGTAACCCAAAAACTGCACCTTCTGGCAATATTAGCAGACTGTCATATTACAGGGTCAAGAAACAAAAGCTGCTGTCCAGTCATGTTTGGACAATAACGTTAGGGGTTATGGGAAAAAGGAAGGGGAGGAAGGAAAGAAAGAGAGAAGAAAATACTTGGAACTAACTTTTTGGAAAACACATCTGGCTTAAATGCCAAAATAAAGGCTTTGGCGGGGAATGAAAAGTCTATTACCGGGATTTAGGTGTGCAATAAAACACAGCTGACACCAGTCCAATCCTTAAAATCCATCCGGATTTTCCCCCCTCTTTAGAGAAGGGATTATGAGAACGAACGGGGAAGGGGAAGTGTGATGATCCCTGCTTTCCAAATACCAAAATAAAAAAAAAAAAATTACAAAGAAAAAGGGAAAAAGAAAACCCCCCCAACCCCCCCTCCAAAACACCAAAACAGGGTAGGTGAATGAAACTGAAATATCCAATTGGATTTTACCCAGCCAGATCCATGGCTGTAGTACCTAATTAATTCTTCAGTTATCTCAGATTTCACTATTGCTATGTATTGTCAGTGCTTGTTATTGATTACACTTGGTGGTGAGCAAAGAGAAAAGTGCAAAATCGGCAGAGAAGGAAGGGGAGAGGTACAGGGCTTCCCTGCAATCAACTACAGTGTACACCGGGGGCGGACAGCTGTTGCCCAAAGGAGCCATGAGAAAAAACAGCGGAGTCATTACCAACTTCCCCATCACCCACATTTTCACCCCCAGGCGGCTGCTAATGCTGCTGCCATGGAAAATCATGATGGCAGAGAGAAAGGGGGTATATAATACGATATAATTATTCTTCCGGCTCTGTGGTTAGACCTGATTCATGCCCGGGATCCCAACACCCCCAGCCCTGCAGTGAGTCCTACATTCCCCAAGGGAGCCTTCCCTAGGAATGTGCCCCCGTTCAAGACCGTGGGGAGTGCGACTTATCTTCCTGCGAGCATTGCTGAGGCAAAGGTGGCGGGCTCTTCTCCAGACCCCAGGCGGTGCCCAGGGACCACCTGCCTTCCACCCCCCAGGTCCCACCCCCACCCTTTGCCTTCAGCGGCAGCGACTCACTCGCACCACGGGAGACACAGGATCACTCAGGTTTTCACTCATTTCATCGTGGAAACAATTCCCGCCCGGGTAGAGTAGGCGGGAGAGGGTAAATGGGAAGGATCAGTGGGAAAAAAAGAAAATAGTTGTGTTAATATTAATTACTTTTTGAAAGTATGCCCAGCCCACCCCCCCCAAAAAAAAAACCCCTGAAGTTCCCGGATTAGCGCTCTCTCTCTCTCACGTTGAACAGACCATGTTTCCCGAGTTTGGATAGTTTAGGGTGGGGTCATTAGTTTGCTTCCCGAGGGGGCAGGGGGTGGAACTGAGGCAGCTGGGGCGGGGGCGGGTGACGGGGAAATCCCCTCCCTGTCCCCGCGGAGACCGGGACTCACTGACCGATTCTCGGGCGGGGTTCGGGCCCTCTAGCCGCAGCCTGCGGGCGGAGCGGTGGCGGCGGCAGAAGAGGCGGCGGCGGCGGGGGCGCTGCTCGCAGCACGGGCAGGAGCCATGTCAAGAGAAAACCACCAGCCAACTGAGCCCCTCCATCCCCGCTGCAGTGCGCACTGTGACCGGGCCGCCCGCGCTGCTGCCGCCGCTCAGCCCCCACCTGGGACCCATAGTCTGGCTCGGCGCCCCGGGCGGCGGCGGAGGGAAGGACGCGGAGGCGGCGGCGAAGGCGAGAGAGAGAGGAGGAGAAACGAGGCGGAAAGAGGGGTAGGACTGGTCCTGGCGGCGGAGGGGGAGGGGAGGAAGGGGAGGGGAGCCCTGCGCTAAGGGTCTGTCAGCGAAGCAAACCCCCCAAAAGAAAGTTATTTCAGTTCAAGCATCTGCTCTCGAGTCTTTCTTCCCCCCGCGGTCGGGTTCCGGCTCTCAGCAAGAAGGTCGAGGAGACCCGGAGGGGGAAAGCCGAAGCGGAGGGTGAGCGTCCGCGGTGGCACAGCCTCGTTGCCCCCAACCGCTGGCTGCGGAAACGGCGGCGGCCTCGGGCGCCTCCCGGGTCCGGGGCAGAGTCGCGTTTGAGAAGGGAAGCGAGAACAAACAACTTAAAATGGCAGCGACGGCCGCTGCGTCACACGCCCCTCAGCGGCACCGCCCAGAACTCTCTGCGGCTGCGCACCGCGCGGGCCGCCACCATCTGCGCCGAGCGAGGGGGAGGGGAGGCTGGAGGCGGAAAGTGCTTTGTGCCAATCGAGCAGAGAGGAAAGACGGGCAGGGCGAGAGGCCGTGAAGAAGCTCTGAAAAGGGGGAGTCTTTGGATTTAGACTTCTTAGCTGATATTCCCGCCTCAGAGGGGAGTTTGAGGCTAGAGACGCCCCTCTCGTGCAGTATGGAGCTTCCATGGGGCGGGGCAAGGGACAACCCGTACTCCCACCGCCCCCTCCGTCAGGAAGTCCCAGCTCCTGAGTTGGCTCCTCGCTCCTCCCCCCGCGGTCGTCATAAAGCCACGCCCTCCTCGCTCCCGGACAAAGCACCCGGATGGAGTCGCTCTTCCGGGGTCTTGGCCAGCCCCTCCGACAGGTCTGGCCCGGACCGAGCGGAGCCGGGGGGCGGAGCGGAGGGGAACGCGGGGGCGGGGCGAGGGAGGGAGAGGGAAGTGTGTGTTGGAGGCCGGGGGAGGTCGCCGGGGCACCTCTCTGCGCTTGACTTCTAACCGACCGCAGGATCTTGCAGCGACAGGCGGACTGGGGGCCTCCGTGCCTGGAGGGTCAGCAGCGCGCTGCTGCGGGGAGACTCTTCCGCTGGCCCCACGCGGCTCCGTCCCCACCTCGCCACGCGCGCCGGCACGGGGGGCGGGCCGCGGGCTCCGGGGAAGGTCAAAGACGCCGCGGGAGCGAGCGTGGCCGCGGGGACCCCGGAGAACGGCGGCCGCGCCCGCCGCGCGAATTCGTCCCCGTGTCCGGAGTCGGTTGCCGCTGGGACCCGCCAGGACCTCAGGGCTGATCCCCTGCGCGTCCACCCGTTAGCACGATATGAAGAGGGTACTGCTGGACGTTTGCTGCTCGCTGAATCCCACGTCCTTGGCTCGCAGGACCGCTGATGTGCTGACGACGCAGTTCCATGTCAGTGATCAGCGAAGGTCAATACTTGACGGAAGCAAAGCTGTGCTCCTTTATGAACTAACCACTCACCGTGGTGAAATTTACGGTGCGTCCTCAAATTACTGCCCTTCACTTGGGGAAACCAAAATAGATTACCTGCAATAACCTTTTTTTTTTCCCACCCGTGAGCCAAAAGAATTAATTGGGAGCCACCCTTCCATATAAATTCTTGTCCAAAACTGAAGGATGAAGTTCCTGCGGTTTCCAAATTATTGCTAACCTTGAAAAGATGAAGCTAACATTTTGCTGGTGCTTCCCTGATCGATTTTAACAATCACGCACTAATGATAATTGGAGATGATCACAACTGAAGATTTAGGGTAGTTTATAACATTTTGGTTACCAAAAAAAGGTATTTAGAAAGTTAACACTGGTTCTTGTCTTTTTTTTTCTACCACCAATATTTATTTTTGTTAGAGCAGATTATAAATTCTCATCAGTATAAATATATATAACTTACATTTGCTTGTAAGACCAACATTCAAAAGTAAAGATGAGATGGGGTCTCGAGTTGTTACCAGAGGTCCAGTGGCTGCAACTGGCAGGAGGATGTTCTGTTCTTCACAAGTCGGGGGATGGACACACACACAGCTAATAAAACTAGAATCTCCATCCCCACAAAAACTTGCGGGGACAAAACCTAAAGGGCAAAACAAAACCTACCAAGATTCACATGACAAACCAACAGTAGTCTGCGCTCCAGTCTATTGCTATGATCGTCATTGTCACCTTAGTGTCAAAACAAAGTAGAGGATTAACAGAAGGAAACTGCAGCAGTACATAAAAGAAAATACATATTCTCTGTAGAGTCTATTTAGTTTGATTTTGTTAAATAACGACATTAGAATTTCACAGGTTTTAAAACCAGGACAATACTGCTCTTTGATTTTCTTTCTTTTTTTTTTTAAGATTTATTTATTTTAGAGAGAGAGTGCATGAGTGGGAGGAGCAGAGGGAGAAAGAATCTCAAGCAGACTCCACACGCTGAGCATGGAGCCCCTCACAGTGCTCGATCTCACCACCAGGAGATCACGACCTGAGCAGAAACCAAGAGGCGCCGCTCAACCAGCTTCACCAGTCAGGCGCCCCGGATTTTCTTTAAAACTCCAACCCAGTGGCTCTGTTGCTCATATGCATGATTTGTTGCTGCAATGTGCTACGTAAAATGAATGGTACCAAATAAGCTAGGGATCCCATCTGCAAGCCCCAGCCTTTCCCCCGACTGCAGTAGGCATCACTGATAAATCAATCTTGTGTACAATTCCTTACGGCTAACCCTTTCACCTTCGGCAAGGTTACTTACAACTCCTACAACTTTTTAATATTGAGAACTATTTAAAATATTCTTAATGCGTAAACACAAACATTTGGACTTAAACCAGGAAAAACAACAAAGATTTTGGCTTTTTTGATAAATATTTATAATATTTATTCTTACTTAAAGTGAAAGCTCAGCTTTACCCCTGAAATGTAGCTCTGCTAGGCAGCTGCTGATGTGCCCTCTTGGGAATTCTGCATAGCCTACCTCTTGTCCCCAGCCCAAGCACAGGCCACCATGGTCTTGATCTCTAAGGCCAGTACTGAGGATGGCAGGTGAATGGCTTAAAAAACAAGGGAAATCATTTTGCTTCCCACACTGTTTTATATTCCAGTAAATACGCTTTGAATACAGATTCTTGTTCAGATACTTCTGCCTCTCCATTGTCAGAGATTTGTAAGGGGCTATGGGAGTCAGAGGGGAACAGAGGGCAACATTTCCTTGACTTCTTTAGCCTAACTGCAAGACAACTCTTCTCTAGGAATGCTTTTTTTCCCCATTTTTCTCAAAATCACCTCCCACAGAACTCTGCCTGGACATGCTCCTTGGGACCTTTGGGACTAGTGAAAAGTATACTGATTGGAAACACAAAGTTCCCTTTGCTCCTTTGGCCTCTGCCCCTGCCCTTGCCTAAGTACAGACAAAATACAGAGGCCACAGAGACTGCTTAAAGCTCAATTTCAAACGTCTTCTGTAAGTCACTGGAGAAAGGGTTGGTGGAAGAGGGGTTAGTACGCTGCCTGGACTGGGCTTTCTAATGCTGCCCACTGGGCTTCCAAAGGATCCATGGGGCAGGTGCCTGCAGGCCCCTCTGCGTGCTTATCTCCTGAGGCCAACCTGCCATCATCTAACACTACTAGAACCGTTGAGGTGCTGAGCACGCGGCTTCAAGAAGGGACTGGAAGCAGCCTGCTCGTCTCAGACTGAGGGAATGCCTGCCGCTTGACCAGCCTGGGAGACGGAGGGGGGTGGGCGGCCTGAGGGTGGCCTGCGGCGCCAAACACGTTGGATACGGTCTGGGAGGGAGTGATGCCCACCACAGGCACATTCAGGGCTGGGCAGGGCATCCTGGTGGCCACAGGATAGGACGGGGCAGGGACATAGGCTGGCTGCAGGGGTGGGACCACGCCCACTGGCACGGGCTGAGAGGTGAGCAATGCATTTCCTGGGAAAGGCCGCGCTGGTAGGGTAATAGCAGTGAATGGAGGAGGCTGGACAACTGGCTGCAGAAGGACAGCTGAGGGCTCTCGAACCCCTCTTCTAACCGGCGGTCAGTTGTGGCAGAGTGCTTCTGCGACCAGCCCGGAGAGACCCGGAGATGCAGCGCCAGTAGACCGACCGCTCTCCGTCCCCGAATGTGGGGCTGCCGTTGTCTTGTTCGCAGCGTTGGGGGCCTGGGCACAAGGGTTCGTTTCCGCACAGACACTGCTGTTGGTGCGAGAGCAGTGAGGTCTGGCTTAGCAGCAGGACCACGGAAGGCTGAGTCAGTGTCATTATCTTGAATGTCAGGAGATTGCGAAGCTACCCGTCACTGGCTTGGTCCTCGGGGCGGATGGGAGGACCTCTGGGGGCCCTGGGAGGACGTGCTGAAGGCACCAGGGGTCTGTGAGCGCGGGGAGCTGATACTCTCTGCTTCCCCTCCCACTCCTGGCACTTCTTGGCATCTTGGATTTGTTTCAGACTCTCCTCTCTTACTGTTTGCTCGGTGGCGGCTGTGACACGGAATGACCCTTCCCTCATCACTGGCATCAAAAGTAGCAGTCACTCTGTATTCCTTCTCCTGCTTCTGCTTCCGTCCTAAACAGGCCGCAAAAGCAGAGCCGACTGCGTGGCTCAGTCCTTCACCTGTGTCCTTGACGGCCAGGAAGCAATGACAGATCCAGCGCCCAGTGGTGCCGTCACGACTTATGTCAGAGAAGGCTCTATCAAAGGTCCTCTGTGGGGCACAGGAAGAAACTGTTTCTATTGTCTGCTCAACTGTGAGGTCCTCGGTTTTTTCATCCACAACTCTGAGTCCACCTGCTGATGCCCACAGGACTGCCTTCCCTGCTTTCTTTCCAGTTTTTCCAAAGAAGCCTTGGGAGAACTGCCTTTCAGCTTTCAATCTTTCAACAGCATCTTCACCGATGCGCATTCCTCTTGACTTGTCAACTTCTGCGAGGCCACGGTCCTTCACTGGGAAGCGACATTGTCCAGTACGAACCCCTCCTTCATCTGCTGTCTGCCACTGGTGTGGACGACTGGCCTCTGGAACCTAAATGTCTTTCTTTCTCCTAAAACTTTGCCATAGTTTCTTCATTTTACTTTTTACAAGCTGGCTCTGAGTCTTGGCTGTGCCCTTTACACCCTGTGTGACTCTGGACAAGCTTCGTAACCCCCCCAAGCCTCAGGTTCCCCATCAGTCCTCAGTGAGGTGTCTGAGGATGGCTGGTACACCAATATTCCGATCTATGGATGTGAATCGAGATCTTGGGTCGCAACAGCAGCTACGCGGGACCTCCTCTCTGGAAGAAGTTGCTCAAGCCCCAAGTCTGCCCCTGCCCCCGACCAACTCCAGAGCCAATGCCGAGACTCGGCCCCCGGTCGCCACCACGCACCACCACCTCCCCCATGACAACAGGCCCCTGGTTCATGCTTGCTGATCTGGCCCTGACTTGTACCCATGTCATCCCCATAGGAGAGTTCTTTTAATAACAGCTACATTCCATAAAATTTACCTAAAGTGTACACTTCGATGGTTTTTAGTATTTTCAGAGTTGTCCAATCATCACCGCAATTTTAGGACATTTTCATCACCCAGACAAGGAACCCTGTACCCATTAGCAGGTACTCCTCTTCTTTCTCTCCCTCAGTCTTAGGCAACCATTAGCCTATGTTCTGTCTCTGTAGATTCGCCTTCTCTTACATTTCATATAAGTGGAAGCACACAATGTGTGTTCTTTTGTGACTGGCTTCTCAGCATAATGGTTCATTCATATTGTGCTCTAGTATGTTTCAGTACTTAATTCCTTTTTAATGCCGAGTAATAGTCCACTGAATATTTCATATTTTTTAATTGAGATAAACTTATATGTAAGTTTCAGGTATACAACATTATAATTCGATATTTGTGTACACTACAAAGTGACCACCCCCAAAAGTCTAGTCACTACCCATCACCATACAGCTGAGCCCCTTTACCCATTTCGCCCAGCCTCCAACCCCCTTCCCTTCTGGCAACCACCGCTCTGTTCTCTGTATCTATGAGTTTGTTTTCCTCTTGTTGGTTCGTTTGTTTTACTGTTTAGGCTCCACTTATAAGTGAAATCATACATCTGACTTACTTCACTTAACATAATACCCCAAGGTCCATCCATGTCGCTGAAATGGTAGATTACCTCCCTTTTTATTAAGGCCGAATTGTATTCTATTGTATCTATACACCACATCTTCTTTTTTAAAAAATTTATTTGAGAGAGAGAAAGAGACAGAGAGAGAACACAAGCAGGGGGAGGGGCAGAGGGAGAAGCAGACCCCTGCTGAGCAGGGAGCCCGTTGTGGGGCTCGATCCCAGGACCCCAGGATCATGACCTGAGCCAAAGGCAGACACTCAACTGACTGAGCCAGCTAGGCGCCCCAAACACCACCTCTTCTTTATCCGTTCATCTGTGGATGGACACTTGGGGCTGCTTCCCTAACTTGGCTATTGTAAACAATGCTGCCATGAACATAGGGGTGCATATATCTTTTCCAATTAGTGCTTTCATATTCTTCAGATTAATCATCTTTCGTTTATCCACTCACCAGCTGATGGATATTTAAGGGTTTTTTTTTTTCTCCTTTTTGGCTATGAAGAATAATATTGCTATGAGCATTTGATTAAAGGTTTTGTAGAGACATATGTTTCCAATTCTCTACAGAGAGAAATGAATTGACCTAGCAGTGAAATTACTGGGGCAAATGTTAACTCTATCTTTAACCATTTGAGAAACTGCCAGACTGTTTTCCAAAGTGATGGCACCATTTTACATTCCTATCAGCAGTGGATGGGGACTCCAATTTCTCCACATCCTTGTTATTATCCCTCTTTTTGATTCTAGCTATCCTAGTGTATGTGAAGTGGTATTTCATGGTGGTTTTGATTTGCCTTTCCCTAAAGATTAAGGCTGTGAAGCATCCATTCATGTGCTTTTGGCCATTTTTCTGTTTTCCTTGGAGAAATTTCTTCTTTTTTTAATTTATTTTTTAAATTTAAATCCAATTAATTAACATAAAATGCATTATTGGTTTCAGAGGTAGAGGTCAGTGATTCATCAGTCTTATATAACACCCAGTGCTCATTACATCACGTGCCCTCCTTAATGTCTATCATCCAGTTTCCCCATCCCCCCACCCACCACCACTCCAGCAACCCTCAGTTTGTTTCCTATGATTAAGAGTCTCTTATGGTTTGTCTCCCTCTCTGGTTTCATCTTGTTTTATTTTTTCCTCTTTTCCCCTATGATCCTCTGTTTTGTTTCTTAAATTCCACCTATCAGTGAGATCATATGATAATTGTCTTTCTCTGACTGACTTATTTCGCTTAGCATAATACCCTCTAGTTCCAACCACGTCGTTGCAAATGGCAAGATTTCATTTTTTTTTTTAATTTTATTTATTTATTTGACAGAGAGAGAGACAGTGAGAGAGAGGGAACACAAGCAGGGGGAGTGGGAGAGGGAGAAGCAGGCTTCCCACCGAGCAGGGAGCCCGACATGGGGCTCGATCCCAGGACCCTGGGATCATGACCTGAGCCGAAGGCAGACACTTAATGACTGAGCCACCCAGGCACCCCAAGATTTCATTTTTTGATGGCTGAACAATATTCCATTGTATATATATACCACATCTTCTTTATCCATTCATCTGTTGATGGACATCTTGGCTCTTTCCACAGTTTGGCTATTGTGGACATTGCTGCTATAAACATTGGGGTGCACATACCCCTTCGGATCCCTACATTTGTATCTTTGGGATAAATACCCAATAGTGCAATTGCTGGGTCATAGGGTAGCTCTATTTTCAACTTTTTGAGGAACCTCCATACTGTTTTCCAGAGTGGCTGTACCAGCTTGCATTCCCACCAACAGTGTAGGAGGGTTCCCCTTTCTCCACATCCTCGCCAACATCTGTCGTTTCCTTTATTCAGAGATTTTGTCCATTTTTTTAGTTGGGTTGTCTTTTTATTATTGAGGTGTAAGAGTTCGTTATTCTACATATAAGTCCTTATCAGATATATGATTTCAAGTATCTTCTCCCATTCTGTGGGTTGTGTTTTCACTTTCTTGGTGCTGTTCTTTGGAACACAAAAGTTTTAAGGTTTGATGAAGTCCAATTTATCTATTTTTTCTTTTGTTGTTGCTTATTCTTGTGGTGTCTTATCTAGGAAACCACTGAAAAGTTTTTGCATCACTATAATCATGAATCATGAAAACAGGAGCAGATGTCGAGGTAAAAAACGAAGTTTCCCATTTCAGCTACTAAGAAACAGAATTGGAGATTCTTGGTCACAGCTGAACAACTCCTATAACACTGTCTTCTGAGGGTCTGTGTCACGTCTCAGTGAGATGAGTCAAGAAATATCAGCAATGTGCCCTGGAGGAAGAAAACACTTCTAGCTCAATTTTCTCTACAATTTGGAAGGGCTTTAAAATTGGAAGGATAATCAAAGGGAATACATTTTTAAAAAGCCATGACCGCAATGTTCTGATGAAATTCAGATAAAAGTCAGATAGAACTCAGTTAAAATTTAGCTTCGTTAACAATGGAAAAACCACCCAATCACGTTAGAAATGGCTTCTTTGAGTTAGGCTGCTTCTAACAGTGGGATTTGTGGAGTGAGGAGGATGGCACCTTGATTAAAAATATCTGCTTAGGGGCACCTGGGTGGTTCAGTCGTTAAGCGTCTGCCTTTGGCTCAGGTCATGATCCCAGGGTCCTGGGATCGAGCCCCGCATCGGGCTCCCTGCTCCGCGGGAAGCCTGCTTCTCCCTCTCCCACTCCCCCTGCT
This sequence comes from Halichoerus grypus, assembly GCF_964656455.1. NCBI lineage: Eukaryota > Metazoa > Chordata > Mammalia > Carnivora > Phocidae > Halichoerus > Halichoerus grypus. Next base: position 140,934,680 of record NC_135720.1, read on the forward strand.
TGTGTTCCCTCTCTCGCTGTGTCTCTGTCAAATAAATAAATAAAATCTTTAAAAATAATAAAATAAAATAAAATAAAATAAAAATATCTGCTTAATCTCCCCTTGGAGGGTTTAAATGGCACCATTAGATACATCGTGTAACATCTTCTTAGTTGGAAAGCAGGTACCACCACAGGTTACATTTTTAGTAAGAGAACACTTTATGAAGGTTCTGTGCTAGCTCGCTCCCTGGATCCAGAAGGCTCCAAGTCTAACCTCCTGACCTCTAGGCAAGCCACCTCTTCTGGGTTCATTCCAAGTCAGGAAATGATTACTCAAGCATATGCTTACATAGCCTACATATAGGATAGTAAGAAAGCCAATGAAGTGTTTAACAATTGTTCTTCACTCTTCTAAAAGGAACCAGATAATTTACCTTTAAAATATACGTTGTCTGCACACGGCTTCTCTTGTCTTAGAAAAAATCTGGTTTTCTCAACATCTCCCCTCATACTTATGACCATGCTAGATTTTTCAGGAATTCTCAAATATTTTGTTCTTTCATTAGTGCTATTAAGTTTATGAGACATGGTCTTGACTTTTGGTCATATTTATGATACAAAGATTAATAAGCACGATACAGGACAAGTTTATGCTTAAACTATGCAGGCCTGGAGAACTATCTCTGATACTCTACAATTTGATCCTAGAACCAGCAGCACCAGGGACCTGGTCTCCAAATTTCAACCATATAGGTTTATCACCTAAGATAACTATGATAATGTGGGCTAAGAAAAATTGCACAGTCCAACAGAGCTTATTCACGGCATAGACTCTAGCACATACAGCCTTCCCATCCACAACGGAGTCACAAGGTTACTAAACAAAAATGATATAAAAAGGAAAAATAAACTATGTTTTGAGACCTTTGCTGGGGTGGGGGTGGGGGAGTAGGAAGTTTCTTAATTTCTCCTCTAATCTGAGCCTAATTTCATGTGGGCCCAAGCTAGGGAGGTCAGTACTCATTTGCAGGCTGACAGTGGGCTATTTGTTTAGTGAAGGCCTAAAGCAAGATAGAGGCTTGGAAAATGAGATTTGGCCAGGTTGCCAGCATTGTCCCCAAAATTGGAATGTGGTTGAGAATCCAAGGAATATGCATATGAATACTCATACTGTACCATGGATTTTCTTTATTTTTTAACCTTTTTTCTTTCCCCACTCCCTTTCTCTCTCTCTGTTTTTTATTTTCTACTTCTCGAACTCTTGGCAGGAGGCTTGGTTTCTCACCATGTGGGCTTCTCGTAGGACTTCTTGAGTGCCCTCAGAGCATGGTAGTGGCTTGTCCCAGAGTGAGTGATCTCAGAGAGAGAGAGATGAAAGCCACACTATCCTTTATGACCCAGGCTTGGAAGTCACCCTCCATGACTCCCACATTGCTTCCACAAGTCAGCTCTATTGGGGTGGGAAGGAAGTGCACATGAATACCCTTGTGTTCAGAGTTGGGGATCACTGGTGCCATCTTGGAGGCTGACTACTATAAATATCTTTTGTGTTGTGTACAAAACATGCGAGGGAACTTATCAAAGACCTCCAGTTCTATCATAGTTAGGATAGACTAGGCCAGAAGTCAACACACTTTTTCTTAAAGAGCAATAGTAACTATTTTCAGCTGGCAGGCTATATGGTCTCTGTTGTAATTAGTCAGTTCAGTGGCAGCATAAACAAGACATAAGCAAATTTGCATGTCTGGGTTCCAATCAAATCTCATCAAAACAGGCAGTTGGCCCATTGGAGGGAGTTTGCTGACCCTGAGCAGCAATAATTTATGCTCTGTGGCTTAAACCACAAAGGTTTATCACTCACACTATTTCCAAAACAGGTCTGCAGGGAGACTGTTCATTATGGACTTTGAGGAATTCAGAATTATGGAATACCACATGCTTCCACAACCACTGAAACAGAAAACAGGAATATGGCAAATCCCTCACGGGCTTTGAAAGCGTCCACCTGAAATGACATCACTCCTACTCTCATTTCTTTGGTCAAAGCAAGTCACGTGGCTACCCTTAACTTCACTGGATCCCAGCAGTATGACCGTTCCATGTGCCCAGAGGAGAGGGAAGCAGATCTATTTGGTGAACAGCAGTGATTACCACCAGAACCATATTCTTTCTTTTTTTCTTTTTTTATTTTTTATTTTTTATTTTTTTTAAAGATTTTATCCACTTATTTGTCAGAGAGAGAGAACACAAGCAGGGGGAGAGGCAAGCAGAGGGAGAAGCAGGCTCCCTGCCGAGCAAGGAGCGCGATGTGGGACTCGATCCCAGGACCCTGGGATCATGACCTGAGCCGAAGGCAGCTGCTTAACCGACTGAGCCACCCAGGCGTCCCTCTTTCTTTTTTTTAAAGATTTATTTTTTGAGAGAGAGATTGAGTTCACAGCTTGGGGGAGGGGCAGAGGGAGAGGGAGAGAGAAACCCAAGCAGACTCAGTGCTGAGCACGGAGCCCAGAATGGGGCTTGATCCCACAACCCCGAGATCACAACCTGAGCCGAAACCAAGAGCTGGAGTCTCAACCGACTCTACCACCCAGGTGTCCCCAGAAGCATATTATTTCTTACTACTTGTTCTTGTTCCACCACTAGACCTCTTTCCTTTTAACTGAAGATTTTATTTATTTGGCAGAGAGAGAGAGCACAAGTAGGGGGAGCGGCAGAGGCAGAGGGAGAAGCAGTCTTCCTGGGATCATGACCTGAGCCGAAGGCAGATGATTAACCGACTGAGCCAATGAGGCGTCCCTATAAAGTCTATTTTTAAATCACATTTTGCTATTTTGCTTTTCCCAAGCCACTCTCACCTCAATTGCTTCAACTCTGGTGGATCTGTCTATTGCCCTGGCTTTCAGCAGACATTTACACTTTATAACTTACATTTTTTTCCTTAGTGAAGAAAAATCAGCATTTCCTTTGCCTGAAATGGAGCATCCCTAATTCAGCTTTCAATTAAAAGATAAGTGTTTTACTGTTTCCAGCAGAAAAAAATATAAGCTATTATCTACTTTCTTTCTTGCAAATAGCGGGGAAGTTAACCAATTACAAATACTTATTGAATATCTATTATATATGCATACTGTGCTATGTGTTTTGAAAGACAGAGAAAAATAAATTCTTGTCCCCAAAGACTTTTTAATAGTTACCAACATAATAATGAACATTTGAAATAAGAGTGAGCAATACTGGACTATATAATTAAGAGCTGAATTGTGAACAATAGGCATTGAGTTGAATAATAGTATAAGATAAAAGGGAGGCCAATGAAAGATGAATTAAATAGATGGGATTCATGCAGGAATACGCTCAAGTTCGCTTCAAAAGTTGGGAAGAATTTCACTAGGTTAAGGTGGGAGAAAAGGGAAGAGAAGAAGGAAGTTTCTGAAAAAAGGAACACAATAACCGAGGGCACTGAAGGTGGATGCGAGTCTGGCATATCCATGAGAGAGTAAAGATATCAACCCAAATCCAATGAAAGATGCCCATTTAGAAAGAGCAGGAAATAATTTAGTAAAGATAGAATGAAGCTTTAGTTCTAAATGGCAGCCACTTGTCTCCCCCCTACTTCCAATACACAATTAAAAAGAACAGTAAATCATTTTTTTAAATGAATAAAGCCATAACAGCTATGAGAAATGAGAAAAGAGCAATCAGCAGACAATAGCTTGTATATAATACCGATGGACTGATGCTGGGGGGGGTGAGTGGTAGCAGCCCAGCAAAGCCCTCCCCTCTCTGGCTCCCCATTTTTCCATTGTAATAGGAAGCCTCCCTGTGTAGCAAGCTCTGCTCATGAACACAGAACTTCCTGCAGCCTCTTCTGCTTTCTGGGTAATTCGTGAGCAGGAAAACAGTTCCATATGCAATAGTACAGGAAACACATCTAAAAAAAATCAGCTTATTTTCTCTTTTTTAAATATAAAAAACACCCCCCCCATCACTGGGCACGGGAGGGAAATCAGTTACATAAAAAAAACCAAAAACAAACAAACAAACAAACAAAACCAGAAGAAGCAAAAGTAAAGGCTGACCTCACAAGGACCAATCTGGGTAACAGAAAAATAATTTTCCACACCTCTAGTTAATATTTTTGGAGGTATTCTAGATACAATAAATACCTAAAGTAAAAACAAGATGCCATAAATAAGGAACAATTAGAGAACAAGAAAGAGTACTTGGAAATTAAAAATATGCTTGCCAAACTTTAATTTTTTCTACAAAGGTAGAAATATGACATGAGAGAAAAAGAGAAAGACAAAAAGTAAAGAGAAAATATAAAAGAACTGGAGGTCTGAAACAGGTCCACAACACAACCAATACGTGTTCCAGAAAGAGAGCCCAGAGAAAATGCAAGGATAGAAGTTATTATAGAAATCACTGAAGAAAATCTACCAAAGCTAAGATTGAAAGAGGATACTGAGAGATTAGCAGGATAATATTAGATGTACTAAGGAAAAAAAGAAGATCCAGAGAGCACTGAAAGAGGGAAGAAATCGGTCACCTTCAAGGGAATAATCAGGCTATCTGCAATTATTAGACATCAGAAAACACTAAAAAAATTTTTTAAATGTATTAAAACAACTGGATATCCATATAGAGGAAAAAGAAGAATCCTGAGCCCTACCTCAAACCATACATGTAAACTGAGATGAGTTCCTGACTAAACATAATAACTACAACAAAAAGATGGGAAAAAACACAGGAGAATATATATCTTCATGACTTGGGGGTAGGAAGGACACTGAAAGCAAAAGCTGTAAATGGAAGAATTGATAAATTCATCAATTTTAAAACTTCTGTTCATCAAAAGATATTGTTAAGAAAATGAGTAGTCAAATCACAGATTGAGAAAAAAATATTTCCAAAACATACTTGACAAAGTTCTAAAATCCAGAATATATAAAGAACGCTGCAAGAAAAGAAAAAAAAAAGACCCCTACAATTCAAAAAAGATAATCCATGTTTTTATTTTTTATTTATTTTTAAAGATTTTATTTATTTATATAGAGAGTACATGTGATTGGGGGAGGAGCAGAGGGAGAGGGAGAGGAAGGGGGAAAGAATCCTTAGCAGACTGTGGGGCCATCCAGGTGCCCCAGATAATCCATGTTTTTAAATGAGTGAAAGATTTAATTAGATACTATCTAAAGGAAAATTCACAAATCACACATGAAAAACTGCTCAAAATCATTAGAAATTAGGAATGAAAAACTAAAACCAAAATGAAATACCATTACATAGTCACCAATATGGCTGAAATTGGGAAGACTGACAACAAATGTTGGCAAGGGCTGTGGAGCTCCTGGAACTCTCATACTTTGTTGGCAGGGCTATAAAACAGGAAGACCGTTTTGGCAGAAGATCTGAAGGTCCTCATAAAATGAAACTACTCTATGACTTCACAACTCCACTCCTAGCAATCTGTCCAAGAAAAATGGAAACTATGCCTACCAAAAGATGTGTGCAAGAATGTGTGTAGCAGCTTTATTCATGAAAGCTGGAAACTGGAAACAGTCCCCGTGCATCCATCAGTAGAAAAATGGATAAATGGTGGTACATGCATACAATGGAATGGATAGAGACCACAACACGGATGAGTATCAGAAACATGATGCTGAAGGAAAGAATCCTTACACAAAAGTGTGACTACTGTATGAGTCCATCTACATAATGTCCTAAACAGAGATAGTGAATCCATGATGAAAACAAATCAGAACAATGGTTACCCCTGGTTACCTCTGGTGCAGGGATTTACTGGGAAGGGATAGGAGGGAAGGTGCAATGTTCTGTATCTTGATATGGGTCTGGGTTGCAGTGTCAAAACCCACTGAATGGTACACTTCAAATTTGGCATTTTGCAGTCTAGAAATTTTAGCTCAAATGAAAAAAATTGTAAACAAATATCAAATTCTAGGTAATGATATGCATGCTGACGGGTCTGGGAGTCAAGGGCAGGGTCGTCTGCGACTTATTTTGAAATTCTGGGAAAATAAGATGGATCAATAGATGAACAGAGGGATGGATAAATGGATTTTAATAAAGCAAATATAATGTTAATCATAGAATCTAAGTGATAGATGGGTGTTCAATATAAAATTCTTTCAATTTTTCTGTACTTTCAATTTTTTCATAACGTAGGGATAAAAGAAAACAATGAAATATTACTTTCAACATTTTGGAAGAAAATTATAAACCTAGAATTTTATGTACAGATGAACTGTCAATCAAACTACTGATAAAGTTATTTTAGGCTTTGCAAGAAATCATGAGTTTTTTTGCCTACCCAGAATCACTTAGGACACCATCTCTTCCTCATCCATGGGGTAGGGTCATCCTACCTCTCAACCTTAGGGGTGGGCAGGTGACCCAGGTTTGGCCAATAAGCTCACTTCATGCCCTGGGCCACAGAGATTGTTCAAACACGAGCCAAGCAAGGTCCATTAAGAGACTTCTTTGGGGATTTTACTGGAACTGTCAGTAAAGTAGTTTTAGTTTTGCTGGGATCACAGTCTGTGAAGAAGACATGAGCCTGGAGAGATGCTGGAACCTATCTTTGCCAGCACATGAGGTAAGCTTGCTTGAGCATGAAGCTGGCCTAGAAGGAAACAAATGCAAGCATGCAAAAGAAGAAACAAGGCAGTGATGACACTGTTTGAGCTCCTGGATTCATTGTGGATCATAATTCTCTCGTTCTTTAAATTACAGTGGAGAAAATTATCTATCTATAGATTTTATATAAATTCAAATTAATTAACATATAGTGTATTATTAGTTTCAGGGGTAGAATTTAGTGATTCATCAGTTGTATATAACACCCAGTGCTCATTCCATCACATTCCCTCCTTAATGCCCATCACCCAGTTACCCCAATCCCCTCCCCTACAGCAACCCTAAGTTTGTTTCCTGTGATTAAGAGTCTCTTATGGTTTGCCTCCCTCTCTGTTTTTATGTTATTTTACTTTTCCTTCCCTTCCCCTAGGTTCATCTGTTTTGTTTCTTAAATTCCACATATGAGTGAAATCATATGGTATTTGTCTTTCTCTGACTTATTTCACTCAGCATTATACTCTCTACCTCCATCCAGGTGGTTGCAAATGGCAAGATTTCATTCTTTTTGGTGGCTGAGTAATAGTCCATTGCATGTATATGTGTATATATATATATATATATATATATATATATATATATATAAAATACATCTTCTTTATCCATTCATCAGTAAATGGACACCTGGGCTCTTCCCATATTTTGGCTACTGTGTATTTTTAAAAAATATTTATTTACTTTAGAGAGAGAACAAATATGCATGAGTGGGGGGAGGGGCAGAGGGAGAAAACCTCAAGCGGCCGCCTCACTGAGCACGGAGCCCAATGCGGGGTTGATCCCACTACCCATGAAATCATCACCTGAACCGAAACCAAGAGTCAGATGCCCAACTGACTGAGCCACCCAGGAACCCCCAAATATTAATAATATAGTGAGAAAATCATATTTTCCCCTTGGTCGTGAGTTGAACAGTACCCCCCCCTTAAATTCATGTCCACATGGAACCTCAGAATGTGACATTATTTGGGCATGGGGTCTTTGCAGATATAACTAGTTAAGGATCTGGAGGTGAAGGCATCCTGGATTTAGGGTAGTCTTTCTATGAGGAGGAAAGGACACACACAGTCACAGGGAAGGAGGCCATGTGAAGAGGGAGGCAGAGACTGGGGTATTGAAGCTGCAAGACAAGGAAAGCCAGGACTGCCGGAGCCACCAGAAGCTGGAGAGAAGGAAGGATTCTCCCCAGAGCCCAGAGACACCATAGCCTTGCTGACGCTGTGATTTCAGGCTTCCAGTGTCCAGAACTGTAGGAGAATAAACTTCTGTTGTGCTAAACCACCTGGTCTGTTATCACTAGGAAACAAAAATACCTCTCAATAAGGAAAAAAAAAAATTAGAAACACTAAAAGCAAAATGTCCAAACGTGAAGCAAACTAAAATGTGGCAAGATTTTTGAGCAACTGGTAGAATGAAAGAAAAGAGGATGTGTTTGTACAGATGTTAAGAGCATAGTGTTTTGAACAGTCCAGGGATGGTTAACAACGGATCTTAGGGGGAAAAGTCTACTCCTGGCACAGTATTTGGCTCCACCGTGAACAATATTTATGTAGTCATAACGGAAGGCCTATGTATTGACATCATATTTTCAGAATAAACCCATAAACATAAAGCTCTTAAATACTCTCACACACAGACTGTAAATGTGCTCATCCTTGACAATGTGAAGCTAAAGATCTACCTGATGGAAATTGTTGGTGGAGTGCGTGACTCTTGATCTCAGGGCTGTGAGTTTGAGCCCCATGTTGGCATAGAGTTTACTTTAAAAATAATAATAATGATAATAATAATTAATAAATTATAAAATTACCATCATTTAAAAAACATTCTTTTTTTTTTTTTTTTTTTTTAGGTAGGCTCCATGCCTGGCATGGAGCCCAATGCAGGGCCTGAACTCATGACCCCAAGATCAAGACCCAAACTGAGATCAAGAGTCAGATGCCCAACCAACTGAACCACCCAGGTGCCCCCCAAAAAATTCTTAAACAAAAAAAAGTTGAAAAATGGAAGGAGAAAGAGAAACGGAAGAACAAGAGCCCTAGTAATCTCACTTTACTTTGTAAGGAATTAAGAAATACTCTCAAATGTCGGATGGCAAGAAAAAAGCTCAGGACTAAAAATAATTTATAACTATCAAAAATTGGAAGGCAGAATGAGGCGAGATGATATGGGGGCAGTGTTTCTGAGCCTAATTCTTATCTTTCATAAAGAGCAGAATGTCTAAATTGATAAATTAATAAATACATGCAACTTAAAAATACTTGTATAATATTATTATTTAGAATTATGGAGTAACCAGCAAGGCAAGAAAAAAGAGATCTGGTGGAAAGTAATTTCCTCAAGCATATTCTAGATCAAGGAAACTACATTGAAGCCTACATCTGGGCAATGGGCCTGGGGTTAAGGCAGGACTGTTTTTGTTTTTTGTTTTTTGTTTAATATTATCATTTCTATTTTTTATGTACATGAATGGCTTTGATAAAAATGCCAAAAGAGGGGCACCTGGGTGGCTCAGACAGTTAAGTGTCTGACTCTTGATTTTGGCTCAGGTCATGATCTCGGGGGTGTGAGACAGAGCCGTAGAGCCTAAGGTCAGGCTCCGCACTCAGCGGGGAGTCTGCTTGAGATTCTCTGTCTCTCCCTCTCCCTCTGCCCCTCCCCCTGCTCGTGTGCTCTCTCTCTCTAGAATAAATAAATAAACCTTTTTTTAAAAATGCTAAAAGCAAAGATGAGGTGGATCAGATTATAGATGGCTTTACAAGGATTGGGCAGGGAAATTTATACTAGATTTCGACCTGACGATGGCACTGGGACAGGTGGTAAAGACATGGATTTAGCATTTACTAGGGAAAGTCCAGAAGACCCAACGTCTGGGTAGAAGATGACAGAGGTAAAAACAGAGGACAGTAGAGTTTTTTGGCCTGGGGGACTGTAGTGGATGGAATTACCCACCCCCTTCCCCAGGTCTGTGTTAAAGCCCTCCAAATCCAGCACTCCAGATTATGCCCGCATTTGGAGGTAAGGCCCTTAAAGGCATAATTAAGGTCAAATGAGGTCACTGGGGTGGGCTCTAATCCAGTGTGACTGGTGTCCTTCTAAGAGGAGGCAGAGACACCAGCATTGTGTGTGGACACAGTAAGAAGGTGGCCAGTCTGCACACCATGGAGAGGCCTCAGGAGAAACCAAACCTGCCAGCACCTTGATCTTGGACTTCCAGCCCCCAGAACTGTAAGGAAGTAAATTTCTTTTGATTAAGCCACCTTCAATCTCTCTCGTTTCTGTGGGTTTTTGCTACGGAAGCCCTATAAAACTAATACGGAGACGAAGAAAATAGCCATGCCATGACCAAAGGCAGGACGATGGGAAGGAGGAGTGAGTTTGGTAAGACAGATACCTTCAAATTATGGTTCGAGTGAGCTAGCCAAGAGTTTCTGCATGGTAAGCAGTGAGGGGCACATGCCTAAGTGAGCAAGGGGCCCAGGCCTTTCCCGCACAGAGGTAACAGCTGTAGGAAAGATGGGATTTTGGGATTTTGGAGTGAAAGAGCAAAGAGAGCCTGGGGGCCCCGGGGGCTGAGGAATGGGAGTATCCAGCAGGGGGAGGGCATGAGGGGGAGAAGCTGCACAAAGAGAAAGAACAGCAAGCTAGCAGGATGGAAGCCAGGAAGAGAGCATTTGAGGTAGGAGAAATCTTTCTTTTTTTTTTTTAATGCACCAGAGAGGTCAAGAGATTGAGAAACCAGAAAAGAATAATGGGGATTTAGCTAAAAAGAGGTCATTGTTGACCTTTAAGAGAACAGTTTCAGTGTAGCTGTGGGGAAGGAAACCAGATTGCCAAATATGCAGTGGGTTGAGACTATGGACAGAGGGAGGCAAGGAGGATTCAGGAGGTCAGGGAGGCCCCGGGGAGAAACAGCATGGTGGGAGTGACGAGGGACTATCCAAGGACCAGTTGCAGCTAAACGCAGAAGGAACCAAGGAGGTGGGAAACACAGAGAAAGAAGGGAAGTCCTCCAGGGTGGTGTAGGATGGGTGGGAGCAGGAGGAATGAGTTTATTTTAGAAAGGAGGAAGGGTAAGACTGCCAGGGAGCCAGGAGGGAAGAGGCTGCAGAGATTTTGGGAACTAGGCGTCAGGATAATTGCAAGACTGATTAGGAAGTCAATGACTGCGAGGGTCAGGGAGGGCAGAGGGACCTGGGGGAAGGAGAGAAAGTCTGTTAGAGAGATTATGAGTTCAATAGAAGTCAGTAAGAAATCGGTGAGAGGCTCTAAGCAGTCCTAACACCCCGTGACTATCGGAGCTTAAACACTCATAAGAATAAAGAATTCAGGGCTGCCCGGAGCAGTTTACGTAACCTTTGTGTGACCTCAAGAAGCTCCTTCCTGAGTCATTTTCTGTGATTGCACTGCCATTTCCAGTGTTCTGGAATTCCATCCCACAAGCTGAAAGCCATTTATATACTCCGACACCAGGAGGAGTCTCTGCTAGGAAGATTTTTAGTACAAAATCAACTATTCTCTGTTCCAAGTGAAGGATCTAAGTGGTCTGCAAAAGGCAACTGGCTAAAAGCTTTGCAGAGGAATATTCTGCTAAGCAAGATTAACCGAGACCTCTGCGCATGTTGGCCCACAGAAAGAAAGGAACTTTGGAAGTAAAGATACGAGTCACTCGGCAGCTTGGCAGCCGGCACGCACTCAACGGCTCAACGGTGGCCTCCGCACGCAGGGTCCTTGCTTCTGCTCTGCCAGGCCTATGCTGGTGGACTCATGAACTCAAAATGGTTCCCGTGGCTCCCAGCCTCTCAGCTACATTCAAAGGCAGAAAACAGCATAAAAGCCTCTGTCCTCCTGGGGCTCCTCTCATCAGGGCAAGACATGTTATTTCCCAGCCGCCCCGCAGTGGTGTCCCCTCAAATCCACTTGCCATGCAAACAGATCACAGGCCTGGCTCCTCTTAGGTGTAAGGGAGGCTGACAAAAGGCTTGGCTGCTAGTGACTTATCCCAAGGGGTGGGTTTACCCCCCAAACAAAAGCAGGGGGGTAGCTGTAGGGTAGGTAACAGTGTCTGTCAGCAAAGCTAACCCATGCACGTAAACGTTTGGTCTTAATTCTGCATCACATTTTGTATCATGTTTTCTGGGGGTTTTGGTTTTGTTTTTTTATGATTTTTTAAATCTTTCCTTCCAGGGACTCTATTTTCTTGTATGGGTGTGACTATAGTGTATATGGGTGTTTTTCCTAATAAAGTATAAGGAAATACCCATCTGTATTTTTGTTCTAGTTGATACCTTTACAAATATAAATTCATATCTTACATGTAATCCTCTATTTCCTTTTTTTTTAAAGATTTTATTTATTTGAGAGGAAGAGAGAGAGCAAGACAGAAGCGTGATCAGGGGCAGAGGGAGAAGCAGACTCCCCACTGAGCAGGGACCCCGACATGGGGCTTGATCCCAGGACCCTGAGATCATGACCTGAGCCAAAGGCAGACGCTTAACCAACTGAGCCACCCAGGTGCCCCTCCTCTATTTCTTTAGACAGGACGAATGACTCCTTACTATGAGAACTGGTGAAATTAGTTTATTAACACTTCTTCCCTCCTCCTGCTCTTTTTAGTATTTATCTTTACATTTTTAACTCCACTTATTCTATAACACTTGATTTATTAGTTTTAAATGATCTATTATTATCACTGGCTATTAAGAATGATTGAATCAGCACAACTTAAATGACCTTCCTCTTTCTGTCACTTTTCCTCTCCCTACTATTGTTCACTATGTACTTTCTGTCTAGTCAAATGGGAATTGGTAAAAGGCAGTTGGAACTTCCAGTGACGTACAAGGGAGATTTTCTTGCTTGGGAGATTGGTAAGAAGATGGCTTTTCACTTTGATACGGAACTAGATACATGGCCTCGTTGTGAAGGAAGGACCGGCTTCCGGCTCAAGGTTATCCTGCTGAGATGTACAAGTACCGGCATCTTATAATCAGTAGTGTGTGGAACTAAATATTAAGGGAAGTCTAGTAGCAGAGCCTAATATCCAGCATCTCGTACTCAGCATCCATCAAAGGACTTAATCTGTATGAATGTGCAGTTCCCCTCAGGTCTGCGTTAAGCAGGCTCTGCACCCAGGATGGAGCCCAACATGGGGCTTGAACTCACCACCCTGAGATCAAGACCTGAGCTGAGATCAAGAGTCGGATGCTCAACCAGCTGAGCCACCCCGGCGCCCCTGAGGTCTGTGTTTTTAAACACAGACTTTCTTCTGAATGTCATTAGTAGTTTGGGACCTAAGGCTGTCCAACCCAGAAAGCCGTGTAAAATGGGATAGTCCCCTTTGCCCTAAGATTACATCTTGGGTTTGGTGTCACCCTGCTTGTTCATGCAGCTTCTGCAAACTTTGACCTTCTAGACTCTGCCTAGACCACTCATACCTCATGTCTCCTGTTCCTGAGTTGACTTCCTAACATGGGATCTTCTTTCCAGCACATCACCAGGACCTGCCTAGCCTCTTTGGCCACATATTAGCTCTTCTGGTACTTGACATCTTACCTTCCAGGCTGTTCGTGTCCACCAGGCCCCTCCTGGCTAGCCACACTCTCAGTCCCCTCCTCACTAGACCGAGCCTGCCCCATTGCCGCTTCAATCCCATAGTGGCACTTAGCTGGAAAGCCAAAAAATGAGAACACTGCTCTGAAAACCCAGGAGGAGGAGTGTGCATGGGGGGAGTTGTCTACAACCGACTGACGAACTTTTTCTGGAAAGGCTCGGAGAGTAAACAGTTGAGACTCTGCAGGCCGCGCACCCAGAACCACTCAGCTCTGCCTTTGCAGGAGGAAAGCACCCATCCCGCTAGGGTGGATTCCAATAAAACTTCATCTACAGATGCTGAAGTTTGAATGTCATTGCATGCGTCATGAAATAGTCTTTTGGTCTTTTTTTCTTTCATTATTTAAAAATGTAAAAAAAAATGTAAAAACCATTCTTAACTCGTGGACTGTTTAAAAAAAAAAAAAAAAAGACTACAGGCCAGATGTGGCCTGTGGGCTATTCTTCGCCACTGTCTGGTCTCTGAGACTGAATGTCAAACACTGAGCTGGGACCCGTGTGAATTCTAATGCAAGCAGGTTCTGTGGTTCTGTCTATTTAATGAGAAGGCATGTGATATCCTCAATGAGTGCTACAGAATTATTTATTGAAGGAGTCCTGTATCTCAATGGGATCTTACCATCGCCCTAAGTTCAGGAATATCTAAATACCAGAAAGTGGAAAAAGAAGGAACACGTGGACATCCGATCCCCCACAGTTCTTTGTTTTTCTTCCAAATTAACCAGAAATGCAGGAGAAACTGGCAGATAACAGCCTTGTTTTGTTCAAATGGCCTCATCTAGCTTATTTTAGCCTCAAGAAAGACAGCATTTCTGGCGTCCTAAGTACCCAAAATATTAGAAAACTGTTCTTAGTCTGATTGTGTTTGATTGGCTCCTTGTTAGTTTAGAATCAACAACCTGAGCTGAATATTTTAACATGGATTTTACTTGGAAAATGTCAAATCTTTAATTAACAAGCTTTTTTAAGGTATAATTTTCATGATTATAGTAATCACCAGAATAATACTGAGCAGCTCATTATCCATACATCCATTGTTTTACTCAACATCATAGGTTAGGCTTTTTTTTTTTTTTAAATAAACTTATTTTAGAACACTTTTATGTTTACAAAAAGTCAAAAAGATAACAGAATTCCCATATAATTCTCATGCACTTTCCCCCAGTGTTAACATTTCACATTACTGTAATATGGCTGTTTTATTGTTTTACTCAGCTGTTTTACTTCTGTTAAATCTGTATTGGCCACAGTTTTACCATATTTGGGAAATAATAGAAAATTAAAAAGGAAACTATCCTGCTTTTTAAGCTAGTTCCTTTTTTTAAACTTGTCCTTTCCAATAATAAACACATATGGCTTATTAAGGGTCATCTTATATGCTAGTTTATTTTCTGCATTTTGTTGATTTAAACATCCAAATTTCTTTTTTTTTTTTTTAAAGGAATGTATTTCTTTTTTTTGTTTGTTTGTTTTTTAAGATTTTATTTATTTGACAGAGAGGCACAGCAAGAGAGGGAACACAAGCAGGGGGAATGGAAGAGGGAGAAGCAGGCTTCCCGCAGAGCAGGGAGCCCGATGCGGGGCTCGATCCCAGGACCCTGGGATCATGACCTGAGCCGAAGGCAGACGATTAACGACTGAGCCACCCAGGCGCCCCTAAACATCCAAATTTCTTACTCCACTTAAAAAAAATAAAATAAAACAACCCCACTCAAGGACTCAGCTAGCCTCCTCTCTTGTTCCTTATCTGATACATCAGCGCCGCATACTGCTCTCTCCCTTTCTCACTCTCAAGGTCCACCTCACCTCTGTCCAGGCTTACTTCTCAGCGCAACTGAAAGCATAACTCCTCAACAGCAAAGAATTTCTGAAGGGAACATTCACCTCTCATTCAGGTAACAGAGGGAGTTAGTTGAACAAGCTTTTCCCTTTTGATGCTAAGAGGATTAGATGTAGTCCTTTCAAGCGAAACACATTCATTAGCTCTGTGAAGCATTAAGACCAGAAATCCATGTGTACTGAGTGTATTTAACCTGTTAATGGGGGTTTGTAACCGTCAACTTTAAATTATCTGAGGGGGTGGGGGGGGAGACAGAATTTTATCATGGACAAATGACATCCCGCAACTTTATAATTGAGAAAGATGATATTTATTCTGCTTTAATCTCCACCAAATCTTTCCCCTACGCCTCTAACATTGCAAAATTGTTTTTGCTTTTTACCTGCATTCCTTCCTCTGAATAGTTCCGGGTATAGTTTCTCAGTAAACATGCAAAGGCCAGAAGACATAGGACTGGAAGGTCAAAAGGAAGGAGCAGTGACTAAGCAGTTCATTCTTAGCCAGACATTCTCATGGGTTCTCCCACAGGAAATAATTTCTCTCCATCTTCTGGTGCCTGATAGGCCTTTCATAGAAGACAAAACGTCCTGGTTCTTAATTTGAGATAAAGGATGGAGCTGGGGCCGTTTAGAACACCCATGTTCAAGGGCAAAGCAGAAAGGGGAGTTGGTGAAGGGTTCTGAGCAGGGACCCTGAAAAAGCAACAGAAGGAGCCAAGTGTCATGAACACTTTCACATGGTCAGTTAAAAAGAAAAAGTATCTGCAGAGAGATAAACATGGCAAGATGTTGACAGCTGCTGAATCTAGGTGACGGTGATGGGCACACAGGCCTTCATAGTGTTATTCTTTCAATCTTCATGTACACACAAAATTTTTCAAAATAAAGAGGATGTGAGAAATCTGTGGACAGACCATATATGTTTGACATTTTTCTTTTAAAAATACTGGGAGAGGGGCACCTGGGTGGCTCAGTCGGTTCAGCGTCCAACTTGATTTTGGCTCAGGTCATGATCTCAGGGACGTGGGAGCAAGCTCCACACGGAGCTCCTCGCTGGGGTGGAGTCTGCTTAGGATTCTCTGTCTCCCTCTGCCCCTCCCCCCACTCTCTAAATAAATGAATAAATATTGGGAGATATCCAAATATGATGGGAACATAAAATCACCACTGAAAAGTCATGATTAAATGTTCATAGTCATACTTGAGGGAACGCAGATCATAGATCTTTTTTTCCAGTTTCTTTGGCACTTTTTTTGGCAAGAGAAAAAAGTCATAATGTTTTCATGCAATACATACTTGGTTCTTTAAATAACAACTGTGACAAATAGCAGAAAGAATTAAAGAATGCTACACTTTAATCCATTCGAAACACCAATATTTTGGGTTGTACATAATTAAAGAAATGTCTAAAACACTTTCTGAATCACTGTAGTAGCCCGTACAGAGAGGCAGGCCTTCGGTGGGCAGGGGAATGCAGAGTCACAGAACTCCTCAATGTTACACAACTTCTATGTCGTACCTTGACTTAAATCCAAGAGCAAAAATTAACACTTTCCTCTATTTTTGGTGAACAACGCATGTAACCTTAAATATGCTTTCCCTCTGGATTCTACCTAGGAATAGTCTAAATTTTTTTTTTTTTAGCCTTTCTAATTTTTTATCTAAGAGAAGGCAGGCTTGGCACTTTTATACTTACATCATCAATGTTAATATTTCTTGGGATTGCAGGAAGATTCATATTTTTTTTAAAGATTTTATTTATTTGACAGAGAGAGACATAGCGAGAGAGGGAACACAAGCAGGGCGGGTGGGAGAGGGAGAAGCAGGCTTCCCGCTGAGCAGGGATCCCAATGCGGGGCTCGATCCCAGGACCCCGGGACCATGACCTGAGCCGAAGGCAGACGCTTAACCGACTGAGCCACCCAGGTGCCCCAAGCTTCATACTCTTTACAGCTGATCCAGCACGGGCTGGTGCTCCTGCAATGTCAGCCTCAGATTTCTGCAGGGTATTTTGTGCATGTTACAATGCACGTAACAATCTCACTCATGTCGGTCTCCAATATCGTTCCCCCAGCACCATTTCTGCAAAATACTGTCAACCTTGTCTACAGGGAGAATTAAATCCAGTTCAGACATTGTCAAAAATACTTGTCAAATGTTTCTAAGAAGACATGGATTAGATCTAAGATACCAGCTTCACTCTCTAAAGAATCCACGTGGAAGACAAAATATAATGCTGTGGGTAATGTCCATGAGTCCATTTGTTGTCAGATCCTCCAATTAATGACCCTCCTTCTAGGAGGATTACAAACATTTTCATCTTTCTTGGGTACCAAATGGAAAGTCTCCCTGATGGTTTGCTGCTGTGGGTCTTCACAGTCGGGCAGGTGGTATGTGGAGCGCCACTACTTTCCATGGTTGTTGAAAATGAGGGTCACCCTGATCACCGCTGGGTGGGGAAGGGCTGACCTGGCGGGTGCTGAGGGCCAGGCTGGGGCAGGAGAGAACTCCCCCCCCTCCCCGGCGCATCTTGCTACCCATCCTCTCCCTACTTGAATTTTTTAGTTGTCCTCTTGTTTGTGGTTGCCATTGGTTTTGTTTGTTTACTTATTTTGGAAATTTTCGAAGAAACATGCCAGCAGACATAAAGAATGGGTATAGAAGGGAAAAGAATGGGTACCATGAAACATCGCCTACCCCTCATCCACTTTCAGCAATTACCAGCATTTCCCAGGCTTGTTCCATGTGTTCCCTACACTGTTTTTTCTTCCTCTGGAGCATTTTAAAGTAAATCTAGATAGACACCATATCATCTCACTTATAATATAGGAATACTTTTTAAAGATAAGGGCTTTTTCTTTTTTCTAAATATGCCAACAGCGTCATCATCACACCTAACAAAATTTATAGTGATTCCTTAATAGCATATATTTTGGAGTAAAGTATTAAGTTTCCAATAATTCTTAATATAATTTTGTTTGAATTTTCTTATATTCTTAATTGGCCTTCTAAAGACTGAACTAACATGATACTGAAGAAATAAATATCTATATTTGCTATGGGCTGAATGTTTGCATCCCCCAAAATTCATGTATTGAAACCTAATCCCCAAAGTGCTGGTATTTGGAGGTGTGGCTTTTGGGAGGTGATTAGGTCATGAGGGTGGAGTCCCCATGAATGTGATTAGTGCCCTTATAAAAAAACCTCAGAGGGGCACCTGGCTGGCTCAGTTGGTAGAGCATGTGACTCTTGATCTTGGGGTCATGTTTGAGCCCCATGTTGGGTATAGAACTTACTTTTTTTTCCCTTGATATATGAATACTTTTTTTTTTAAGATCTATTTTATTTTATTTTGAGAGAAAGAGTGAGCCTGAGAACACAAGCAGGGAGAGGGGCAGAGGCAGAGGCAGAAGCAGACTCCCCATTGAGCAGGAAGCCCGCCATGGGACTTGATCCCAGGACCCAGGGATCATGACCTGAGCCAAAGGCAGACGCTTAACGGACCGAGTCCCTTAATACTTTTTTTTGGTAAAGTATTTATTTTTAGTAATCTGCACACCCAACGTAGGGCCCAAACTAATGATGCCAAGATCAAGAGTCACAGGCTCTTCTGACTGAGTCAGCCAGGTGCCCCAGCTTAATTTACAACAATAACCACCACCACCACCACCACCACCACCACCAGGGGCCCCAGAGAGCTCCCTTGCCCCTTCCAACATGTGAGGATGCACACGAATTAGGAAGCAGGTTCTCAGCAGACACCAAATCTGTCTGCACCTTGATCTTGGGGTTCCCACCCTCCAAGTCCATGAGAAATAAATTTCTATCTTTTATAAGCCACCCAGTCTATGGTATTCTGTTACAGCAGTCTGAAGTACAGTAAGACAGTACTCACGCACCGGCCTTTAAGAAACTGAAGCTCATGGGCACCTGGCTGGCTCAGTCCGTAGAGTATGTGACTCTTGATCTCAGGGTTATAAATTCGAGCCCATGCTGGGTGTAGAGATTACTTAAAAAAATATAATCTTTAGGGGCGCCCGGGTGGCACAGTTGGTTGAGTGTCCCACTCTTGGTTTCGGCTCATGTCGTGATCTCAGGGTTGTGGGATTGAGCCCGTGTCAGGCTCGATGCTCAGCACGGAGTCGGCGTGGGATTCTCTCTGCCCCTCCCTGCCCCTCCCGCTTGCGTGTGCTCTTTCTCTCTCTCTCTGTCAAATACATAAATAAATCTTTATACATCATCTCTGAAAAAGAAACTGAAGTTCAACAGGAAGTGTTGTGATAAAAGATAAATAACAGCACTGGTGCTCAGAAAAAAATAAACAAGGGAGAGTTTTAGGTAAAATCTCAAAAAAATATTTGACTTGACAATATTGCCAAAAGTATGGTAAGACAAGTATTGTCATTGCTTATTAGTGGGCATGTAAACTGGTTAGCGTACCAGGCGGATGGCATGTCAAAAGCGTAATTGAAGGCAGTTGGATGAAAGGATTACTCATAGATGTGCTCAGAGCTGAGGGCCCCTACAAGGGTCGGTGAAGCACCAAAGTGGAACAGCTGCAGGAAGTGGTTTGCACGGGCGCTCGCAGAGCCAGGGGAGGGGGCTCTGACTGAAACATGGCAGGAGGGGTAGGGGAGCAAGCCTGGGCTCCTTCCTCCCACCCCCCCCCATCCTGCGCCTGTGTTTCCCACGGGGAACCTCACTGGAAGTCGGTGGGTGAAGACACTGTTGACACGGTGTTACGGAGGTCGGCCTCTGAAGGTACAGAGGAGAGTGGAGAGAGGCAGTGTGTACCTATCTAGGGGGCAAGCAGGTGATCCAACAGGGAGACAAGTTCACACTCTCTACCAGTTCTATTTATTTTTAAAGATTCTATTCATTTATTTGACAGAGAGAGAGCACACAAGAAGGGCGAGTGGGAGATTGAGAAGCAGGCTCCCCACTCAGGCGAGAGCCCGATGTGGCGCTTGATCCCAGGACCCTGGGATCATGACCTGAGCCAAAGGCAGATGCTTAACTGATTGAGTCACCCAGGCGCCCCTATCTACCAGTTTTAAATGAACACCTTTGTATCTAGCAATTTGACTTCCAAGAACTCACCTTACAGAAAATCTCAAATGTAAATCAAGTTGGAAGATGAAAAAAATAGGCTTATTTTGTATTTGTCGAGAGCTTACTGTGTATGAGGGACCAAGCAAGGCATTTTACACTTCATCCTCACAAGAACCCTATGAGTTTGGCACGATTACTACTGCCGTTTCACACTTAAGGAGATTACAGTTCCGTAAAGCTAAGACAGGGCCACAGAGTTAATCAGTGACAATACTGGGACTTACCCGCAGTCAGTCTGACCCCAGTGTCCGAGCTCTAAGGAAATCCACGGCAGCACTGTCTGTAAAAACAAAAGCCTGAGTACGACCCCGAGACGAGGTAAATCGATTATGCTGCATCTACACAATGAAATGCCGCGCAGCTTACGGAAGAATGGAGTAGGTCTACAGATACTGCCCGGGAGAGATACACAGTCCGTGGGCGGAAAGCAAAGGCACAGAACGTTGTGCTCACTCGTACGCAAACATGAAAGGTATGCAAGAAACTGAACAAGGGTTATCTTCTGGTTACCAGAACTCGTAATCAAGGGAGAATTTTCCAGTGTGTACCTTTTAGTCCTGTATTTTCATATATACATTATTTTTCAATAAATATGTGACTTTAATATGTGTTATTTTTCAATAAATATGTGACTGGATAAAAAGTCACACACATCGCAGTGTCCAGAACTGAATAACAGGTAACATTAATAGAACACTAGTCTAGAGGGTTTTTTTTTTAAAGGTTGTATTTATTTATTTGAAAGAGAGCAGAGCGAGAGAGAAAGAGAGAGAGCAAGAGCACGGGGCTGGGCGGGGGGTGGGCGAGGGCAGAGGGAGAGGGACAAGCAGATGCCCCGCTCAGCAAGGAGCCTGATGTGGGCTCGATCCCAGGACCCTGGGATCATGACCTCAGCCGAAGGCAGGAGCTTGACTGAGCCACCCAGGTGCCCCTAGATAATTTATTTTTAACTAATCTCTACACCCAACCTGGGGCTCGAACCCACAACCCAGAGATCAAGAGTTGCATGCTCTACCCACTGAGCCAGCCACGCACTCCAACAAACATCTTTTTTTTTTAAACCTAAACACATCTGTTTACATTTATTCTTGTTAAAGTATCAACCTGTTAGTTTGGAATTGGGATTCCAGCCTGGGGAGATGGTGGTGAATCCATACTGGAGGGTCCACTCTCCCTCCCACCTTGAGGAGACTCTTTAATCCTGAGGAGCACAGCTCCTCAACCAGCACCAACATGGACATTGCTGAGAAAGCTACTACGCTGGGCAGTGGGTGCTGGGCTGTGCTGGGCAGGCCTGGGACACCACCCGGACTGGTGACTCTGATGCATTAATCAATCAACAGTCTGTATGGTTAAAACTGCTGATTCATCTGTCCTCATTTCTTTATCTTGCCCCCAAGGACAACATGCTAGGTTTTTCTCATCGTTTTGCTGGAATCACCGGTTTTATTCCATTGATTTAGCACTATAATTGCACCTCTGTCATCACCTCCTTTTTTTAAGAGAGTCAGGATTGAAGGGACTTGTTTACGGAGCACCGGTGGGCTTCTGTCCCCATGTCATTCTTACAGACGACTCTCTGAACCATTCGTGTAGTGCAGTTTGCTCACAATTTTACCAACAATATAAATTTCAAATTTACTAGTCCCTATTTTGAGAATTAAACTTTCTTTTTTTTTTTTTCCCTCAAAATTTGAGATTTCTTTGCCCAATCTTTCGGTTTCTCCTCATGCGTCCTATGATTTCTCAAAGACTAATCCCAACGACTCAGCATATGGGCCGATTCCTACGTTATCCTGTTTTGTATAGTTCTAGATACTTCAATCCATTTTAAACACCTGCGTTATCATCTGATGCTTACACACTCTTACTGGGCTTCAATTCGTTCCTTTGTTAAAACTTGGCAGATTACTATAAACTTTGCTTTACAAGGAGATGAAGAAAAATCATGGGCTGTTTTCCTGGCTTATTGCTATCTCTTGGCATGTATGCTAATTCCATCAAAGTGGAGAGAATACTGCTCTTCCTGTTTTTAAAGCCAAATATGCTTTTACCAGCCCTTTCCCTCCCAGTGGGGTGGGAGGCCTGGAGAAAGGCTCCCTGTTGTCATCTCCATCCTGTTGTCCTCCTAGAAGAGCAGCTACTAACTGCCCGGACCCAGGTTGGTGGCTGAGATACTCTGCTTGTGGGAGAGGTCACCACAGGGCACTCTTCTACTCCCCCTGGCTGACGTGGTGCCCTCCAGGCAGGTCGGACATTTGTCATTTTTCTCTTCTCTGTTTACATAAAACCTCAGGCAGCGGTCTCAGTTCCTGCTTGGCAGAAAGATTTAGGTCCTGGGCCTAAATTGTGCCCCGGGGCCCCGTGGACCAGAGAGCTACAAAGGCCGTTACAGGAACCTGCATACAAATGAAGGAGAAGTTGGTAGAGGTTCCTACGTACACTGTTGACACATCTTGAGAGCCTTCAAGGGAGCAGAGATGGTTGGGCTGAGGCAGGGTTTGGCGTCCTGAGTCGTCCTCCAGGACCTGCTTCGTGAGTGTTCCCCTGAGCAGTTGCTCAGAGCGGCCCCGTGCTTAGTTTTTATACTGCTCTTACCATCTTGAAATTAGGAGCAATTTTCTTTAAAACGGGGACTCTCGTGATCATCCTACACTGGACCCGCCCAAAGGATGCAGACAGTCCTGACCTGGACGTTACTGCTCACAGAAACCTTCAGCTTCTAAGGGGGAGGATAGAACTCTGTTTGTTGTAGGTTTCACACCACTGTGTAGGTTTTTGCTCCTATTGCATTCATTTTGAGGAAGGTACTCCCCCTTTTATTTTCTCTACAAACCTTTTAAAATCCTGAACTTCCGAGAAAACTGTACTAGTCCTTCAGACGCCTCCCTTCTCTTTTCATTTTCACAGACATGCACGACTGGGGCTGGAACTTGTTTTTCTAATTTTCTTAAACACTCCGGGGTCTCGAATCCAACATGAACATAGTTGGGGATATGTGTGGCTTCTTTTCATTGAATTTCTTTTTCAATCTATTTTCCATAAACCTATTTCATATCTAACCCATACATTCCCCAAAGGAAAAAAGTTGCATTAGCAAATCTGTAAGGCATATAAGACATCCTATAACTTCCCCGGCTTCTCCTTTCCATGGAGGGTAGCGCGGCCTTAGCTCTTCTAATTTCTCATATGCCTACTTAGACGTGCCTTGCTCGCCCACGACAATTCTCTTTTCTTTTTCATTCCGGGAGGAAGAAAGTGATTCTTTCACACATCCATTTCAAAATTATTTATCAAGTCTCTTGCAAGAAAACAGCCGTTCTCGGGACGGTAGAAAGTAACTTCGCTCTCTCTGATAGATTGATTCCTTGTGATTTCTCTCAAGGTCAGCGAAACATGGTCATCAGGCCAAATTCAGCACATGGCCTGTTTTTCTCTTGCCTGAGAACTAAGAATGGTTTTTTCCTTTTTTAAGGGTGGTAAAAATAAACAAACACTATGCAATAAAGAAAGCCTAAAATACTTAGCATCTGTCCCCGTAGAGAAAAAACTTTCCCAAACCTGCATTTAGAGAACTGTAACAATCTGCCCTCCCTCTAAACAGAAGTCAACAGAAAAAGTTACTCTAAGCTTTGGCAACAATGGTCTTCAGCGTCTACAGGGTCCTGAATCCTGTGTTTCCTCTCTGTTCTTCCCACACAGCAGTTGTTTACAACCATTTCTACTGTGCCTGAGAGCATCCTATTGGGCTCTAGGCCCTTGGCAAGCCCACAGACCTTTCTGAGGGAAGTCGTCCCAAACACAAGCTTTCCACATGAAATATTTGTGGCTTGTGCTCTTTGCCAGAAGCCAAGCCTGCTGTCCGGGCAGGAGTCCAAGGCAGCCGGGGTAGAGGGAGAAACTCCCCTCCAAGAGGAGGGTCCAGTGGCATTCTTCCCAGCGGGGATGCTCATGCTGGAGAACACCGGCAGACCCACCCGATCAGGCGCTCTCTTTTATAGGCCCTACAAATGCTCAGGTGTACTCAGAAGAGCCTCAAAAACTCAGGTTATTTGGGGCACCTGGCTGCTCAGTTGGTGGAGCGCACAACTCTTGGTCTCAGGGTCGTGAGTTCGAACGCAACATTGGGGGTAGAGATTACTTAAAATAAAAATTAAAAAATAAAACCCTCAGGTTATTCACTCAGTTCTCAGAGGCCCGTTGCTAATCTCGGGTTTGGAAGTAGCGTGGCCCAGAGTGACTGGTCAGCTGCCGAGGGGGCTCCTACACCACGTCTGGGCCCGGAGTCTCCGTGCCACGTACCCCCACGTGTGTCTCCTTCTCGCGGTGTAGTGAGCCTGAACAGTCCGCCGCAGGTGCAGGGCTGCGTCAGTTTCCCCTCTCTCCCGGGTGGTCCTCCTCCTACCACCCTCGCCTCCGCAGCAAGCCTGCGCCTTGCTGAGCCGCGTTTCAGCCTTGCCTTCTGCCACGGGAAGCATGTCCACGTGGCCAACTTGGAGGGGACGGGGTGGTGCCAGCCGACGCCCCTCGAGCCTGCACCTGGGTGGACTGCAGAGCTATCCTAACTGCGTCGCTGGTCTTCTAACCTCACCACGGGTCAGCTATTCTAAACAGCGTCACAAGATACTCCTGCCTGAGGACAGTCGTGCTGGTCGGTTCCAAACAACTGTAGCAGTTACTGTTGGGTTTTCCTAGTATCTATGTACAAGCTTGAAATGAGCACTTTTTATTATTCCTTTAATAAACATTGTACTCTCCACGCAGGTATTCAGAGACCTCCCAGTTATGTGGCTGGCATCCCACACACCCACCCCATCATTTCCTCTTTTTTAATTGTTTAAAACTGGAAAGTGACTCATATCCAGTCAGGGGCGCCTGGGTGGCTCAGTCGTTAAGCATCTGCCTTCGGCTCGGGTCATGATCCTAGGGTCCTGGGATCGAGCCCCGCATCGGGCTCCCTGCTCGGCGGGAAGCCTGCTTCTCCCTCTCCCACTCCCCCTGCTTGTGTTCCTGCTCTCGCTATCTCTCTGTCAAAAAAAAAAAAAAAGAACATATCCAGTGGTAGTATTTAGTATTTTCCCCTAAACTGTATCTTTTGCATGCAATACAAAAGTATCAAAGTATTACTTTCCCCCCTTTTTGTATTGTAATTGTTCTATCAAAAATTTTTTTCCTACTCACATATGTACAAAGTTCAAAACAGAAAATTTTCACTTTTTGCATTTACTCTCTGGTCGTTTTACTATTAGCTTCATTTCATGATTCCTGAAAATAACATTTGTTAAAAAAAGATCCATTCTAAAGAAACTGGTACATGCAGACAATGGAATATTATTCAGGACTGAGAAGAAGTGAGTCATGAAGAGACATGGAGGAAACTTAAACGCATATTACTAAGCGAAAGAAGCCAATCTGAAAAGGTTATGTATTGTTTGATTCCAACTAAATGAGCTGTGGAAAAGGCCAAACTACGGAGACAGGAGAAGGATGAGTGGTTGCCAGGGGTTGGGGAAAGGGAGGGACAAGTGGAGCACAGAGGAATTTTAGGGCAGTGAAAATATTCTGTATGATATGATGCACACATCATTACACGTGGGTTCAAACCCACAGAATGTACAACACCAAGAGTAAAGCCCGAGGTAAACAAACTATGGACTTTGGGTGATAAAGATGTATCAGAGCAGCCTCATGAACTGTAACAAATGTACCACTCCCACTCTGGATGCGGACAACCCAGGGATGGGGGCAGACGGTATATGGGAAAATTCTGTACCTTTGGCTCAATTTTGCTGTGAACCCAAAATTGCTCTAAAAAAAAATAAATAAATAAAGTCTTAAAAAAAATCCATTCTGGGACTGAGCTCAGTGCACCTCTGGGCGTCCCTCTTCCAGTCCCCCGTGTTTAACTCCCGTGCTCTCCCGCCCTCCCAGTGGCCACACTGGCTTCCCAGCCTTACCTGTTTTTCCCTTGCCCCCTGCAACCTCTCCCTGGCTCCTGGATCTGCTCTCGCAGCATGTAAACATGCTCAAGCATTTTCCTGTCTTGTCTTCCCTCCCCTGCCAGACTGTTCTAGAGTTTTCTGTGCTTGCTGGTTCCACAGGTTCACCTGCTCCTCTATCCTCCAGCCACTGGGGTGTGACTGCAGTCCCCACCTCCAAGATGCCACGCTCACCTGCTTTCTCCTGCCTCCTGGCTTGCTTTTCTTTTCTCCATCTGTGTCTTACGTATCTGAGGTCCTCAGACTTAGAGCCTGAAGTCCTTATATCTCCCGCTCCACAACGTCCCTGAGGGATCTCAGTTACCTTCAGAGTGAGGACACCTAGACCCAAAGAGTGCAGAGATCCAAGGTCACACCGTATGACAGCATTAGAGGGTCGTGTTTAATCTAAGTCGATTGTGTGCTGGACACTGTGTTGCAGACACAGCTGAGAATAAGATGGCATTCCGCCCCCTCCGACTTCTGCAACCTGCAGAGCCCTCCCTTCTCCCCCCATTCCCGCCCCCCCCAGCCCCCCGTTCCACTGGGCCCCGGCCTGTCTAGTTTCAGGTCTAAAATGTCCCTTCATCTGAGACGTCTTCCCTGACTGCTCTTAAGACTGGCTGGGTTCTTGCCAGTCTCTACCTACCTACTCCTGTGCATTTCTTACTATGCCTTGTAATCGTTCACTTATCTATTCTTCCCCACGGGCCCCTCCGTGTCTTACGGTTGTAAGATCTCTCCTCTGCTTGAGCTGAGAACAGAGCAAGCCGTGCTACTAGGAGCCACACCAACTCTATTTTGGGCAATGGACGATAAGCTCACCGAGGGCATCAGGCCTGCCTCTGCAGGTTCTGTCATGTCCATGATACCGGGCGCACTACCTGGCATACGGTAACTACTCAGAAAGTGTTTGCTCTTTGAAGAATGCACGGAAACATGAATGAATGAACCACTTGACTTTATGCTAAATGTTGGAACGGAACTTTGAGAAATACCCTAATTTCTTGGGCAGAGAAAAATAATGGAGTAGAGGGGCTATTCTGTTTGGAGGTAGACAAATGGACTAGCCAACCTCTGTGGGTCCCTGCCAATCCAGTGATTCTGAATTTGGAAGTAGGATTTATTTTTCTTTGTTACTAAAATTCTAAAGAACATCGCTTTGCAGAGATATTAACGAAAGGACAGTTCGCTCAATAGGTGAGAAAATCAATATAGTATATAGCTTGTCAGATGCATGAGTCTTTCAAATTCAAGTTCTGCTTTTAGTTACATTAGATAGTATTGCCACCTAGTGGGTAATATAAAAATTCTTCCTGGAACTACAAGCCATGACTATTTGGTAAATTATTGTGAATAAGGTGATTAACATTCTGAAACTGAACCTAAACAAGCTATTTGAGGTCTCTGTTGGCCTGGTATTTCCTGTAACTCAGGAGATCTGACCGACCTGCTTATCATGAAGTCAATGGAAATTTCTAATAAGGAAAGTTCAAGATTTCTTTGAAACTTTTTGTCTTTAAAATACATTCCACTAGGGCGCCTGTGTGGCTCAGTGGGTTAAATGTCTGCCTTCAGCTCAGGTCTCTGGGTCCTGGGATCGAGCCCCGCATCAGGCTCCCTGCTCAGCAGGGTGTTTGCTTCTCTCTCTCTCTCCCTCTGCCCCTGCCCCCTGCCCGTTCTCTCTCTCTAATAAAAGAAAAAAAAATACATTCCACTAAGAGTGCACAGAGCACTGTGTTCAAAATGTACTTGAATTAATTCTTTTCTCTACGTGGTTACATTACCAACTTAATACACAGGATTGCTTTAGGGTTTGCTTTTGTTCATTCATTTTCACTTAATTTTTTCCAACATTTTATTATAAAATTTTCGAACAGGTAAGCTGAAAAAACTTTTACAGAGAACATCTGTCCACCCACCACCTAGAGTCTACCATTAGCATTTTACTATATTTGCTTTACCACATTCATCTAAACATCCCCGTATCCACCCATTTTATGTTTTGGAAGCATTTTCAAAACAAACTGCAGATACTGGCTTGTTTCCCTCTAAATACTTCAATGTCCATATCATTAATAGAGTTTTTATTTTTTCCATTTGTGAAATAGTCACATAGTTCAAAAGTAAAGAAGTAGATGCTCAAAAGTCTTACTCCTATCCTGTTCCCCACTCCCATTATTTTTTTTTTTAAGATTTTATTTTTATTTATTTGTCAGAGAGAGAAAGAGCACAAGCAGACGGAGTGGCAGGCAGAGGGAGAAGCAGGCTCCCCGCTGAGCAAGGAGCCCAATGTGGGGCTTGATCGCAGGGCCCTGAGATCATGACCTGAGCCAAGGCAGACCCTTAACTGACGCCAGGCGCTCCCCAGCCAGCCTCCCCACTCCCATTGAATAACCATATTCCATTTCCATTGGCTCCTGATTGAGACTCTCTGTGTTTCTTTTTTATGAAAATATAAGTACAGACATACATTCTCAATGCTTTCTTCACTAAAGGTAGAATGCTATATATACTCTCATTCTACTCTTTTCATTTAATGGCATATTGCCGTGGGAATTCTCCATCTCGGAGTCTCCCTAATTCTCTGTGTATGGCTTCATAGTGTAGAGAAACCGTAATGTATTCAGCCCACCTCCTACTTACGTGCAGTTTAGGTCATTTCCGATAGTTCGGCATTATACATCATGCTCTAGTCCATACAGCCAACTCCCATGCGTCAGCCGTGCGTGAGAGCGCTGTGTCCTCCCAGGCTCACCGGTAAGAGTGTTTATTAGTATTCTGTTTTATTAGTGTTTTATGACTATTCTGTTGCCGTGTGGCAGACTGTCATGCTCTTACCAGCTTAAAACCAAACACATTTATTATCTCATAGTTTCTGTGGGTCAGCTGTCTGAGCACAGCTTAGCTGGGCCCTGTGCTCAGGGTCTTACACGGCTGTAAATGAGGTGTTGGTCGGGCTGTGTTCTCATCTGGAGGCTCCACTGGGGAACACTCTGACTCTGAGCTTGTTCAGGTTGGCGGCAGAATTCATTTCTTTGGGGCTATAATGCTCATGGTGGCTTGCTTCTTCAAGGCCAGTAGGAGAAGTCTCTGCCCTCAGGAGAGCCCTCTGTTGAAGGGCACCCTACTAAGAAGTCAGGGCCACCAGGATAGTGTCCCTTTTGGTTAATTTAGAGCCAAATGATTGGGGCCTTAATTACATTCATAAAATCCAACTGCCTTTGCCATATACTATAACCTATTTAAGGGCATAACTCCAAAGATCAGATATCATGGGGGGCTGCTTTAGGATTTTGCTTACTGGAAGAACAGTTGTCAAGCTTTTGAATATTTGCCAATCTGCTTGGTGAGAAATAGTTTCTCAGTGTTTTAATTTGCATATGTCTTATTATGAGTGAAGTTGAGTGTTGTTTCATACATTTAAGGACCATCTGTAGATCTTCCTCCTTGAACTCTCTGTTCCTGTCTTTAGCCCTTTTTCCCACTGAGTTTGTGGCTTTTTTCCTTCAGTGTTTTTAGAGCTCTTTATAAATTAGGGAAATGAGGTCTTTGTTTGTGAAATACATTGCATACATTTTCTCTCAGCTCGTCATTTGCGTTTTGTCTCTGCTTATGGAAATCATCAGGTTTTGAAGATGTTGATAATAAATTCAATTTTTTAAGACAACGTATAGGCCACTACTTATATAGGCTAAACAAAACATACCCAGAGGCCCACGTACAGCACATGGACCACTATCCACACCATCCTCTGCACCAACAGTGTTCCCTAAAGACAGCTGACTATATACAAATATACTACATATATACACTTTTTAACATCACTTGAGTCATAAATTTTGAACCTCCGTTGATAGTGTGTTCCACCACTTCACTCCTCTTAGCTGTGCTTAAACTGCCTCAAATGGCTCGTCAAAAAAATAAACTGGTGCAAAACTCTGGGTGCCAAGGTTTTTTTTTTTTTTTCTAAAGATTTTATTGAGAGAGAGAACAAGCGTATGGGAGAGGCAGAGCGAGACGGAGAAGCAGGATCCCTGCTGAGCAGGGAGCCGGATGCGGGGCTCGATCCCAGGATTCTGGGATCATGACCTGAGCCGAAGGCAGACGCTTAATGACTGAGCCACCCAGGTGCCCCGGTGCCAAGGTTTTTATGGCCAAATATTTTCCAATATTTCCACCCCCTCACTCCTTGTTTAATCCTTTTTAAGTTACTATTTTTAAAAAATTATTATTGGGGCGCCTGGGTGGCTCAGTCGTTAAGCGTCTGCCTTCGGCTCAGGTCATGATCCCAGGGTCCTGGGATCGAGCCCCGCATCGGGCTCCCTGCTCTGCGGGAAGCCTGCTTCTCCCTCTCCCACTCCCCCTACTTGTGTTCCCTCTCTGGCTGTCTTTCTCTCTGTCAAATAAATAAATAAAATCTTTTAAAAAAAAAAAAAGTTGGCAGATGTATATAAAAGTAGAGGGGACAGAATAACAAATTCTCGAGTATTCATATATGCTAGCCTCAGTGGTTATCAACACAAGGCCAACACTGTTTTATTTAGACCAATGGCTCTTAACTGTGAATGATTTTCCCCACAAGGGTATTTGTTAATGTCTGCGTTTTTTTTAAAGATTCTTTTATTTTGGGGGCGCCTGGGTGGCTCAGTTGGTTGAACGTCTGCCTTCGGCTCAGGTCATGATCTTGGGGTCCTGGAATCGAGCCCCGCATCAGGCTCCCTGCTCAGCGGGAAGCCTGCTTCTCCCTCTCCCACTCCCCCTGCTTGTGTTCCCTCTCTCGCCATGTCTCTCTCTGTCAAATAAATAAATAAAATCTTAAAAAAAATAAAGTTTTTTATTTTTAAGTAATCTCTATACCCAAGACGGGCTAGAACTTACAACCCCGAGATCAAGAGTTGCACGCTCCACGGGCTGAGCCAGTGAGGCACCCCTCAATGTCTGCGCTTTTGTTCATCACCACTGAGGAGAGCTCCTGGCATCTAGTGGGAAGAGACCAGGGATGCTCCACAATAAAGGATTATCTGGCCCCAAATGTCAATGGTATCCATGTTAAGGAAACCTGATTTATACCTTTACCCTTCCTTCCTACATAGATTTATGTCCAATCAAATATCAGGTATATCATTAATCTATAAGTACTATTTATAGATAAAAACCATTAGAGTGAAACCCACAATACCATTGTTATCCTAATATCTTAACATCATAAAATATACAGTGTTCAGATTTCCCTTATTTTTTTATAGTTGGTTAATTCAAACAAGATCCACAAGTTGCATTTGTTAATATCTTTTCTTATACTCTATGCATCCTTCCTGCTTTTTTTTTTTTAATCCTGCCATTTAGTTGTTGGAAAAACATAGGTTATTTGTCCTGTAGAATTTCCTATACTTTGGATTTTGATGGCATCCCCATGGTGTTTAACATAATTCTCTATCTCCAGTATTTCCTTAAAGTGGCAATAGATTTCCAATTCAGATTCAATTTCGGAGCAAGAATACCTCATAGGTGTTACCTTTACCTTTAAAGAGATTGCCAGGAAAAAGCCAGTGAATCTTCATTTCTAAGTATAACCCTGGTGATCTGGAAAATAAATTCTGAACTCATGATATTCTCGTATCAGAACATTCAGGAGCAGAGAGAGAGAGCGAAGAGTTCACACTCTCCCGTTTTCTCAGATGGCAGCTTCCCCTAGGATGATGAGCCTTCTGCGGGCTTCCCCAAGCCTAGGCAGTCCCACACAATGTCCCTACTGGCAGCCCAGGGCCTAAGTGGGATGACTGGGGACTAAGATGAAGGACTTCTAATTTCCCGACAGCCTCTGGGCAATTTGGTTCTAGTCTCCTGGGCATAATAAATAATACATAATAAACTCCACTCTAGGGAGACCGAAGGGACAATCTGATTTAAAATGAGCTAGGCACTCTACTCCTTAGAGGGAAGGGCTTGGTCAGAGCCACGTTCTAAAGGAGATTAAGTGCCTCCCTGTGTGAGCACCCAGGTGCACAGACATCAGCACTCCCCAAGGTCACTGGAGGTAACTCGTTGGCACAACAGCGGTCCTGGTGGTTGATACGGAGAAGGAGATTTTGCTGAGTAAACTACTTTCCCAGTTTTCCTGTTAATACCGGGTAGTGCTGGTGACGGAGGTCTGCGGACAGAGCCGGTCAGCACCCAGCAGCTAAGGGCTCCCTGGTACCCCCCACTGCCCCCAGGGCAATATTGCAATAGGATGGCTCTGGTCTCCGGGAGACACCTTCCCTGAGCAGCTTCCTCTGGTGTCCTCGAGGGTGGACTGCAGGCAAGCCCAGAGGGATTTCCAGCAAGTTCCCTGGGGGCAGCACCACAGGACTTCCCTGCCTCGGCATGCCTTCTCCAGCAAGGTCGGGATCTCAGCACGGGTGGGGAGCTAGCGGGACAAGAGCTGCTCCTTATACTGCCCTCTCCAGAGTCCTCGTCTTCGCTTCCGTGCTGAGGAAGAGCACCTCAGGGACCGGCTCCTCTCTGGGACCCAGACCTCACAGGCGGGAAGGGACATTAGCAGAAGTCGCTGAGGAGCTTGGCTATCTTCCCTCCGGGACCGGGCAGTGAATGTGGAGTGGAGAGGCGACCCACTGGTGCCCCACACGCGTCCTGACTGCTCACGGGTTCTCTGGGTAATAGGTAATACCTGCTCGTTCACTAGCAGGGTTTTGTGCTGATTCACGTGAAATGTTTTATTAAAGATACAAATGTTAACATAGGATTAAAGTTACATGGCTTTAAAAATGATATGCAATGCAATGAAATAAAATAAAATAATAAAATAAAATATAAAATAAAGAAAAGAAAATAGTGACATAAATAAAATAATAAAATAAATAAAATAAAATAAAATATAGCTTTAAGGATGCCTTCCCTTGGCTTCAGGTGCTCTGATGCCATCCTTGCTGACTTTTCTCAGGCTCTGGGCCACTTGACCGGCCCCTTAGCCAAGCTCCTCTGGTTTGGTATCTGCTGACACACAGACACTCAGTGGCTGACAAGGTGGGCTCTAACCTTGCATGAGTGAGGGGGTTCTATCTATATTCTCCCCAGCATCCAGGTGGTCTCTCCTAGGGACCTGCCTACATTACCTCAGCGTCTTTATTTTCTAGCTTTATTGCAATGTAACTTACATAGAACAGAATTCACCTATTTTAAGTGCAGTTTATGAGTTTGGGTAATTTATATAGAGTCTCGTAACCACCACCACAGTCGAGACATAGAACATTTCCTTGACCCTCAAAAAGTGTCCTGGGCCTCAACTACTTTTGAGAGCCTGAATTACGTCCTTGCGTTTTCCACTTTCAATACTCTGGGCTCTTTCTGGGCTGGCCACCTGGTCACCAGGTTTCATTTTCCTGAGAAACATCTCCGTTCTCATCCTACTTCACAGACAAGAAGGAACGGACAGGTTTAGTGCTCAATGACTGAAGAACCTTTCCCTGACTCCATTAAAAGGTCCACTCTAAGTTCATTCGTAGCCATTTTACCTCCAACCTGTAAGAGTGGTGGTGTTTCCTGATCTTGCTGTATTTCTTAATGCCTGAAGGAGCCCTCATAGGGACACAGAGACTGTCACTGGAACTACAACACATGAACGACAGGATCCTGGAGACACCGGGTAAGGGCTCCTACTGTCCAAGTCCCCAGAGTTGTCCCCGCGGTTTCTTCTCTTCCCAACCCAGGAACTTC
Organism: Halichoerus grypus; assembly: GCF_964656455.1. Classification (NCBI taxonomy): domain Eukaryota; kingdom Metazoa; phylum Chordata; class Mammalia; order Carnivora; family Phocidae; genus Halichoerus; species Halichoerus grypus. Next base: position 140,968,569 of record NC_135720.1, read on the forward strand.
CCCTTTTTCCTGAAGTTAACTAGTTTATGTCTGCTACATGCAGCCTGAGATATTCTACTAAGCTAAAACCTTTACTAATGGATGTAGCTTCCCAAGAGGTAGACTAGAATTGTTCTCTTACTGCTGCTGGAAGCCTATCCCCAAGAGCTACGGAGACTGGAAAATGTAATACAGTTTACTGACCAAGCTTCTTCCTGCACTGGGAAAGCTATATACCCAGAAGGTCTCCTTCCCTTTTCTGAACTCAAGTCTGGTCATTTTCCATTGAGCTAGTCCTAAGCTTTCCCTCTATCTCAAAATTTTTATAGTTTTTTTTCATATATGCTATTATTTTCACTCATCTTTTATAAGCCTCCTGCTTTTTCCTAATGTCCATGAATAAAATCCTATATCTCCTGTATTATGTTTACATTTACTCAAAATTTTCTGACAGTTCTGTTACAGGAACACATGTTGTGTGTTCATAAACATATTACCATAGAAGACAGAACTTCCTAAGATTGGTGATGTATGATGTCAAAAGCTGAAATTCTGACCTCATATTCAAAACTCACTCAAAAATTATTCTTTTGGGGGCACCTGGCTGGCTTAGTCAGAAGGACATGCAACTCTTGATCTCCAGGTCGTGGACTGTGAGTTCATGTCCCATGTTGGGTATAGCGATTGCTAAAAAAAAAAATAAAATAAAATAAACTTTGAGGGAAGAGTCCAAGGTGGTGGAGGAGTAGGAGACCTTAGTTTCATCTGGTCCCAGGAATTCAGCTAGATAGCTACCAAATCATTCTGAATACCTGCGAACTCAACTGGAGATCTAAGAAAAGAATACCTGCAACTCTACGAATAGAAAAGTGACCACTTTCTGGAAGATAGGAGGTGTGGAGAAGTGAATTTGAGGCGATATTTGGGAAGATAGACGGCGGGGGGAGGGGGTCTCCGTCAGCCAGCTACCAGCAAGTGATAGAGCAGCGGAGCACAAAATCGGAACTTGTAGAAGTCTGCTTTGCTGAGGGACGTCGCTCAGGTGGAGAAGTTGGGCAGAATTCTAGCTGGGACAGTGTGGTCTCAGGACCCTCGGGGTCACAGGAAGACCGCAGGTGCCTGAGTGCAGCAGAGCTCCCAGGCATCTAAGCAGGGAAGCTGGCTGCAATCAGCGAGCCCAGGAGTGGGCCGTCAGCTCGGGGTTGCCATAAACCGTGAACCAGGGCACTATGGGGTGACCACTCCCCAAGCAGGGACCCAACAAGTGGCAGATCCGGGGAGAAGCCCCTTCCTCCCCAGGGAGGAGCGATGCAGGAACATGCCCCAGGAGTCCGCAGGATTTGGAGACTGGAAACGGGGTCATGTGCCAGAGATACAAACGCTCAGTCCCAGGTCGGGTGAGCAAGGGGTGTGGCGGAGACCGGGGAGACAGGAGTGATTGACTGCTTTTCTCTGGGGGCTCACTGAGGAGTGGGGCCCTGAGCTTTTGGCTCCGGGGCGGAGACTGGGAGGCCGCCATTTTCACTCTCATCCTCTAAAGCTGCTTGGAAAGCCTTCAGAGAACAAAAGCCACCTAGAACAATCTGGAGCAGATGACGTAGCCTGACCCCTGGCAAGGGCGGTGCAATTCCGCCTCCGGCAAAGACATTTGGGAATCACAGCAACAGGCCCCTCCCCCAAAAGATCAGCAAGCACAGCCAGCCAAGACCAAGTTTACCGATCAATGAGAATGGCAGAACACCAGCACTAGGGGAATACAGCACATAGAATTCATGGTTTTTCCCCCATGATTCTTTAGTCTTTCCATTTTAATTGTTAAAAATTTTGTTCTCTTTCCTTTTTCAACCAATTTCTTATTTTATCAACTTTTTAAATCATTAAATTTCATATTTACAGTTACATTCTATCCCTTCATTGTATTTATTTTTGTATATACATAAATTTTTCTTTCTTTACAATTTTGGGATGCAGTTTCTTCTAACAGATCAAAATACACCCAAAATCTAGAATATGGCTCTGTTCTATTCACCTGTCTGATTATTCTCAATATTCTTTTTTTTCTTTTTTTCCTTCTTCCTTTTTTTTGTTTGTTTTGTTTTGTTAAAGTCTTTTTAAATCTTCATCTTTAGAGTTACATTCTATCCTTTCAACGTATTTATTTTTGTATATATATAAGTTTTTCTTTCTTTACAATTTTGAGATGTAATTTATTCTATAAACTGACCAAAATACACTCAGGATATAGTGTATTGCTCTGTTCTGTTCACCTGTCTGTGTATCTCTCTTCCCTTTTTTTGTTGTTGCTGTTTTTTTTCCCCCCTCTTTTGTTTTTTCTTGTCTTTTAATTTTCATTTTTACAATTACATTTTATTCTTTCATTATATTTAATTATTTTTGTACATATATGTTTTTCTTTCTTTACAATTTTGGGATCTAGTTTTCTAAAAAACAGACCAAAACACACACAGGATCCAGTGTATTGCTCTATTCTGTTTACCTGTCTGATTATATTCTCTCTTTTTTTTTAATTTATTTTAATTTATTTTATTTTTTTCAGTTTTGGGTCTCTTCTGATTTGTTTAGTATATATTTCTTTGGGGTCATTGTTGCCATTTTAGTATTTTGTTCTCTCGTTCATCTATTCTTGTCTGGACAGAATGACAAGATGGAAAAACTCACCTCAAAAAAGAGAACAAGAGACAATACTGAGTGCCAGGGACTTAATTAGTATGGGCATAAGTGAGATGTCAGAACAAGAGTTCAGAATAATGGGCGCCTGGGTGGCTCAGTTGGTTAAGCGACTGCCTTCAGCTCAGGTCATAATTCTGGAGTCCCCGGATCGAGTCCTGCATTGGGCTCCCTACCCAGCAGGGAGTCTGCTTCTCCCTCCCCTAACCCCTCTCATGTGCTCTCTCTCATTCTCTCTCTCTCAAATAAATAAATAAAATCTTTAAAAAAAAAAAAAAAAGAGTTCAGAATAACAATTATAAAGATACTAGCTGGGCTTGAAAAAAGCATAAAAGACACCAGAGAACTCCTTTCTGGAGAAATAAAAGAACTAAAATCTATTCAAGTCGAAATAAAAAAGACTATTAATGAAGTGCAATCAAAAATGGAGATTCTAACTGCTAGGATAAATGAGGCAGAAGAGAGAATTAGTGGTATAGAAGACCAAATGATGGAGACTAAAGAAGCTGAGAAAAAGATAAACAACTACTGGATCACAGGGGGAGAATTCGAGAGATAAGTGATACCATAAAGTGAAACAATATTAGAATAACTGGGATCCCAGAAGAAGAGGAAAGAGAGAGAGGGGCAGAAGGTATATTGGAACAAATTATAGCAGAGAACTTCCCTAATCCAGGGAAGGAAAGAGGCACCCAAGTCCAGGAGGCACAGAGAACCCCGCTCAAAAGCAATAAAAATAGGCCAATGCCCCGACATCTAATAGTAAAACTTACAAGTCTCAGAGACAAAGAGAATATCCTGAAAGCAGCTAGGGACAAGAGGTCTGTAACCTACAAGGGTAGAAACATTAGATTGGCAGCAGACCTATCCACAGAGACCTGATAGGCCAGAAAGGACTGGCATGATATATTCAGGGTGCTAAACGAGAAAACATACCTAAATATCATAAAAGCCATATACAAAAAGCCCACAGTAAATATCATATTCAATGGGGAAAAAACTGAGCATTTCCCCTAAGGTAAGGAACACGGCAGGGATGTCCACTATCACCACTGCTGTTCAACATAGTACCAGAAGTCCTAGCCACAGCAATCAGACAACAGAAAGAAATAAAAGGCATCTGAATCAGCAAAGAACTCAAACTCTGAGTGTTTGCAGATGACATGATACTTTACGTGGAAAACCCAAAAGACTCCACCCCAGAATTCCTAGAACTCATACAGGAATTCAGTAAAGTGGCAGGATATAAAATCAATGCACAGAAATCAGTGGCATTCCTATACACCAACAACGAGACAGAAGAAAGAGAAATTAAGGAGTTGATCCCATTTACAATTGCCCCTAAAACCATAAGATACCTAGGAATAAATCTAACCAAAGAGGCAAAGGATCTGTACTCAGAAAACTACAGAACACTCATGAAAGAAATTGAGGATGACACAAAGAAATGGAAAAACGCTCCATGCTCATGGATTGGAAGAACAAATATTGTTAAAATGTCCATGCTACCTAGAGCAATTTACACATTCAATGCAATCCCTGTCAAAATAACATCAACTTTTTTTTATAGAGCTGGAACAAATAATCCTAAAATTTGTATGGAACCAGAAAAGACCCCGAATAGCTGGAGGAATGTGGAAAAAGCAAAGCAAAGCTGGTGGCATCACAATTCTGGACTTCCAGCTCTATTACAAAGCTGTCATCATCAAGACAGTATGGTACTGGCACAAAAACAGACACATAGATCAATGGAACAGAACAGAGAGCCCAGAAATGGACCCTCAACTCTATGGTCAACTCATCTTCAACAAAGCAGGAAAGAATGACCAATGGAAAAAAAGACAGTCTCTTCAACAAATGGTGTTGGGAAAATTGGACAGCCACATGCAGAAGAATGAAACTGGACCATTTCCTTACACCACACAGAAAAATGGACTTAAAATGGATGAAAGACCTAATTGTGAGACAGGAGTTCATCAAAATCCTAGAGGAGAACACAGGCAGCAACCTCTTCGACCTCAGCCGCAGCAACTTCTTCCTAGAAACATCGCCAAAGGCAAGGGAAGCAAGGGCAAAAATGAACTATTGGGACTTCATCAAGATAAGAAGCTTTAGTACAACAAAGGAAACAGTTGACAAAACCAAAAGACAACCTACAGATGAGAGAAGATATTTGCAAATGACCTATCAGATGAAGGGCTAGTATCCAAAATCTATAAAGAACTTATCAAACTCAACACCCAAAGAACAAATAATCCAATCAAGAAATGGGCAGAAGACATGAACAGACATTTCTGCAAAGAAGACATCCAAATGGCCAACAGACACATGAAAAAGTGCTCAACATCGCTCGGCATCAGGGAAATACAAATCAAAACCACAATGAGATACCACCTCAGACTAGTCAGAATGGCTAAAATTAACAAGTCAGGAAATGACAGATGTTGGCGAGGATGCAGAGAAAGGGGAACCCTCCTACACTGTTGGTGGGAACACAAGCTGGTACAGCCACTCTGGAGAACAGTATGGAGGTTCCTCAAAAGGTTGAAAATAGAGCTACCTTATGACCCAGCAATTGCACTCCTGGGTATTTACCCCAAATATAGTGATCTGAAGGGGCACCTGCACCCCAGTGTTAATAGCAGCAATGTCCACAATAGCAAAACTATGGAAAGAGCCTAGATGTCCATCAACAGATGAATGGATAAAGATGTGGCATATATATATATACAATGGAATATTGCTCAGCCATCAAAAAAAAAAAAATGAAATCTTGCCATTTGCAACGACGTGGATGGAACTAGAGGGTATTAGCCTAAGCAAAATGAGTCAATCAGAGAAGGACAATTATCATATGATCTCACCGATACATGGAATTTAAGAAACAAAACAGAGGATCATAGGGGAAGAGAGGAAAAAATAAAACAAGATGAAACCAGAGAGGGAGACAAACCACAGGACACACTGAACTCTAGGAAACAAACTGAGGGTTGCTGGAGGGGAGGGAGGGAGAGGGAATGGGGTAACTGGGTGATGGGCATTAAGGAGGGCACGTGACATAATGAGCACTGGGTGTTATATAAGACTGATGAATCACTGACCTCTACCTCTGAAACCAATAATACATTATAGCTTAATTTTAAAAAAGAAATAATCATAACAAAAAATAAATATTACAGTGAAAAAAAACTTAAAAAATGTATTCTTTTCATTAAGAACAAGATGAACAGATTTTCCCAAAAAAAAAAGGGTTTTTTCTCCTCTTGAGAGCCTTTTTAAGCTTTTTAAAAGTAAGCTCTGTGCCCATGATGGGGCTAGAACTTAGGACCCTAATATCAAGAGTCACATGAGAGCCGTTTTAAAATGTAGGAACTGCTTGGCTCTTCTTCTAATACAATAAAGTTCAAATGACCACAAAAAGGAAAAGACAACACACATGGCAGGACTACTCAGGTACTTGCCCTGATCAGTCCTGGAGTGCATGCTGGCTACTCCCGCTCTGAAGTGAGGAGCAAGCAGTTGAATGGAGTAGACTAGGAGAGCTGAAAGCTTTCTGTTATGGGTTGAATTGTGTGCTCCTCCCCCCCGACTCCACCAAATCATAGGCTGAAGTCCTAACCCACAGTACCTCACAATGTGACCTTATTTGAAGACAGGGTCTTTATAGAGGGAATCAAGTGAACACGATAGGGTAGAGCCTGCCTTATTCTGTTTGGACTATTATGGCAAAAATACCAGAGACTGGGTGACTTAAACAATAAACATTTATTTCTCACAGTTCTGGAGGCTGGGAAGTCCAAGATCAAGGGGCCTGCAGATTCTGTCTGGTGAGGGCCTGCTTCCTGGTGCTTCTTGGCCACCTTTTCACTGTGTCCTTACATGATGGAAGGAGTGAGGGAGCTCCTCGGGATCTCTTTCATAAGGGCACTGATTCCATTTATAATTACTGTCCAAAGGTCCCCACCTCCAAATAGTATCATATCGGGGATTAGGTTTCAGAATTTTGGAGGGACACCGACATTCAGTCTAGAGCAGATCCTAGTCCAATATAACTTATGTCCTTACAAAATGGGGAAATTTGGACACAGAGACTGATGCAGGAGGAGGAGGATGGGAGGAAGAGTAGGGAGAGGGGCGCCTGGGTGGCTCAGTTGGTTAGGCGACTGCCTTCGGCTCAGGTCATGATCCTGGAGTCCCTGGATCGAGTCCCACATCAGGCTCCCTGCTCGGCAGGGAGTCTGCTTCTCCCTCTGACCCTCCCCCCTCTCATGTGCTCTCTCTCATTCTCTCTCTCTCAAATAAATAAATAAAATCTTTAAAAAAAAAAAAAAAAGAGTAGGGAGAAAGTGGCTATCTCCAAGGGCCAGATCCTCCCTTTACAGATCTCACAAGGAGCCAACATCTGCCACTAGAAAACAGAGCTGCAGTCCTTCATCTGAACATAACACTTCACAGTTTTTGGTTCCTTTGAAACTAACAAGACATAAGGCATAATTTGCTCTCTCCTTCATAGAAGATGTTCCTACTAACCCATCAGCTGAGCATGGGGTGTAGTGTACTTCCAGGCCTTCCCATTTGAGGGGAATCCAAGTGCATCCTCAGTCAAGGTCCAGGGAAGGCTTTCTTTCCCATTGTGATGCCTCATTTTAGGTAAACCTGACTGAGCCATCGGGTGCCCAGATATTTGGTCAAACATTATTCTGGGTGTTTCTGTGAGGGTGTTTTTAGATGAGATTCACGTTTAAATAAGTAAACTGAGCAAAGCAAATAGTCTTTCGTAATGTGAGTGGGCCTCACCCAATCAAATGAAAGCCTGACCCTCCCCCAGCCCCATCCCCTCAATCCCCCCCCCCATAGGAGAGAATCCTCCTGCCTGATGACCCTTGAACCGGGACATAGGCTCTATAGAAGCTTCAGGCCTTCAGATTCAAACGGGGACATTGGCTTTGCAGATTGTGGACTTGCCAGCTGACGTAATCATGTGGGCAAATTCTTTATATCTATATCCATCCTACTGGTTTTGTTTCTCTTGAACAAATACCTAATACACCTGTCCTCCCTTATGTAGCCAGCAATTCATTCTCACCACATAAGCTGACTCAACAAGTTCACTTTTATAAAATTAACTCTGTGAATTTTGTGAAAATTTTCTCCATGCCCAAATCCTTAGAGAAATGGTCTGGGTTTAAGAAATAAAATATAAATAAATATCAAAGGAAAAGAGAGATTAAGAAAACAATTTCTGCTTGGAATGCACTTGTTTTGAAAAAGGAACACAGACAGCCCATTGTGAAATTTCGGCAGCTTCTTTATACAAATGACAACTAGCAGATCTAGATATGTCTTTTGTAAATAATGAACTTCTCAGGATCAATACTCATTGTTCTGAAAAGTGAAAGTTAAAACACCCTTTTTTAGACAAAACAAAACAAAACAAAAACACCCTTTTAAAATTACACTGGGGCGCCTGGCTGGTTCAATAGGAAAAGCATGCAACTCTTGATCTCAGGGTCCTGAGCTTGAGCCCCACACTGGGTGTAGAGATTACCAAAAAAAAAAAAAAAAGAATAAATTTTATGGGGCGCCTGGCTGGCTCGGTTGGAGGAGCATACAGCTCTTGATCTCAGGGTCATGAGTTTGAGCCTCATGTTGGGTGTAGAGATTACTTAAATAAAATGAAAGAAAGAAAGTGAGAAAGAAAGAAGTTAAGCTTTAAAAAAAAATCAAAAAAATAAAATACAAATACAATGAAAAGAAAAATTACATATAATGGCTTATTACATATAATGGTGTATGTTCATCATGGACTACATTCACTATGTGTTTTTTCTTTTCCTTGGTACTTTATAATCACCTATTTACTGCCTTTTATCTTAAAGCTAATTTATCATCATTAAAATTAGTATGTATCTCATGTTATTAATTATTAAAATGTTACCTTAAAAATAAAAACACTAGGGTGCCTGGGTGGCTCAGCTGGTAGAGCATGACTCTTGATCTCCAGGTTGTGAGTTCAATCAAGCCCCACACTGGGCATACAGCCTATTTAGAAAAATAAAAAAATTAAAAAAATTAAAAAATAAAAACCCTAAATCTGATAAATTGTTTGCATCTGAATTTCTTTTCTGCTCTCATTTTTTTTCAACTTTGTGCACATTTCAGGTAACCTAAAACGTAAATTCGACTATTTTAATATAATTCAGAGTAGAGGAACTGGATCACTACAAATGATCCTATATGAGCTTTTAGAAAAGACTGTAATCAATTGTTATGTGTTCCCCCAGGGAAGCTTTCAGAAAAATAGGGATTATCATGTAATAGGCAATTTCTGAACTCTGGCTGAAAACCTTGGGAATTTAGTTTAGCCTTAATAAATGATAAATTTTAAAAAGGTACATGTCCTCTCAGTTGGTCCTACTGCCTTTCATTAACATTTTAATTTATCATTATTTTTTATATCATGTTAAATGACTGGTTTTGTTTTTCTATTACAGTTCATTATTGTGCTTCTTTTTCTTTCCTTCTCTTTCGGTAAACTGATTATAAATGTTCTTGGGCAAGACACGAACAAACAGCTCTCTACTGCACAGCAATGTGGAAGTGGCTAATAGAAAGATTACAGAGAAACAGCCGTGAATTTTTTTTAAACTTGTGCATGTAACATTGCAGTCAACTGAAGGATTATACGCGAGCCAATGTTACTGCACAATCTTATCCGATCAATACCCGTAGTTTCCTTAGTGCAGATAAGACTACAGGATATTTGGATGTCTAGGGCCAAATTCTGATTAAATGACAACCACTTGCCACTTTTTTCCAGATCCCTACAAAATTGTTTTCCCTATAAATTTGTTCTTCAAAAACAGTAGGAAAGCATACATTGTAGAGACATTCCCAGTAGTTTGGGGCCTTGAGGATCTTCTGCCTCTGGAGAGAGGAATATTTTCAGAACCTCTCTCTTTCCATATGTGGACTCTGAGTCAGGAGATCCGAAGTCTGTCTGTCACCGGCTAGTGGTCTGAGATCTTGGGCCTGTAATTTAGCCTCTCAGTCTCGTGAAGTAGGGAGTAGAAAACATCTACCTGACAGGGCTACTAAGAAGATTCACTGGGATGACGTATGTTGTGGTATTTTAGCACAGTCATGTCTCACTGAAATACAATGTGAGACACAAACGTGAGCCACATCGATCATTAATTTTTTTTTCAGGTAGCCATATTTTAAAAAGTAAAAAGAAACCAATGAAATGAATTTTAACAACACTTGCATTTAACCCAGTATATCCAAAGTATCATTTCAACATGTGATCAGTACAAAAAATTATGGAAATGTTTTACATTCTTCTTTTCACACTAAATCTTTGAAATTCAGTATGTATGTTACATTATAGCATATTTCGATGAACACTAGCCACATCTCAAGTGCTCAATAGTCACTGTGTGACTAGTGGCCACCCAACTGGATAGTGCAGGTACAGATCTGAATTAGTCACATTAACTAGTTGATCATTCAGCAGGCAAAGCAAAAAGGATCTAACCTAAGCTGGTAAAATGGTTGTTTCAGACTCTGGGAGCCTCACGATTTTTCCTAAAGCAGGAATCATCTCCTTCGGTATGTTGAATTAAAAAAAAAAAAAGTCAAGCAATACTGAAATGTATAACGGAAAAGTCTCCCCCACACCATTCCCAAACTAACAAATACTATTAGCAACTACAGATAACATTTAGGTAAGTGGGTTTCGTGATACTTCTGGAAAATCACCAATTCTCTTATTGCTCCTCAGGTTTTTAACCTGGTGACCTCATGATTCTACCTCCTTGGTTTGCTTACCATTTTCTTATGGAAGAGATTTGTCTTTCCCAGTTTTTTTAGTTCTGTTAAGAAACATTATGAACTTTGCTTTATACTCTACCCAGTACAGGCTACCTGAATAGAACGTTGTATATACATACCATTTTGGGTCTTCCCAGTGATGCCTTTTTATCAGGCGGCTGAATGAAGAAACTGGAAGTCAGAGTTACTGTTTTGACTGGCTGGTGTTTCACAGTCAAACGACACTGTGCTTGTACTTGGCACTGGTCGTCAGGATTCTCACTTTGGCAATCCGGTCTACGGATAGTTTTCCAATCAATGGACTGTTTCCTTTACGAATTTAGATTTTATGTATGTCTCCCAAACAAAGCCAGGACCACAGCTCTGTGCTCTGTACATTGTGAGGTCGGTGGAAGAGAAACCGGTGAGAGGCAGGAGGTGGGCAGGTGGGCAGGTGGGCGCACAGGTGAGACAGCTCTGCCCGAGAGCGGCGCTGTGCGCGGTGCGGGGCAGTCCTCCCTCTGAATGACAATCCCAGGAAAAGTTAAGGAATGGGAAAACAGACTCGCGTTACGGTAGATGTACACAAAAGGCCAGACTCCGGTGACCCCAAACGTGCTGTCACAGGGGAGCTGAGGATTTTGCAGAGGAATGATAAAGCAAAGCTACAGGTGTCGCGAAGGGGACCCCGCTCCTTGCATTCCCGCGCCAGACCAGTCCTGGGCGCGTGCCGGGCGCTCGGTGAGCGGCGGCAGGAGCAACCGACGGCCGAGTCCGGCCTGCGGAGCCCCCACCGAAGCGCAGCACAGTCAGGATGCACGCAGCCGAAATACAAGCGCCGGGACACAATCGGGAGCCCGCGCAGCCACGGCTTCGCCGACAGGTACGCCGGGCGCTTCCGATACGACAGTTTGTTCTCCCGGACGGCGTGTCTAGTGGGAGAGCTTGCCCCGCCCCCTGCCCTTGAAAAGGGCAAAGAGAAGAGAGCATTGCACCGAGGGGAGAATTCCGAGGCAAGGTCAGAGGGCAGCGACCGCCCCGCCGGCAGAAACCCCCGGACGGCCCCGCCCCAATCCGCGCAACTCCCACCGCGCAGGCGCAGGAAGGGGCGGGGCCGAGGGGGCGGGGCCGAGGGGCGGAGGCGGGAGGCGATTCGCGGGATCCGTCTGGCGTCAGCTGGTCACGTGGCCGTCGCGCAGGCGAGCGGAGTTCGCCAGCTTTCCCAGCGGCGGTGGACCGTGTGCGAGGTGCTCCCGCCGCAGCTCCCTGCGTCCGCTACGAGGACCGAGCGCGCCCGTCCGATAAGCGTGAGAGAGGTGGGAACGCGGGGGCCGCTCCCTTGACGGCTGCCGGGCCGCGGCCGGGGTCGGAGTGGACGTTACGGGGCGCGCGGGGGAGGCAGGGCCCCGCGGACGAGGGGCTGCCCCATTGGCTGGGTCGGTTTTGGCGCGCTCTCCTGTCCGCGCTCCCGATTGGTTGGCGGGCGCGTCCCGGACGCGTGCCCGCGGTGGGAGCCCCGGCGCGCCGCCCCGAGTGCCGCCGACCCCCGGCCTGCGCGGGGAGCCCCGGTGGGAGCCGCGGCGGGAGCCCCGGCGCGCCGCCCCGAGTCCCGCCGACCCCCGGCCTGCGCGGGGAGCCCCGGTGGGAGCCGCGGCGGGAGCCCCGAGTCCCGCCGACCCCCGGCCTGCGCGGGGAGCTCCGGCCCGCCGCGTCGTGGGGCTCGCTGTGCCCGGAGCCTGCGGAGTCGTGCGTCGCCCGCTGAAACGACCCGCGGTTGGTGCCGCTGGTGTCCCCCGTGCCTCTGCGTGTCCTGGGGCCCCAGCCCCGTGCAGGGCTGCCGACCGGCGTGTGACAGGCCTAGGAGAGACTGCGTTGGGCCAGGGGCTGCCACCTGTTTGGACCGTGGCCCTGACGGAAGCTCACGCACATCGCAGTTCGGGATGCAGCCAGACGAGGGAACGGGAAGTTTCCCGAAGCCCTACTTGCGCCTCGCATGCTGTGCGCTCGGTGTTCTCGCGTCTCTTCGGTTACATTTTTCTAAACAGTGTTCGAGACCCAAGTAAACGATTTGGGGATCCCGGGCTGCGACGTGCGGTTTGAGAAAACATTGCTCAGTTTAGTGGGTCCCGGTCAGCATTTGCTTAACATGAGATAGAAGTGAAAATAAGGTGCACACACCATTAGGGGTTTTTTGGTTTAAACGCTCGTCTGTGCTTGCGCTCGGGCTCGGTGTGAATGTCTGAGCAGGAGGTGAGTCCCAGTGGGAGTCTGAAAGCCGCTGCACCGAGTGAAGGCATAACGTGCAGCAGTCAAGATGTTTGGCAGGCGCAGACCTGTCCCGGCGGTTCGGAGGTGGGGTTTGGAGCGAGTCTGGCCCAGCGGTCTGGTTACCCACGTTGCGTAATCCCTTTATCTTCTGCTCCCTCTTCCTCGCTTCCCGCAGTGTCTCAGTTCATGGTGATGGTCAAACATTCCCTGCCAATGTGAATACATAATCTCAGATCGGATATTAAATCACTGCAGACCTATTGCTGGGTACCAGAGCCAATGTTATTATAGCTTAAAACTGCCTTTGAAACAGCAAAGTTAGAATGCTATTTATTTTTTAAGATTTTATTTATTCGTTTGAGAGAGAGAGAGAACAAACGGGGAGCAGCAGACAGAAGCAGAGGGAGGAGACTCCCCGCTGAGCAGGGAGCCCGACATAGGGCTGGGTCCCAGGACCCTGAGATCATGACCCAAGCCCACCTGATTGAGCCACCCAGGCGCCCCTAGAATGCTATTCTTCAGGACAGACTTGAGCATACCCACGTACCTGGTGACCATTTATCGTTTTGCTTTTCTTGGTGACCATTTCTCAGGTTTTTTTGAGTCCTCTGTTTAATCCAGGACACCACAGTGTTTTGTAAATTTGTTTAGAATACCTAATTTTCCTGTTGTAACAAGATGTTTCTAACCAGAATTATTGTTTGTGTGTGTGTATGTAATATAGATAGTAAGAGTCACGAACTTTAGTCCCTGTAGTCATTGATGGGGCTGAGTTTGGGTACAGTGAGAAAAGATCGTAGTTTTACTGTACAGTAGTAATGAGTTCTATGATTGTAAATACTTGTAAATACTTTCAACAACAACAAAAAAATCTAAACTCCACCTTCGGGTGCAAACCACTTTCTGTTTATGGTATGAATTACTAGTTTTTTGTACTCCACCAGGTGTATAATGAATCCGAGTATGAAGCAGAAACAAGAAGAAATCAAAGAGAATGTAAAGGTATGTAATAGAATCACTTTCATTTGTTGAAGAAAGCATGTGGTTAGAAGCATTTTGACATAATTTAACTAAATTTAATCTGGCTATTGTTTCTATAAACTTTGAAGTGCCGAGCTTTTAGCTAGAGGACAAGTAACACTAGAGAACTTTAAAAAAATTAATTAAGGTTGAACAGTTAAGTTTTATGATCCCATTACATGGAATCTCTTTCCGTTTGTTTAGGTCTTAATTTCTTTCAACAATGTTTTGGTAGTTTTCAGAGTATTGAGTTTTATACTCCTTTTGCTTAATTTTTTCTTAAGTATTTTATTTTTAATGCTACTGTAGATAGAATTGTTCTTAAATTAAATTTTCTGTGTGTTCATTGCTGCTATATGGAAAACAGTTGATTTTTGCATTTTGAATTTGATCTTAAATCCTGCAACCTTGCTGAACTTATTAGATCTAGTAGTTTTTTAGTAGATTCCTTAGGATTCTCTGTAAATAAGATTGTGGTTGCTTTCTTTCCACTGCTCCATTTTATAAAATGACTTTATTAAAATCCTTTGTATCTTGAGAATTGGTGTCTTTGACTAGAGACACATTTTGCGTTACAGTGCACGTGTGTCCAGAGAAGATCATACTCATTACCATCGAACCTGCTTGTTTTGCTACACTTTTTGAATCCCAATATGCTGTCACTGGAAATCTTATCCCAAATATTTATTCATATAACAATAAGAACAGAATTTAATTTTGAATTTGTAACTTTGACTGATTTGCTCTTAAGGTTCTAAATGAATTTACAACTTAACAAGCTTCTGCCACACAACTTAGAGGGTGAGGGTTCCCGGTAATGAGACCACATCTTCAGGAAAACTATCATTTTGCAGATTTAAATTAAATAGAATAAATAAAAGCCTTTCATAAGTGATAGCAGATGCTTTCTGATAGATGGCTTACCTTGCCTTAGTGTCCTTACATTATTTTTCTTAAATAATAACTGTGCATTGATAATTTAAGTCCATCCCTTTCCATTTAGGATGATGACATTTTCCCACTGAGCTTTGTGTGTGTGCTTAAACTTTTTCTTATGAAAATTTTCAAATATTCAAAAATAGAGTCAATAATATAATAATCTCAACTTCACAATTTTCAACAGTTATCAATATATGGCTAATCTTGTTTCATCTACATTTTCATTCACTCCTCCTTGAGCCACATAATTATTTTGAGGCAGATCCCAGACAGTTTATATCATTTCAGCAGATCTTTATATCTAAAGAAAAATGTAATGTGTACTAGCTAGAGTACAACTATCTTGGATATAAAAGGACTGGTTCTGTTTGATTCTTGATTTAGCCTCCACAGCTCTGACGTTGGGTGAATTATTTAGCATCCCAGCCTCAGTTTACATCTCTGTAAAAGAAAGAGATTGGACTAAAACTAGATCTATAAGAGTGAATTATAGGAGTTCATGGATTTCCTACCAATTAGGCAAAACTCCATGTGAGTAGTGCTCTTGTGTGCATTTTTTTTTTGAGAGAAGGGTTCCCAGAATCCCAAATGGTTTTCTAAAAAGATTAAGACCTATTAATATCTAAGAACCTGAACCTCTTGGCTCTAAAGAGTCTGGTATTCCAATGCATGATCTGTATGAAGAAAATGATAATAGCCATATTTCATCTCAGGGGCTGGGTGCTTCAGGCCTACATGTACAAAAGTTAATCTTAAAAATGGCCATTTTTTTGTGTGTGGCATTGATTTATCTGGCTTCTTTGGCCATTATTAGTAGCAAGCATTTAAATAAATTAACACCTCCTATTAAGGGTCCAGAGTTAGGTTTTCTTCTGTTTGTCTGTGGACTAATCTATAATCTAAATTACATCTGAAATGTTGTTGTAATATTTGTTCTCAGAGTAGCTGGCATTTGTTCTTCAGTTCAATAGTGAGATAATAATCGGCAGTAGAAACTGTACCGTGGGAAAGGTGAGCTCTCCTCCTATGAAGTACTGCATGGAAGCAGAAACTTTCCCACGCTGCTTCGGTGTCATGTTCTTGCTGCCCTTGTTTGAGTGTTCACCGTTGTTTGCTATCCCATGGCGGCAGGATAACTAATGATTTTTTGCAAAAAGAGAGAGCGCTTTCAGATCAGGAAATATATGGGAAGCTATTTACATGTTATAAGGAAGGCTAAGTTTTTTCCAAAACAGTAGTGTGGGCAAATTCACGGTATTCTCGTGTGCCTCTGGCATGGACTTTGTGGCCGTCTCCTAATGAATGGGCTTGAAGCAAAACCGCTTCTGCAGTCAGGTGAAGATTGCGGGGGGGGGGGGGGGGGTCCTCTTAGATGTGTATTTGGTTCTGTATAAGGTGTGTTCTTGAAAATTGTATTCCTTTGGTGAATACATATACATGTGTTAGGGGATAGTTGCTATTTAAAGGAAGTCTGAGATGAATATTTTTGAGTAGGGGAAGAAATATTTTGCAGTGTAAATAACCTTTTCCCCCAGTTTACCCCTTTTGTGGGTTTCTACTGTAAATGTTATGATGTCTGGTAGGTTTCTAGTTTCTGTGTGGCAGATCTTTTTAAGAGGGAATACAAATATTCCTGTTGTACTGCAGTTTCATCAATATGGTCTGAAGTATTAGAGCTTAGAAATTTTGTTATATTTTTTAACTGGATGTGATTAGTTAACAAGATGACTATAATACAGCATGTATTGAAATGGAAGGAGAAAAGCTACTTGTGTCAAGTTTGGGTAATGTGATCCATTAGGCTTTCTTTAAATTTTATTATAATTTAGGGAAATAACAAGTTTGCTAGTTGAAAAAAACAATATATTGCTCCTATTTAATATTATATAGCAGACCAAATACTAGTATTCTTAGTGTTTTCTTTTTCCTAAATTATAGGAGTACGAGAGTAATAACCCGTATAACAACTGAGTAACCAGATAATAAATTTCGTTGACTTTTAGAATAGTCCTGTGCCAAGAAGAACTCTGAAGATGATTCAGCCTTCAGCAGCTGGATCACTTGTTGGAAGAGAGAATGAGGTATGTGTTATCGGGCTAGAATGGTACAAATGATACTAATTTTACATTAAAGACCTTTCCAAGATGTCCTTGATCCGGAGATGCCTAGGTCATTGAAGCTTGGAAATAATTCAAGAATAATGATTGTGTGTTTCTCTCAGAAATGGTTTTTGTATTGATGGTTCAATTTAGGAAGTTCAGAATTGGTATGAAGACCTACAGTAGCACTGGGATGATGTAAGAAGTTATGGGTTAGCCAACAGGAATAATGTTTGATGTTTTGGGAATAAAATGTTAGTCATTCATTTACCCCTGTCTGTAAAGGATAAAATCACAGATGAGGGTGTCTAGACTTTTACAGGTCTGAAAATACAGCCTTTCTGTGGTACTCAGTTATTTAAACAAAAAAAATAATTTCAGCTAAGGCTTAGACCTAAGTCTAATCTAGGATAGTTGCTGCAAATAAAATTCCTAAAAAATAACTACATTTTGGTAGAGTTTTAAATTTGTGATTCTTTTAAAAGATCCAAAGATTTCAAACAGACATATGAGTGCTCTGTTTTTAATACATACATGATAAAACCACCCAACTTTCTTGTTCATTAAATCAAAATAAATGAGATTGATGTATGTATTCTCATTGTAGTTGGTTAAAGCCTTATCCAAAAGGAAACATTGGAACGACCAGTTAACATCTAAGGCTTCCAGCTCTGGAGTTGTTTTTGTCCCAGAACATAGTGAAAATAAAAATTTTAGTGAAGTTACTCAAGAAGCGTTTGATCTTATGATTGCAGGTATGAAAAAATGTATAACTTTTCTTAAATGTTTTAGTTAATGATAAATTTAAATTATTATTAATAACTAATTTAATATTTAATTATTTAAATATTAAATAAAATAACAAATCACTTATTATACTGTTACAAATCCTGCCCACAGCCTCTTAATCTGGAGACTCTATTAGATATGTTACTCAAATGTTTAGATAGTTGAAAATTTCTTATGGTATATACTGTGAACAGGCTTTACTGTTTGGTAAGATCCAAATATGGATGAAATGTTAAAAGGTTAGTGATTAATATGACAGCTCTGACATTAGATTGTCTTAAGTGTCACAAGACTTGGAAATTGTCTTTTCAAAAGAAAGTATCTAGAGAATGATTTTGAAGAAAGGAACTTGCACATAGCAGAAAATGAAGGGACCCAGCAGCAACGTGGCTGAGCTAGAAGCTAGAAGGAGCCTGTTGTTCATCCTAGTTCGAATTGGAATGGCAGTGGAAATCAACAGAGGAAGCTGGTGATGTTCTATAAAGCGTTGTGGGAACATTTTTTTTGTAGAAAAATTATTGGGTTTTTACAGCAGCATATAATAGTATAATAGTATTTTCAAGGTTTACATGAAAACGTTAATTTATTTTAGAAAATCCATCCTCTCAATATTGGAAAGAAGTGGCAGAAAAACGGAGGAAGGCGCTCTATGAAGCACTTAAGGAAAATGAGAAAGTATGTACTGACTGTAGTCTGTGGCCATCTTTAACATTCCAGGATTACGTTCCTTCTGCTTGGTTGGAGTGATATAAACTAGCTTTAATGTTGGTCTAAGACAAGTCTAATCAGAAAGGGAGCTCTGTTACCAGAACTGTTACACCAGAGGAGCTCGTCGGGGGCCAGAGGCGGCACCGTTGGTAGGAACTTCGTGGGAATGTGTGTGTCGGTTATCCTCCGTTGCAGACTTGGAGGCATGGTGGTTTGGTTTCTAGCATGGCAGATCCGTGCAGTACTGAACTTTATTTATGTCGTATAGCTTCACAAAGAAATTGAGCAAAAGGACAGTGAAATTGCCCGCCTGGAGAAGGAGAACAGAGAACTGGCAGAAGTGGCGGAGCATGTGCAGTACATGGCAGAGGTGATAGAGGTAGGTATGTGCACACTCACCTGACTCAGAATCCTCTGTTTTTTCTTCATTTGAGGGAGCAGTGTCATCAGTAAGTGTGCGGGCTCTGGAATCAGATTTCCTGGGTGTGAGTCTTCGCTCCCTGTCCAGCACCGTCACGTTTGTTGAGTCAAGCAGGTTATGTATGTTGTCAGGGCTTCATCTTCCTCATTTGTAAGATGGGAGTAAAATATGCACTTTGTAGGCTTGTCATGAGAATAATGAGTTACAACGATGAAAGTGGAGAGAAGTCCCTGCCCATAAGAGCCCCAATGACTGTTAGATATTATTATTATCATGAAGCAAAAGAACATCTATTTTCTTGTAGAAATATAAAAAGGAATTTACTTACATATGGAAAATTTTTCTTTCACAGTTGACAAGTTTTTTGACAGGTTTTAATATAACGAATGCCAGTGTGACATTACCGTCATTTATAAAACTGTTAATTGGTAAACTAAAGTTTGGTGGTCTTATCTGACGTTTTATTTGGAAGAAGCTAATGTGTTTATAAGAATTAGCCTGGGGTTGGGTGGGTGGGGGGCCGGGTGCCTGGCTGGCTCAGTCAGTTAAGTGTCCGACTCTTGGTTTCAGCTCAGGTCATGATATCAGGGTCTTGAGATCAAGCCCGGCATCAGGCTCCGAACTCAGCAAGGAGTCTGCTAGAGTTTCTCTCTCCTTCTCCCTCTGGCCCTCCCCCTGCGCGCTCCCTCCCTCCCTCCCTCCCTCTCTCTCATAAATAAATCTTTAAAGAAAAACAAAGAATTAGCGTGATGACTTCACTTACAGTATTGGACTAAAAAAGTAGGTCTTAAACTTATTCATGTTTTCGAAAAATCATCTTGCTGAGAGGAAGAAACTTTCAAATACTGGCTTTTCTTGTACTGAATTGCTTACATTTTAAAGCCGTGACAGACTTACTGTTCGAAGTTTTCCCTTGGAAGTAGTGTAATAGCTCTCCCAGCTGCTCTGAGTGTGTTGGTCCACTGCAGACTGGAAATCAGAAAACCTGGTCCTTCGCTCTAGGTAGCTTGAGAAGCACTGACTCGAGTGGACCGTGAGGGCACGTCAGTGCTTTAAAAAGATGAGCAAATTGTTAGGCGCTGTGACTTCGCTGAAGTGGGATCTAGCATGGTGGAGACTTCGATAGAACACTTGACTGTCAGTGAATGTAATTGAGAGACTTTATGAAAAGGACCTCTTTAGAACATTGAGGGTCAGTGAGACCAGCACACTGCTAACGGACTTGGCCTGTATAGTGTTGACAGTAAATTGTTGGTTTATTCTTTCAAAAGAGACTGCATGAGGAACCTCTGGATAACTCTGAATCACCAAACAGTCAGGAGTGTGACTCGGAAGAGGAAACCGGGGAGGACTCGGACGTGGAAGCCCCAGATGTTGGTATGTGTCCTGAAGATGCTGTGTCTTCCTCGACAGATGCAAAACCGTGTGTGTGAGTCACACTGGTCTGACTTGAGAAACTTACTGCCAGAGTTTACCTCCACTAGAGTTCTTTGTAGCAGAGCAAACAACTGTACTGCGGAGTGGGAATCAGACCTCCTTGTTTGAATCCTGGGACCCCCGTTGTATTAAAATACAAATACTATGTATTTTTAATCTGTGATGTTTTATGTAAATAGCATTTTCTCAGTGGTCAAACATGACTTGTGTATATGATAAATAAACTTCAGTCTCTTGTTGAGCATTGTGTGTATCTGGGAAGAATGAAGTATAACGAGGCTAGAGAAAGTGTCTGTTTCTATGGTTTTATGTTGTTTTCTTTCTGTTGCTCTGCTGTCTTGGAGAAAATGAATTTATCCTTTTTTTTTTTTTAAGTAAGCTCTACACCTAGCATGGGGCTCAAGCTCACGACCCCAAGATCAAGAGTTGCTTGCTGTGCTGACCGAGCCAGCCAGGGATTTTTTCTCTCTCCTAAGACTGAGATGGTTGAGGTTTTTACTCCCAAGTCTGGTTGTACTTCAGGCTCATTGTAGGGACTGTTGATTTCCATATACTCTTACTCAGTACTTCTGATGGTGGAGTGTGAGAATCTAGTATTGGACGCTCCCCACATGGATCTCAGTAGCCAGGAAAAGGCCCAGTTGGCTGGTACAATCTGACTCTTCTTGGAAGCTTAAAATGGTGGGTGATTGTTCTTGGGGGGGTTGGGGGGTAAACATTCACTTAGATGCAGGGAAAAAGCCAAGGGTTGTGAAATTTTCTGTTCACGTATTTCACATATGTTACAGTACAGAGTATGTATATTGAGGAATAAGAAGGGTGGATTAATTAGGGATTTCCCATATGTACTGTTTGGAATGAAGAACAGGAGAAAGGAAATTGTTTACAAAGTACATAGCTTTGGGATGGAATATGTTCTTTGAGAAGCATACCAAGTACTTTTTATATAGATCGGCAATAAAGAGCTTGTCGAGCTTTAAAGGATTCCTTTAGGCAAGGTGTATTTATCCTTACAGAACTTGAATGTTCTTACCTCTCATACTGAGTTAGTCTACCTCAGTGTTGATGGTTAAAGCTTCTACTTCAGAGCCTGAACTGAATGCTTTGAAAATGGAAGTGATATTAATGTACAGCAACATTGTCCAGAAAACTTTGGGATGTGGGAAATACCTTTGCTACCTAGCATGGTGGCCAGTTCGCCGCACGAGGCTGTTGAGCACGTGAGATGTGGCTAATGTGAATGCGGAACTGAACTTTGATTTATGTTCAAGTAGCTGCATGAGGCTGCTGTGTTCGTGCAGCTCTCTGTTCTAGGTATGGGCCAGTAGCCTAAGATCCAATTAAGACGATACATTTTATGCTAAGTGTTTTTTACTACAGTAAAAAATAATTTAAAGAATATTACGGGTTAAGGGTAGAAGGCAGTGAGCCAAGAGGCTATTAGAATGAATGAGAGCTAAGCAGAAGAGGGTGACCTGGCAAATAGAAAGTATTTCTGGAAAATGCGAAAGATGGATTGCCAGGATTTGGTGGTGGGGAGCAAAGGGAAAAGGGAAGTGAGGACTTTACAATTTAATGTAAAAGCTATCACTATTAATCTAGAAGAAAATAAAGGGAAAAATTATAGTCACTGGTTTTGGCAAAGATTTCTCAAAAAGGACACAAAAAGTACAAATTCTGTAGTAAATTGGACTTCATAAAAATCAAAAACTTCTCTTTGAACGAAGAGAATGAAAAGATAAGCCATAGACTGAGAGAAACTATTTGGCAAAATCTCCAACAAAAGCTTTGTATCTCTAAAGAACTCTTAAACTCAATAAGTAGACAGCCTAGCTTTTAAAATGGGGAAAATTGGGACACTTGACCAAAGGGTGTATACAGCGGACCAGCACGTGACAAGATGTCTGCAGCCTCGGTCGTTAGGGAAACGCAAATCAAGCCTGCGGTGAGCTGCCGCTGAGCTGTCAGAATGCAGCTGGCAGAATGGAAACGTGACCGTACTGTGGCGACATACTGAGGCCATGAAGCAAGGGCATCTTCCCCGTACTGCTCGTGGCCAGGTTCAGTACTACAAATGCTGTGGAAATGGCCATTTCTTAAAAGCTAAACCTGCATTCCTTAGGATCCAGCCATTCCACTCCCAGGGGTGCTTACCTAACAGAAATGAAAGCATATGTCCACGTGAAGACTAGTCGGCACATTCTCAGTTTTATCTGTAGTAGCCGAAATGTCCACCAGCAAATGAAAGGATGAACAGATGGTGGTGTATCCATACGGTGGAATACCACTCAGCAATAAAGTAACAGTTGGCATAAACAACATGGACAAATCTCAAATGATGTTGAGTGGAAGAAAGCAGGTAAGAGTACCTGCTGTTTGCTTCCATTTAGATAAAACTAGAATCTTGACAGAAAGCAAATCAGTTGCCTAAGGACCTTGGCATGGTTTTGGGGATCGATTTTTAAGTCTCCAGGACCTGGGAACTGTGACCCTAGATGATGGGGAATTTGGAAGAATTTACTTAAGATGATGAGTCTGATTTTTAATTAGGTATCAAATGTCAGAACACCTCAATGAAATGCCTTAAAGACGGTCAGCAGTCAATCACGCCTGGCAAGTTAGCATAACTTACTTGAAGTTGACTTAAAAAATTCGGGGGAGCTTCTGTAAGGATAACGGCAACAGGTTAAGAATCAACTGGAAAAATGTTACGTGTGAAGCCTGGATTAGACTGAAGTTGTCAGTATATTCTATAAGGTCAGTATTACATACTAAAGTGCCCAGGATAGCCCACAAAAGGGTTTGGAGCAGGGGGAAACGAGAGCCCTGGTAATACAAATGGACA
The DNA here is from genome assembly GCF_964656455.1 of Halichoerus grypus. Classification (NCBI taxonomy): domain Eukaryota; kingdom Metazoa; phylum Chordata; class Mammalia; order Carnivora; family Phocidae; genus Halichoerus; species Halichoerus grypus. The sequence goes on from NC_135720.1 coordinate 140,991,574, forward strand.
AATCCTAAATAAAATGGTAAATCTAATCCAGTTATATTACTGAAAGAGAAAACATGATGACCACGTTGGGGTTTATCCTAGGGATGCGAGATTGTTTCAGTATTAGTACACACTTGAAATTCTTCACATTGAAGGGTGAGAAAGCCCATAATCCTAATAAAATAGCATCAGTAAAATTTAACAGCTAAGCCAGGAAAAGACTTGATAAAAAGCTATCTTCCTACGCCTAACAAACATGGTGAATGATTAATGGTGAAGCTTTAGAAACAGTTGTAAGGTCATGAACTAGAGAAGAATGGGCCACAATTATTACTAATTATTTTTGAGGTCTCAGCCTGGTGCAATCAAATCAAAGAAAGCTAATTATGGGAAGGAAAAAGAATTCATTTACATAAGAAAGTCCCAAGAGCGACTAGAAACTAAGTGGCCAGATTTTAAAATCACCTTAAATTAATTGCTTTTCTATATACGAGCACAGACAAGTTTAAAAACAGTGGGTGTGGGGGGATGGTGAGAGGATCTGTGATGAGAAGTAAATGTTACTAAGATGTGGCAAAAATATTCTTAAGTTCTGGGACATGTTATGTCTCTTCCTGCCTTCCTCAGAGTTCTTTTTTAAAAATAGAAACTGTCTACTGTGAACAAAAACGGAATTCACTGGAAGAATAGAACGGTCCTGAAGAAGCAGAAACCAGCACGGGGGACCCTCTAACAGGTGCTCATTGGCATTGTCTTAGTGCTGATTTTCTCCCCTTTCCTGACATGGCGAGATTGGCGTGGCTTGGCTTATGTCGCTGCTCCTTGGGAGGGCAAGATAGCTTGGTTGACAGTCTCAAGACGACACCGTGGGCCAGCTATCCCCTCGAGATTGCAGTGTCTCAGAAGAAAGAATTGATTCTAGTTAACCAGACACAACACATGTCCACTACCCAGCCTTGGGCCCTTGCAACTTTGCTCTGTTTAGAAAACTCCCCCACTAACCCTGTCGCCTTCAAGAAACCTCAGTTGAATTTTAGGTTCTAGCTCATTAGGTCATTAGGTCAAGAAGGATAGGAGTTGGCATATTTGAGCTCCCGGGGCCTCTGGGTGGGATAACTCTGAGGTGCGTGTGTTGTGTATTTACCAGAGCAGGCCCTCAGCAGGATCACAAGTACCGTCTACCTACGGTGTAACGTTCTTGACCACACACCCACTCGCCTTCTTCCCTTCCCTGTTGCTAGTTCCTTAGATCATCTTCCAAATACAGTTCCTGCACTCAAATTCTTGACTCAAGTCTGTTCTAGGAGAACTCAAATGTTGGGGAAGGATGAAGTTATAAGGGGTAACAAAGGAAAATAACTAATTATTAGAACTTTGGCAAACCAGTTTTAAATTCAAAGCTTAGCATAAAAATACCCCAAAGCCCAAGTCTAAGCCTTATGTTTTACCACCTTCAACTTCCAGGTGAGTCAGAGACCAAAAAAAAGAACTTGAATACAGCAATGTAGCCAGCCTGCCTTTCAAGCTACACCTCTGTAGGTAAAATGTTAACCCAGAGTCCTCTAAGCATTGTCAGAAGAGGGGCCTTAGCAATTTCTGGTTAAGCAGGAGAGTCAAACACAGCCGTTTATCTCCTGTGTCTCCCTAGATCCCATTAAAGATAATAGTAAACTACAATCAAAAACTAATGATGTAACGTATGGTGACTAACATAATACAAAAAAAAGAATCCATATTCCTACTAAAAAAATAATAATAGTAAACTACAAAAGACATAATCTCACCCTGATGAAGACAGCTAATAGTCAAGAAAAGATGAGGGAAAGTGACAAAGCAGGGCCCAGAAGGAAACTTAAATGAAAATATAAATATTGCCAAGAAATCCATTTCTAGAAATCTATTCCACAGATGTACTCACACGTGTGAAATGATCTATATTTAAAGTTATTACAACTTTAACCTATCAAAAGACTGGGAATAATCTAAATGTCCATGCTTAAAATTATATAAATTATAGTTCAGTCATACAGTGGAATACTCTGATGCAGTAGAAAAGAAGAAACTCTAAGATATAAAAACCAAGACCAAGGATAAAGTATTGACATGTACAACAACATTTTTCACAGAACTAGAACAGATAGTCCTAAGATTTGTATGGAACCACAAAAGACCCTGAACAGCCAAAACAATCTTGAGAAAGAAGAACAAAGAAGTATCACAATCCCAGATTACAAGATCTACAACAAAGCTGTAGTAATCCAAACAATATGGTAGTGGCACAAAAATAGACACATAGGTCAGTAGAACAGAACAGAGAGCCCGGAAATAAACCTACACTTGTACGGTCAATCTATGACAAAGGAAGCAAGGACATACAATGGGGAAAAGAGAATCTTCTATAAATGGTGTTGGCAATACTAGACAGCTACGTGCAAGAGAATGAAACCAGACCACTTTTACACCATACACAAAAATAAAATGGATTTAAGACTTAAATGTGAGACTTGAAATCATAAAACTTAGAGAAGAAAACATAGCCGGAAGGTTCTTTGACATCAACCATAAAAACACTTTTCTAGGTATGTCTCCAGAGGCAAAGGAAACAAAAGCAAAATTACAGTATTGGGACTACACCAAAATAAAAATCTTCTGCCCAGCCAAGGAAACCATTAACAAAACAAACAGGCAACCTACCGAACGGGAGAAGATACTTGCAAATGATACATCCAATAAAGGGTTAATATTTAAAATAGGTAAAGAACTTACACAACTCAACACCAAAAAACCAAATAACCCAATTAAAAATGGGCAGAGGACCTAAATAGGCATTTCTCCAAAGAAGAATACAAATGGCCAACAGATACATAAAAAGATGCTCAACATTGCTAATCATCAGAGAAATGCAAATTAAAACCACAAAGAGATGTCACTCTATGTCTGTCAGAATGGCTAAAATAAACACAAGAAATAAGTGTTGGTGAGGATGTGGAGAAAAGACACTGTGGAAAACAGTATGGAGGCTGCTCAAAAAGTTAAAAATGATCCAGTAAATTCCACTACTGGATATTTACCCAAAGAAAATGATAACATTAATTTGAAAAGGTATATGCACCCCTGTGTTTATTGCAGCATTATCTACGGTAGCCAGGATATGGGAGCTGACAATTACACAGTGTGAAACTATGGAGAGTGGTTGAACAGCTATAGAGAGTGGGAATCAATTAGTGAAACTAAAGCCACAAAACAAAGGAACAAGACTCCAGGGAAAACAGAGTTGTACGAAGAAGAAAATCACACTACGCGATATGACTTAGCCATGAAAAATATTGAAGTATTCCTATTTGTTTTAATTAACAAGTTATATAGTTAATTAACAGTGATATAGATAATACATCCTTTTTTTAATTTAAGATTTTATTTATTTATTTGAGAGAGAGCGGCAGGCAGAGGGAGAAGCAGGCTCCCTGCCGAGCAGGGAGCCCGATGCAGGACTCAATCCCAGGACTCTAGGATCATGAGTTGAAGGCAGACGCTTAACGACTGAGCCACCCAGGCGTCCCAGATCTTCCAATGATGGCATGATTATACCTGAGAGAGGAAGAGGAGGGCATGTGGACACAGGCAAGGGACAGGGTTACAACCCTAAGTCTTATCTGTCATATTAAGAAGTAAAAGGAAAAATACCTAAAATTGAAAAAAAAATTAGCAATGTATAAGGGGCGCCTGGGTGGCTCAGTCTCTTAAGTGTCTGCCTTCGGCTCAGGTCATGATCCCGGGGTCCTGGATCGAGCCCCACGTCGGGCTCCCTGCTCGGCGGGGAGCCTGCTTCTCCCTCTCCCTCTGCCTCTCCCCCTACTTGTGCTCTCTCTAATAAATAAATAAAATCTTAAAAAAAAAAGAATTGGCAATGCATGTGAACTATTTACAGCTATGGAGGTAAGTAAATACCAGAAGAAACAGCCAAAAGAATTCCAACGGTTACCTCTGGGAGTGTGAATCAGGAGGGAGTCTGGGGATTGCTATTTTTCTGTCAGAGGCCTTGGGTTATTTGACTTTTTAAATCATGTTCGTGTATTACTTTGAAATACAATAAAATTTAATTTAAAAAGCATTTAAAACCACAGGCAGGCAGCTCCGCCGCACAGACCTTCGAGTCCAGGTGCTTGTGGGACCCGAGTTGTGTTTAAGTATTTATTTAAAAAAAAAAAAAATCATGTCTCCTTCTGTACTTAAGCACTATTCTCTTTTGCACAGCCGAATATTTACAATTATGTTTCATGTCGGGCATTCTGCTGCAAAACCATAAAAAAACGAGACACAGGAAAAAAAAAAAAAGTAATTTCTGCCCACGACCCAGTCTCTCGATGGGACTTCCGATTTCCAACCCTTAATCTACCCCGGTAAATGGGATTCTAGCTGGAGAAACTCTGTGTTCACAAAAGCCACCGTGGATGAGAACACGCAGGTGCGCAGCAGAACACAGCTTTGCCTGGTTGAAGGTCTGAGAACACCTCCCGCACCCCCTGCCTGCGAGAGGCCCGTAGGTCCCCGTGGTGTGATCCGCGTCCCTCTCAGCGTTCCTGTAATAAATACAAGCGAGGATCACAGGACGACACCACCTGTTTAATAAAGGCGGAAGCATCAGGCTGGAGCACAGCCTGGTCAAAGCCCGTTTGTGACAAATGAAAGCGCATAATTCAACCTACGGTGGCCGCAACGTCAGCTAGAGGCGACTGTTAGTGTAGCTGGAGAAACGGGTGCACATCCCTTAGGCACTTGCGATAAATACTACCTTTTGCAATAAAGCTTTTCATGACCCTGGGGAACACAGAAGTCAAGTGCAGGTTTTCTGTTACCTATCCCCTAACGATCCAATAGGGAGGGTGCACATCTTAGGAAAACCCAAGAGCCTACCTTCAGGCTGTCTAGGGGTCGGAGCAGACGGAATCCCACCTCCATCCAGAGCTCCCTCAGGGGAGTTGAGGGCTGCTTTTCTGGGGTGTTCATTCCCCCGAATTTCCTGCTGGCCCGACATACAACAGAATCATGTTCTGGTGGCCAGAAGAGCCTCTCGGCTAAAGGCGTGGCAGCTGGAGGGCCGGCACTGAAATCATCAGGGCTGAGAGGATCCAGGTGGGGTAAGAGTGCCCTCTACAAGGGGTAGCTGGGGCTTGGGTTGGGTGCCTTGGCTGTACGTCATCTAATAACCCCCAAAACATACCATTGCTCCTAACAGTTATATACAGAACTCATCTTTCAATGAATCCCCATATTATGAACTTAATTTTTCTGAGGTCACTTTAAAGAGTGGCCCTTTTCATACGTGTGGTTATTTCAGTGACCGTTGAAGATGTATATAGAATTTCTTAACTACCTAAAAGAAAACACCGAAGAAGACTGTATCGACTTTTTATTATTTATTCCGGTTTTCCAGGCTGATGCAGTGGTATAGATAGCTGCGTCAGCTGCATTCGGAGAAATTAATTCCTGTGAAAACCAATTAGGAAATACAGCACCTCTGCAAAATTCTCAGGCCACCCAGACCAATTCTCAGTCGCCAGTATTTGCAAGTGATATTTCAGAATACTGTAGTTTTTAAGCTCCTTTACGCAGGACAAGTTATTGCACGTCATGACGGAGAGAACATAGCAAGTCCAGAATTTAACAAGGAGGCTGTTGTTTATTTCACTTTTGGTCGTAGAGTCGAGTTTGTCCTCAAAAACCTCAACGAGGATAGGAATAAACTTCAGATGTTTGGCCCTCTTCTGGCTGACGGGGTTTAAGTAACACCAACACGCTATACTCTGGAGCAACGAGATCTTTACCTTTGGTGCCATGGCATGATCTTTCAACAAGTGAGCTACTTCTTTCATGTACTCAGCTGCAAATTTCCCAGCAGCCGGTCCTCCTGGAAAACAAGTATTTGCATTTCAGAAGTATTGCTAGCAACATCTGAGTGCTGATGCCTCCATATTCTTTCTGCTGTATACGGACACGGTGACTCCTGCATTTCCCTAGGCAAAGCCCTGGAAATTCCCTGCCTGCGTAAGCCTCCTCCCTCGTTCCTTCATTCAAGCCCCCGCCTGTCAGTATCTAAGGTGAGCAAAACCGGCGGTGCTCCCTCATGGTCTTATTCCGGATTCTCTGTCTTCAGTCCTTGAAAAATACCTAGAGTGTTAGAGCAAACAAAAAGAAGAACCAAAACGCTGCCTTGCAAAGCCAGCAGGGTCTAACTGATGAGAGAGAGGCTTTTCATGAGTTGTCCATTGCTGTCCCGTTCTCTCTGATTTCTCATCTCTCAGCCCAGCTCTTGCAGATCGGGGAGCAACGTGACGTTAAAAGAATTTTCTTGCTTTGGTTACGGACCCAACCTGGTCCTAGACTCTACTTTCATCATATACCTGAACCCCAGATTTCCCTCGTGCAAATCTCAAACCCCAAGAAAGTAGCCGAGAAAACATGGGATGAGGACTATTGAGACGGGAAGAAGTAGGTGGCATGGTTGGCCAGATTCTGGCCACTGGAGCTGTGAACCGGCTTGCATTTCTCTTATTGGCACTCTCACAGTCCCACAGGCCCAAGGATATTCTAGCCAACGATAAAGCTTTCGTTGAAGCCTGGGCATAAGCCCTTCCCTGCTTCCCACCAGTATAACTAAGACTACATAACAGCAAGTTAAGGAATTCTGACCCTCTTATAAATAGCTAGCCCTTCCCCCAAATGGCTAGACAGGCAACTGGCCTTCTCAAGCGGTGGGCTCCTTCTCTCCTTCCTTCACACAGGAGTCTCCGGCCTTCCTTCTAGCTCTGTGCCAGTGGTTCTCACCCATTCTGGCCCCTAGGGCCCCTTGGTCCTTGAAAACGGTAAATGTTTTCTCTCATGGACACCATTTGAAAAATGTAGTCTCTCAAACTCCCATCTAGGTAACTCATTTTACCCTTAAAAAAGAGATCAATCTATCTCTGATAATTAGAGCTACCAGCCAGAGCTTCTAATCAAGAGACATGTTGTTGAGATGAATGGATAATGAAGAGGTGGTATATATATATATATATATATATATATATATATATATATATATATATATAAGGAATATTATGCAGCCATCAAAAATGAAATCTTGCCTTTGCAACGACGTGGATGGAACTAGAGGGTATTAGGCTAAGCGAAATAAGTCAATCAGAGAAAGACAATTATCAGATGATCTCACTGATACGAGGAATTTGAGAAACAAGGCAGAGGGTCATAGGGGAAGGGAGGGGGAAAATGAAACAAGACGAACCCAGAGAGGGAGACAAACCATAAGAGACTCTTAATCTCAGGAAACAAACTGAGGGTTGCTGGAGGGGAGGGGGGTGGGAGGGATGGGGTGGCTGGGTGATAGATATTGGGGAGGGTATGTGCTATGGTGAGCGCTGTGAATTGTGTAAGACTGATGAATCACAGACATGTACCCCTGAAACAAATAATACATTATATGTTAATAATAAAAAATAAATAAATAAAAATTAAAAAAAAAAGATGTGTTGTTGAAGATTATCTATAAAATTTCATTGTATATCCTGAAATTTATTAGGAAAAAAACGTGGGAGTGAGTTTAAACCTGATGATTACTAGAGCAGTGTGTGTTTAAGCAGTTTACCACTTAACTTTCTGGCCAAATATACATTAACAGTTGCTTTTCACTGATGTACTGACTGTCTTTCCTGGTAGGTGTTTTAATAGCATTAAGCTCTTAATGCTTTTTCTAAGGTAGTTTCCACGTGACGCATTTTTACAAGATAAAAAATAAAATCCCAAGCGCTTTTACTCTGTGTTGAAATCATATTACTCGGTGGGAGTTACATCAACTCAGTATAGATTCTTTGATTTTTTTTAACATAATAATGAGAACTTCGTTAGGCAATTTCGGTATGTGTGTTTTTAACTAATAAAAGTGGGAAAATTCTTCGTCGTTTACTTGATGGACTCACTCTTGCAAAACATGAGATCCTTGAGAAAATGATTGGCAAATGTCTTTGGTCGTACAAAGACAAAGAACTAAAACTTTAGGCAAAGGAAACGTCCCGGGCATCTAAGACCAGACCTCTGAAAAGTCACTAACTTACGGTGTTATAACAAGCAAAGAGATTTCGGAGGAGCTCTGTGAGGCCAGCTGGCTCAGTCCGTACCTGTGAAGGCCAGCAGTCCAATTCGGTGCGCAGCTTGAGCCCTCTTCTCAACAGCTAAAGATTCATCCTTCAATAAATGGCCAAGCACCACGATTTTTTCTTTGTGAAAAATACTTTCAGCGGAAGGGACGTCTCCTTCCTCCTCCTTCTTCACGAAAAAGTGCTTGACAGTGACATTCCAGAACCTCTGCACACGCCAACACAGCCCCAAAAAGTAGCGGTAAATCCGCGTCCAACACTGCACATAATAAACACGGGTCTTAGCCATCGCGTGGAAAGAGCCAGTGGTGGTTCAGCAGCCGAAGTTCATAGTCAAGAACTCTGGAATGCATCACTTAGCAACCCTGGAGAGCGGAATACACCAGTCAGGGGGAAGCAGGGATGCCTTGATTCTCTAGGCCGGCATCGAAGGCCGTCTGCGATTTCAGCTACACCAAGTTTCCTTTCACTTCTCTGGGTGTGTAGCATCTCGGCTTGGACCAAACCGGTTCCCCCTCACGCACACGAGGTGCATTCCTGCCTTTGCACCTTTGCTTGGGCAGCACCTGCTAGCCGCTTGCCTGTTTTACTTTGCTTATTCCGACACGTACTGAACCTCCTTCCGTAGGATTATCCCTGTTCTGCTTGTTTGTCACGTAATCAGACTTTTTCTCCACATCACTGATGTCCTGTATTGATCCTATCTCGCTGAGAAAATAGAAGCAGGCTAAAGGGCACTTGCACAGTTGTCTTCACCGCGCCCACCTCGCTGCATCGTGCACACGGACCCCTGCTGTCCGGCTGTTATGGACGCCCTCTCCATTCAGGCAGCGTATTTCAGCCACCCCTCGCCCCACTCAGGGAGATGGCTCTACAGCTCTTCTCTTGCCTTAACTAATTTTTCCATCGCGACTGGATCGTTTGCATCATCAACAAGCATGCTGTACTTTTTCTCAGTAAAAAAGTAAAACACTTTCTTGACCTCATATAACCCCTCCGCCGAGTTACTGCTCTGCGCCCCTTCATACAACTCTTCAAAGAGTGGCCATACTCACCGTTTCAAGTATTCTTCCATCCTCTCTTGGATGTACTCCAAAGAGAGATTTCCAACCCACGAATCTACTGGGATTGCTCGTCAGCGTCACTGATGACCTTCATTCTGCTGAATCCAATTCTCGGTCTTCAGCATTTGACACTTTCTCCTTGAAACGCCTTTTTTGCCTAACTTCTAAGCTGTCATACCCAATTGTTCTTCTGCTTACCACCCTCCATTTCCCTTTGCTGGTTCCACCTCTTTATGACCTGTAAATAGTGGAGTGTCCCAAGCCTCAGGCCTCATAGGCTCTTCTTTGTTTCGATCTATACTTCCTAGATAAACCAGTCTCCCGGCTTTCAGTGCCATCCATATGCTGAAGACTCCCAATTTTATATATATATATATATTTCAAACTTATTTTTAAGTATCTCTACTCTCAATGTGGGGCTCAAACTCACGACCCTGAGATCAAGAGTCACATGCTCCAACCAACTGAGCCAGCCAGGTGCACCCCCCTCCCCCAATTTTATTTTTAACTGGATTTCTCACCTGAACTCCAAACATATTCAGTCGTCAACTTGATAGCCATCCAGTTGGCTGTCTAAGAGGCTTCTCAAATATAACATGTCCAAGTCAGAATTCCTGGTCTTCCTCTCTAAGCCTGCAGCAGCTCCCTTTCTCTGTCTTGGAAGATGGCACCCCATCCTTGCACCTGTTCAGGTTGAAAGTTTTGGATTCATCCTTGGCTTTTATCTGTCTCACATTTCACTTCCAACTTATCAACAAGGCTCTGCTTTCAAAGTAGAAATTTGGATCCCCCATGTCCAGATTTGGGATCTTCTACAAAGTGTACATGCCTGGACTCTTCAAATACATCAAGGTATGCAAGCTTGAGAGGAAAGGGGGTGCGGGGCTACTGTTGTAGATTAAAAGAGCCTGAAGAGACATGACAAACATGTAACGCACCGTTGGAGCCCTGAATCCACACCTGTGTGCGTGCACGTACGTGAGCACGTGTGCAGATGCAGTAAAGGGCAGGAATGCGACAGCGTGGGAAACAGAGACATGCATTGTCCAGCACGGTGGCCACAGGGGCTTTGGAGCGCGTGAAGTGTGACGAGTCTGAGTTGATATGGGCTGTAAACGTAAACTACATACTGGATTTTGACGACTTAGTATGAAAAAAATGCAAAATATCATATTGCTAATTTTTGTTATTGATTACAAGTTGAAATATTTTGGATATGTTAGGCTAAATAAAAGATATCTTACTAAAGTTAACGTCCCCTATTCTCTGTACTTTTTAAAACGTGGCTACTAGAAAATCTAAAACCCCAAGCATGGCTCCTCTTCAAGGCTTTTGTGCTTATTGTTACCTCTGCTTGGAATGTTCTTCCCGGAGGTATCCACATGGTTCACCCCATCAGTTCCGCACGTGCAATTTTCTGTCAGACCTTTCCGGACCACTCTCCTCTACCCTGTGACCTTTGCCCTGTCACTTGTCCCATCCCCAGCCTTGTACAATTATGACTGCCTTCCAGATCTCGTTTTCTCCCCTTGCCAGCATATGAGGGCAAAGATTTTTATGCCTTTTGTGTTTTCTTCACTGCTGATCTGCAGTGCAAAAAACAGTCATATTCTTTGAGCGTACACCTCATTCACAGTAAGTATGCAAAAAAAATTACTTGTTGCATAAATGAGAAATTAGAGATCTAGTTTTTAGCAAACACACAAAGTATACTTAGAAATTTCTCAAAATCAAGGTAGTATTTATTTAATAAGAGATATTGTCTCTGGGAAAATTTCAGGGATAAAAATCTTCATTTTTCTATTTGACTAATTTGCTTTTCGGATACAGTGAGAAGTGCTGGTGTTGTCTGCTGAATGGGGGTTTACAATTTTACTTTACAATTTTGTGAAGTAAGGAAGGCAATTCAGTTAAACAGTATAGAAATGAACCTTATAGAAAAAAAAATCTTTTCCTGCTGACTCAGTAAAAACAATCACTGGTATTTGATGTCAGTCGGTGAACACTTGAGCTCACAGCTGAATGCGAGGGGCCCGTCTGTGATGATGCTGGTGGGGTACGGGCTGGGAGCACACACAAATAAATGAAGGCTCTTTTCATCTTCAGGGGGCTCATGGTCTCTGCTCAGAGATAACACGATTCTGAAACACAGCTCTTTTTGCTCCCATTAGCTTTACAACAAATCTGAGAGGGCAATATTATGATCCTCATTTACAAGTGAAGGAATTTCAAGATAATGATAAATTCAGGTTGAGAATGAGGTGCACCGTGTTGTAGAAATGCCAGGTGAAGGAGGGCATGGGAAAAACAAAGAGCAGGCTCTGCACATGAGACTAATAATTCAAAAATAATTTTTATTTTAACTTACATGATTGAAAGAGTGATGGATACAAATGCCACAAAACTAAAAGCACCCCCTTCGAGCAAAAATAAAATGCAGAAATGAATACAAAAGATATGGAATTAATTACTCATGCAATATTCAAAAAATTAGAAAAAAACCCCAAACAAACCAAACAAAAAACTCTGTAACATTTGTGATTTGACTTTCTGTAAAAAGAATCATTGCAACCATTTAACATAGACTATAGACATACATACTAACCGTAGACTGTACAAGGTACCTTTAAAATGAAGGATATATGCATATATATAATATTTATAAATATACAAATATATATACACATTATGACTTCACAGTTGAAAGAACTATTTGCCAGGAAGCCTGGCAAACAATTTTTACTTTTTTTTTTTTTAATTTTTTATTTTAAGTAGGCTCCACGCCCAATGTGGGGCTCAAACTCATGACCCTGGGATCAAGAGTCACACGCTCTACCAACTGAGCCAGCCAGGCGCCCCAACAATTTTTACTTTAAAATGGAACACGAGTTGTTCTTAAAGGTCTTGCTAAAATGTAAATATTTAAAAGACACCTAAATGATATTTTATACAAACACGTCCAGAATACAGTTGATACTCCACAGTTTAAATAACACTCACACATATTATTTTGAGATCTTGGCATATCCCATCATGTATACTCTTAAGAGGAAGAAAAGCTATTGAATGGTCTTGTAGTTTATTTAGAGGACTTGCTACCCTGATAGGGAAGCAATAAAGGAAGCTGTTGTTACTTTAACTATTTGGCCAAGAGATCCCACCCAGTGATGAATGATTTCTCTGGGGGCAGTGACGGTCCCTAGGGGCATTCTTCTCCTTCCTAATCTCATGGTAATTCCTGTAGAAGCAAGGACCACTTGGAATGTCCTTCTGCTCTCACCCCATTAAGAGTCCTCCAACTTCCAAGTACTTCTACTTCAAAGAGCATCACAGCTTTCTGAATCCATGACTTTTGGTTTTGATTTGTCATAGCAGCAAAATATCTCTATTGTAAAAGTATCATTAAAAAATGGCTCTTGTTTAAAAAAGCTTAAACTTTGAATGTGTTTTTTTTAAGGAGTACAGGTATAAACTTAATAAGGTAGCTCTTAGTCATCCACCTGTCTTTTAACCATGGAAACATGCTTTTGGGACTTTCAGGATGGAGAAAAGAAACAGAAGTAGTGGAGGCTTGAGGAAAATAAAATTAAAAGAAAAATTAAACTCTTACAATGTGTTGTTTTACCAAGTTCTGCAGGCAAACCTTTATTTGAAGAAATTCTTTTTTTGTGTGCTTTGCATTAAGGTGAAATTAGGTAGCTAACGGGGCCACTCAACCCTGAGAACACGACAGAGAAAAACTGCAAGGCGTAGGATAGGCATCAAAGCATCACGTGACTATTTTAGGCTTATAGAAGAACTTCCAAAAAAGTACAAAGATGGCTGTTTTAAAATTCCACACATATGCGATAAGATGGGCTCTTTAACTAAGTACTGTCAGACGCCATCGACAATAAAATCTACAGAGTACTACACAGCCCGATTCTACTGGCCAAAGGAAAAGTGGCTAGGTCCTGGAAAACTCGATTTTGAATTCTATCTATAACACGTTACATTGCCAGACAATCTCAACAGAGCGCTTCAAGTTGTAAGCATTCCCGCTCGACCCCAGCACCACTTTGATGAACAGGGCCATTTAGAAAGAGAGCTGTACGGGAGAGCGCATTAAAATGCCGTAGCGACTTCCGTCCCATGGCGCCCTCCAACGTGAACACAGTGAGGAAACTTGTCCAGTTGTTCATATGCCAGCCGCCCGTCTTCCCCTGCACACAGAACATCAAAAACCAACAGCAGTTGGAACGTGGCTTTCTCATTCATCCCTCAGGATAACAATACCAGTTGTTTGGGAATGGATCGCTGTGTAATTTTGCTGTTAACTTTACGCAGGGAAATCATCTTCTGATACTCTTAATTATGTTGTTTTCTAGGTAATGTTTAAATGACCAAGAACTTTTTTTATATGTTTTTTTTTTTTTTAAGATTTTATTTATTTGAGAGAGAGAGAGAGCATGGGTGGGGGGAGGGACAGAGGGAGAGGGAGAAGCAGGCTTCCCGCTGAGCAGGGAGCCCGATGCGAGACTCGATCCCAGGACCCTGGGATCATGACCCGAGCCGAAGATGGACGCTTAACCGACTCAGCCACCCAGGCGCCCTTTAAAAAAAAAAAAAAACTCCCAGTGCAGTTAACATACAGTGTTATATTAGTTTCTGGTGTACAGTATAGTGATTCAACCATTCTATACCTTACTTAGTGCTCATCACGATCAGTGTGCTCTTCATCCCCATCACCTCTTCCCTCCACTCCCACCCACCTCCCCTCTGGTAGCCAGCAGGGTGTTCTCTAGAGGTAAGAGTCTGCTTTATGGGTTTGTCTCTTTTGTCCTTCGTACAACAAGCAAGAACTTTTGAGGGAATGCCAGAGACTAAATGAATGTCAGGGTGTGAAACAGTAGAAGTTCTACGGGCATTTGATGGGGATAATTTCACACGATAGATTTCTTCCTGAGAAGTCATATGGATTATATTTTAAGTGCGTTAGGGATTTCAGTATGGCTGATCCTTGACTTCAAAGCATTGAACTTCGACAGGACTTTTACTTTTTCACATTACATATTGGCATATCTAAACGGTCTTTTGTAAAAGTCAAACTTAGGCTGTCACACTTGAGCTAAAACATTACTCTTTGCCATGGACCCATGTGGTGATCTGTCTACCAGCCAGCAGCTAGGTCACTTCCATCAGTAGTCATCTCGAACAGCCAACATTGATTTGCAAATTATTTGAACACTCCGTACCGTTTTTCCTATCTAAAACAATGATTAGGAAATGGGAAAAAAATCATAGATAACTAGTGATAAGAAGCAGGCGTTCATGCATTTAATACAAGAAGGACAAAGATGGGAGTATGAGTTGTGCTCAATCACAAGTTATTGCGAAGAAAAAAAAGATTCATGAAATGCTGGGACTACATTGATGTTAGTGGGTTTTTGAAAGGGTGTGTAATTATGGGTTTTATAATATATTGTAGTCCCTGAAAACAGAAGCCTCTCAATCAACCAAAAGTTTGTCTTTGCTTTTAGGGGGGGTACATTTAAGTTTTTCAGTAATACATCACATAGAAAAGTAGGGATTCGCCTGCATTTAAAAGAACATGATGAACTTTTCTCTTGGCAAAGGCCACCAATTTTTAGAGATTTCTGTTGATTGTTTCTGCATGCCTTGACTTTTCTGAGGCAAATGTTATATTTTTTCACCTTTTTTATTACTTTGGAGTAGAACCCTTTATTTGAAACGAAATATTTACACAAATCCCTGATACGTAAAACACTGAATACAGCATCTTTCCAGGTGATGACAGGGGGAGACAGAGACAGAGGGCCTGAGTTAGGCCCATTCCTACCTCGCCTACTTGCACATACCCTGGATACCTTGGCTAACTAACCCTATTTAAAAAAGAGCGAATACCTGGCCAGTTGCTAGTTTGCTCATGGATATATTGCAAATCAGAAGTGTTCAGTTCTTTCCCTAGAGTCCCCCAGAGTCTGGGTGGGTCAGGATTCCATCCCAGTGCTTACAAGTTCTGGGAATCCATAGGTGAGTTATGCTTCCATGTACCGCTCCCTAAAATGGGACTATTTGCACTTTTCCCTCACGGAGTCCATGGGACGATTAAATGAGCTAACCCATGCAGATCCCTCAACCCAGTGCCCGGCACAGAGCAAATCCTCTATAGCTGTACCCCAACATTACCACAGAGATACAACTGGGGCCCGTCTACGGGGCACCTCACCCTGACTAACGTCCAGTGGCCGATGACCTGTGTTGGCTCCTCCTCTGCTCTTTTAACAGCCCTGTGAAGCAGTCAGGGTGTTAGAGGAGAAGGGCCTGCGCTCTGGGATGTCCGGCATGTGGTTCCAAACCGGACTGAGATCTAGCCGGAGCACAATGGAATGGCCATAGCTAATGGGGAAAACTGCTCTGCCCAACATGGCAGCCACCGGTCTCGTGTGGTATGCAAGTTTAAGTGCTCACTACTCAAAATTAAATAAAATTAAACTTCAGTTCCTCATTCACAGTAGCCATACGGAAATGCTCCCTAGCCACCTGTGAATACTGGGACAGCCCCGTTACCAGAGGGGGATCCAGTGGATACAATGACTGATTCAGCCATCTGTGTGAGACTGTATTTGTGTATTAGGGTCAAAGGCGATTCAGAGCATTGAGTTCAAACTTGTTTCATGGTAGAATCACCTGGAGGCTTTTAACACAGTGCCGAGGCCCAATGGAAAGAGCATCTTTGGAAGCGGAGCCCAGGCATGGGCGCATCTTAAAGCTTTCTTGGTGATGCCAATGTGCGGCTGACATTGAGAACCACCAGCTGGTGGTGTGAGGGGGCACGGGGATTGGGGGGAGCAGCGCAGGGGAAAAGCCAAGGTGAAGGGGCGCCTGGGGGGCTCAGTCGGTTGGGCGTCTGCCTTCGGCTCAGGTCATGATCCCGGGGTCCTGGGATCGAGTCCTGCATCGGGCTCCCTGCTCCGCAGGGAGCCTGCTTCTCCGTCTGCCCCTCTCCCTGCTCATGCTCTCTCTCTGTCAAATAAATAAGTAAAATAAAATAAAAAGCCAAAGTGAAGCACGGATAAGGATGCCTCCCGGAAATGGTGCTGGGGGTGCAGCTTAAGTGAAGTTTGGGGCGCCCCCAGCAGGGCTCACGCTCTTCAGCTTGCACTGGGTGAAGAGGCGTTGCTGGTTCTGCGTTCCTAACGTCCGGCTTACCTTCAGTTATTTCAGGGCATGAAGGGATAAAGGAAGCTCGAACTAATAACACCCTGGGCACATTTTTAGGGAATTAAATCATTTGTATGCCTAAAACAGCCATAAGGAATAACTGTTTTATCCTTTAAACAAACATACGCTGGCTTGGATTTCTGTGCAGTGGATGATATATTCAATAGCAGAAGGAAGTGTTATTACTTCAGTAACTGTAAGAAAGGACGCCTACAATGGATGTGAGCTTCACGGTGATTACAAATGCCATGAGATTCCCCCTTACGTTATTAAGCTACTATAGTCAAGCCGGGGTGGCTTTTTTCCAACGAGTATTATCAACCGGATTAGATTTGAGGACTTTCGGGAGTCTAGTTTTTACACACTGAGAGCAGGTGTAGCATTAAAATAGCAACTATCTGTTATGCAGGATTAAGAAAGCCTCTCTCCACCCTCCTCACTCCCCAGCAGGAATAAAGGTGTGCAGCCTGGTGGGCACGGAGCTTTCTAAAGTGAAGTGAAGGGCAAGATTTATCTGGCTATTCCAGAATAAAAGATACACTTCACTTCTTTTCTCTGGTGTCAGGGCTCAGGTGGGCATTGGCCCACGGGGCAACCAGGGGTTCATCGGAGAGCCAGGGTGAGGCCCTGGGAGCAGGGGGTTAGGGCATACCCTGGGGCGCGTCTCCGCAATCTCAGCCACTCACTGCCCCTCCTACGAGGGCCAGCCCAACCTCGCCATCCCAGCTGGATTCCTGACTACTGTCTCAGCCTCCCGGTTCAAATCTATGTTCTTGATTCCAGAGAGCGCACAGACGGATCCATCTAGAGAGGCTCCAGAGAGCAACCCTCACCCTCTACACCAGACGGTGAGAACAGGGCATTGAAGCAAGATGGAAACTGACCAGTTCCTCATACCTGTGTGTGTGTGTGTCACACCCTGCGTGTGTGAGTGTGACATACGCTGTGTGAGTGTGTGTGAGTGTGAGCAGAGAGCCCACGGAGGGAAACTGCTCAAACAGTGCACACGGAACATCTCCTTTCACTTCCCTTCCTGAGTGCCAAAAGGAAACAATCGGGTAAAAAAAAAAACTCACCGAGAGACAAGAGGGTCTCGGAGGCCACGTTTCTGATTTCTTCAGTGTCGGACTGACACAACGTCACGAGCATTTTAATGCTTTCGGTGGCCTGCAGGGAGAAAGTCGTGAGATAGCGCTCTGACACTTCTGTCTGGGGTCCCCCGAGACGCAGTACCCCACAGCTGGTGCGGACGTTAAGGCCGTCTCCCCCGGGGGGCCCCACGGCTCGCTGAGTGTCATCCAGGGGCTGCGGTACTAGAATTTCCTGGGACGGAGCCCAGGGCGCGTGCTTGCAGGAGCCCCGACAATCTGCTAAACCCCTCATTTCCCAGAGGACACCCCAGAGGGCATCGGGAAGCCGGGAGACCAGCCTGCTTTCCAGAAGAGAAGCCACTCCTGGGAGTTCTTTCTGCTGCACCTCCCTGCTTCCAAGACAGCGCTAACGTACGGATTGTTAACGCTTAGTTTAGACCAAAACGGAGGCGCGGAGGAAAGGTCGGCGGTGGGAATTCGTCTGTGTTTACTGCGCATTCATCTAGCACTTTCCGAACCGGGCAGTTCGCCAGGCACGGGGGACTCAGCCATGAAGACATGGTTCTGGCTCTCAAGAGGTTACAGTCCCGTGGAAAGCCAGACGGTGGGACAGAGAGTCACTACAGGGCATGACATGGCTGGGAACTGTGACCTGGTCTGACCAGGGAAGTGTCCACAGAGGAAGGGCGGTCGTAGAGCAATTAGCCAAGTGGGGCAGTGGGGTGTGTGTGTGTGTGTGTGTGTTGGGGGGGTGGAGAAGGACATACAGTCCATGCGAGGGGCGCCCCTCAAAGACAGCCCTACAAGCCGCAGGAAGGGTTTGGGCCTTCCTTCGTGGAATCGTGGAAAGCTACGGCGGGGCTCGGGAAGCAGGGCTCGTGTTGTGTTAAGACGCTCTGACCGTAGCCGAGCACGCACGGCAGGCGTTCGGACTCCGGGGAGGCAGAGGCCGCTGGCGGGGAGGTGGCTCGGATCCGGTGCGCAGAGTGGGGAGACAGTGGACAGATGCGGCTGGAAGGACGCGGGCTGTAAAGGGCGTGAGGGTGAGCCGCACGACCCACTGAGATGACAGGGCTGGGGCGGGTGGGCTGGGTGCATCTGCGGGTGACCTGCTAGCGGACAGAGCCAGCAGCGAGCCGGCTACATGCTGGGGGGCTGGGGGGCGGGCTGGGGTCATCAGTGCACAGACGGGGACGGAACATGGGAGCGAGCGCGTGGAGGCGGGGGGGGCCTCGCGTGGGGTCTCTCGGCACAGCACCGGCCAGGGCCAGGGCAGCTGGAAGCGCAGGAGCCCGCGTGGGGCGACACAAAAAGCTGCTCCTGAGACTCTGACGAGCCAACAAAGGGACCAGAGGGCGACTATCTTTCCTGGGAGAAAGCCAGGCTCAGGTAGCGCTGGTGTTGGAGCGGGGGGACAGCTGACCGCGGTGGGCAGTGTGGGCAGACCACAGCTTATTTTAGCCCAGAGTGACAGAGGAGGGGCCCCACGCGGGGCTCGATCCCAGGGCCCGGGGATCAGGCCTGAGCCGAAGGCAGACGCCTAACCGACTGAGCCACCCAGGCGCCCCGTCCCTGCTGTTTTTTTGTACATGAGAAAGATTGGGGAAATCATCATGTCACCTCTCTTTTGGGATAAGGTCTACATTTCTAACCCTGACCTGCGGGCTACTGAAACACACGATTGTTTTCTGAAAGTTGTTGGCTCTAACAAAGTCACATTTAGTGAGCAATTTAAGAAACACAACAGGGGATCCTAGGGCAAGGGAGGGAAAAATAAAACAAGACAAAATCAGAGAAGGAGACAAACCATAAGAGACTCTTAATGACAGGAAACAAACTGAGGGTTGCTGGAGGGGAGGGGGCCGGAGGGATGGGGCAGCTGGGTGACGGGCATTAAGGAGGGAATGTGACAGAATGAGCACCGGGTGTTATATGCACCCGACGAATCACTGACCTCTACCTCTGAAACTAATAATATGTTAACTACATTGAATTTAAATAAAGATTTTAAAAAGAAGAAAAAAGAAAAAAGAAAATCAACAACAAAGATCCCCAAACAAATACACAGGTTCCACAGTGAAGGAAGTAAGATGCGCTGCTAACGCGGCGCTCCCGAGCACGGGAAGAGAGCTTTCGGCGTCCTTGGCCCCCGACTTGCTCCGAGCTGACCTGTCTGGGTCTCTAAGGCTGGGTTTTACCTGCAGGCTCTTCAGGGCCAGACAAGCTGCCTTCTGGAGCTGGAGGTTTGCCTTCGTCAGCGCTTCACAGTAATAGAGCAAGGCCTGAAAGAGAGGGAGGGACCCCGTTTGTGGTTTTAGAGCTATCGCCACAGATACGACATGTCACACTACCTTCAGAGCAAAACAAAAATCCACTAAAATTCATGTTTATTCAAAGAGCTGTCTCTTAATTCAATACGTTAATTGCTTATATTCTACCAGGTCACCGACACTGGGCAATCGAAGTTGGAAGATCCAAAGTTACGACTGCAGCTTTCCAGAGACCCTCAGGGCTAGCGAAAGTGCTCAGAGTGTTTAGAAGGAAGGCACAGAAGAGATGTGTTAGCTCCAGGGAACGCTGCGCGAGGCTAGGGGAGTCACGTGGAAGACAGTCACCTTCCAAAGTCACAGGGCAGGCTCAGGAAGGCGATGTGTGGACTGGCTGGGAAGGATGGGTTAGATGTCAGCTGGGAAGAGGACATCCCAGCAGGAAGGAGGAGTGGAGGAGGCGGGCCCAAGGATGCTCTGGATCAGAATCTCAACGTAAAAATTAGTTCTTATTTCATGAGAAAGCTCGTGTCTTTCTCCATGCCTTATATTTCTTAGATTTGTCTCTTGCACGGCCACACGTCTTGTCAAGGTCTTGATTTCATGCCTGGATCACCAGCCACCACATTTCTGCTTCCAGCACCTGATGACGAGGGATCCCTTCTTCAAGAGCACGTGGCGTCCATCAGGAGCCCACCGACTGGCCCCTCTCTCAGAAGAGCAGAGGCCTCCCTTCTTTGTTTGTGCCCAGCATCAACGGGGAATGCCTGCCTCCTTATGGGCATTTCCAGATCCTGCGAAGTTGGCTCAGCACCCCCTCCAGCTGCCCGCTGTTCCTGCCAGGCTCACGGATGCGCCCGGGTGCCGTCCTTCGCACAGGGGGGCCCTGTGAGCTCTGCTCCCCCTTGGACAGACCTCGTTCCTGATGATCTTCAGAACTGGTTCAAGAACCGGGCCCTGCTTCACCAACCACCTTGGGACCGGCTCTCTACCGTCTTCTCTCTGATTTCCTATGACTTATCTTTTCCTTGGTTCTTACTAAGCTAATTATCATTACTTACATACATCTGTGTTTATAAGCATCAACATTACTTTTTTTTTTTTAAGATTTTATTTATTTATCTGATAGAGACAGCGAGAGAGGGAACACAAGCAGGGGGAGTGGGAGAGGGAGAAGCAGGCTTCCCGCCGAGCAAGGAACCTGACGTGGGGCTCGATCCTGTGACCCTGACATCATGACCTGAGCCGAAATCAAGAGTCAGATGCTTAACCGACTGAGCCACCCAGGGGCCTCTGGTTTTTTGTTTTTTAAATTGATTTAATTCCTAGCACCTAGAATGAATAATACTCTATACATAGTGAATGGCCCAATCAGATCTGATGACACCATACAGCCTGGATGAAAGAGCGTGAAAGTGTCATCAACCACCTGATGATGTGTTTGCTCATGACACGGCATCTAGCTGTGATTAAACACAGCCTGTTTTCTCAGTTCTATAGAACAACCTACTCTTTTAAAAAATGGAGATATAATTCACATACCACAATATTCACCCTTTAAAGTGTTTGACTCAGTGGTTTTTTGTGTACTCAGAAACCATCATCACTACCTCATTCCAGATCATTTCCATCACTCCCCAAAGAAATCCTGTACCCATTGGCAGTCATTCCCATTGCTCCTCTGTCCGGTTCCTGGCAACCACTGATCTCTGTCTCTCTCCCTGGATTTGCTTACTTTGGACATTTTGTGGGAATGCGATCACATAATACGTGGCCTTTTATGTCTCGTGCTTTCACTGAGCATGATGGCTTCAAGGTTCATCCGTGTGGAAGCCTGTGTCAGCACTTCATTCCTTTTAGGCTGAATGATATCCCATTGTAAGGAGAGGTCAGATTTTGTATATTCATCAGCTGATGGACATTTGGATTGTTGCCACTTTTTGGTTGCTATGAATTAATAATAATACTAAATGTTCCATTTCACTTTGGCTTTTGCATAGTCCTCATCAAGTGGATGAACTTGAGCACACAATGATTCTCTATTTTCCCATTTCCCTCTGGTACGCCTCCCAAGAGCCCCCAGGTTTAGCCACCAAGCCAAAATTTAACCAGTTCCCCAAACCATACATTCCAAGGCTTAAATGGCCGATAACAACTTAAATGGTCCTTGCTCTCAGGCGTGTTTGCATTATAACAATGATTCCAGAGGGATAAGGTGCTGGATGTGGGCCTGGGTCAGTCCACCACTGGTAGTAGGATCTTTGGATGAGACTTCTGGACCATACTGTCCCTTTGAGCAAGAGGACTGAAACTCTGTTGGCTTGAGCGGGAAGTGGGCACCGTTTTCCGACTCGACAAAGCGTTCGGCACTTCCCTGTGCCTTGCAGAGACGTACAGTCTCACAGAACAAGTAAGCGTCACCTTGCTCACTTGAATTTGAGCAGTTGCCCAAGAAATGGTGGCTGCCACGATACTCAGCTTGGTAAGAGTTCCAGGAAGCCAACAGGAGGTGCCCTGGGAAGCAAGAAGTCCCTGTCACCTTGCAAGGTAGTAAGCGTCTCCTCTGGCGGGTCCTAGATGATTACAGGAGCAACAACACCCCAACAGACAGAAGAATAGATATTTCCCACTTCTTTGGGTCCGGGGAGGAGGGGTGAGTAAAAAGCATCAAAAATGAACCAACATATGTCTAGTTTGCTTCAATACCTATGGTTTTCTGAAGGTTTGAGATCTACAAAAACACCAGCTCTCACCGAGGTAGCTTTGTACGGCTTTAGCCCTTCACATCTGGTGGCACAGAATTAACGTACCAACGTTTGCTGTTTCATACATGAAAAGATGGAAAGAACTCAAGGTTTGGGGAGGGCGGGTCAAACACTTCTAGGTGGTATCTAAGTTGTTCCTCTTAACTAGTGTGCCACCTAAGCCATCTTTGGTTAGTGAAGGCTCATTCGTGAGAAATGAATCCAAGACCTAAGGATGAGAGTTGAACTGGAGACGCAAACATCCCATCACTCCCTAGCTTAGCTAATGCCTTAGAAAAGTTAAGCCCTTCTCAGAGTTCAACATTCGACCTTTCCAAGGATAAGAAGGGACCAGTTTAATTTTCTTGAGCTGATCTGAGGACTGACATGAGTTATCTTTTATTTTTTATCTTTTAAGACTTTATTTATTTGAGAGAGAGAGGGACGGGGCAGAGGGCGAGGGAGAACCAGGCTCCCCACTGAGCAGGGAGCCTGATGTGGGGCTTAAACCCAGGACCCCAGGATCATGACCTGAGGCAAAGGCAGACACTTAACCAACTGAGCCACCCAGGCGCCCCACGAGTTAGTTTTTAGAACAACTGTTCAGATTGTCAAGGGCTCCCAGAGGACCAAGGCTGCCGTCTGTATAGGGCCCCTGGGTGCTTGAATCACAGATGCTTGTTACCCCTGGATGGTACTGAATGAAAGCCCCGGACGAGGTATACCACCTCTTCCCTGGCAATGAGGAGCGATAGCTTTTAAAATTAAAAATATTCTTGTTCTTTGAGCCAACAGTTTGATAACTTGACCCGAAACTACTCATAAAATATGTGTGCATGTATGCTCACCATGATATTTTTCAGAGTGGGGAACTAGACTAATGCCGATCAATATGGAACGAGAAAATAAATTATGGAATATCCATACCCTGAGATGTACATTAATCCATCAAATGGGATGAAGTAGATCAACATGTTCTAACAAGGAAAATCACCATGATATAGTACATTTAAGAAATCAGTTACACAACAGAACAGTGTGATCTCATTTAAGGAAAAAATAATTATATATGTGAGCAGATACGTAGAAAAACATTGGAAGGAACATACACCAAATTATTAACAGTTCTCTCTGGGGGCTGGACTTACGGGCGCTCAAATATTTGCAGTATATTTTTGTAGTTTATGTGGTGTTACAGATTATATGTTATTAATAGGCAGAAGAAAATTATTTTGATAAAAAACAGATGGCAAAATATTCATAGTAAATGATAGAAAATTAAACAAGCTTCTGGCTTGATGTCCACGATTTGGGGCTTTACCTTTTCCCTGAAATGCTCATCTCTGGAGGCTGCGGCCAGGTAAAGCATCACAGCCTGGCTCACTTGGCTGTCATTCCTCATGAGCAGCAGGGCCAGGGTCCGGAGTACTTCCTGCTGGGCCGGGAGGCTGCTGGGTGCGAGGTCATTCATGGCCTGCAGCAGTTTCTCATCTCTCAGCGATTGCAGAGTCTGAATCAAGGAAACTAGCGAGTAAAAAGAAAGCAGAATACCTTCTAGTTCCATCCACGTCATTGCAATAAGCTTCATGCCACGCTCCTAGGCTGGTGCCCATTCTTTTCATTTCCTGGATTCCCAGCCGGAGATCTGGTTTTCCATCCTCCCTCCTTTCCTTATCAACATGTCACTGCATCTGCCTTCTTGTGAACCCCACTTCTGCTTATTATCATGAAAGCACCACCAAAAAGGGCAACCTAAAATAGTACTGCCTGTAGACTTGATCCCACTAATGGCAAATACAATACACTAATGAAGAAAAGAAATTACATCAGTAAATCATTCAGCAGCTTCTCGTCAACACTACACCCCTGCTGGGTGATTGGGATGCTCTTCATAAATCCCCGCTTCATTGCCAAGAGGCTCGCTAATGTTAAGGGTCCAAAAGTCATTGAAAAGGCAGATCTGATCCCAGCTGTTGACTTGGGGGAAAAGGAAAGGTTCCCATCACTAAAAACTATGACTGAAAAGCCCGGAGCGGACTCCAAAGGGAGCCAGCGCACAGTGTGACAAAGAACGCGTCCCACCTTGCTTGGCCAGCTGGTTCACGTGACTCTCGAGGTCGCTCACACCGTGGCTGGTAAAGTAACCGTAATACTGGAAAACAGTGATGACTTCCAAAGGGAGGCTGGAGGGGAGCAGAGGCTCAGCCCGGTCCAGGATTTGGGAGACCAGGGTTCGGAACACTGGAAGGGAAAGAGGGGAAGCAGCTTTGAGGAGACATGACCATTCATTCGTGTTTTACTGAGGTACATGGCAGGGCGCAGTCCGGCAGGTGAGCCGATCCTCAGAGTGCGGCTGCATGAGTTTTGCATCTGTGTGTACACACACCTATGTGACTGCCATCTGGGTCAAGTTACAGAGCACGGCCGGCACCCCATAGGGTGAGCTTGTGCCCCAGAGCACGGCCGGCACCCCATAGGTGAGCCTGTGCCCCCAGAACACGGCCGGCACCCCATAAGGTGAGCTTGTGCCCCCAGAGCACGGCCGGCGCCCCACAGGATGAGCCTGTGCCCCCAGAGCACGGCCGGCACCCCACAGGGTGAGCCTGTGCCCCCAGAGCACGGCCGGCACCCCACAGGGTGAGCCTGTGCCCCCAGAGCACGGCCGGCACCCCACAGGGTGAGCCTGTGCCCCCAGAGCACGGCCGGCACCCCGTAAGGTGAGCCTGTGCCCCCAGAGCACGGCCGGCGCCCCATAGGGTGAGCCTGTGCCCCCAGAGCACGGCCGGCGCCCCATAGGGTGAGCCTGTGCCCCCAGAGCACGGCCGGCACCCCATAGGTGAGCTTGTGCCCCCAGAGCACGGCCGGCGCCCCATAGGTGAGCTTGTGCCCCCAGAGCACGGCCGGCGCCCCATAGGGTGAGCTTGTGCCCCCAGAGCACGGCCGGCGCCCCATAGGGTGAGCTTGTGCCCCCAGAGCACGGCCGGCGCCCCATAGGGTGAGCTTGTGCCCCCAGAGCACGGCCGGCGCCCCATAGGGTGAGCTTGTGCCCCCAGAACACCGTAGGTTACTAATAATCTGACTTCTGTCAACACGTATTAGCTTCACTTGTTCTTGAGCATCATGTAAATGGAATTATCTAGAATATACTTTTTGTATCTGGCTCCTTTTACTCAACAAAATATCTGTGAGATTCATTTAAATTGTTGCTTGTAGCAGTAATTTATTCTTTTTAAAAACTGCTGTGTAATACCTTATCGTATGAATGTTACTATATATATATACAATATATACATATATATAATACTATATATACATATACACATTCTATATACACACATACATACACACAGAATACATTCATTTTCTTGTTGGTGGGCATTTGAGTTGTTTCTTATTTTCAGCTTTTGTGAAGAAAGCTGCTATGAACATTTTTTTAGGCGTGTCCTTTTTTGTGAGTATAAGCATGTATCTCCCTTGATATATTTAGGAGCGGAGTTGCTGGGTCATAGGGTAGGGGTATATTTAGCTTTAGAAGAAAATGCCAAACAGTTTTTCCCAAGTGGTTATCCCCCGTGACACTCTCGTTTTGGTGACATTTTAATGAAAAAAGTCTACAGTCACCTAAATGGCCATACAGAAACACAGTGCTTTTAGAAGTCACTGCTGAGGGACGCCTGGGTGGCTCAGTCGTTAACCGTCTGCCTTCGGCTCAGGTCATGATCCCGGGGTCCTGGGATCGAGTCCCGCATCGGGCTCCCTGCTCCTTGGGAGCCTGCTTCTCCCTCTGCCTCTCTCTCTCTGTCTCTCATGAATAAATAAATAAAATCTTTAAAAAAAAAAGTCACTGCTGATACTCTGAATTAAAACATGTTCAGGTCTTTCTTTCCTTCGCTGGCACTGAGTAGACGAGGCTTCCTCTGCAGGGTCAGCCTGTCCCAGGGGGAGGGGGCCGGGAACCCGCCGGGGCCCACCTGCAAGTCAAGGGCAGAGATGCCTTCCTCCCCACCACTGGCCCGTACCTGGGTCTGCAAGTCCTGGGTATTCTCTGTTGATGGTTCTGGCGAAGCCGGCTTCTAGCTGCTTCATCACTCGGTCGGCCGAGCTGTGGTAGACGGCCACTGGGCTGCAGCACTTGGTCCAGAAGGACAGCAAAGACAGCTTTTTGTGAAATTCTGGGATGGCTGGAAGAGAAGAGCAGCCCCCACCCCACGACGCACGTTCTGAATGAAGCAGATGAAGAGATGTACCCGCATGGGGGCAGGGCCGGCACCAGGGCCTCTCTCTCTCTCTCTCTCTCTTTTTTTCTTAAGACTATAGTTTTTAATTTTTTTTTTTTTTAAGTAGGCTCTACACCCGATGTGGGGCTTGAACGCACGACCCCGAGATCCAGAGTCGCGGGCTCCACCGACTGCCAGGCCAGCCAGCCGGGCGTCCCCTAAAGATTGTGGTGTTGAATCGGAACTACAAGATTCCTCTGTACGTGGCAGATGTTCCAAAGGGCAAAGACGTTATTATGCCAAGGAACTCCTCTAGCCTGGGCAGCCAAGAAAATGCAGCAAAAGCAAAGCCATTTGCTTTTAGTGAGAGAAAACACAGTAGCTCTATGCTTGGAAGATGCTCCCACCGTCTCCTCTCTGGTAACTCGACAGCACAACACCGTATAGGCCCAGAGAAGGACACCTCAGGCGGTTTTTCTGCAGGGGATGACACGGAGCGGGAGGTGGCTCGAGGAGTCTGACACGCTGCCCAGGGGGCTCCCGGGCTGAACTCATGAAGAGCATCGTGCCAGGCCGCACAGGGTCGGCGTTTCTCCTGTGTGTGCTTGTGACCACGAGGAGGCGCCTGGGAGCGGGGAGGACACGGGTCACTCGCACCCTGAGTGTCCGGTCCCTTTTCCTGCCTCTCAGCCACGTGCCAAGGTCCCCCGCTCCCGGGAGGAGCCGAAGAGGGGGCACGAATGTACGAGGAGAACCTACAGGGACTTCTGTTCGAGGTTTCACCAGGCCTCACCTGGAAGACCCTGGTGTCTTCCAGTGTGCAGCCATTCCTCCACGTTGGGGCCCGAGCGTGGGCTCCTGCCGTCCCGATGCAGCAAGGATGAATGTGGCCAAGGAGTGTGGGCCAGTGGCCGCCGTCTGCGTGGACGGCAGTGTGACACGCAGCTTGCTTACCTTCAATGACGGAACTCATGTTCCCTATGTTCTCATGGCTGACCGCTGACAGTTTCTCCACCACCTGGATTTGCCTAGAAAGCTTCTCTAAGAGATTGCTCGCCACGAATGGGGTTTTGCTTGAGAAAACGATTTGCTGAGGAGACAAACAGAACCAGTGAGTCAGTTAGGTTGTTGTCGACGGGGGTTTCCTGGCCCAACCTCCTCCGTCCTAACTCGGCGGTGAGGCTAACTCAACCCATTCGGGGCTTTGGTTCCAGTTTGAGAATGTTCCTCATTCCATGCCGATGACAACATCTGATGAAATCACACCCATGTTTTTGTTGCTTTAAACGTTTTTTTCGCACCCATATAGATTCTGGAACGTTCTCAATAATAGAGCTGCAAGGTTATTACAACGTTGCCTTTGCTTTTATGTATTGCGACTCTGTAAATCCTCTTTGAGACTTGGAAGGCATATTTAGGCTGCTTATCTGTGTGCTAACAGAAAAAAACATTTATTTTACAAGTAGTAATTTTTCACAGCGTGGATTTCATTCCTTATTTTCAAGCTGAAATTTAAGAATGTGTTGTAGAATAATCATGATTATAATCAAGACTACCTCATTCTAATTAACGAGTGCTTTTTATGTACCAGCCGCTGGTCTGAGCCCATGTATCAGCTCATGCTATTTCTCACAGTCACCCTGTGAGGTGGGTACTATTGATAGTCCATTTCAAAGATTTTATTTTATTTATTTATTTACTTACTTATCTATCTATCTATCTATCTATCTATCTATCTATCTATCTATCATCTATCTAGAGAGTGCTCAAGCAGGGAGAGGGGCAGAGGGAAGAGGAGAGAGAATATCCCAAGCAGACTCAGAGCTGAGCAGGGCTCGATCTCATGATTCTGGGATCACGACCTGAGCCGAAACCAAGAGTCAGACGGAGCCACCCAGGTGCCCCTTGATATTCCATTTTACTGCTGAGGAAACTGAGGCCAGGGAGATCAAGAAACGTGCCCAAGGCCACATAAATAGCAAGTGATTTCACCTATGTGCAGGTCACAAGAGTCAAGGGCATGAGGACAGAAGTCAGTTGCTGCCTGAACGTTCTCGACCTTTCTTTGTCCCTCGGAGACCTGTCCCAATCACGTGGTAGGCATGGATGCAGGATGCACCCTGTACCATCTTCCTGTACGAAATCCTCTAGACTACACAAATAGGATTTTCAAATTCAGAAGTCTAGTGTAGCAATTATGTACTGATGCCTTTCATGTAAGTAAATACAGTAGAAATGAACTGATTTGGGGCATGGTTATAGCTATTATGATTCTTATGGAATGCCCATTTTTATCTCTTTGCAATTATATACCAAATGAAGACATTAACTCACCGATTCAGCAGTGGATGTGAGTTAGAAATTAAGTTTCTATTCCTTACTCCTTCATTCTACGTCTTTATATCTACCTCTTTTGTTTTGCTGGTGCTGATCTTCCCCATAGAAGAGCTGACTTGTTATAACCATGGCCTGAGTACAGACAAGAACATGGCACTGAATATTGCTTGCCAATTCGTCTTTGAGAGAAAACATCCATTCCTTCATGGAAGAGAATTCTCTTACGTTTCACAAAACAATGGCTTTCCCTCTAAAAGGCAAATGGGTCGCTGGCTCAGCCCAGAATCAGGCTCAGCAAGGACAAAGAACTGTGAAAACTGTCTCATTCAAGTAGTTGGGGAATAGAGAATAGCTATAAAGTAAACCACAATCCTTGCCCATTTTGGCCTGAAATAAAAAAATTGCACCTCCTGCCAGATTGTCAGTAAATGGCTTACAAATTTGACAGTCAACAGAAGAGATCAACTGGGACGTTGACCAACTTAGTGCAAGAGTCCTAATTGCCAACCAGTTTCCCACAGCGTCTGAGGTGACTTTGCGGTTCTTTATTCGTGGAGGAGAAGCATATTCTACATCTCCTCACAAGTGTATTATGGAAGAAGCACATTAGCCCACTTCTGGCCTCTCTGCGACCCCTTCCTCCTTACCCTGCCTCTTGTCTTCCAGGGGGTCCCCTGCTCTTAGGAGCATGATTCCTCCTCCTTTGACACCCTTCCTGCGTGGCCAATCCCCCCGAAGACCATTACGTTTGCTTTCCCATTCTTATCCTGTTCCCCACACATGCAAGTAGGCTGGAGCAGACAGGCAGACAGGCAAGGAGGAAGCATTTAAGTAGATGCTCAGGGAAAACGTTTTGTTCAAGAAGCTAAAACACTTCCTGCAACAAAAGAATTTCGAAATATTTGCTCCACTGTTGCAAAATCTTAACCGGTAAACAACCTGAAATGAAAAGAAAAATAAGCCCGCGGTGTCCCAGGATGAGAGCTAACTGGTGATGATAATGGCCTATGAAAGTATTTGTTCTCATTGCCGATAGGTATTTATTCAAGATCTGGAACGCCCGGGTCATATCCTGCAGCATTTTGCCTTTAGCTGTCCAGGTGGTAGAAAGCTAAGTCAGGGGAACTGCGCATGAACAGACGCTCAATAACTCCTGCTTTCAAAGTCCATTCATTTGCAGATGGCAGAATACAATTTTTTCTCCTTAGTCATATTTCTCTTTTATCAAATGATTTGAGATCAAGTGCTAACCTATGACCTTTTAAAGTGTGGAGGGCTGGGGGCACCTGGGTGGCTCAGTTGGTTAAGCGTCTGCCTTCGGCTCAGGTCAGGGTCCCAGGGTCCTGGATCGAGCCCCATGTGGGGCTCCCTGCTCTGCGGGCAGCCTGCTTCTCCCTCTCCCTCTGCCGCTCCCCCTGCTGTGCTCTCTCTCCCTCTCTCTCAAATAAATAAAATCTGAAAAAAAGAATAAAGTGTGGAGAGCTAGGTTTTAAGATAGAAAACCCCTGGGTCCAGGGAGGATGGCCATGCCCACGAGAACGTTTGAGTTGGCCCAACTCGAAGGAGGACTGTTGTCTTATTCCTGAATTTTCCTTTCTCGGGCATGACTGAGAAAGGAAGCCCACCTGCTTGTGCACCCACACCTGGGCTCTAAAGCCGACAGGGTCCCCCACCTGAACGAGCTGGGTACAGTACTGAAGGTGCCCGACAATGGCGATGTCCAGGCTCTCGTTGCCTGTGGTCAGCGGCAGGGGACTTCCGGCCACACTAGTCCCGACTCCCGTGTCTTCCGTCAGCGCTTCGCTGAGGTGCCCCCTGGCTTCGGGGTGTACTGATCTGTAAGTGCTGGACCAGGAGGGGGGGCGAGACGTTAGTTTCTTTCATCACAGAAACCCCAGGTCAGCTCAACAAAATGAGGGAAGGCTCCCCCTCCCCGTGGTGCCCACCGAAAAGGAGCTTCCACTAAGCCTGCCCTGAAAAACCGAGATACCTTTCAAAAGCTACTTCTTGGGTCAGCCTGGCCACCAATTTGCCTTGTTAAAAGATCACGCAAACAGACTGCTTCCAGAGTTCTCTGTTTGCCGCCCAAGCACAATGAGCCGTTTGTGAAGCCGACACACCAAGGAGTCTGAGACAGGCTCTCATTTTGCACTTGCTACACTTTCTTGCTCTGTGGATGGGGGTGCTTTGCCAAATTTTCTGGGATTAAGCCATCCTCTATATTTGTGGTGGCCCCAAGAGCAATACCATTAAGAAGCAATGTCAAGGCGTTTTCTTGGCCTCAGATCAATTGCTACTTGAAGAAAAGGAAAAAAAGGAAAGCTGCCAACAGGAGACATGATGTTCTGCCCCAGACAAAGGCTACAAGGGGGCATTTGAATCCTTCCAGGCGGCGCCTGGTTCTGCCTCTCCTGCCCGGTTTTAGCCTCACCGTGGAGCTGTCTCAAGCTGTATCACGATGGGCACTTACATTTACAAATAAATCTGCTGCCTCTATTATCCAATTTTGTTCTGAAAATTAATCTGTGTGGGAAAGAGGGAGTAGTCTCATTTCACACGAGGGAGGGCTGCCTGGCAGAGATAGTCACCACCGTGTCCTGTTACACGGCCGGGGGGCCAGGCAGCTGGTGGCTTCTGGGCTCATGCCCCCAGCCCGTGATTTAAGAAGATCGTGCGCCCGAGCTTAGAGGCCTTGAGCGCTTTACTCCAACCCCCAGTTGCCTCCAAGGGGAAAGCACTCTCTGTCCCGGCCATCAGCACATGTTTAAAACACACACACAATTTCTACAATTTCCCCTAATCCCGCTGATGACATAAAATCGAGCATTTTAGACAATTCAATATCAACGGTCTATAAAATGTACAAAACCCACGACGTTTTTGTTGTGAAGATGCTTCTGACGGCAACAAGAGTAAGAGTTTAGACCGATGTCTCACTTTGACATATCATGTAACAGCTTAAGCTAACGAGTAGATGGATTTTTGGTTTAGAAGCATCTCACAAGTTCGATCAGGTTAGAAAAATCTCAGCACAGAATGTAGGAGCATAACGTCAACCTTCCATTCATTCATTACATTTTGTTTGCCATGCCCTCAGCTTGCTCAATGGATAAATTCTGTTTCTCACATTTTCGTTTCCTGATTTTGGAAGAATGAGCCCTCTAGGGACAAGAAAGCCCTCAAAAATGTTACCGGAACATCACCCACAGAGAGGTTGGTGAAGATGGGACAGCTGGAGCTCCCTGTGACTTGAAAACTTGTTTGCATAACACGTCAAAGGTAAAGATGGTGGAGATCCACCCTTTCCTTCGGGAAAGTATGTGTGGGTCTCACCCCAACAGTTAATGAAGGTGAGTATGCTCAACTGTGCTTGTTTTGCTTTAGCTGAAGTCACAAAATAGACCCCAGACTCTAGCTCCAAACACAAGTTCTGGCTGTCCAAGAAAGCCTGATGGAGAAGGTGATGGTATTTCACCTTCATTGTCCCTTCCCGCTGCCTCACCCCTGCCCGCCCCAGAGAAGGCGCGTTCTCCACCTGGTAGACTGGAGAACAAAGCAATCAGTTCTCAGTGATCAGTCGGGCATCCCTCGTTCTAAGAGAAATAGGTGGCCGGGGCTGAACCTGGCTTGGATATGGGCACTGATGAGCTTGATCTACAACTACTTTGCCAAAGGGGGCAAGAGGTAAAGGGGTGGAAAAAGCAGAGCATAACAAAATGAAGAGATTAGAAATCAGACAAGAACCAAGTACAAACGGATCATCCAGTAAGAGTTCTCCGGAAACATAGCATATCTAGTTAATTTAGAATTAATTACATTGGGGTCAGGTTGTAGACCCCGAACCCTCCAAGATGTAGGCGCACACACACACACACACTCATACAAACATGTCCCCTTCATTTATGAGGAAGAAAAGCAATTCATTTTTCCTTGAACTGCACAAAAGAGGTTAATGATATTCAAAAATTGTCTTCAACAATAATGGGGAACCGAAAGGCAATGGCCAGTCCTGTGGGGAGTTCTCCTCCCGGAGAGGTGCCCAGGTGCCGACCGATAGTGACAAAGAACCACTGTACAGATCTGAGAGGTGTAAGCACACACTAACTTTACACTTACCTATTTTTCTCAGTCTCAGTGTCTGAAAATACTGAGTCCGCGCCTCCACCAACATTACAAACCTCATCACCATCCTCCTCCTCCTCGTCAAAATCAGAGGTGTTCAGGAAATCAAAGCTTTCTAAAGCACTTTCAACTGTAAGACTTAAACTGGAAGACCTGCTGCGGCTTCCGGCTGGCTTGCACTGCAAAGGCAGAAGGCATCAGGGAGAAGATCAACATATCCAGAAGCAGAAAACGCGGCACACAACATTCAACTTGAGATGTGACACTTTCTGGGTTTTTTTCAAGCTTTTATTTTTTTATTGAGCTTGGCGTTAAAAAAAAATGCATTTAAAATCTTCATATTAAAAAAAAAAGTACAATGATGGATAAAATGACACAGTATCTGGGGTTTGTTCCAAAATCATCTGGAGGGGAAGAAGCAGGGAGATGAACAGACAAAACAAGACTGGCCATGAGTTGACATTGTGGAAGCCGGGGGTGGGGGGCATGGGCACATGGGGAGGCGTTATAGGATTCTCTCTACTTCTGCCTGAAAGTTTTATAATGAAAAGTTGAGGGAATATGACAGCCCAGAAAGCCCTGGGAAACAGAACTGCTCGAGCCCTCCCTCTGCCTAGTGCTCAACCCCAAAGAAAATACAACCAGCAGACAAATCTAAAGAGTCATGGGGTCAATGCCAAATGCTAACCAGTCTGTAAGGTTATGTGGTCATGTCTGCACTGTCCTGAGACAGAAGCTGGCTGCCCAAGGAACCTGTTCTAAAGGATTAACAAAACCAACCCCAGAAAGAGAAAACGACTCCCACTCACCCAACTCATACTCCCTACGTAAGTAGACTTCAGTATTAATTTTACATTCACGGCATGTAATTGGCTCTGTGCGTCGAGGGGAAAAGGAAGGGCATGGGCGGCGCAGGAAGGAGCCCCGCGTCCTCTATGGCTTTACCTCTGCAGGAACAAGTTCTGCCGCTTCCCTGCCTGGGCCCTGCGATTATGTGAGCACACCCACTCTGGGGTCTGCCGGACACAGACAGAAGCATGACAAACAGAACAACGTCAGCTGCTACGGGCACAGGGATGGAAACACGTCCTTCCAAGTATTCAAGAGGACGGACGCTGGGGTGCATTGAACGGGACCAGTCCTGCAAGGCAGAAGAACCAAAGGTCCTCCATCCAGTTAGGTGGCCCTCCTTGCTCACTTCGTAACATAAGGCAGGCAGTGCCTGGTGGGGATCTGTCTCTGAGACTCAAGGTGGCACAAAAGCACAGGGGAAACCGTCTTTCGGTCTCTTAAATCAGAGTTGTTTCATTCACCCTCAGTGATCTCCGTCCCAGAGGCAGCATCATTTAGTTTCTGATCCTCAAGAGGCTTAGCATCCTAGGAATGTGAAGGGGGGGAAAAAGAGAAAGCTTTGTCTAGCAGATGCTTTAATTCTGGCTGGATCCACAGCCACTTGCCCCAGACCTAAATTCGAATGCTGTTTTCAATCACAGAGAGCGAGAAGGAGCCAGTCCAGACGCAACCCAGTCCTAGGGTCTTCTTTCTTAACTAGCTATCTGCCGAACTTGACCTCACACAGGATAGATGTGTTTAAATATCTATCATAACAAAGGGATGGACACTTAAGGATTTTAGAGGCAGGATCGTGTTGGAACAACAGCAGATTGAAATAATACTCTGGAAAGAAATCTGTGACCACCGGGTGTTTATAAGACTCACAGACGGCTTGCTCAGTGTTCGCTGGTGGATCCAGCTACTTACCAGCCATCTAGATGCCTAGAAATGGGAGCTGCTCTCCCCACTCGCTTTCTCTAAGGCGTTTGCTGTAGGTGGGGGTCAGTTGTGTCTTTAAATTTCACACCGTTCGCCCACTAAGCAAAGCTGGTCAACTCTGCACACAACAGTTTGTTGAGGGAGTAGAAGATGTTTTCACTGGAGAATTAGACAAGCAGCCTCCATGCCTGAGTCCTGAGTGGGGGCTTCTGAGAAGTGTTTTCCAGAAAGCAGATTCAGAGAGCCCTGGCCTGCTTCTCAGAGGGTGTACTTGCAGCTGAATTAGTCTGTCATGAGCACTGGAGGACCTGGAGAGTTGGGGCAGGAAGTCTCATCTGCCCTGGGGACCAACCCCCCTCGGAGGTAGGTGAGCACCACTGAGAAGGGTAAGACAGTCAGCAAAGCCCTGGAAATGTGTTTCCATGTGCCACTAAAAAGACCATGTTTTACGAACAGTCATACCAGGGGATGAGACAGCCTTCTGTGGGCTGAATCTCAGCTTGCCCCGGCACCTTATTTTCAAGCCCATTTGATAGGAAAGGTCACCAAAGAACAGCTCTTTTGTGGAAAAGGATCCAATTTCTCTTCTGTAGAGCAACACCAGAGTCGCAAAGCCAAGAACACAAGAGGTGGCAGTGGGATTCGGGACAAAATTCAGGTTCTGTCTTCCTGCGCGGTGTTTTATTAAAAGTTTGATCCATATGCCCCGTGACAACATACCCACTCTGGTGTAGCAACCATAGCCTCATTCTCAGGTCCTCCCCCCGCCTGAGAGGAAAGCATCCCTCTCGCTCTCCCCTCCCACCCGGTCCACCGTGAGCTGTCTGACCAGGAGCAGGGTTGAGAAGGATAGCCCTGCTGGCCTTGGGGGTCCCTGACTTCCAGAGCACAGGAGATGGTGATTCGGGCATGAGTAATCGCAGGTTCCGACTCACGGGTCGGGACCAGACCAGAGAAGGGGGGTGCAGGGGGAGGCGGGGCGGGGGGTGCAGGGGGAGGCCGGGTGGGGAGATGGGCCTGTGGCTCCCACATCAGGGTTGCCTGACTCCTGACTTCGGTCAGGAAGGGACTCTATCCAGTAGCATCTCAGTGAGATTATGATCCTCAAAATGCCTCCCTTTCCCATTTGGGATTTCAGTGACTAACTCTGGGGCTGGAGGAGCTCAGACATTCCTCAGGGCTGGTGATTTAACTCCTAATCATCTTAGTGAAGCTGATCTGCTGTCAGGGAAATAAAAATGAACATGCGCTCCTGGTGTTTAAAACTCAGTGCCATTCAAATGACGATTATCGTTCTGTGATGAAACAGGATAAAACACAAAGATACACAACTTTCAAGAGGATGTTGGCTCCAGACACCTCTCTCCAAACCTAATCCGACTTCCCTAAAATGGTACTTACTTTTAGGATATCATCCAAACGCATGACTTCTTGGTTCAGATCCTGAAACTCTTTGTACTGCTCTTTATGTGGTTCTAACGCAAGGAAGAGCCCACTGAACGCATCCTCCAAGCTTCCATCGAGGAAGGATCTACAGCCTTCGGACTCTCCACTGACCGAGCCCTCAAAGAGCAGCGTCTCCGGGGCCGCCGGCACCTCGGCCGAAGTGAGCCTCTTGACCAGCTGCTTCGTGATGTTTCCTTCGAACGTGTCCAGCTCCACGGGCTTGAGCTCGGAGGCCTCATCAGACTCCCGCAGGAGGGCCTCCGCCACATCCCTCTCCAGGAGCAGGTGCGCTGGGCCGGCCCCTGCAGACGCTCGGCCCGCCTCAGGGCTCCGGGGCCCGTCTGTGTCCTCCTTCACCTGTGGCTCTGGCTCTGGGCCTCCTCTGGAGGAGCTTCTGGAAGATGCTGAGCCGGAGTCCTCCGTGCCCTCGTTCTGGGAGGCCAGGTTGCTGTGGCTGAGCTCTGAGGGGGTGATGGTAATTTCTGGATTTGCTGAGCCCGTGGTGGACGGAGAGCCGGTGGGGTGGGGGGTGAGGGCACAGTCCCCGTTGGGCAGGTCGCTGACGCTGAGAGACAGGGGCGTTTTCTCCTCAGCTGCCTTTCCGTGGTCAAAGACGTCATCAGGTAGATTAGACTGTGGATAAAAGGCATCTCGTTATTATTTTAAATATAAGTGATGTGCTCGGTGTGATTTATTTCCAGACAAAATGCCAGGCAATGAAAATACACAACCAGCACTTTCATAACATTAACATGTTAGTTGTTGATTCTGTGCATGTGTGCGCGCACACGTGTGTGTGTGTGTGTGTGTGTGGTTGGAAGTGTGGCAAAAGAAAACAAGCCCTTACAAACCATTTCTGGCGTTGCAGCTAGGTCAAAGTTCATTATTCTATTCTTGGGTTTGACATTTTTCAAAAGGAAAGATAGGGGGCGGGGAGGGAACAGAGCCTGTTTCCTAAAATCCAGGATCTCGCAGTATTTGGCAGCCACGGCTATGAATAACACTACCACATTTTTTTTTTTTTTTTTTTTTGGCATTTGTCTTAAAAGACTTTCCAACACTCATGCTAGTTCACTCAAAAGATGTGATGCTTTGTTCTGCTTCAGTTCTCGTCAATTATTTTAAAAGAATCTCTACCCACAAATCCCAAGTCCTTGAAAATGTTCTATTAATTTAGTAACCATGCCACAAATAACTGAAGGCCAGGAATATACTTGCAAAGCCTCCATAAAATGGGAGAAAAAGATGTTTTGGTTCTTTTTCAGGATTGCAAAGCCAGAACTCTCGGGGCGTCTAGAAACACCACGTCCTCTTGTCAAGCTGACCCAGGCTGGGTCAGGGGCGCTGTGATTCATGAAGCAGAACTCAGAAGGGAGAGAGGTTACAAATACCCAGGTAATCAAGATCATTTGTTTACGCAGGCATTGAAATGATTTCCAAGTCATCGCTCCCTGTGCTGCGGTCTGTGTGGTCTCTCACTTCCCAAATGCTGCTCCGTGGAAAAAGTTTTCTAGTGATTGGAGATCAGCTCCTTCGAAATGGATGATTTCTCTTGGGTTCTGGATTTGATCTTTTAAGTAAATGGTAAGTACCAAGCTCATGCCTACTTGAATTCTATGGGCAGCAAGGAATGATCACAATAGTGCTGGGAATAAGCCCAGGAAACAAAAATGTTTCCGGCAGTGAAATGGGAGCAGACAGAAAGACAAAAGCTCCCCGTCCTCCCCAGCAGTGTTCCTGGTCCCCCCACTGCTGGATTGGGGCCCCCCAGATCCTAACATGTGCAGTTAGTTCAACCCAAACTTTCCATTCTCATCTGGTTGGAGGGCGATTCATTTTAACCACGGGATGAGTAAAAGGATGGGTCCCCGGGGCACTCAAGTAACATTTGCAGGCTCAGGGTTGCCTCTAAAGAATGTTTTCTTCTGTTAATGATCCCCGAAGTGTGCTGCTCAGAGTCCTGGGGGGCGGGGCTGAGGGTGGAAGGAATTCTGGAACCTTCTCAGCAGCTGCCAAGGAGCAGGGGGGGCCCCAAGGGCTCCAGTGATTGTTTAATTCAGTGTCCTCTGTCCTCTGTCTGCACCCCACACCTTCCACCTCGAGGAGAGAGAAAGGGGGAACTTATGGTAGGAACGGGGGTCCCTTAGGCATCTCCCAGAAGGCTTGGGTCCTCCAGGTGGTCCTGCCCCATCTCATCTCATCTTCAAAGCACATCGCTGGCAGCTTGGGGTGGTGGGAGGCCCCATGCTCCTAAAGCCGATTTCTCTTGGGCCTCGTGCTCCTAAAGCCAATTTGCGCCTATGTAAGTGGACAGCGTGGAGTTAGACTGAGTTGAGGGGACTTACGGTATGCCAAGGGGATGAGCCCATGAACAGACACACGACAGTACGAGGGAGTGTGTTCTAGCTGAGGCATGGCATCATGAGGCAGGATCCCGGCACGGGGAAGGCTGCTGCCCGGGAAACAGGTGGTCCCGGAGCTCAGCCCCGCAGGATGGGGAGGTGTAGGCGAGGAGGACGAAGTGCCTTCCGGAAGGAACAGTGTGTGCGTACAGATGGCAGCCCCCGAAGGGGGTGGTGGAGCTGGAGGGTGGTGGGTGTTCAGGGGGCTGGAGAAGGGGACCAAGAACGGGCAATGGCAGGCATGGCAAGCTGCACTGAGGGCCAGACGGGTGCAGCCGCTCTGAGGAA
The DNA here is from genome assembly GCF_964656455.1 of Halichoerus grypus. Taxonomy (NCBI): domain Eukaryota; kingdom Metazoa; phylum Chordata; class Mammalia; order Carnivora; family Phocidae; genus Halichoerus; species Halichoerus grypus. The sequence continues at coordinate 141,030,678 of NC_135720.1, forward strand.
TCCGCCTTTATCCAAAAGGCTACGGGAAGCCATCGAGTTTTTTCTAATCTTGCTCTCATTTAAATTATGCCATTAAAACCGCTACCAACTCCCTCCACAACTCACAGTATGTGAGCATGAGTACACACGTTATATCAATAGTTACGTATACAACTGCTTCCACTATACATCCATTTTTTGGTCCATGCGTTCACGCACATTTCCCTCCTAGAACCTTCCTACTTGCCTTGGAAACTCCACTGGGTTAGCCTGGCCCTTCTTACCTGTGCTTTGTAATTCACCGAATTAGGTGCGATTACTATCATCATTAACTAGAAAACTTTTTAGTCCTTTCCTTTCTGCACATTCAAAGATTACTCTTTTTTTTCCCCCCAAAGTAACTTTTATACGTCTGCAAAGAGCAGGCTCTTCACGTCTGTATGTACATGTGTGTGTATTCTCTCGTGACAGCATGTGTGACACAGAGAATGTAGCCGACCTATTGCATTCCTGACTCCACCATCGAAGGAGCTCCGTTTACTAACATAGTATAAAACTACCAGACGCTACCCCGTAAACTCAGGCTAAGAACCGCTTTAAATAAAAATAGCTCTAGGAAAACTGGCCCAAAGCCTTCTGACCCCCTCGAACCCCAGGTTTTGAAGGCTAAAACCATGTGTGAAGACTGTCCTCGTGATAAACTCACCTAACTTGGGAGCGAACACCTTCTTTGACCGCGAGTGTAATTGTATTTTTCAAAAACAACGATCTTGTTACCATGGATATCTTGGCCACCGCGGTGAGAAGTCACGGCACAAAAGCAGGGCGCAGCGGGGAGAGGGTCAAGCGGTGGCTGTGACGAGGGCGCATGCAGGAGCACCCTGCCCGCCCCAGGGACGGGACAGCTGTGACCACCGCCCCGTGAGCGACACGGAGGAGAGAAGAGACACGCTGAATGAAGCAAACGGGCCCCGAGCCCCCCGAGGCAAGCACTGCACCGCGGCCAGGCCACCCACACTCACGGAAAACTCTAGCTCGGCCTTGGGTCTCAGCCTGAGGGAGGGCAGGTCACTGATAGAGCAGCTGCGGGATAGCTTGGCAAAGAAAGTGTCCTGCAAGGCACTCAAGACAGACAGCTGCCGCGGCTTGGCTGCTGAAGGCCGCAACCACCTCTTCAGAAGTCAAAGCAAGATGGCGGAGTTAGCGGAAAGCCCCGGTTACCATGTTTCGTTAGCGTTCTAGCAAGCATTTCTGATTACGACAAGGACGCCATTATTTACATCCGTTCCTCTAAGAGGCTGACCTCAGAGAATCTCCAGAAAAGTCTGCATGTTATCAAAGCGGTCAGGGGGCCGAGGGAAGATGGGAGGTTTACTGCCCGTGTGCAGACGGCCCAGGGCCTCTTGGAACATGCTTTTCTTGGTCGCTCCTGGATTAGGGGGAGCTTTGGGATCAGCATGGTCAGGAATTACTGAGAACCCCTAACACCGGACGTCAAGGGTTTCACATACGGGGTGTAAGGCCCACCACGAGTTTGACATGTCTCCTCCAGAAATCACAGTGAACTTACGAAGAAGGAGTGATCCTTCAAAGTGGGCGTCTCCGGAGTACCCTGGCTGTACATGGACATTCTCCTCTGGAGGGCTGCCGCCTTGTTCCCAGCGCCCGAGGACGCAGTCATGTCCTCCACATCAAATGGGCTGCAACACAACAGGTCCCATGAATGCGCGTTCGTTAAAGTCCCCTCCAACCCCTGGACTGCAGGCTGAGAAAGCACCTCATCATACTAAAGTCAACTCAAACCAGTGGGAATTGGGCTGGCAGAAAATAAACCAAGATAAAAGAAAGTGGAGCAGAAAATGGAGCCCAGACCCACCCAAGGGACCACAGATTAGCATCCTAGCTTTAAGTGCAACTTATCTATACACCTAGACACTAGATAAACCTGTTTCTCTGTTCATATTTAAAAATGTAAACATTAATGCTTGTCCAACACACAATGTTGAAGTCTGTAAAAAGTCTTTGAGCTTTGCAGGGACAGACGGGTTAACAATACAAGAAAGTAACAGACTATTGTTCTAAAGAAAACAAACGTAGACTCCCACTCGCTTCCGTGGACACAGAGACTCTTGCGGCCTGCGAGAGGACAGTCTGTCCACCATGACAACTAATCATCATGCCATCCGGTTCATCCAGCGAGACGAATGATCTTGCATTTGATAGGTCAATGACCACAAATTACAAGGAGGGAAGGCCGGGCAAAAGGCACAGACAGTGTTTCAGTGACAAGAAGCAGGGTCCCTGCTCCTTCTGTGGCTCACCCTCCATATTGGAAAGGGGACCCTGGGATCATGACCCAAGCCGAAGGCAGACGCTTAACGACTGAGCCGCCCAGGTCCCCCAGAAAACCACCTTTAAGTTCACTGCTCTGACAAGAGGTACCTCTTGCCCTTTGGAAATGTTCTATTGCAGGAGAGTGTGAAGGATATTGAAAAGTCTCCGAGGGCCACGTACGGTATATGAGGTGAAGTGGGAGAGGTGATGAAAACCCTATAGCGAGAATCGGGATCTTTCCAAGGGTGAAGTATCTCCTACTGGACAGTTATTTTCCTTCCAAATTAGCTGGATTAAGAGCTATATCTTTTTAAATATATATATATATAACGGTTGACAGGGAGGGAAGGCAACAGGATAAAGTATTTTAAAACAGGAAGTAGGAGAGAACAGTGATAAGACAGGTTCTCCACTTATGGAGACAACAGCGCACGAGCATCATCTGGTGAGCCAGGGGACAGATCCTCGGGCCCTGAGAGGTTCCGACACAGGTCTCGGTTGGACCCGAGAGTCTCCTGTGATGAGCTCCCTGGGGACTCTGACGGTCCAAGCGCCACCCTCGGAACAGCCCTAGCCTGCAGCACGGATTTTGGAACAGAAAAGGGCCACTTACTACCAGGTGATCTCCAGGCTCAGTTTGATGGTGCCGAGGTCGTTGATGTCAACGGCCACCACCTGAGGTCGGGCAGCAAAGAGCTCTTTGGTCTCGCAGGTCACGCTGCCGACCAGGAGGTGCGTGGCGAGCCCTTTGAGTTCTGTGACCTGATGAGAGAGGCGGAGGGAAGCCTTACGGGGAGCATGGGAGAAAGGCCAGGCACACTTCCCCCCGTGCTCTTCTCGGCCCCCTGTGCGCGAGAGCAGTGGTCTTCACCACGGACTCGGGGTGCAGAGAGGAGTCTGCGAGGCGGGGGTGGGGGGCAGCGGGAAGCAGTCACGAACACAGGTCCCCACCCACGGGCCACCCAGGCGTGCAGCGGGAAGACAAGGAGCGGCGGAGACGATACTGAACCTTGATGGAGATGAATCCAACGATCAGGGGCAGGAACACCACTTCCTCCCCGTCCCAGCTCTGCTTGCCATTGGTTTCTATCTTGCCTTTCAGTTTCCACCTCTGTCGGCCGTACTTCATGAAAATCTGCGGAGAAGAACCACACCTCAGGTTCCAGGCCTTCCCCATCCCAACACCAAGATAAAAAGGCAGGGAAATAAAGCAGCTGCCTCTCCTCCCCTTCTCCATCCTCCTCCATCCACCCTTCTGGTGGGTTCTTCCAAATTTCCTGGGGCCGGGGTTGGGGGTGGGGTGGAGTGGGGAAGAGGCTTTCAAGGGGGAGTAAGGTCTGCTTCCCTCCAAGAGGGCGTGGAGGGCCTTCTGTAGTAAAAGGTCATCACACCGAGCCCTTCCGTGTCACCGCGGTCATGGGGACCAGTTCCTTCCCCCGCGAGGCTACGAGAACTACTCCCCGGCTCCCTTACAGGGAGGAGAAACCATCAGCTAAAATCTACTTAGCAGCCAGAAGCAAGAAGTAAGACTCCCTCCTCCTGGATGAGGAAGACAGAGCTGAACAAGGATTCTGAAATCCGACATAGTCCCGGGAGAGGGTCTCCAGCTCTCCTTGCTCAGACGGGAAGATGCTCCTCCCCCTGCCCTCCCCAAGAAGAACGATCATAGAGTGTTTTGGAGGAGACAGTTAGATAAAATAATTAAGGGAAGTTCCCTTTTGAAGGGGGAAAAGATAAAAGGCTTTTTTACTTTATGGAGTATATCTTTATACAGAAAGGTCTAGATACTAGTGTTCTTTATGAGTTCTCATGATCCTGGATTAGCTTTTGCATCAGGAGAAAAGACTGCTATCAAGTACAACATTGGAACACTACGGAAAAGATCAGTATGGATCATATAACAAGTAAGGGCAGCTAAAGGGCCAATGTTAAGTTAGCTGTGTTGAGAACTGCACAATGAAGACAGGAGAGCATGTCCTTCTCTTTTTAGGAAAATCATTTAGGGGCGAAAGGTCCCAATGTCTGTGCATTAGTCTAAAATGGTTCAGCACAATAACAACAATCATAGCAGTAATAATAAAGCCAATGTGACATAATGTTAAAAATTGGTGTCTGGATGAAGAGTATGTGGGGGTCTCCATCTCCAAACTTTCTCATTGGCTTAATTTTTTTTTCAAAATCAACAAACGTAAAAGGAAAAAAAAAAGGCAATTTAAAAGCAAAATAATGGCCACCTGACTCCTGCCCCTCAAATCCTCGATTCCAACCCGCAGACCGACAGGATACTTACTTCATATTGATCTCCCGGACAGAGGCGAGCAAAACCAGCCAGACCTGTAAGGAAGCCACTGGGATATGAGGTGTAGAAGAGATTCCCCCTCTTCACAAACCCACACCAGCACAGTTACAAACCCAAGCGTCAGACCTCTGTGAAAGCTCATGCTGTGGTTTTGGGGGAGCACCTGATGGCGCAGCCACGGCTGGGAATTCCATCTATCCCGGCCGGAGAGAATATTCCTGACTGGATTAATCAAAGATGCTGCTTTCTGGGGCAAAGGAGGCTGTCGGGCAGCGGCTAGAACTCTATGTACCTTTGGCCAATTGAGGGTCCACCCAGATTCCAGGATCAGAGAATTAGGGCCAGAAAGATATATTCATTTATTTACCCAAAATATTCCCATGAACATAAACGGCTCTCCTGTTTTTCTCTCTGTCCCAAGATTTGTGATTTCTGATAAGCGCCTCTCGTTTGGGTGAAGCTTCTATGGACCCTTGCCTCTCTCCAATTCACTCATTCCTGTGTTTTCCTTTTCCTATGTACCCGGCCTAATGATACCACCATCTACTGTATTACGAAACCGCTTAAAATGGATTATCGTCTACACAAAGCCAGTGATTAAGAGAACAAAAACCAACCAACCAAATGACAACAACCCACACTCCCCAAATGGAGATGGGCCTTCCCTTCGAGGGCGCCATTCCTAGCTGGGTCTGCTCAGGCTGAGCTCCAGCCCCAGGCCTGCTGTAGCAGGAAGAACACGTCAGGTCACACCACTGTCGTGGGACATCTCAGGGACCCTGGGTCTCATCAGTCTTTTTCTTTCTTTCTGTAAATATTTATGGAGACTTAGTGTGTGGGAGGATCTGTGCACTGGGGTAACAATCTGCAAATTAAGAGAGACTTCCCTGGTACCCAGAAAACAGAACAAAATGTGGTTCAAGTCCACAGGGACGAAACAGACAAGGACAAGACACAGTAAGAGGACTTAAAGCTGAAGTTGATTTCTGTTTTATCTTACCGGTGAGCCCCCTCTAGATACTAACTCCAGTTTCTTCACCTTTAAAGGGGGGTAACAATGTCCACCTCATAGATCTGTTTGTAAAGACAATCGATGGCAGTGATTGTAAAGACAACATGTAGTAATGATTATATATTGGGGAGTGGGATAAACTATTGCTTGAGCATGAGCCAGACACAGTCACCTAAAAGATGTTATCTGTATGAAAAGACAGCAAACTGATACACATCAGAGATGGGAAAAGCAATAAAGAGACAGTAAAAGGAGGTTTTTTCCTATATTTTGTATTTTTGTAAGAATGTGTGACTTATATAATTGAACAAGAAACTCTATTTCATTTAACGTAGGATAGTTTCATGGAGGAAGGTGGCATTTGAACAACAGAATATCTCCTCCGGCAAATGAAGGCTTGGGGAAGAGGACACTTCTGGGTGGAGTGAGTGGCCTGTATTCACTCAGCAATATTTCCGGAGTGCCTACTGTGTGTCTAGCATGAATAAAATTGTGGGGAGGGAGGTACACACATCGTACGTACACAGCAAATGTAGGGACTAAACTTGTCAACAGAGGCTTATCAGTAATCCTGGCTCATTGTAATCAAGGAATGAAACAAATTTAACAAAAATGGGCAAAATCTTTAGTACTTTCTCATTTTCTAAAGAAAAAAAAAACCCAATACAATTTTATGATAAAGAATTCCAGTTAAGAGTTTAGTACAAATGGTTATATACAATGGAATATTACTCGGCCATAAAAAAGGATGAGATCTTGCCATTTGTGAGAACATGGATGGAGCTAGAGAGTATTATGCTGTGTGAAATAAGTCAGGCTGAGAAAGACAAATACCATAGGATTTCATGTATATGTGGAATATAAAAACAAAACAAATGAATAGACAAAAAGCAGAAGCAGACCCACAGATACAGGGAACAAACTGATGGTTGCCAGAGGGGAGGAGGGCGGGGTGATGGGCCAGATGGGTGAAGGGGAGGGGGAGGTCAGACTTCCAGTTACGGAGTAAATAAGTCATGGGCATGCAAAGTACAGCATTGGGAATATAGTCGATGGTAATGTCATAGTGTTGTATAGGGACAGATGGGAGCTACAGTCATGCTGAGCACAGCATAACATATAAACTTGTCAAATCACTATGTTGTACACCTGAAACTAATGTAACATCGTGTGTCAACCACACTTCAATTAAAAAAAAGAATTCTGTACAGATGTTTAGATATCTTTAATAAGATAGGCAGAGAAAAGGCTATTTGGGTATTCGTGACAATTTTTACAAAGTTTAACACTGGTGGAGTGATTATGACTTTAACCTTTTTGTCTATTTGCCCATATTTTAAAAAATGAGAAAGTACCATTTATAAATTTTAAAACAGATTCGAGCAGAACCGTCCCTCACTTTTAATAGAGGCGGCCAGAGAGGAAATTCTTTTGAACTGCTGGTACAAGAGCAGCCCTGGGACTCTTCCATTCCCTCACACACAGGATGTCCATTCAACCAGCAGATCCCTTGGTGGCTCAGTCTCCTCAAGCTGCCATTTATGACCTTTGAGTTCTTAGTTGTTTTTATATTAGCTTTTATATTAGCTTTCCATGGTTCTACCCATGGAAAGATGATGAGGATGGTATCACACAACGTATTTTGCCTGCTGTGAGTAGCCCCATGAAGCTGTGAGACTGTGGAATGAATGAATCTGCTTTCCACCCATCTCAAGGACACTCCAGGGTTAAGATGATAGACAAGGTCCAGGGAGGCTTAAAAAAGCACCTGCTGTTACCACCATCTGTCAGTAGATGGCAGCAACCCACCAGCTCGTTCTGTCCCCCCTACCCTCAGAGCCCCTGAGGACCGGTCTAACAATTAGAACATAAGAAGCCACTTCAACAGATTCCCTGAAATAAGAGCACAATTTAAAAAGTCAATGTTCACTAATCATTTTCTGGAGGATTTGGATTTTTTTTTAATACATCAGAAAAAAAGCTCAATTGACTGGTTTCTACAAATCGGAATTGGCAAGACATGCCAATTCTAAGAAAATCCAAAGTGCCCTTTAAAACCTCTGCAGAGGGACACCTGAGCGGCTCAGTCGGTTGAGCGTCCAACTCTTGGTTTCTGCTCAGGTCATGATCTCAGGGTCGTGAGAGCGAGCCCTGCATCGGGCTCCCTGCTCAGCGGGGAGTCGGCTTGAGGATTCTCTGCCCGTCTCCCCACACGCACTTGGGTGTTCTCTCTCCCTCTCAAATAAATGAATAAATCTTTAAATAAAATAAAATAAAACCTCTGCACATTAGTTCAGGTTTCACCCGTCGCCAGTTTACCTGTGCAATGACAACAGAAGCCTGGTTAAAAAAGCCAAAAAACAAGAAACTGACCTGGTATCAGTGTGGATAAAGGTATGTATGGGGGGAAATGCTTTGAAGGTTTTTTTTTTTTCCCTTTCAAAATTACCAGAAATTTCGGGCGCCTGGGTGGCTTAGTCGTTAAGCGTCTGCCTTGGGCTCAGGTCATGATCCCAGGGTCCTGGGATCGAGCCCCCCATCGGGCTCCCTGCTCTGCGGGAAGCCTGCTTCTCCCTCTCCCACTCCCCCTGCTTGTGTTCCCTCTCTCGCTGTGTCCCTCTCTGTCAAATAAATAAAATCTTTAAAAAAAAAATTACTAGAAATTTCATATCTGAACTTAGACAAATGGGAAAAAGGTACTTGGAAGCATGGTTTTTGAGCCTATGAGCCCAGGTTATTGAAGCAAAACTTCCTGAAACTGCTTGTATTGACATCACCCCGAGGCGCGGATCACCAGCATGTTGCCGACGGCACCAGCCCGGCAGAAGCGGGTCTGCCCCTATGCTTCCTGAAGTCCCCGCTGCTCGTGTAAGCCAATCACCGTGCTGCTTGCAGAACTGAAACCAACAGCAGGGCAATTACAGTTACAGCTCGATGTCTTTCAAACCCGGCCAGAGGCCTGCTGGGATTTTCACAGCTGGGGAGAGGTTCATGTTTTCTCAGCACTTTTGTGATTACTGCTGCACTGTCTAGAAAGCGTTCCTGATGGCCACTCTGCAGACGGTCATGGGGGGTGAGCCTCCAGGGGTGGGTGGGGGTGGGGGGCTTTTATTTCTATGGTGCATCTTCCTGTACCTTTGGCTGTTTTACTGTAAACACCCAGATAAAACGGCTCTTCTCTGGCCTCATTTGTAAGGCCCAGATGCCACAGTACGTAGCCTCCCACCTTTCCTTCCTTTGCTCGGAGACTTTTCTGCCGGAAGAATGCTCCCCATTTTTGCTAGTTCTATGATGAGCTTCCTTTCCAAAGATAAAACAGATCGCACCTGCTGACAGCACATATACACAGAAAACGATGGCTGGGTATTCGCGACAATGTTAACAAAGTTCCGCACCGGGTGGAGCGATGATGAAAGTAAGGAAGTCACACTTTGCTCCAAGGAAAGGAGCCAAGCAGCTGAATGGCTGGGAGTTCTGTTCCAGGCCTCCCTGATTTATTGACCAGGCATACATTGTGCAGATTCACTAGCTCACAGGCAGTTCTTCCCTCTGCCCTGAAAGCCGGGGAGGCAGGCCTGGGCTTGGAGATACCCACTACCGGGGATTGCACTGGAACGGAGCACAAGCTGGGAGAAGCAGCAGCTTTCCTTGAGAGACCACTTTTCATCTGGGTCCTGGCTAACAAGAGACCCCCCCATTAGCCTGACATTCAAGGCCCATGGACGTCCATAGCTCTTCTTCTAGTACAGGCTCCCGCCCAGCCAGGCCACCTGCCATTTGTCAACGTGCCCTTCCCTCTTTGGTGAATGCCATTCCCTTGCTGTTCACCTGCCCAGAGCAGTCTCTCTCGTTCTAATTCAAGGGTTACATTGGGGAGCCTTCCTCCTTCCTTCCTGCTTCCCTCCCCCTAGATAGGTGAGTGGCACCCTTCTCCCGTCACCCGGGGGACTTCGGAGACAAGCTGGCCACCCCAGTGGTCTGGGGGGGTCATTCATTCCACTGAATTTGAATGCACTGGCTCATACATCCATTTTTCTCCAGTGGACTGTGTGGAACTCAAGGCCAGGGGCCACTCATCTGGATGCAGCCTCGTGCTCGGCCAAGAACAGGAGTTCTGTAACCGATCAGTTGTTTTTATCAACAAGGCACCCACACCCCCGGGGGCCCAAACTCACACACACACACACACACACACACACACACACACACAAAACCAAAAGGGTTGTTTTCTTTGTGTTGGGTGGTGCAGAAAGGGAAGTGTGGAAGGGTGTGGCTGGAGGAAGCGGGGTTACCAGGTCTGACAATATTATGAAATATCCTCAGTGGATGTCAGTATGTGTGCTGGGGGGTGGTTATGTTTTACCAGAAGGAGTCACAGATAAGAAAGTAGCTGATTGCAAAGATGCAAGATTTCTTGGCAGCGTGAGGAGGCTTCCCTTTTATCAAGAGAGAGGAAGATTTCCATGGAGGTGTTTCCTTTGAAAGGCTTCCTAGTTGTCGTTTCTGAGTGTTCATGTTAGATTAGGGACGTGCAAAGGGAGAATAATCTGTAATGAAAAAGGAGAGTATGTTTTGGGCCTAGAGTCCCCCTGGGGGAAACCGAGCGCCCAGACAGAAGTGACGGAAGCAGACCAGGCGGGAAGGAGAGAACAGGCAGAGGCAGAGAAGGAATTGCTCCGTGAACAGGAGGTCCTGTCAGCCCACCAGGATAACCCTTCAGGACCCAGGGCTATTATTTAGCTGGCGCCCGGGTCCCCAGGGATGGTGGGCCCCCCGGCACCATCATCTGCCGGACGCCCAGGCCTGAAGCTCCACACCCACGCTACCTGTGGGCTGGGCTGGAGACGGCCCTCCCACAGAGGAGGCCATCCTTGGAGCAAGTTTCTAGTATTGGCTCTGCTCTCTTCGAACTTCCCGCCTCATAGGAGACCGAGTGTGGGAATATTCTAGAAACCAGGAGCCCTGGAATTCAGTTTCACGTTTGACTCCAACTCACTATGTGACTTCTGGGACAAGTCATATAAAATGGGGAAATGATCATCCTGCCAAAAATGGATGCCTTGGATAACAGAAATCAGGGAAATCTGGTACTCCCTGTGTGAATCGTGAGATGTGTGACCTGAGTCTCTCCCAGCTGTGAGACCGACCAGTCTGCACGGAGGGTGCCGAGTGTCGGGCGACATGAGAGGGACGTGTTTTCTGCTAAACACTGATTCAGGGCAGTTGTTTTCCAGAATGAGGCTGCTGATGAAATCATCCTGCGAGTCTTAAGAAAAAATCTTCCAGGGCCCACCCTGACTTGCTGGGTCTGGGGCAGGGCCTGAGCAGTTTTGGAACCTCAGACTCAGGTAAGAGGACCCAACATGAAGACAATAAACGAAAAACTGACAAAGCGCGGAGGCCCCACCCCAGTGGGACAGCAAGTGTTGAGATTTCACACTGAATGACAAACCAGTTCACACTCAGGTCTGCCATAGAGAAGAATGCAGCCACTGGGGAAGCTGAAGGTCAAGGTCGTTGGTATTCTAGGAATAAGTCATTCAGAGTGGTTCTCACGGGGGTGCCTAGTGCTTGATAGAAGCAGTTCCCTGCAGACTAAGAAGGCTCACTCGAAAACGAAGCTCTCCTGCTGAGCACTTAAAAAAAAAAAAGTGCCCCTTCCCTATTCCCCTAATTGCAAAAAGTCGACAAGAGGGTGATTAAGTCTCCATTAGCAACAACCCAGGGATCAAGCTGCTGCAGAAACGTGAGGACCAGAGTGCCTCCACCCCAGTTCTCTCTTTGCCACAGTGAATGGGCCCACATTCAAGACAAACGCACTCGTGGCTGCCAATTGGCGAGCCCTGCCCACAACACCCGGGCCACGCTCCGTTTCCTAAAGCTGGCGTGCCTTTTTTTGTTCTGAAGATGCCACGGTACAGATATCAACAACCAATCACGCTTCTAGGTCAGAGCTTTCCAGAACAAACACCAGAAATGCACTGGACAGAGGAGGAAAATGCACAGTCCTCTGTGGGTTTTACACTAAAAATAAATACCATTAAGTAATGGGTGGGTAGTTTGCAGAAAACGTGAGCAGGAAGGAGCGACTGAAACGACACCCAAAGAAGCCAAGAGACAGATCGAGGACGTGGAATGGTCCGTACAACAACGCTTTCTATGCCAAGTCAACAGTAGGAGGAAAATGGGAAGGGTCTGCTTTAGATGAAAGGAAGCCTAAGAGACACCTAATGACCAATCACGACGCATGGACCTTATTTGGATCCCAGTGTGAACAAACCAACTGTACAAAGCATTTCGGAGACAGCT